>NC_090930.1:583358134-583983134 GCF_040938575.1 Ambystoma mexicanum | reverse complement strand
GCAAATGAGGTATTCGTGGGAACCCACACAGTACACTGGCAAATTCGTATTTTGTTACACAGAAATTAATTCTATTTAGGCTATAGTTTAATTACTATAGTTATTAAAGAAAGACACTTGGCACAAGGGGGTTAATTTCACATTTCAACCCCCTCACACTGTGAATCTCTTAATAGGGGAATTAATTTAATTACTCAAAAATAATGCAACGGATTTATACAGACAACTGAAAGATTTGTAAAAAGGAATACACTAGCATACACAGGCTAATACAGATGTATCTATGGAAAGGTGAATGGATTATACTGGCAATTTGGGACTTTCAACAGGGTTTTCTATGGGATGCAAGATTCAAAAGAGAGAGATATGCAGTTAGGGACTGGGGTTATTTGCTTCTCACAATGTAAGCTTGAGTTTAGAATTCTGGAAAACCAGCAAGGTCTCTGGTCACTCTGGACAGCTAGGCCAAAGGATCTGGTAACTGCACTCTCGTAGTTGGGATTCTGGACAGCTATGCCAAGTCTGGTCACTGCGCTCTCCTAGATGGGGTCAGCTAGACAAGGTCTGGTCTCCGTACTCTCATAGATGGGATCAGCTGCCTCCTCTCCTTTCTCCCTGGATTCTTGTGTGTGTCTGGATATGGAATCTGTGCATCTTGCCGTAGATGGGATGGATCTTTTGGGTCTCTCTGTGTCCCTCTTACATAGCCCAAATGACATCATTTATTTTACAATCTGGAGGGAAGTACTCTGGAATTACTCCTATCATGGTATAGGACAGCTTACTAGTCCTCTCTCCTCCCCCTGGGCCTATTGGTTCAGGGAAAATGGCATATTTGTTCTGTTTGCATTTACAACCTTTCTTTGTCTCTCAAGTCTACTTTTGAAAAAAATGAGTTATGGATCAAAACTTCAGACTCATACTTGTAGCATCGCCCTTTGGCACATTTTGGCCCTTTCCATGAAATGCATAATAGTTAAAATTCTGCTAATGAGTACACATGTTCATAATTACATGTTGCATCTATCCTCCAAGTTTACGATTTGTCACATTTATAATTCAGCCAGAAACATATATTTCCTGGCCATTTCAGTTCACAAAGTGCTAGAAACATTCACATTTTCTCTTTACATTTGACTAAAAGTCACATGGAAAACTAGCATAATGCAACATTAAGACTTATTCGGGGTGCTGGCAAAAATGTCTTCAAATGATTTGTCAGAGATGGGGGCCGTGCTACAGACCTCCACAGCAAACTGTCTCCTCCTGGCTCAGCCTGTAACAGAGGACTTTTATGATGCGCTTTGAAGTTTGACAGTTTCTCCTTCAGAGTGGGTACTGGAGGAAATCGCCCTTCTTGGTCAAGCACTAGCCACACTGGCTGGTAGAGCAGAGAACCCTCACATTCTCGGCCACCACACATGCCATTGTGGACTGTTTCACTTATTGGTGCAAATTTTCCATAGGAGGCAAGGCTTGCAATTGAATTCTGTGACTGAGCCAAAAAACAGTTTTACTGGTTTCTGAGCCTTTTCCAAGGTAACCAAATCTTGTGAGGACAAATATAATGTACATTGTGTAGCCAAACCACCACCCACACATATTCAGACATTACTGTGCAAGCAAAAGCTGCCATTCATCGTTGACTTTTAAACATGTGTCTTTCTTTTCCAAAGAACAGATTCACACTTGTGCAGGCCTTTCATTTAGAGTTTCAAAATGCAGGATTGTCTTTCAATTAGTCCTTTTGAGGACACCCATGCATCCTTCTATATTTCATGCACTCACTCATTCATGCACATTACATTATATACACATATACACACACATTCACATTTAGGCACACACATTTAAAGAAAATACATTTTCTTACCTGTAATCCGGTCCAGGCAACAAGGCCTTTAGCTCCCTGCAGAAGCAAGCAACACGTGTTCCCGTCATCTGCAGAGGATCTTGAAGCCACCATGTCATGGGGTGGAGGGTAGCCCCATTATTTAAAAAAAGAGATTGTTTCTTTATGAAGTCAATCTGACTTCATAAATGAATTATTTCCGTTAAATGACAGAATCATAATGGAAATAATGTATTTATAAAGGCAGAGTGGGCCTCATTACAACCTTGGTGCTAAGTGCACCAACTTTACCAACTTTGTGTATTCAATAAATTATAGGAGTACGGTTTGAAGAGGATTGTTGTGGCCCTGGATTACATGGTGGAGAATAATAATAAAAGCGTTCTTCCCCTGAAGAAGGTTCATGCACCAAGCGCCATGAGGAACTGAAACATGTCGGGACTGTTTAATCTGAGCTAATAATACTCAGGGATTGGAAATGTTTAAATCATTATATAAATTTTATATGCTGTTGTATTGTATTGTCATGTTATAGGAATGTATGTGTGCGAAACTAGTAATTTGTATTGTATATGTATCCACTTTGTGTTGTAGGGTCTATTTTACTGTAAATTCTGTTTTTTAGATTAGTTTTATAAAAGAAAATATTGGGTTGTGATTTAATCTATTAAAATAAACTATTTTTGATATTGCAAAAAAATAACTAGGTACTAGGTCTATTTTTTCAAGATCATTGGTACAAAGAGGGTTGTATAGTATCACACAAAATGATAAGATCAGTGTTGAATGAGGGAATGTAATTACTGTCTCCTTTATATGATGAAAATGTTGGTTATCCCCTAACCGTGAGAGAGAGGGAATGTTAAAACAAGGGGAACGGCAAAACCTTTGTTGAAACAGGTTTCTAGGAGGCTCCTTGTGGTCTCGAAGGTATTTTTTTTTAATATAGGAATTCCAGGTTCAGTCTGTTAAAGGAATAGTCTTGTCTTGAATGTCGTAGAATTGTAATTGTTTGTCTCCTTGTGGGTGTACTAATTAGTGACCAGTATGGCGACCGCCTCAGACAAGTGTCTTGCATACAGTGAAGAACATATACAAAAACTATTAGAATCCTTGTCCGTATTGGCAGACGCGGAAGATGGCATTTTGAATAAGAATAATGACCAATGGGACGAGTTAGCCCAACTCAGAAAGCGTTTAATTCGTACAGAATTACATGGGGTTATCATGTTACAATATCTCAAGAACCAAGCATTACCTCAAGGCCTCATAGTTAGAAATGAGCCAAGGTTATTTCTGGATAATCCAGAATTTAAGATAAAATGGAGCTATATTTCTAATAAGTGCGGCCGTGATTGGCTAGTCCTTATAATAGATACGGCTACAGAAGTCTCTAAAAAAATTGAACTGGACATTTCTAAACTACAAGAGGAAATAAAAAAAGATCTAGACCTTGATGCTTTTAAAATAAAGCTAGATCTACATCTTAAAGAACTAACAGAATTTAAAAATGATACTAATTCTAATCGCATCAAAAGGATGAAAAAAGATCTCTCTACATTTGCACATGAAAAAGTATTCCCTTATATTGTCGAGGGTTACAAGTTTGGCAATAATCATCAGGGTACTAATACTCAAGTCCCTTTTAAGAAAAGGGTACATTTTCGTAACACCTCTTATAGTTCGAGTGATGATGGGAGTACGGGGACTACAGACCCTAATAATCAACAAGGAGGGAGTAATGGCAGAGGTCGAGGACAACGTTATCAAAATAAACAAAGACAAGGACGTCCTTTTTTAGGACAAGGGCCAAACCGAGGAGATTGGGGAAACCAAATTCAAACCCGCAGTCGAGCGAGGAATCAATGGTGATTAATTTATCCACCTATGATTTGAGCATTGAAGAAGAAACGGTTCTCAATAAAGGTTTGAATTTCGTTACCACTAAATATCATGATCCTTTCGAGTTCAGATCGGAATTCCACAGTTTCATGCGGAAGGTCCATTTGAATGAGTTTTTCCGTAATGACAACGTGTATGGGAACGTTAACCACACGGGTCTTAGAAATAAATCTACCTTTTGTGCCCCTACACACAGTTATACCCCTGAATCTCGTGTCTTTGAAAAACAAGTTCTCAAAGAGGTACAGAAATTGGAACAACTAGGCATACCGCATCATTCTAATTTTAGTAATGCTCAGCGAGAATTGATATCACGGCTGGCCAAAACACAAGATGTAATAGTGAGACAGGCCGACAAAGGTCGAGCCATAGTGCTTTTGAACCGCGCTGATTATGTGGGGGAATGCCAGCGTCTACTGAGTGATGGCACTAGTTATCATTCTATACCTTCTGACCCATCTATTTCTATGATGGAGATTATAGAAGACAAAGTACAGAGAGCATATGAAACAGAAATGATTAGTAAACAGGAACGTGACTACCTCATTAGAAAACAAGGACGTGTACCTGTTTTCTATATTCTACCTAAGGTACACAAGAGCCTCACCAATCCCCCAGGTAGACCTATGTTCTCTGGAGTAAACTCTATCCTTGAACCCTTGTCCAAATTTGTTGACTTCTATTTAAGACCATTTGTGCTCAAAATGGACAGCTATCTGAGAGATACATCGGATGCTATCAACAAAATTGAAAATTTACCTTTCACTTCAGGCCGGTTTTTGTTGATTAGTCTGGACATACAATCCTTATATACAGTTATTCCTCAAAGGGCCACTTTGGAGGTTATAGAAGAAACTCTACGAGATAGGGTAGATGGTCATCCTGTTAGTAATGCTTTTATCATGTGGTGTGCTGAGTTTGCTTTGACTCGTAATTTTTTTCAGTTTCAAGGTGCATTTTTCAAACAAATTGAGGGCACAGCTATGGGTGCCGCCATGGCACCCAATCTTGCTAATTTATATGTGGAATTTTTTGAAAAAATGTTCATCTATCCGGTCACCAACCCATATAGGAAACATCTTTTGAAATGGCTCCGGTACATTGACGACATCTTTATATTATGGGAAGGAACAGTTTCAGAGGCAGAACTTTTTGTTGAATGGCTTAATGTACAGAACCCTTTCTTAAAATTCACTAAAGAGATCAATGCACAAGAAATCAATTTCTTAGATATCACCATATTTCATTATGAAGGCTATCTTAAAGTGAAACCTTATAACAAAAGAACTGACAAAAATGCTCTCCTTCATTTCTCCAGCCACCATGCCAACCATATCAAGGCCAACCTGCCCTTTGGGCAGTTTTTGAGGCTAAGGAGAAACAGTAGTTTGCAGCAGGATTATAAAGAAAGTGCAGCCCAGTTGTCAAGAAAATTGTGTAATAAGGGCTATCCAGCCAAGTTGGTAAAGAGATCTTCTAAAAGAGCTTTCAACAATAATCGAGAAGCTTTACTAGAGAAAAGACAAAGAGAGGACAAAGGGGATCGGATTATATTTGTTAACACGTTTTCAAATTTGTCATATAAGATCAAAGGCATTGTTAACAAAGTATGGAAAAAAGTGTATAATGACGAATCGATTCGTCCCCCTTTGATGGCATTTAAGAGAAGCCAAAACATCAGACAGATGCTAATCAGAAATGATATATCCATCAAACAATCATTAGAACCCAGGCAAACTACGCTATGGGGCCTTCCGCCTGTTAAGGGACATTTTCCCTGTGGAAAATGTGTGATGTGTGCCAAGACGAAGGAAACTCAACATATTATGTTGAATCCCAATACTAAGTGGGTTCTCAATGAAATGACCAATTGCAACACTGAAAATGTGGTTTATTTAATCACGTGTCCGTGCGGATTACAATATGTAGGAAAAACGAACAGGAAATGTCGCACCCGTATGATAGAACATCGTAGTTGCATAAAAAATCAAGTACTGTTAGCCCCTATGGTCAAACACTTTGTACAGTTGAAACATTCATACGAGGATTTCAGTTGGGTGATCTTAAAGAAAATTTGTGGTAAAAACAAATCAGAAATAGATGACAAACTCATTGTATTTGAACAAAAAATGATTTACAAGTGCCAAAGTCATATTATTGGTCTTAATGAAGAAATTGATTGGTCACACACTCAGAGAGAAATGGACCATTGATGTTGATACATTCGTGTGGAGATATGGTTATATCTCATTGGTAATGAGTGTATAATATGAAGACTTAATATGATCTACTGAATAGAAAAATGGTTCATGTTAAGACTTCGAAAATATAACGTGAAGAGTCAATAATGTAATTGTGCAATGGGCTGTATGCATCACTATATGATTGGTGAGAAATTTCGTTTGCCGATAATCAATTGTATTCAGATCCGAGTTGGGCTATAATCCCTAGGTTTTCGAAATTGTCTAGTGGATTTTAAGTTCTCCATCATGTAATCCTGTGCTAATTGCAATTGTGATCACTAATGTGCCCACCGCTATAGATGGATGCTATTTGATTCACATTTTTGATTTGAAGATGAGATTTGTGCCGGCGTGCAGCCGCCGTTTGTGCTGATAATGACTACCATAATGGTTGGGCTACATTTTTTGTAACCTGGAATCGGTGTTCACTTGTCGGCCCTCGAACCAGGGTTGAGTGGGACATGCTGTCTATGTTTATTAAATAAAGAAGGTTAGTCCGTTGTTTATGTTTCCCACAATAGTAGGCTTGACGCATCACGAAACAAAGAAGGTTAGTCCTTCTTTTATGTTTGAGCTATAGTGTACTTTAACTGTTGCTCATCGCGAGAGTAGGTGGTTAACAGCCGAACTGTCGCACTAATCGGAATCGACTGCGGGGCTCCCGGAGTCACATTGGGTGAAGCTTCTGTCCTTATTTAAGGTAACTACGAGTGACATTGAGTATATTGTATGGTAGACGCCACTACAGGGTATGAAATGACGGGTCATCGTCATACGCGAGCATAATCTGAATTTTTTTTGCTAATAATGGTTTATATTAAGCTAATCATAATGTAGTGGTTTTAGAAATATACACGATAGTGTGAGGCTTGAGCATTTATCCAGTTTCTTCCGTTGTAGGATATTTTCCTGGATCACCAACCAGCGATGAAGAATATGTAAACAATTTCAGCATTTGACGCAGGAGTGGTGGTGTGATATAATAGGTATATATTTATATATTGTTTTGAATTGGTGATATTGCCACGGTGAAGGATGTAGTCTCAGCAGCACCACAGGGAAATTCATGGATGGCATGCCCACATTGAATGATAGTGGTTCACAATGGGGTTCCACCTGGAGCGGCTTGGTTTTCTATACTCACTTTAGTTTGTGTGGTCACGTGACGGTGTTGAAAAAGTGAGGAAGCAGTGGTTGTTGTTGTTCACACCACTGTTTGTTTTGTTTGATGTTCCTTTTCAGCAGAAATCTGGCTCCTGGTTATTTAAGAACCATTAAGAAAATAGTACCAGACTTATCTAAGAGGTCTGTGGTTATTCTGGTGCATTGCGGCACACCTACACTGCAGTAATCCTACATGTGAGGTATGTAGTGGTTTTTTCTGGTTGTATTGAATCTGATCAGTACATTGGTATATATTTCAATGGTACTGCAGTATATTTAGTATTATAGAGCTGACTTATGTATTTGTGATGATGTAGATCTGTAGTGATACCCCATTCTTGTTTTGTGTATTCAATAAATTATAGGAGTACGGTTTGAAGAGGATTGTTGTGGCCCTGGATTACATGGTGGAGAATAATAATAAAAGCGTTCTTCCCCTGAAGAAGGTTCATGCACCAAGCGCCATGAGGAACTGAAACATGTCGGGACTGTTTAATCTGAGCTAATAATACTCAGGGATTGGAAATGTTTAAATCATTATATAAATTTTATATGCTGTTGTATTGTATTGTCATGTTATAGGAATGTATGTGTGCGAAACTAGTAATTTGTATTGTATATGTATCCACTTTGTGTTGTAGGGTCTATTTTACTGTAAATTCTGTTTTTTAGATTAGTTTTATAAAAGAAAATATTGGGTTGTGATTTAATCTATTAAAATAAACTATTTTTGATATTGCAAAAAAATAACTAGGTACTAGGTCTATTTTTTCAAGATCATTGGTACAAAGAGGGTTGTATAGTATCACACAAAATGATAAGATCAGTGTTGAATGAGGGAATGTAATTACTGTCTCCTTTATATGATGAAAAAGTAAACTCTGTTTACACCATGGTCGATGGCGGATTTACCGCCCCATTCCAAGGTGAGTGGGGCGGTAAATCCCCATTTCCCATTTTCCCTTCCCCATTCCCATTTTTGCCCCATAGGGCATAATGGGAGTGGGGAAGGCGCTAATTACGCCGCCGTAAATTACGGCGGCGTAATTAGCACAATGGCAGGTTAGCGCCATGGATTTTAACGCCTGCTAAAAGCAGGCGTTAAAATCAGAATCAGGCGTTAAGGGTTAACGGTGGCGTTAACCCTTAACGCCTGAGTTGTAATGAGGCCCAGTGACTTCAAAAGGAAACTATATTTTTAAGTCTTAGGGCTCCTCCCACCCCATGAAATGGAGGCCACCAGCCTGGAGGCTTCCTTGTCAGGGTGGGGGCAGCACTCGGACTTCAAAAAGAAATACTTTCTTTTTGAAGTCACTCTGCCTTCATAAAGAAATTTAAATGTGTTTTTCCCCCAAGGTGCCTCTCCCAGGACATGTACTGGCAGGGCCCCACATGGCGTGTGGCCTGTGGGGACCCCCGCCACACCAGTGCTTGCACTCTATCTAGACATCTATGAGTCCAATAGGCTTAAAACATCATGTTAATTTGTGGTTTTCTATGTGGTCACCACTCGGTAAATTGGGGCACCCTCTAACCCACATAGTGAAAACCGCTGGAATTGGTGGCATACTATCTAGTGTAATTGTCATTTTTCGCACTTTTTTTACATAATTTTAATCAATGGTGTATGGACCTATGCAGCTGTTACATGTGAACACACAATGCAGTGATGCCACTGCGAAAAAATGCCATCCCGCACAGAGTGTGGCATGCACGGAGACTGATGGGACCTTCTGTCCTTTCAGCACTATAATTATGTACTTCTATATCAAAACTGTGAATTACCTGTTTGTGAGCCCCAGGTTCTTTAAAAGAAACGTTCTCGATTGTGCCGAGTTTGCTACAGTTCGCATGACCCCAGCGTTCACCACCTTAACCTGCCTGGCTTGAGCCCTATACACCTTCAGCACTGGGGTCATCACCCCATCTCCATAATCCTGTGAAAATGTGGTGATTGTCCCACTGCATCTGAGAAGTGTTCCTTCTGCCTTGGCAATATGTTGGTCCCATTTACAGGTACCAGTAAACCGTACGCCCAAATAATCACAGCACCTTATTTGCTCAATGGTCTCATCATCAATAGACAACTTACAAACAGGATGCTTTATTTTTTTTTTGTTAGAAGTGAAAGGATTTGTTTTGCTAGTATTTATTGTAAGACCGTTTTCGCTGCAAAACTCGGAGAACAGTTAGAAATTGACTTTTTAGCACAGCGGGGGTCTGCAAGATTAAAATAGTGTCATCCGCAAAAAATAACACTGGAAATGTGTCCCCAACAACGAATGGAGCGTTTGTCGGTACTGCCAGTAGTTTGCTTATCAAGCCATAATATATAGCTGGAAGTGTGTTGGGGCAAACACAAACCCCTGCCAGACATCTGTTTGTACTTGGATAGACTTTGTGATTTCTCGTCCACCCTTTTTAGGCAGGGGGACAATCTCAGCACTCATCCAAGATTTGGCACCTCATTCTTACTAACAGCAGCATTGAACAATGAGTATAGGTATGGTGCCAATTTCTGTACTTCTGTTTCTCAAATAGGACTCCTGTTATCTTACCAGGCCAAGAAGCCTTATTTGATTCTGCAACAAAGTTTATTCAGTAACTTCTTGGATAGTAAAAATTAAGGGGGACTCTACCACAAGAGTTTGCTCAGTGGTATCAGACAAAAATAACATTTGTTTTTCTCCACAGAGTGCACTAAATTAATCAGCCCATCACTTAGCAATGATACTTCCATGAATGGTATTTTCCTGGGCTCCATGACATGCAGTGATCAGCTAACAGAATTTAGCTGATTCTTTACTCTGGGATACCCCAGTTATTTCGTCCCATATGTTAGAGTCCTATTCCTTTTTTTATTTTTATTTTTGCTACGACTGTTTTGTAAGCAAGTCTTGCTTGGCTTAACTTGGCCCTCCCTACGCTGTTCACATTTTTGGCAGAATCAAACAAGGTCTTTTTGGCTTGTCTGCAGTCCTTGTCATACCATAAGGATACCATAAGGAGTTTTTTGTTGAATATTTCTTGATGATCTTCTTTGGAATAGTCACAGGGTTCTTTAAATTGGCACCTATGGCATTGAGAACTTCAGTGCTCCTCTTCAGATACTTACCCAATTCTCACTCCAGAGACGGTAGCAAGTGTCCATATAAGGGGGGGATAGGATATTCCCTGTGTCTAAGTTAACCCACTGCACAGCCTTCCAGGCTTGTCCCACAACCTCGATTCTCACGTTATTAATCAGGTAATGACTCTTGAATGGTTTAACTGCAATACTCACTAGTTGCAACAGCAAGGGCCAATGATCACTTTTGAACTTTAGAATTACCTCACTTTTTAACACCCTAGCCCAAGCCTAAATGTTAATCAGGAGACAATGTGGTACATACAGTCCTTCACCACAAAGGTTGGTCTGCCCTCTATATTGAGCGTACCTTGATGCTTCCAGTATGTTTCGGTTGGAATGCACCTTATTCTCCTGATGATGTTCAATCAAATTGCTGACCCTGCTAATTAGTGCTTTCTTCACAGTAGCATTATTTGCAATTGTTCACTATGTTTGTTTTACAGAGTGGCAGGGACCACTAGACATGACACTTTTGGAGGCGGGGGACCAGATCCATGACATGGTCTGTTGGGGTATTAGCTGATTACATGCATAGGCACTACACTCCAGATGGGTGCAATGGGCCCCAATGCAGACAGCGTCAGACATAAAATATCATTACAAAACACAACTGTTATAAATGTATGATCTGGAATGGTCCTTAAAACCAGAAGCAGATGCAGCAGTACCAGAAATTACACTTTGAAATGTTTTTGCAAATGTGATATACTTTGATGGAAGAGCTGTTCGAACCGTTGGGACACACTCCAAGTATTCTTCTGCCTGTGTGGCTGTAAAAGGGAGATTCAACCATAAGAATGAGTTTGAACACCAGGATGCCCAAACAAAATATTTAGGGGATACATCAGCTCAGGTGGGTGAGTTACAAGGCCTCCTCCTTGCACTGCGACGAGTCAGTCCACATGAGCCCAATTTAATATTGTCTGATTGAGACTATATAGTAATAGGTTAAAGTTGGACTCGCAATGTTGGCAAGCAAACTCATTCAGATATGGCAAAAGCAAACCAATATTTTCAAAACAACTTTGGCAAGAAGTATGGGACAGCAAGAAGGATAGGCATCTCATCTGAACTATGCATACAAAAGAACACAGAAAAGATTCTCTGCACAGAGCAGTAAATGCACTTGCCGATCAGTCTACAAGACAGCAGATTGTATGAATGGTAGTGGCAGGATTAACATGCTCTGCTAAATAGATAGATAAGGACATACAAGCATGTCTGGATGCAAATAGTTCTAACCTCCCAGGGTTCCCCACTACTTACATCTATGCCTTAAAAGAAAATACAGCAATAGTCACTATCCCTAGATCAAAGGGTAGCAGCCCACTGCAAGGGGTTGTTGCCTGCTGTCTCTTCTGTTCTCTTTCCTTCACAGGGGCTCTCATCACTGCATCTTTGTCCACTAAACCCGGGATCCCTAGGTACAATGCCTTCCTTTTGGCCGTGTTCCATAGCAATGGCATTGACACTGTGCCTGAATGGAACCAGAGGGCATGTTGACTCAAATCTGAGATCCCTTTCACTGACCTGATTGAACAGGTCTCAGAGGCATATCTGGTCGATATCTCAGAGAAACATAATAACTTGACCTCCCTCCCCAGGACCAGAGTGGTTTCCAGAATTTCAGAGTCCACTGGGAGTCTTTCCTTTGCTTTTGATGACCATTTTTATCCCTGGTATTCTGATCAGCCATGTTGGGATGCACCCCCAAAACTCCAAAAGTGAGTGGAAGTACACATTAAGGAAATCCTGTTTGAGTGAACTGTGGGCCTGTTAACATGCTAGTGGCACCAGTTACAGATACACCCTTGATCCTTTATGTGAGCAGCAAGTGCAACAGATTCAGTGGTCGAAGTGGGCAGGAGCGGTAGGGAGCAGTGCTCCTCTACTTCTTTTAATTAAGTTTTACAGTTCCTATACTTTTATTTTAAAAAGAAACCGTTCCGGAATGGTTTCGTTTTAAAAAAAAAAGTGTAGGAAGAAGTTGAAGCTTTCATTTTCAGTGCACTGCACTGAGAGTTCCCCTAAACAGCAATAGCATGTGTTTTGGGGTTTGTATTGTGCGTAGGAGGTGGGGGGTGATGGGGTTTGTGGGGAGCTGTGCAGGCTTGTAGGGAACATAGTTCCACTACTTCTTTTCGTACACTTCGATCACTGACGGTTTAATTTCTGAGAGAATTCCATGAAGAAATGTAAGTCAGCAATGTATAGCAGAAACACACATTGAAGGTGCAGCTCATGTGACATAATGCATTGAGCAGCAGTGCGTTAAGTTTGACACACATGACTTCACAGAGAAAGATGCAAAAGCAGTGGAAAGCTTTTGTTTAGTATTGCCATTAGATGCAGAGGCAAAAAGATGCACAGGTATTGTTCAGAAGCGCAGGGCAAAGCAGGTTCCAAGCTCTGCACGAGAGAAAATATAACAAATAGTGTTCTTACACAGTAATTAAAACTTGCAAGGTGACGGCCACAGTTTGGTGAGAGCAAGGTAGTGCGCTGAGTAATGAACAAGTGCAGCAGAGAAACACACTGCCCCTTTTGGAAAATGGCCACTTAGATTGAAGCCACACGTACTAAAAAACAAAGGCACTTTATCAATAGAAGCAAAAGAGATATCTGTTCAAATGCAGGAAATAAAGTATGGTATCATGGAAGGGTGGTGGAAATGAGTGGCTCTATGTTCCCACAACCAACTATATTGATAAAACCCAAATAAGCCACACACACACAAACATGCGCGCGCACACACACACACACACACACACACACACACACACACACACACACAAACACACACACACGCACACACATACACACACACACACACACACACACACACACCCTATTCACACATGCATGTATGCTTACGATTCACACATAGTCCTGGAGTAGCACAAGAAATATGTCACATGAGATCATGTAGCCCCATGATGGGAAAGGAAGGAATGTTCTGAAAGGTGAAACATGTTTCTGAAGAGAAGTTGCAATATCAGCTGTCATTTGTACAGTCACAAGCTGAGAACGATCAGAAGGTGACAAAATATGGGTCCCATGAGGAAGTGTTGAGGTATTCATTTTTGTTGCCACACTGTCTGCACCTCACAAAATGATTGGTTAATGAAGGGGGAAGAAACCACCATGAAACACTCAAGTTGGATAGCCAATGGGGAACTGATTTACATGTTGCAAAAACAACCAATACAAATTGAGAAGCTGGATAACCTGATTATTAGGTCATTGTTTAGAAGAGGTAATTAGATTGGTCATGAAGGGAAGTTTAATCCAATAGGGCTAGGTACTGTATAGATTTCTGTATGAGATAGAAATCACATACAACAATTTACATGTATCTTGAAATATTGTCACAGCAATGATATCACTAACTCCCATAACAACTACTATTTAATGATGACACATTAAATGATGCTTGTATTATTTCCATCCGAAGATGCATGTTGTAAACATTTGATTTTCATGCTACACATGCACTTTTATTGCTCATAGGATAGATTGTTTGGCTAATCACGTTTTTGGGCCTACCTTACATAGCCTATTAGTCTTTAGGGTTGCAGATCACTGCCTCCTCTGCTGCTATGAGCACACTAACATAATGGATATAATCACATCCACTTAAATTGACTGGAGCAGAATTTTCCTCCTCGTCATTTTAGCAGATAATGCCTCTTCAGAAATCTTGGTGTGTGTATGTGCTCTGAGTCTTTCTATTCCTCCAAGATTTCATTCTGAATATCAGAATCAAAGGCAGACTCATTGTCAGCAAATGGCAGACAATTCTAGGGTCCAAGGAAGGGCCAGGCATGGTTGTATTCACAACACCCATGGACTCTGAGACCTTCCAGAGCACCTTAGCCTGAAGAACTTGTAGAAGATGAGGAAGAGCAGGTAGAGGATGGGCCCATCATACTTTTCCTAGCAGTTTTCAACTCGCAAAGTGCCTGTTTCACAATCTGCTTATCCTCATTGCCCATCCTTAGAAGACTGTTAAAGTTGTCTGGGAAAACCCAAGTTGAAGCAGAAATGGGAGGCCACACTCAATAACAGAAATAGGCACAGTGAAAGGCAAAACCTGCTTTATTAACTATCCAACATAAAGCAGGAACAGAAACAAGTAATTGGGTCGCAGCTCTCAGAGGTTTTAAAAAAAAAAACAACAGTTTATGAATCAAAAATACATCACTATTTGCATCATACTACGATCTTAGTTACAAAAACCTACTGGTGGAGGGATTGGTTAAGGGAATCTACTATGTATACATTATATAGGGGTTAGTCTTGTTATGAGTTATTGCATGTCTGATGGCTCCACCTGAAGCCATCACTAAAATGATAATAGTGAATACATGTAATCTCTTCATAGTGTATTGGTTGGAATGATGCGCACTGGGTGGCCTAGCAATGGGGGTTTCATTGGTTGGCTTCTTACTGACCAACCATGGACAACTGACAGGTCGTCAAAACATGATCCAAATATGAGTATGGGGGAGAAGCCTCACAACTGCTTTCCTTCAATTTAAAAAAAAATATACTATCCCTTATGTATAAGCCATGGGCCAGAGCAACATCTTTGTAGTTGGCCTACAGCACTGCATGCCTTAGAATATGTGGGAAGTTGAGGCAGGTTCCTATCTATGTCCGGGGCTAATGAATAGACAGTGTTCTTGAATTATGGATCACGTGTGAGAGGACTAGGTTTTTAATTATTTCTCCCTGCATTTACTGAGATTTTAGCTAATATGAATGCATAAAATGAAAATGAAACAAAATGATATTTTATTTATATTGCGCTCGTACACAAGTGTTTCACAGCGTGACTAGGCAAAAAGGAGGGGGGAATAAGGGAGAACAAAGAAGAAACAGCGATCTTACTAGGTCCAGTGACATTTAAGAAAGCGCAAGTGCATGGACATGGGGAAAAAGGGGGAAGGTGCATGGAAGGGGGGAGTGAAAAGTGCGGGGCAGAGGGTAGAAAACAGAATAAATATATAAAATAAAATAAATAAATAAGGACGATAAACCATGGTAGTGCAGCCAGCAAGTGGCAAGTGAAAGTTAGTCAGATAAGGTATATCTGATAAGTGCAGAAGAAAAAGTGTGACTGTTTGGGTACAGATACAGACCCTAGTACAGAGGGTGGCCTGGAGGCAGTGCAGGAGGGTGGCAGGGTGAGCAGGTACCTGAACCCGAATGAGGTGGCCAGTTGCACGATGCCAAGGGAAGAAACAGATCAACAGGGGAGAAAGGCAGAGGCAAAGAGGAAGGTCTCGAGATGCTTCCGGAGATGGTTTTCCTCAAGTTTCAAGGCAGTTGTGTCCAAGTCTCTGGATTTTGGGCAGAGGTGTGTGAGGCTTATATAAAAATTCTCGGTGTGAGTCTGGATCCGGATTTCAAAACACTGATATTAGGAGCTGATATTGAGTTAAATGAACTGAGCTCTGCTCAAAAGAAATGGCTGTTCAGGGGCGCTATTGTGAGCAAGCACCTGGTTCTTCGAGGATGGAAAACTAAGTTAGCTCCATTATTTGACGAATGGGTTGAGCAGATGCACAAGCTTGCAAAGGTGGAAAGGGTGATCTATAAACTGAAAAACAATCTGACCTCTTCTGACAAGATCTGGGGAAAATCTATTGATTTTTATTAATCTTCATGGTATAAAAATATTTTTTTTGGGGAGGCGGGCGGCGTATTGTTTTATATGTTTTAATGTATTTACTTTTTCTTGCTTTCGGGTACATTATTTCTGTAACCTGATTGTATGCTCTTGTTTGTAGATTTGTTTGTTATGTATATAAAACTTAAATAAATAATTTTAAAAAATTAAAAATTTAAAAATAAAGTTTCAAGGCACCCGGGAGGCTGTTCCAAAGAGAGGCACCGGCGGAGGACAGGTATCTGCCCCCGACTTGTTTCTTAAAAAAACAACTAACCCCGAGGGAGTTAGAAGTAGAGGAGCGAAGGACTCGAGAGGGGAGGTATTTAAAGAGGGAATGTTTAAGGTATTTTGGACCCAGGCCCCAGAAAGCCTTGTGGTCAAAGCAGAGGGTTTCAAATGTAATATTTGCATCCACTGGGAACTAATGAAGGGATTTCAGGGCTGGAGATATATGATCCCAGGGCTTGAGGCCAAGGACAAGTCTCACAGTCCTGTTCTGGATTAATTGTAAAGGGCGGAGAGTTGAGGCAGGTTAATTTAAAAAGAGGCTGTTACAGTAATCCAGTGTGGAGAGAACTAGAGCTTGGGAGTCAGTGAGCTTTTGAGGGAAGGAGAGCATGTGTTATTACCTTCCTGACCACTAGAAACTTAGTCACTCCATTTCCTGTGAAGGTTTTAAGCACATGGCCATCAAAGTCAGGTTGTTCTTTAATTAATTTTAGTGAAATATGTCTTGTGCCATTTGAATTATTATCTCATGTTCTCTCTGAGCCATTCAAATCCTCCCTCGTTTCTCAGTAACCTTGGCTGCTACAGTCTGTGTCCTGTACCGGTCTGTATCTCAGTAAATTCAGCAGTTCAAGTTTCTATGGACTCTAAGACCTTTGATTCATTTGAATGCGGGCTGATGCTTCTATTTTTAAATAGATGGCTGCCCATTACTCTTGTGTTTCTATGTTATTGAGCTATATATGTGTAAGCGTTTGTGTTGCATTTCATTTTCTTCATGTCTATAGGTTTGCAAACAATATTTTATGTTCTTCATGTCAATATGTTTGCAAGCAATATTCATCATGTATACATCCATATTTGACCTGTTGTCTGTGTCTCCTCATGATGAGTGCATATTTGCTTTGTGTTTATTGCATGTGTGTGTGAGTTAACAATGAGTTTGCTTATTGTAACCATCTTTAGTGAAATTAGGTTCCATTTCCTCCTGTAGCTGACTGGGATAAGGCCAGTGTGTTCATCTTACTGAGTACCGTTTCTCACATATGCAATATTGGGGTGGTGGAGGGGCAGTATCTATGAAAAAAGACTCATGCCTACTTTGCTGTATGGGAATAGGACCCTAGGAAAGAGAGGTCTTCAGACTACACACGCTTTAAATCATAGGTTTCCAACTCCAGGCCTCGAGGGATAAATTGCAAACATTTAGTATCTATGTATGCACAATTATCTCATGCATACTAATGAAGAAAATCTGACATGTTTTTGGCTTTCGAGGCTTGGAGTTGGGCAACCCCGCTTTAAATATGAAACCTGGGTGCATCTATTTTTGGGCAGAAAACATATGCATGCCCAGGAACCTCTCTATCACCTACACAAGATGTCTGACTCTTAGTACCTGGAGAGGACAGCCCACAATATACTGAACTGCTCACAGCCAGCCTTCCCATTGCCCCTGTATGGCCTTCCACTCCTAGTTGCTGCTTGGTAATGGAGACAATGGCCTCCTTTTCTCCAGCCCGCCTTCCTCAGCAAGATATTTTTGGGCTGCCTTGGCCCCTGGGCATTGCAGGGGAAAGTTTCTGCACGTCACTTATCTCCACTGAGACAGAAGGTGAATCCCTGTTTGCCCCCATGTCTCTTGAAATGTGGTAGTCTCCATCCATCTGCCAGGGAAACCATGATATGATATATGATATGATATGGCATTTATAACGCGCCTATGCACATGTGTTTCAAGCCAAGACGAGGCAAGGGGGGGGGGGCAGAGGGAAGACAGACAACGATCCTACTAGGCCAGGTGTCATTCAGATTGCACAAGTGCATGGGAAGGAGAGGGAGGAGAATTGCAGGGGGGTGGAGAGGACAGTGCAGTACAGGGGATAAGAAAATAAATAACAATAAAGTACGGCCAGCAGGTGGCAAGTGCAAGGGTAAGTGAAGACATCATGTGTCAAGTGCTGGTGGTGGGACTGTAGGGCTACAGAAAACAGTCCCCAAGTGCGGGGTTGTCAGGAGGGCAGTGCAGGAGTGCGACTAGCGGGGAGGGGGCCTGGGCCCGCGATCAGAGGGCGGCCAGGCAACCAGTGCAAAGTCAGTGTCAGCCAGGAAGTCAGCAAGGGAGAGGAGGAGAAAAAGCAGAAGCAAAGACAAAGGTTTTCAGGTGCTTCCGGAACCGAAGATGATTCTCCTCAAGTTTCAGGGAGGCAGGAAGGCTGCTCCTCCGCTCTTCTCAGCTAATCCTCCTCGCCCTTTGGGAGGATCTTTGAAAAAACCTCTAAGCAAATTCGCTCACCACGATTCCCTTTTTGAAGGAGAGGACTTTTTTAAAGTATTGTGGGTAAGGGGTGGTATAACTCTTGGAGGGAAAGGAGTGAAGCTAAAAGAAATGGGTAATGAGCCCGATCATGGAGGCTGGAGCCTCAAAGGCAAGTACTGGGATGTTGAAGAGGGACATTGAGTTAATGTACAGTAATGCAAATTGTTAATGTAATTGTTTGATTAACATGTTTGCAAATTGTTGCTTACTAGTACAGATTCTTTAACCGCTCGTATGATTATAAAGAATAATTCAAATATTATACAAAAGAAAATGTGTTAGAACCTAGTCTATAATATTTTACAATTTATTGACATTTGATGTGCACTGGATACACTTCATGGCTTTTTCGTGTAAAACGTTTAATCTTTTTTCTCAGAAAAGAGACCAAACTGTAATCATCGTTGATATAAGGTTGCAACATGTGGTCAACTGTTTAGCACGTCTTGGGGAGAGAAAATGCATGGTATGTCACTAAGCCAGGCAGTGGCAAGACAGAAGCCAGATCAGGACAAGGATAATTGGTGCATGCTATTTTGGAGAGATGGACACCTGCACACTCACATTTGGACAGTTCACACAGTGGACACAACAGTCGCCGGAAGTAGAGGCTTTGGATTTCTGTCAGTGGTAATGGAATCTGGATCTTTCTAACGCCGCGCCATTTCGTGCAGGCTGGCACTTTCCCCGGTGGATTACTTCACAATGAACAGTGGCATCTGCTCTGCCTGTTTGCAAACCTCCGTGAATGCAACATATGCACTGGCCAACATTTACCATCCCTTTGATTAAATTGTGAAACTTGTAGATAAATCGCAACAGACAGATTCAATGGACCTCATTCATCAAAGGCTGTGGGGGCTATGCAGTTCATATTAACTCATGTTCAGAAGCATCGACGACAGACTGGGATAGTTTTGCAAAGTGACTTGCGATGCTAATGCAAATACCCAGGGTTCCCTATGCAAATTAGCCTTTGCCCCTAATTGGACAATGTATCATGGGCCTGAGGCCGTAAGCGGAGACACGCTGCTTGATTAATTAGAAGGACCAAAAAAAGTGCAAAGGCTGAGAACAAAAACAAGGGTGAATCTGCAACAATTCCTAGATGGGGAAACAATTAACAGTAATAGTAACAAGTTAAAATGGTATTTTAAATATTATTTCATCTTTGATTTCACGATGAAAACATCTTCACTGTGATGGACATGCTAGTGGGTATGTAGTACTATCCCATTGTGACCCTTCCACTTTTACTGACAGCTATTATTTTCCTGTTGCACCATGTGTGATAAATACTCCTGGCACTACTTACTCTTACTGACTTCGAATTATTAGAACCTCTGAGGCACATATGTTTAGGTGTTATTATTTTTAAAAAAAGATACCAGTTAAGAATGTACCACCATTGGTAGGAAACATACTGTCAACCCTTAATCACACATCAATTACAGGGATAGGACCTCTGGTGAACTCCGTACTCGCACGGCACCATGAATATTTATGGCCCATCCTCAATAACACTACAGAAAGTGCTAGTTGGGTATTCCCACCCGGGAAAGGGTGCTCATCCAAGCAGGTGGCTGGAAGAGTGGGTGAGAATACACTGTGTAACGGCCGCTCTTTCCAACCACCAAAGTCCCTTCCCTCGGTGGTGTCATCTTGACTGTGGGGAGGCAACAGGGGGCCTCTTCCTGTTGCCTCCCCGCTTCCTCCCCCTTCCACCACCGCCAAAGCAAAACGTACCTTTTCCCCACCTCCTCCCTCACTTCCCACTTACCTGTTGCACCAGAGCTTTCTGCTCCAGTACCAGTGCTCCTCCCACCCGCGGCCATCACCATAAAAAATAAAAAGGGACTTTGTCTCTTCGCCTATGGCACAAAGGCTTTCATTTATTTTTTCTCGGGAGATTGGCGGCACACAAAAAGCAATATAGCCCATCCCTTCTCCCCCCACAAAATGCACTTTTTTCACCATGGGCAACCCCCGATGTCGGAACAGCTATCAACCCCTAGTCATGGGGTAGGTGGGCAAAGCCGGTAATGGGTTCCAACCCTCGCCGAGGCCCTCGCCTCCCTCGGCATAGCCTGGGTTCTGGCTGGCACTCCGTTACCAGCCATCTACCCTCCAGCCCACTCGGGGTGATTGATCTATGTTTTTAATCCAGTTCAAAACTAGCACAACACTGATAGGAACCGTACAACATGGGCTTTCAGCCCATCTTTTCTTCTGGAATGGATCTCAACAATAGTCATGGATTTATGAGAGCGTGTAATGCCTTTATCATCAGCTCTAATTTAAGCAGCTGTGCTAATACACACACCGTTTTTTTCTGTTATTGCTACTCTACTTTGCTGATCTTTCAAACAGTACCCCCGTAAATAGCACAATTAGTGTCATAACCATATCAGATTTGCACCCATGCAAATTATGAAAAAGACAGTAATGAATGTGACCCTCAGTTTAATTTCAGTTGTCTTCATTTGTTGTCTGTTTGAAGATATGTTGGGTGCTTTTCAAACTCGTGCCATGTACATTGATTACTAACTGAAATTAATAAAAACGTTTGCCTGCTTTAATGTACTAATTCAATTTGTGTTAAGATACTGGAAATATCGCGTATGATATTCGACTTTTACTTTTCACATTTTACTAATGACAACAAATCCAATTTTTATATGTTTTTATTGGGTTTATTTAACGTGTTATATTGAGATGGTCCAATCCATTGGCTTTCTTGGTGTGATAGCCCTCTTCTTGAGATGGTGGCCACAGAGCTAACTAGTAACAAAACCACCACACTGGATAATTCGTTCCAACAGAAAGATTAAGAATTGTTGCTTGAAACTTGGGTTGTTGAAGCAAGATTAAGCATGGAATGAGGCACTAGGGCGGCCACGTTATCTACAGTGCTAGATCTGACAACAAGACATCCAGGAATCCAGGTATGTTTTGTATAAGAATGTATTTACAATAATGAAGGCCCTCCTGTCGCAGATGAAAGTCTCTCTGCACAGGTGAACAGATATATATATACAAAATGCGCTGGATTCTTATCACATTCCAGGTAACCCTGGAAACTACATAACAAGTTGACTTTGCATTTACCGACAGGTTGGCAACAGGATAAACATAACATGTAGGCCCATGACAACATAAATAAAATGAATGTTGATCTAACTGTCTAATAACATGTTTATTTACTAACGTTGATGCGCTTGTTTATTTATTACAGTTGGCAAAACATGTTTGTTACAGTTGATTTTCTACATGACCTTGTATGCTTTTATACATGGCTTCATATCTACTTGTCTAATTAACAAATATCATTATGTGTACATGCTAAGTTTGACTATATAACACACCCCCACCTCTGTGGGGAAGAACACCAATCAGCATTATCTCACTACAGCCTCAAAGCTTTTGTTCTTTCTTTATTCCAAGTGCGGCCATCACTCAGATTCACAACATTATCCAATACTTTAATGATCCATAGGGGGCCTAGGAATTTGCTTTCACCTGTCAAGACTCCTGTTGGACTGTGTATCCAGACCTTATCGCCTAGATCAAGCCTGCTGAGCCTGGCTTTACATGTATTGTCGTGTAACCTTTCTACAACCTAATTCTTAACTTGTACCCTTTCTCCTACGTCCATCGCATCCCCTTCAACATATATCATTCTCCCGAGTCATGGTTGACAGACTGAGGTGGCAGCCTTTCTTCTCCGGAGTACCTCAAATGGCATGAGACATGTGGCTGTATGTGGAGCCAGGATAAAGAACAAAACCATGTTCTCAATGTCATCTTCCCAATGTGTGTCCTCTTGTACTGACATTCACCCACACTGCATCAGGGAGCAATTCAATCTCTCCAAAATGCCATTGGTGGATGGATGGAAAAGTGCAGATTGGTGCTGCTCTATACCTAAATTCTTCAATTTCTTTTTCATTAATCTTGATGTAAATTGGACACCCTTGTCAGTTAAAATCTTTTTGGAAATACCTTCCCACTGAAACACATCGTCCATAAATTGCACAACTGCCCTAGAATCTGCCTCACCTACACATTTTATCTGAACCCGCTTGGAAAACAGATCTACTAACACTATTACATATTTCATTATTCCCTTCCTGGTCAATGGCCCCAAAATGTCAAGGACTACATATTCCCAAGGGAACTGTGGAAGTTCTATCAGATTGAGTGGTTGAACGTGTGCATTGAGCACCTTATCAGATGCTGCATATTTTGTGCACACTTGGATGAAGTCGACCTTTGGTTTTGGAAACTCCCAATTGACTAGCGTGTATGAGTTCTAGCAATCATTTCCTTACACCTATTGGTGGCACAATGTGACCCGATCTTACAAGGCGATGATCTTCTATGCCAAGATCATCCCTTAACCTGTGAAATAAACCTTGACCCATCTCAGGACCTCCATGTCTTTAACCTTGGACAGTTCTTGGCCTTCATTTAGAGCTCTGAACCATTCATCTTGTGAAATGGCATCCTCACAAACAAAAAAATGCCTTCACTAGATAAATCAGTGTCTTCCTCATTTGCATCAATTGAATATCTAGATAAATAATCTGTAATATTTTCTTTGTCAGAAATGTGTTTGATTTCAAAGTTGTGACCCTGTACTGAGGTTACACAATTAATGATTTCTCTGGATACTCCATCCAACCCTTTGGAGGTGAAGACTACAACCCAGGGCTTGTGATCAGTCAAGACAGTGAATTGTCTGCCCCACACAAACGGTTTAAACCTTTTAACTGCTCAAACTACTGACAATGCTTCTTTTTCAATGACAGAGCAACTACACTCAGCATTTGTGAGGGATCTCAAGGCAAACGCCACAATGTTATTATGCATAAGGTCTCCACCGTGTCCAGTACCACTGGCATCTGTCATAACCATAGTTTCTTTGGAAGTGTCTGGAGCATTGCAGTAGTGGTGCATTGCAGATTACCTGCTTAATGTCTTGAAATACTTGTTCACACGCATCCAAGCATACACATGTAGTTTCCTTCCTGCAGAGTGACCTGATGGTGACATACTTGCCAGAAACATTGCTTATACACTTTGAATAATATTCTACCACCCCTAGAATGGCATCACCTCATGATTGTCTTTGGGAGGCATGGCTTGTATTATTGCTTTGACTAAGCCTTCGCTGCATGATATACCTTCACATGAAAAGCAGTGTCCTAAAAAATCAACCTCAGAAGTTCTAAAACAGCATTTGGACTTTTGTAAAGCTAATCCTTCTTGTTTTATCCTGTTCATTACTTTTCTCAATTTGAAGTCATGATCCTCCATGGATGATCCAATGATCAGCGTGTCATTCTAGTAATAAAATACCCCATTGATATCACCAAGAATATCACCCATCACTCTCTGAAAAAAGGTGACTGCTATGAGGCCAAAAGTGCCTTTGTGAGTAATAAACGTGGTGAGCTCTTAGGACTCAGGATGAAGATTTTTTGGGTGATATGCAGATACTAAGTCAAGTGTGGAGAAAACTGTAGCATCATATGCGAGACCACTACATTTGCATAAGTTGGGTAAGGGGAATTGATCAACCACCACACACTTGCTCAATGCTCTCATGTCCACACAAAAGCGAGCACTGCCATTTGGTTTTTGGACCACCACCAGTTGGGAAACCATTAATTAACCTCAACACTCTCAATAATATCTTCTTCAATCACTCTGTACATTTCTTGGACACCTCAGCCCTCAGAAAAAGTGGGACACATCTTAATTTGGCATTAACGGGAATGGTATCCTGTTTTAGTTTCATTGTGTTACACCTCCTTTTTAAGCAGCCTAATTTCTCAAGAAAAGAATCGGAAATGTTGTCTCAGGGGTAGATGTAATGGAGGCAACATTTCCTGGGATTCTGGGATTAATTGTTAACCCCATGTCTCCCTGTTGGTACCACCGCAGAAGACATCCTACTTTGCCAGCCACATATACTCTGGCCTTTGTGGTGTTGCCCTTCCAAACAAGTGTAGACAGAAAACATCCTATCATTGACATTCTGGGACCACCGTATGCACTGGCATTAATTTGTGAGGGTCTCAAACTGATTTTTGAAAATGTGCATTGCCAGGTGTCTCTGTTAATAATAGTGTAATCATAACCCAAATCAATTAGCTTTTTAACCCTGACACCATGAATAAACACCACATAGTGCAGTTTTTTATCCTTCCTCTTAGTGGGACCCATCTCACACACAGACCATGCTACACCTGAGGCCTCATTATCAGACATAGGGCCGCATTAAAAGTCTGGCGGTCCAGAAATAAGGGTGCCGGTAGTAATATACCAGAACCCTTTCCAGACTACAAGAATGCCTGCAGGAGCCGGTCGTCAGTTTTGACGTATGAGACTCCACGGAAGGGGGGGATTTAAGTTCCGGCCGTCTGACATCCATGGCCACCAATACTTGTAATATTCCAGTTGCACCAGTGTATCAGGTGGCAGAAACAGTGTAATGAAGTCGGCGAGCAAACCGCTGGCAGCACGAGCAGGTTACTGCTGACCTCGTAATGAGGCCCATACTCTACTCAGGGCATTCATAATCAGAGTCATCATGATTTTCTCTAACCCCTTTTGGACAAGTGCTCTGACAACATTTGGTAAAATGCCCTCTTTCTCCCACAGTTTTACATTGCGCTTTATGAGCCGGGTAAATGGGATTGTTAACAAGATGTGATGAACTCCCACATCTAAAGCATTTCCTGTGAGACGCGGAAGGCGTTACTCTACTGGCAGACCTCTTGTGGTCTATCTTAACCAACCCTTCATCTTCCTTCGAGTGATTTTTTGTGAATGCATGTAGGTTTTTCTTTTTTGTGGATTTCTTATGATGTTGCGATGCAACAGTTTTTATACTGACAGATTGTTTATTCTCCTTATTATCCAATTCTTTTGCACATACCAACATGTATTCAACCGTTTTTGCTATATCTAATACTTCTTCCAAACTAGGGTCACCCTTTGTCCAGATTTCTTCTCTTGCTCTGGTTTCCCTTACCTTCAACATGAACTGGTCACAAAGACGCTTACCATAGGAGGAAACACAATAACATTTGTTGGCACATTCACGCAAGGCAGTTATAAAACAGATTAATCTATTGTATGTTCTCTGGTGGAGAATGATACTGTTGAAGTATGATGCTAAATTTCTTTTCATAATGTTTGTCTAACTTTTTAAGAATTAGAGGAAGAAGGAGGGTCTATCCCTTGGCCTGAGAGTTTAAAACAAGGTCAGGAAGGATGTTTAGTATGCGCCTGCCTTCATAACCCAAACAATCCATCAAGAGAGCTCTGCACCTCACCAAATTGAAGTTTGGCCAATGAATGGCTGTAACATAATCAAAGAAATCATCCCTCTATGTCTCCCACGGGACAACCGGGTGACCTAGCGGTTTGGAGGAAATGAGGCGGTATGTTAGACATGTCAATATCACATTTAACTGAAGATCAGCTGTATAGAGCAAAATTGCAGCAAACATAAGTGAGCTGTAAGCAGGAGCCCTATGACACATCGGTAACTGTATGGGAATGATATTCAGCAATTAAGTAAGTAACAAGGTAAGTATAAACAGTAACAGTAACAGACCCTCATATGACAGTCACAGTAACTAAAATCCTCTTTAACCAATGTTGTTGTAGTGAAAGTCAGTATAATAAGTACTGTGGCATTCTTGCTGAAAAGCTACAAAGCAGTGCTGTTTTAGATGTGTAGGAGCTTCCAGAGCACCGTTACAGTCTTACCGCCACATCAGTAGGTTTGTCTATGCTGACAGGAGACTCTGCAACCTCAGAGGAAGCTTGAGAAGGTAGACAAGGGCTGGCCCGGTACCTGAAGTGTCACAGCAGTACGCTGACGGCTCGAAGAATGAACCCGAAGAGACTGCTCATCCGACCATGTCACGTGGGACCTGCTGGGAAGTAATTGGCAGTTAGTGATGATGGCATATGTAGCCAACAAAGAAGCAATGCATACCATATCTGGGTGAGTCAGGTGACTGACAGAAGGAAGGAAACAGGAACTTTCTTCA
Source organism: Ambystoma mexicanum (assembly GCF_040938575.1). Classification (NCBI taxonomy): domain Eukaryota; kingdom Metazoa; phylum Chordata; class Amphibia; order Caudata; family Ambystomatidae; genus Ambystoma; species Ambystoma mexicanum. The sequence continues at coordinate 583,956,546 of NC_090930.1, read as the reverse complement.
GAAGCCACTCCGGAACCATGATAAGGCTGATGAAGAGACAGAAATGTCTTACCGCATGGAATTCCGGACAGCATAGCGGGAGGAAGATGCTGCAGAGGGGCAGGGTAGGCATCTGCAAGAACACATTCTTTCCTTGTTTCGGCACATGGGATATCCGAGCAGGAGGACCCCAGGACAATGCCCAGAATGCAGAGAAGTAAATGCAGGAAACAGCAGATGTACAGCAAGAAAAAAGCAGGTGGGCGTTCAGGGGTTCAGCTCGAAGTCATTCTGAGGTAAAGGACATCCAGGTATCCAGGTACATTTTCTATAAGTATTTATTTCCAATAATTAACACTTTCCTGTTTCAGATGAATGTCTCTCTGTACAGGTGAATATTCAGTGAAAAAACGTTGTTAAAAGGACGTTAAAGTTAAGTGGCACTACTAAAAACGGGACATGTAGGTTGTAAGTAAACCAAACAACCCTTGAAATTCACCAGTTATGGTAAGCTAAACAACCATAATTCATGCCACCACCGTGAACTGCTAAGACCAACACCCAGGACATCAAAGATGAAATCACAAATGACATTGATGACATCACTGATATAGTGCATGCTGCAATATAATATTTTGCTTAGATGACTACATTTGCTCTACCCTTCATCCAACAAACACATATACATAAAACAACATTACTTATTTTTACTACACACAAATATACCTTTTTGAACAAAATCATTTGAAAATGTAGAAATTATTTTTTTAATTAGCACACAATATAATGGAATGCACCAAGTACAAGCCATAACTGTGCACGTCAAATGATCACATCTCTTCATACAGACTCACAAACACGGGACGGTAATTCCAAAACAACGTCTTACGAAATAGTAAGCAGACTGTATTTATTTCTGTGTTATTACCATTTGTTATAAATGAAATGGCAAACACACTTGAGTAGTTGGAAGAAAACTTCACAAAAGAAGAAAGGAATGATGATAACATCTCTAATGGTAAACAATACATCTTTTAATTTAAACAAATAATGTAATTATACAGTACTCAGTCACATAATAATGTGTTCTCGTCTTGTAGCACACACTTTACGCAAAGGAACAACACCCCAATTTAATTATGGAGAATCCCAAGAATCACAAAGACCATCTCTGTCTTCAACTGTACATAATTAAATCATAATCTTGTCTGCAAAATTGGATGCACTTTGTAATGAATTTAAGGAGCCTTTACATTATGTTAAAAATCATATTAGAAATGTTGATTATCAATTTCCTTCGTGTACATGTTCCCTTTTCCCCCTACAACCACCCCCATCATATTCCCCAAACATGAATGAAAGATGCTTTGATGAAACTTCACTCCCTCCCTCCTCTGATGATCATTGTATAGAAATTCCAAATCCTCCCATTTATGTTTTCCATTCCGATACCCCATCCCATTAAAAAAAATATGTATACTATGTACTAAAAACATCTTGTATAATGTTCTTACATCATTTAAAAAAGAAAAATGAATAGTCTGTGGACTATATGACTATTCGGAGTGTCCATTTACGAAATAGCTTGTCCGTATACATCGCACTGTGTCCGGACATGTCTGGTGAGGCATGACACACTTTTAAGTCCACGGATAGCATGTCCATTTGTAGACATCTATGCTCATATGCCTGGCTGTCTCACGGCCACTGGTGTATGTGGACAGCCACCCCCTCCGTTGACGTCCGAGGATGACATCATGTGACCGCACCCGTACAACATGACAGTGTGTCTGCGAACAGTGTCCGTCACCGCAGACATTTTGAAACTGCATTTATGGCCAACCTAGGATGTTCCATGTGGAAGGTTTACCCTTGCACAGCTCCTTGACCCATTCTTTGTTGATCTGTCAACTTTATACAACTTTTCAAGACATATTTTCCATGCTGCAGTCACGCCGTCCGCTGACAGATCTACGGAAGGGACCCATCCATTACCTTTAGTCATTCGCAATCTGTTAGTCCAGGAAAGAGCACCAAAAAGGTGCAGCTGCTTGGCAGATTATTTTGCCTGCATCTATGGCTTCACTATCACCATTCCTTCTCCTTCCCAGGGGCCACCACCAACACCACAATCACCATCTGGAGGGCCTGGAGAGGAGAACATGTTCTGTTTAATCTGTTGTCCTGTGTCCATGTTATGGCGCTCTGATACCTGCAAGTTTCCGGCACCCTATAAATAATAAATAAATGAATAAATACAATGTAGAAGAGGATAAAGAGGAAAAGCAATATGAGGTAGAAGAAGTGCCTACCTCAAGCACACGGCATCAGTCATGGGTGTGGAGATCTTTCACCACTGTTGGGGGTCTACCGAAGGCTCTGACAGCCAAGGTGAGATGCACTGAGTGTGGGGTTGTACTCAGTCATGGAAAACCTGGGCTGTACTCCTACGGGACCACCACAAAGCACTGCCACACCAGATCCAACCACTTGGGTTTTCTGGGAAAGGCTGTTTCTTTCTCAGAGACAAGCAGGTTGATGGCCTCTACCCCATCTTCCTCGTACGCTCCTGCCACCTCACAGGCTACTCCAGTGGGGCAGAGAATCCTGGTGGCCACCTCGCAGGCCATACAGAAAGCTGTTGACCCTTACCTTTCGAGGGTCCCAGTACTATGTTTGTATTTTGATGCCTCGATCTGCAAGGGAGACCAGTTTCGTAGTGCTTTCGACGTCACATTCAAGGACCATGAGAAACACTGCCACCTACCTTAAATTTAAGCCCCCCAGCTTCTTTCCCTGTCCACCTGCCCCTCCATCTTTGTAGTTGTTGCCCCTTCCCTCCCTTCCCTGCCTTTGCTCTGCCACTTTACATTTCCTCTCATGTAAAAAACATAAAAAGCCAAACAAAATTCAAAATCACAAAAAACAACAAAAAACTGTTCCTTTAGGATCCATCTTTCACAGTTAAAAAATAGAACTTAAAAAAAAATATCACAGGACTCTTGCAGCCTGCATAGTCCGTTGAGGGTGTGGTCGTCTGCGGACACCTTGGCAAATTCCAGGCATGGGATGGGTTAATGAAAATCATTTTAACTGCTTTTCGTTCAAAAATGGTGGTCCTTAAAATAACTTTTTTCTCTTTTTTGCTTTTATATATTTTGTTGATAATTTGGCTTTATGTACTCAACTAACAAATATTCTACTGAACTTATTAATTTGTTCTAACTTTCACAAAAAGTGCAAATTTGTTTTCTGTCTTTCCTTTTTGCTTACTTCAACTACTAAAGAATATTTGAATACTTATATTATGTCTTCACAGAAACAGCTTCAATGCATTTTGAACGGATTCAAGAAAAATCTGATTGCCCATATCAGTCAGATGCAAGTCATCTCTTCGGAAAATGTTGACAATATCAAATATAATGAATTTAGAGAGATCCCAGAGTTAATTTGATGTAGCAACAGGTGGGCTATCCCTGGGGTAAGACACTTTTATAATTAACAAACCCTCCCAGACTTCTTGTATAAGAAAGTCTATATACCGGTTAGCAACACTTATTAATCGGACAATTTTAATTCATTACCAACATTTTGATATCCATTCAATAAATCTTGTACACCATTGATTTCATAAATCAAGTATCAGTAAATATCAGTAGAATGGCCTTAGGTCCATCTGCACCTTTTAAAAACACATCTTAAACCCAATCTAAAGTGCAAAGTGTTTCAAAAGTGTCACCGTGCTAAAGTGCTTTCTATTCTATAAACCTCCATTTGTGCAAAGAAATACTGTTGGAGATCTTGTATCTATTTAGCATGCCCAACATGTTTCATTCATAGAACAATGGTCCTGTCAGCGGGATAAACCTTAAATTAACACATTACTGCTTGACTGTCCTCCATGACACGCATGGAGGAAGAGTTCAATTAGACCCAAATCTTAAGAAGCATTTGAAAAAAATCACAATTTTATTTCATAAATAAATTGATAAAAAACATTAAATCTGTTATGACGCATAATGCATATTGGGTCTTATTCAGTAAAATACTGTACATACAAATCAACGTGCTACATTAGTGATAGCTCATAATGCACACTCAAACAGTCCAGTATACTAGAGGGAATGTGAGCTCAAATTGGACCTACATTTACAAAAGCCCATAAAGCCCACTCAATCTTTCCAATATATAATAAAAAACAGATAGGCTCAAGATACTACTAGAGCCTTGGGGAGGACCTAACAATGGGGTCCACGCTCCACATAAACATTTGGGAAGACAGAACTCCGAACTCGAGTGAAGGGGATCATGCGAGCTGGGAAGACCGGTGTTCACAAGTGTGTTTGTGGAAAACTGATTCCAGCTGTACATAGTTACCGTTCAATCAATTATTACATTGCAAGATGTTGGACAAAGAGAGCACAGTTCAAAAGAGTGGGAGTGCTAGATGACAGGTTAATTCAGACTATGCATGTAAACCATTCAAACAAGTCTTACATTAGTAAAAACTGGAAAGAAAAACACAGTTCAAGAGAGGGAGTGCTGTATGTCAACTACGTTAGCCTAGGGACCAATAGATTTATTATAGTGTAAAGGGTCAACCTAGCAATATTCATTACATAGCAACAGTAGTTTCAATGGGAAAGTTCTTCTAACCCTGTAAAAAGAGAAAGAATAAAGAAAAAGAAACAAATAGCTACATCAAAATTGGGTCCAACGAGAAACTACACAATCAGGCTTGCTCCAGTCACAATAGTGTGCAGGAGCATAAGTGCGGAAAGGGATAACAATCATAATTATTACCATATTCTCAACCAAAAACGGCTGAAAAAGACATTATATGATTGCTTCCAGTAACGTGTCAGCCCAAAGCTATGCAGACCCTATGCAGAACCCAACGTAGTAGGTCTGTGGAGACACAAAACAAGGATGTTTTTTCAATTGGGAACCAGTTCCCTAATAGCCAATAGTGAAGTGAACTGGCCAAATGCACTCCAATGGCCTGTATGCCTGGCCAGGAATGGCCATAGATTAAGACTACTCGAGAACTCACCATTAGTGGGTGCTCAAATTTCCCCCCCCATAGATAGCTCGCAGGGGACCATCTTGAGTGGATACATCCTCTTAGTAGAAAGTTTAATCCTCCGGGATTATAATCTGATGGATACCATCATGCTGTGTTGAATTTGCAAGCCTGAGTGAGTGCCGGAAGACAAACCAGAAACGTGTTCAGGCAGTGACCGCCATAAGCACATGAGCAGATAACGCAAAACAGGGTGCTCGTCTTTCAAATCAAGAATAATAATAACAGTGAAACTAAATTAAAATTCAAAATAAGAAAAACAGCACCATGCTCTGTTGCAGCGGGTGTATGGTATAATTCGTTAATTTGTGCTCATTTATGAAGATAAACACATGAGTTGCGCATTCTCTCAGCATCAGAAGTATAAGATTTTGGTAAATTTGCATGTTCCCTCAGTGCCGCGGCTGAGAGTTGTAAAATATGTTATGCAGCTTGCACCATCATCAGTCTCTAGTGTGGACTGCTTCTCAACTGTCATGCAGCTAGTCCAGGCACACAAAAGCATATAGTCTCTAAACCTTGCTTTCACTTACCGCAATGTTCAAAGCGGCCGTCTCCTCCTGGGAACACGTTCCGAACTTTAAGCCTCGCCTTGCCCAGTCGCAAACATGCATTTTATACAGCTCGTTGCAAGCTAAGCTAAAACGGCATGACGTATCACGTGTAATACTACTGGTACGCTAGACCGTCAAACTGAGTAAACGTGAATGTTGATCGTTCCATGGAGAGTATGCCCAACAATGGAAATAGAAATAGGGCAGCATAATATATCACATACTTTCCTGCCAATATGCCCGGCCCTCTAGCAAAGTTATGGAAAAATACCGGCACCGCCTTGGCGGAAAGGGGATTTACCGCCCCATTCCAAGGTTGGTGGGGCGGTAAATCCCCCTTCCGCCATTGCCCTTCCCCATTCCCATTTCTGCCCCCTAGGGCTCTATGGGAATGGGGAAGGCGCTAATTACGGCACCGCAGTTTTGCGGTGCCGTAATTAGCTCCGAGGTCCCTTAGCGGGTTGGTTTTTAACGCCTGCAAAAAGCAGGCGTTAAAGCACCAACCCGCTAAGGGACCTCGTAGTAAGGCGGTAATGGATAACGGTCACCGTTACCATTAACGGTGGCCGTTAACCATTACTGCCTTCCGTGTAATGAGGCCCTATGTCAGATGTATTAAGTGCGGTCAAAAAATGAATATAAGAAGAAGGCACATACCAGCAGCGCATTAGGCCTAAAAATAGTGTAGAAAAAAATATTACTATGAAATGTCACTAGAAAATGCCGCCAGATGCATTTATCAATCAGCCTGTGTTAAAAAACACTGATCTAGACCCAGGCCATATTGATGTACCACATTATAACGTGCTAATATGCCTTACTCAAAATGATTGAATTTCCATGAAGGAAACTTAGTGTAATGGCTGCATTAACCTGTCCCTTTCAAAATTGTAATGGACCGGTTGTTTAATACAGAAAGCCATATGTGATCCATGTCGATATAGCACATTGAAGAGCACTGACAGGCCTTGCTTAAACTGATTCAATTTCCATAAAGGAAATTTAAGTGTAATGGCTGCATACGCCTTTCCCTTTCAAAGTTACAGTCGACAAATTATTAAATACTAATAGCCATATGCAGAACAGGGACTTGACCTATGGGTGGAAAATAGGCATGCAGGCATTTACTGAATCATGAGCCCAGGATCCACTCTTCTTGGAGGTTTAATCCACCATTGTTCACGAGTGGAGAGTCTAGTGGCAGTGGAATATGTGTCTACGCCTTTAACTAGTTCCAAAACACACCAATTAAGTTCATCACAGCTATGGTTATTTTCAAGAAAATGGGGGACTAAAGGGGATGAAACATTTCTAGTTCTTATCTTGGATTTATGTACGGTAATTCTATGTTTTACCAACCTGGATGTCTTGCCTACATATGTCTTATTGCAGGGAAAGGTGATGGAATATATAACATTCTTAGAATTAAAAGTCGTGTGATTTTTAAGATGCCCCAATTTGTTGTTAATCATCACCATCTTGCCAACCAGGGTAGATGCACATTGGCAGCAGTAGCCGCAAGGAAAATGGCCACAAATTTCGTTCATACCCCATATTTCTGAAATAGTCTTCGATCTTTGTTTAACTTGGGCTCTATCCGCTTTGGATAGCCACATTTTAAGATTCTTGCCTTTTTTAAGAGCATACATAGGAAGGTCCAAATTAGAATCATTTAGCTGCATCAAAGGCCAATGCTTACTCATAGCTTTTTTAATGGCCGGATGGTAAGTGCTGAATGTCATTGCGCACACCAGCCGTGTGTTAGGTGGGCTTTCTCTGGAATTTTTAGATAGCAGGATATCCTGATGTTGATGGAGCGCTCTTTTCCGTGGCCTTCTCAGTACATGAGTCGGGTAACCCCTGGTCTGCAGACGGTCCTCTATAATATCTGCTTGGATAGAGAAATCATGTTTGCCAGTACAATTTTGCCTCACCCTCAAAAACTGGCCATAGGAATGCTAGTCTGTAGTGAATGAGGATGAAAAATATCAAAATAGAGTATAGTATTCCTGTCTATGGCTTTACGATAGAGATCCACGGCAATAAATCAATTTTTTGCCTTCACCAAGAGGTCCAAAAAAGGTATTGAGTTGTTATCAATGGACATAGTAAACTGCAGATGTTCATTGAGGGTATTGATCCATGTCACAAACTGAACATGATCACCTTTAATTTTGTCCCAGATGATAATTATTTCATCTATATACCTTTTGTAAAATATTATGGACTGGTAGAAACGGTTGGAATCATTCAAAATGAAAGCCTTTTCAAATGCCCACATAAAGTGGATGGCGTAGTTTGGGGTGAATGCTGCACCCATGGCGGTGTCCTTGGTTTGCAGAAAGAATGATTCTTTGAACAGGACATTTTTTTTGTCAAGGCTATTTCCAAATGTTCAATAAGGAACTCGCTGGGTACCATTTGGGGATCACTTCATTATTGGTAGAGACTCCAGCTGTGTAATATTTGGATAGAGAGACTCTACATCGAATGTGATGAATAAATGGATTGCAGGATCAAATGGCAATCCCTCCAGGTGTATAATCCCATCTGTTGTGTCTGCCAGGTAAGTAGCAGTCACAGCCGCTAAAGGTTTTAGAAATAAGTTGAAATACTTTCCTAGAGGTTCCAAAATCGAGCCACACAAGGAAACGATCGGCCTGCTAGGAGGATTGTGACTATTTTTATACACTTTGGGAAGGATGTAGAAAAGTGGAGTCCTGGTCCCTTTGACAGTGAGGAACTGGAACTCCTTCTCACTCAGTATATCATTATCACGTGCCCATGAAGTGAGAGCTAGGATTGCCTTCCTAATGCTGTCGGTAGGATCACCTCTCAGTCTGAGTAAAAGGCAGAATTGTTCAGCTGTCTCATTACTTCAGTGTTGTAATATATTGTGTCACAAACCACTACGCCCCTGCCCTTATCGGCTTGTTTAATGATTATGGAAGTGTCTTCCTTAAGATTATGGAGGCACTGCCATTTTTTCTTAGAGAAATTATACGTTTCTTGGTATTTGAACTCTAAAGAGGATGTATAAATGGAGTTCAAATCTCTTAAAACAGCATGTTCAAATGTTACAGTTTCATTTGAGTTCATTTGGGCTGTGGAGGTGAACCCCAACTTGGGTCTAAAGGGTGTGTTGCTATCATCATTAGACTCACTGATTTTAGTCCCAAAATAATCTCTGAGGCGTACCTTCCTAAAGAAATTTCGAAGTTCAATTTCCAATTCCATTTTGCTAGGGCTTTTCATTGGAATAATTGAAAACCCTTTCTCTAAAACGGCTGTCTCTTCTATAATTAATAATTTTTGGGAAATATTGTATACAGCCAATGGAATTTTTATCACCGGTAGGCTCGCCTCCTGGTCTCAAAGACGTTTTCTATTGGAGGGGGCCCTAGATCTACGGGCGGAAAAGGAAGATTGGGTGGTGGAAAGGATGGATACGGCCCCTGTGGTGCAAATATGGCATTTGGCCATACTGTTGGTAGAGCCAATTTTGGCGTCCTCTCCTGCCTCTGTTTTGGCTTCTGTTCCATTGGTGGCCTCTGTGTCCACAAGGATTTTGGTTAGGAAAAGATCTGCTGCCATCAGAAGAGTTGTCAGAAAAAGTGACCCTTTTCTTGTACTTAGGATAACCGTTGTTACGGTAGTTGGGGTCATTCCACTGGCATGGGCCAGCATAATCAGCACTAAGATAATGATAGGCATTTTCCTTATTGAAAGCAGAAATATATTTTTTTAATTTTTTCATCTTTTTGACAGTAGTTAGTTTTATGAACTCCTTGGTATGTTTGTCAATAAGATATAGTTTTTCTTTGATGTTTAGGATGGTGGTATCAAGGGAAATAGCTGCCTCTGCTTCATCTATTTCATGGCCTACCAGGATGCGTTTCTTAAGTACAGTGTTGATGGTAAGGAGCATCCAGTTGTGACTGCACTTTGACCCTACACCGAAAAATGCTGTTTTATATTCCAGGTTGTCTATGAATAGGCCCTAATTTTGCACTAAAGTCACCACCCAAGATTAGCAGTGAGCCCCTGTTTCCATTATCACTACCATATGCTTCGATCAGATCTCTCAACGCACCTGGGCACACTTGATTAGCAATATGTGGACTGTTATAAAAATTGACCAAAAAATAAAAGACGGCCACCAGCAGGGCGTGCAATAATACATTGCACATTCTCATTCTTAGTTTATCTCACCATCAGCGTTAAAGCTAGGGATGCCTTCCCCAAGATTGCCAGACCACCAATACATTGCCCATGTCGTACCTTTCTCAGCAGGAACACATACTGAAACATAGCCATCAAAACATAATGGGGAGAGTGCCCACGTCTCCTGAAGGAACATGATGTCATATTCCCTCAGGGCGAGAGCTATCTCCCTCTGCGAGAGCTTGGACACAGCACCTGCAATATTCCACGATAGAAAAGACATAGGTGTCTGAGGGGACACCCATTCATTTGAAAGGGGATTTTGCCCAATTGCCCCACCTTTTCCAGATATATCTATGGGCTGACCTGCCTCCACCTCGGCAGCTGGTCAATCTAGTTCCTCAATTTCACCCAGGACCTTATAGCTATTTGTAAGATCTACCATTGCCACTGGAGCTGTTGATAACATCTGGCTTCCTCCCCCAGAACCCTCCAGAACCACACGTGGATATAGAGTTTTAATAGTGGTCCACGGTGCAGACAGAGGGGGTCTTGCGGGTATAAAATGCTACTAATGGAAAGAAAGCTTGTTTCATTCCTCATCATGCTGACCTAGTCAAAGGAACATTTTTAGGGGCTTTCTCCTCACTATGATACCTAGGGTGATACGTTATCCGCCTTCTTCACTCTTACACATAGGCTTGCTACTGATCTATGCTGCATGGGGCCGCACACTCTATGCACCCTCCATCTATTTCCCATCCATTAACTATATTTAAATCATTCTCTTATACATTCATAGGATAGCATTTTGTGTAACCTACAGTGTTTTATACTTTCTGTTAAAGTTGCCCTATACTTACATTTAGACTTTGTTAAACATTTTAGTTGGTCCTGCAGTGCAGCATACTGTCCAGCTTCTTGCTGTCTGCTGTACATGACTCTCTGTGGGCAAAACATAAGGAGACATATATTAGTTATTAAGTATATTCTAATATAGCAATTCAGCCAGACTCATGTTCTTCTATCTAGGGCGCAGACCCAGTGTGTCCACTCTGCCTCTGTGCTTGTCTGTATTGAGAAAATAAAAACTCTCTCACTCCTGTGTGTGTACAGTTGGGAGCATTAAGCACATCTACTCTCTCACTACCTTGAGGGAGGGATGCTCTGAGTACTCTGTGATTTGGAGTTATTTCTGTGTAGTCCGTTTTTAATTGTGTAAGGAGGAGGGGAACATTTCAAAAAGCTATTTAGCTGGCTTCTCATTCTCTGAATGTCTAATCTTTAATTTCTGCTCAATCTTCACTTTATTGGCACAGAGTATTGTAGACTACAGGCTGTAGTTCTATGGTAACTACTACATCAATTGCCTTCCGGAGCAGGCTGTGCTCTTCTGGCATGCTGCGAGAATTAAACTTTATGCTACTGCTCGTATTTACATTTCAGTTTGTGTAGCAGCTCTCACCTTCTATGTAATGAGTGTGCCAGTGTATTGTAACTCAACAGTTGGTGTCCAGAGGCTTCCTCTTTTAGCCAAATGCCACTACAGTCCAGGGATCTATATCTAAAGCATTGCTGCATGGTCTCTCGTTAACGTTTAAACATGTAACCCAGGTTAACGGAGTCCGATGCTACGGGTCCAGATCAGGTATTCTGTGGTTACAAATGTGGGTGCCATCTTGTAGTGACACCATGTTGTGTCCTTCCTACTTAAATGTGGATCTGCACATACGGGTGTATAGCAGTCGAACTCTGGTTGCCAAACTCTACTCTTTGGTACATGCAAACTCGGAAGTAAATATATTGTTGTAATTTCCATGAGTTGTCCGAATGAATTCAATTCAATAGAATAATTATGTTTAGTTACAACAGTTTACAATTGTCCATCTTATTCTACATGTGACTACATAATGCACTTTTTTACCACTAGGCGTAATTACGCTTGGCATGAATCACGGTGTTCTCTATCTCAAACAACCTGGCTGACAAAAAAGTCTTGCTACAAAATACAGCACCGTTACCATGGCGCTGGCTATGGACTTAATGAAACTGGGAGAATTCTGTGTACACTACATTTTCTCCTTTGTCTTCTTAGTTTCTCGTCATTAGGCACTGCTTTACATCGCTGTGTCATAGCTAATCACAGTATTAGTGTATCTGCATTAGAAACGTTGGGATCTATTAGCCCTACATATTATTACAGCAATCATCTTGCACAATGCTCCAGCTATTATGCAAATACATTTACAGCGGCTAATCATCAATGCCAGTTGCATGCAGTTTCACAACAGTACGGAAAGGGCACAATCTGTCAACAAAACTTGGTTCAACACAATTCTATACATTACATTGGGCCTCATTACAACTCAGGCGGTAAGGGGTTTACGGCAGCGTTAACAGCGCCGACCCTTACCGCCTGAGTACGAGGTCCCCTAGCGCCATGGTGCTTTTAACACCTGCTTTTAGCAGGTGTTAAAATCCATGGCGCTAAGGGACCATGGAGTTAATTACGCCACCGTAATTTACGGTGGCGTAATTAACGCCTTCCCCACTCCCATTATGCCCTATGGGGCAAAAATGGGAATGGGGAAGGGTAAATGGGGATTGGGGACTTACCGCCCCGCCAAGGTCCGAATGGGGCGGTAAGTCCGCCAACCACCATGGCGTAAACGTAGTTTACGCCATGGTGGTAAAGTCACGGCCCAGGCGGTAACTTACCGCCTGGGTCGTAATGAGGCCCATTATCTCCTTAGTCTTCCTAGTTTCACATCATTGGTCAATGCTTTACATTGTTGTACTATAGCTAATCAAAACATTGATGTACCTGCATTAGAAACGTCTGGTTGCACTAGCCTTTCATATTTTGCACCATGCTCCAGTTAGTATGCACACACATTACAGCAGCTAGTCATCAGTTCGAGTTGCATACATTCTCACAACAGTAAGAGAAAAGCACAGTCTGTCAACACAAACTTTGTCCAACACAATGTTGTAGGGCACTGTGTTGTAATTTAATCTTATATCACTCAATGTTTTCATTTAGCCCTACCTGATCACATTTTGTTAGAAAAATCAGTTATTGTTCCTTTTTTAACCAGCGGTCTTTGTCTGCGTTAGTATCTTAGCTTTTGACTATTTTGTATAACATATTCCATTTTATTTCACCAGAACTGTGTATTAGTGATAAGAAATACTCTACCATAGGTGCACATTTTACTTCATTTCGGATGCAGCTCTTATTTTCACTTATCCGTGTTTTAATTCTTCTCATTGTTTTCTCTATAAACAACAATGGGCATGGGCACCAAATGATGGATACTACCATTTCTGTATTACAATTAGTTACTGATGTTTGTTGCCACTTGGTATTCAGTCCTATGTTGACCTCTTTTGTTCTTTCTGTTGTGGCACAACCTTTGCATTTCCAGCGTGGTACATGTCCTCTTCTCTTTTCCATCTCCCATAATGCAGGTAAGCGTATTTGTTTCTGTAACTTGGGATGGATGTTGTTTCTCAAAATCTGATCTTTAAGAATACCTGCTCTGGGCCCGTACAATGGGATTAGTTTACCCTGGGTTAAGTGTTTAAACGTGAACGAGAGACCATGCAACAAGGCTTTAGATATAGATGCCTGGACCATAGTGGCACTCGGTTAAGAGAGGAAGCCTCTGAACACTAACTGGTGAGTTACCATACATGGGCACAGTCATTACCTAGACGGTGAGACTAAAAAGTAAATACAGTTATATTAAGTTTCATTCTCGTAGCATGTCAGAAGAGCACAGCCTGCTACGGAAGGCAATTGATGTAGCAGCTACCTTACGACTACATTCTGGAGCCTACAATACATAGCACCAAGTAAGTGAAGATTGAGCGGAAATAAAAGATTATACGTTCAGTTACTTGGAAAGGCTGCTAAATAGCTTTAGACATTTTCCCCTCCTTTTTATAGAATTAAGAAAGGACTACACGGAAATAACTCCAGATTACAGAGGATTCAGAGCATCCCTCCCTCAAGTAAGTGAGATTAGTTATGCTTATTGCTTAATAGGTGCCGGTCCTACATGCACACACACAAGAGTGACTTTTTATTTTGTCAATACAGACAAGCACAGATGCAGTACGGACAGACTGGGTCCCCGCCCTAGATGAAATGATCCTAGACAAAAGAGTAAGTATGAGAACATGAGTCTGGCAAAATTGCTATCTTACAATATATTTAATAGCTAATATATGTCTCTACATGTTTTTCCCACAGAGTGTCATGTACGGCAGACAGCAAGAAGCTGACAATTATGCTGTGCTGCAGGACCAACTAAAATTGTCACCAAAGTCTAGTTGTAAACAAGTACAGGCTAGCTTTAAAAAAAAGTGTACCCTTCTGGATTATTCCACTCGCTAGCAGCACACAAGCTGGTACCCCAGGTGCTGGAGGGTTGGATCGACCATACCTCCCCACCCAATCAGCCCAACATCCATCCTCACACCTACTATCTGCCATTTGAAATAGTTTTTTTAACTCGGCCTTGCAAAGGATCACTGTGCCTGAGAATAAAAGGGAGTGTGAGCATGGTCTTATCTTCTGGTCTCAGTGCAGCTCATCCAAAGTCTATTTTCAACTTGATCATGTGGCAGGAGACCGTCTTTTTAGCTCCTTCTTCGCTTTTAACACTATTAAATGAATAAAACCTGACACTTCTAGTGTTTTTCCTTTACACCTCAACAGGAGCTTGTCTCGCGTCTCACGTTCATTGTATCTTCTCGAATAGATAACCAGTTTCCCTTGACACCGGGCCAGACAAGCTTTCTCGAATCTTCCTTCAATGTCAGCTGTTTTCTTCTACTGTGCCACACTTTCAGCCCTTCTGTTCACTGGGTCCTAGTTTGCTAAAATGTGTCATGGAACATCCAGGCTCTATTCACACAAATATATATATTGGCGGCACTGCCTGCACTCTATTCACTACGTATTGCCAGCCTTCATGATTAGTCTACTTGCATTTCAGCATCTGTACAATTATAAAATGGCTTGCATTTTCTTCTGTGCTCTTTACACGTTCAATCTTCTTTTTGCACATGAAATGTTGTTCAATTCTTTACTTCACCATCAGATTCTATAAGATCTATATACTCTCTTCATTGGCATATCTTCTGGGTGCGTCATTTCTGCTTCATGTGATCTCAACAGTTTTCTCTTTCATTCATCTTCACACTTCTTCCGGAACTTCCTTCAGAAGACTGTAATTTCTTTGCCGGTACATCATACAGGGTTTTCTCATGGATACCATGTTTCAAGGTCTCTTTGCAGTATAGGTACCATCTCTGGTGTTGTGACTGGCGCAATTTCTGGTTTCCAACATATAGGCAAAATGGCGGTGGGACTTCCGCTAGAGGCTCTTGGCTCCTCCTCTACACTCCCCCCTCTGGTTGATTCATCACCCACTCGCCCATCAGTCTTCAATTCTAGACATCCTCGTTTGAAAAAGTGCTTATTAGGAGTCCATATCTTCATGACTACTTTCAGAGATCCTGATGATTTTACATGTTCATCAACACTCCAGGTCATGAAACTACATTGTCCATTCAGGCTGCAGCAGATCCATCTTCCCACATACTGGTTTCTCGGATACAGGAACTTTGTTCCCTCAGGTGCTAGAATGCTGGCTTCTATATATTTTCTGATTTCTTCATCTATCAGCTCCTTGGGTCCAAACCCTGTCTCGACATCGATCAATCATGATCTTCATTCCTACTGCTTTCTTTGCTGTCTTCTTGCACTGTGTGATTATTATTCTGATCACACAAAATCCAAATATGATCATCACCAACAATGCTCCAAGGAACTTGAAGATATCCAACATCCATTGTGGAACCCATGAGAAGATCGACGCAAACCAGCTGTCAGCTGCAATATCTTCTACTACATCTTTCATCTTGATGTGCAAATTATTCAGCATTGTTATGGCCTATTTCAAGGCTGCATTCTCTTCATCATGAAAAGGTGTGAATGTGCAACATGTTTCTCCGATTTTGGCACACACGCCTCCATCCATCGCTGTAATCATATCCACGACATGTTTATTCTGAAGAGTCATCAGTCCTATGGCTCTCAATTCTTCCTTGATAGCACTGTGTCCCTTTATGGTAGTGTTGATCGTCTGCAGGAGCTCCCATCTGGTAATCTGTAACCATTTGGCATTCGTCAAAGTCTGACTGAACAAGCTGTGTCTATATGGAATAGAATGAAAGGCTTCTAGCGATTTAGCTGAAAAGTAGTTCTCCCTCTTGGTTCAATCGAGAAATTCTACTGATCTACTCTTTTTCAGGTGAGCATCTGCTTTTGGAAATTCTCAAATGTTCAGGTCACTCTTCGGAATCACCAATGCTGGAACATGGGCAAGTACTATAGAACATAGCCCTCCCCTGTCCTTGGGCAACTTCATGTATGCTCTGGATCCACAGGCCCAGTAGTGGTCCATTATCACTACTGTTCCATCCTTCATTCCTGGTACATCAAAGATTCAACTGCACTGCTGATTCTCTCCAACCTTTCTTGTGCCATTGTTTCTGAAGCATAGCTCTGCACTGGCCAGAGGCACTATCTGCAATGGTCCTCCTTTGTTATCAACCCATATTAGCAACTTTGCAAGCTTCGGCCAGAGAGGTTTACATCCCTTTTCCACACAATCTTAACTGGTTTGTGATATCCTGTTAGTGCCACTGCTCTGCACACAACTATGCCTTCCTCCCAAGCATCTGGAGAAAGTACTTTTCCTCTGATTTGCATCTGGTCTCTCTCCTTGCACCTTTGTATTTCTTCATAATTATTTCCTTGAGAATTGAGCTATTTATTTATGTCCAATCTGATTCTTGCTTCCTTCATCCCAGGCTGTTCGTATCTTATCACATGATTTCAGGAGTGTGGTCTCTCTCTTATCTTTAAATCTTGTACGTAATCATCTTCTTCCAGTGCTGTCCATTCAGTCACCCCTACCAAGGATGCTGTTTGACCCTGGAACTGACCTCTCGTATGGCAGAGTGCAAGGTGTGTCAGGCAAGGAGTTGTCTCGACTGCTATTTTTATAGCTATGAATGTCTTGGAAATCCCCATAGCATAAGGTATGAGAGCACAAACATAGTAACTCTCCTTAGATGGATTTTTTCCAACTTATTTCATGTGCTGATATGACGTGTTATTCCCCAAATGTGCTGTACTGTCTAGATACGTATTTAACTCATAATCATCCTCCCTGTGCTTCTCTTGCATCTCCCTCTTGCAAGGAGGGTGCGCACATCATGCTCATGAAGTACATCAATAAGGGTCCTTCTTACAGGGGGAACCATAGGTACACTAGTCAGATAATTGGGTGCCCTTACATGTGTCAGTGGTGTAGGGATAATCAAAAATGGCCTTGGTCATTCTGCAACAGATAATTCTGCTCAAGTCACTGGAGTGGGAAGAATCAAATGGACTGCTATCTTACTTGGTCCAATGGAATAGACAGTATGGATCAGAAAAATCAGAAAAAAACAATAATACATTTTGAGCATGCATATATTATGCACCCATACATTAGACCCCACCATTTTCAATTCTCTGCACTACATTGAGTTTGCTCACTTTCCGGAACTGTATCCTTCTCAACAGTCCACATTGTGCCTGTTTACTGCTTTCAGGAAGAAAAAAAATCTTTTTAATCAGGAAACCTTGTTAAATGATCAGGTAGCTGCAAGATCTGTTCAACTATCGCCTCAAGTATCCTCCCAATTGCAGGGCCATTTTTAGGATCTTGCAGAAACACACATGTTAGTACTACGCTCAACAAGAGCAGGATATGTTTGGAGTATGCATACAAAGATAGCAAGAAGTAGTCTATGGGCATCAACATCTGAAAGAACCATGAGATTAACCAAAGAGAAACTCAGTGAGGAATGATTCAGGAAACTGCTCCCTTTTCCAGTCCACATACTCAAATGCTAGATTTGGCATATTTAGCACATCAACATTTTCTACAGTCCAATTCAAAGATTCCTGTGGTTCGAGAACTTTGCTTAGCACTCTTGCTATAATATGCAGAAGTAGTGTCCAGAGTGAGCCATAGTCCAAATGCACACTTGCATTTATTTGATCAGCGATTTTAGCATCCTCCTTCCTCATCATCGGTTGAGTCTGCACATGCTAAAGTTCTTCTTCTTGTCGTGCTTCCGATTCTTCGGTTGGGGGTGCATCGGTCTCACCAGCATACGGCTTGACGTCGCTCAGGTGTATACATGTGCATCTTTCCTGGACTTTTACTGCTGAGGGAGTAATGTTCTCCACAATAAAGAGACAACTAAAGTGGGGCTTGTGCCACTTCCTTGTGAAGTTGTGAACTAGGATTGAATCTACAATAAATAATTTAGGTATAGGTAATAGTTCCTGAAGTCTGATTTCTGATTGGTCTTCATCTGTGTCCTGAGACCGATACCCATTGCACTTGAGTTGATCTGAAATGACAGTGATACCAGCGGTCATATATGTCAAATATGCAGGTAACTAATTTCCTAACAATTCTGCAGTCTTCTGGGCATCAGTCTTGCTCTTCGGTGGAGGAAACAAGGGCATTCTCCTTTGCCTGCCTGTCACTAGCTCCTGGGGTGTGAGGTGGTGGTCCGCCCAGGCTGATTTCTTAATGCATATAATGCAAGGGGCAGGCAAAACAGCCATCCCTTTTTCAATGTTAATTTCAATTTGGTAATTCTCTCTTTTATGAGGCTGTTGAGTGTCTCATATTCTGTTAGCTTGCGGGTGATAAGCAGAAGAAAACTTGTCCTTCACACTGAGCAATAAGCTAATCTGTTCAAATACATCATCAAAACAATGGGGCCCATTGTCGGATCTCAGCACCTCACATACTCCCCATCTAGGAACAACCTCTGAGACTAAAAACTTTGCTGCGCAAGTGGCATCAGGGTGTATACACGGGCCTTCTTTGATCCATCTAGAAAAGGGACAAACCAGCACTATCATACACTTGTATCCACTACATACTTGCAACATATCAACGTAGTAAATATGTAGATGCTGAAAAGGACCATTCAGTCGAGCAATCACTCCTCTGATTGTTCATAGTGTATACCCACCGGTAAACTTTTGACATACGATGCAATTTATTACATAAAATGCAACGTGTTCTAACTGGTTCGGCTTTCCCTAGTTACATGCGCAGAGTAGTGCAGCTGCTTAAGTGCTACCCTTAACAAGGCTACCAGCATCACCTGCTTTCCAGTGCTGTCCTGTTGCCACAATGCTTTATAGGGGGATAAAGAACACCCCCTTCATTTCCATAATGCTTGCTCTTCCTGTGGCGCACTGCCTTGAACCTCCATCAACTGTGTTCTTGACAAATGATTAAACCCTTCATTTACAATCATAATTGTGACTACTTTCTCTTTTACATCTGGAGTATCAAAACTTGAAATATCTGGTGAATATGCAACAGTTTGGCCTCTTCATCTGTGGCTTCATTCTCGCGAGAGATAAAGTCAGTTTTCTTAGTATGTGCTGTGCATTGAACTATTGCAATGGCTACTGGAAGTGGTAGTGCCTTGATAAGCCTGGTGAATAATGCTGCGTTTTTCGCTGGTTAGCCCCTCCTTTTCCAACATGCTAGCCCTGCATGTACGGTTCATGTCACTACTAAGATCCAACTCTAACACTCAGTTGCTTATCCCTAGTTTTAACAATTCAAAAACCAGCACCTCCAATTTTGCTGTTGCAGCCCCCAGGATATGGAACTCTCTCCCTACAAACATTAGTAGGGAAACTTCATATTCACAATTCAAAAAACTATTAATAAGTTCTGAGACCACTGCTTGATACTGGAACATACTACTAGTACTGGCAGGATTTCTCTGATGTTTATAAATGTTTCCCATACCACTGTGCACTTGATCTACATGAAACCCACTTTTTCTATGTATATATGCTTTGTCTTTTGTAACTTGTACTCGCTATGACCCAATAGTGAAGACCCCATCTCCCTCTAGACTGTATTTACCACTGTATGAAGTATATCATTTTCTCTTATGTAACCATCAAGTAACACAACTTTCCTGTAACTTGCACCGTGATACCTCCGGGTTTGAGAGCAGAAACAAATGTAATAAATAAATAAATAAATAAATAAAATAAACATAGGCGGAATCACTGTACACCGTAACTTCCTGCCCTGCATGTTTCTCAAGCGCGACAATGAGCACCACTAATTCTGCTGCTTGTGCCGAAAAGTGAGATGGTAGTCTTGCACTTTCTACAACCTCAAATTTACTATTGGCTCTGTGCCTTACCACAGCTGAACCTGAATGCCTTTCCCCAACGGTTTGTTCAATTTTTGAAGACCCTTCAATAAAGAGAACCTCTCTCCCGGCTAGCGCATTCTCCTTTACTCTTGGAATATCACTGTATAATTCCTTGTAGTTAGCGTAATCATGCACATGCTCACCATCTGCCACAGACTCAAACATGGCAACATTCACTATTTTACACCTAACTATTTTGATTGCTGGATTCAATATAACTACCTCATATGCGGAAGCCCTCTGAGATGTCAATGTACCCATAGGTTACTCCATAATAGCATGCAAAGAATGCTCAACAAACAATGTCATAGAACACCCCATCACAATACCAGTAGACTTCTCTATTGCGAATGCAGCTGTTGCCAGCGATTGTTCACAAGGAAAGTGCCGACTCATAACTGGATCTAAAATCCCACTGTAATATTCCAGGGGTTGTACCCCCAATGGAGTCCTCTGTGTAAATACTGCTGCCATGACTGTCCCATTCATATGTGAGAACAGAAAGAATTCCTCATCATAGTTGGGAATTCCTAAACCTGGAGCTATACAAATTGCTTTCTTCAATTCTTCATACCCTCCCTCCATTTTCTCAGTCCATTCTATACTTTCCTTATTCACTTGTGCTTTCTACACAGTCTGAACAAGGTGTCTTGTACGTGAACTATAATCAAATACCCATGCTCTAACATAGTTGCATAATCCCAAAAACAGATGCACTGGTTTTATCGTGTGCAGTTTTACTGTTTTCATAATCACCTCAGCTCTTTCAGGTGTAACTTTCTTCCCCGCATGTCAGATTAACTGACTTATATACAACACTTCTTCTTGACAGAACTGCAATTTCTCCTTGTCCACTTTATATCCCATGCCTGCTAGAATAGTCATTAACTGAAATGAATATTGCCTGCACTCATCTTCTGTTGTGCTATAAACTAAAATGTCATCTACGTACTACAGCACAACACTTTGCAAATCAGTATTGCTTAGTTCCATCTGCAGGACCCTATTGAAGATCGATGGAGACTTGCAGTACACTTGGGGCAAACGAGTGCTCTTCAGCTTAGTTTGACAAAACATAAATGATATAAGGTCGTGGGAGTCTGTATGCAATGGGATTGTGAAAAATCCATTTTTCAATCAATCACTGTGAAATATCGTGCCTCTGCTGGGATACAATATCATCGCTGGATTCGAAACCAAAGGAAACTCTACCTCTACAATCTGGTTAATAGGTCTCTTATCTTGAATAAATATCCATGACCCCCCTTTGATTTCTTCACAGGGTACACTGTGGTATTACGTATTACATGGTGACTCTGACATCACTAAAATGCTTTGTTCCATCAGGGCTGATATAGTCTTGAAAATACCCTCATCCACCTCTCGAGACATTGGGTACTGCCTTGCTTGAGGTAAAATTGCTCATGGCTTCAGCTTAATCTTAACTTCCCCTACCCCCTTCAATAGGCCTACATCACAGTGGCCTGTAGTCCATAAAGAGTTTGGCACTTTTTCCAACTCTTAATCAAAAAATCCTGGGTTCTGCCACACTATTACCATTCGCTGTGGGATTTCCCTTTTCTCTATTCTGATCCAATATGTAATACTCATCTCAAATATTACTTGATCATCTGATGGATCATCTCTGAACGGTTCCATGTAATAATGTTGCCACAAAAATCTTGCCATGCAAAAATATTGCCGAAAAATGGCCGTTTCTTGTGGCGACATTATTGCATGGAACATGCCCCCTGTCCCCATATATATGGTCACCCGTATAATATTGCTGCGACCTTTTCCCAGCGATATTATTTACGGCGACCATATATATGGGGATAATATTACCTGATACCCTGTGAACATATCCTTGTCAGTGACGTCAGTCAATCTATACCCTTCCGAAATGGCAATCACTGTTCTCCGTGGCCTACCCTCGTCATTGGTTCCTTTGAGCATGACAAATTCCCCTCGCACTATGGCAGCATTTAACCGTAGCGGAATAGTATTTTCCCCCTCTTCGTCCATAGGTATCTGTGACCTGAACAAAAACTCATCAGGTATTCTCATAACCTTTCCCACTCGGCCGGGTAGCCATGTCAACAAAATACATACCCCATGCAGAAAGACTTCTGGCTCTATGACATTCCTTGCAGAGCCATTTGCCCTGTAAACACCAATATAAATTTGCCCACATTCATATAATGTATCCCTGGAGTGCAACACACTATGCCTTCATCAGTGAAAGACATTGTCATATTTAGCTTGGTCTTTAAATCTCAGCCCAGAATATTAACTGGTGTCTGCCTTGAATATGATAATGGAATAGACATGTAACACTCTCCCATGCAGACTGGTAATTCATCAGTAAAAGGAACTCTGCTTGTAGCTCCAGAGAAACATTGTGCATTCATGGCATTTCCCGATATTGGATATTTGCCCTATGGTATACATGAACGAGTATCCCACTGTCTCCTAAAAAAGAGAAATATTTGCCTCCTAGCATCACATTAACCCTTGGTTCCTCTTGGGGTTCTGGTGTCATCGATAGTACTGTACACATCAAGTCGCCCTGTGAGCTGTGCTATTGTGGGTACCCGCGTATCCCTGTACCTGGAAAAGGACTTCCTCCTACCACAGTGACACCCTCTATTCTAGGTGTCAATAACTGTCCCGTGTTTGCTTGTTTGTTTGTTTGTTTGTTTGTTTGTTTGTTTATTTATTTCTAATGCGCTCCAGACCCATCGGTAGAAGGGCGCAACAGGTAGGATAATGCGAAACTTACAGAGTTACAAATTATACAAAATAAAGTCAAATTACACAGATTATACAATATACAGTAATAATATACAATTTATACAAGACTGGCGTCGTAAAAGTCAGTGGATTACATGGAGGAAAAGGTGCGGGTAGCATATCATAATTCAGCAGGGGAAAAGGGGACCAATGTCGTGTCTTGGAGTAACGTGGGCCGGGGACTAGTGGTCGTTGGCGATAAAATGTTGGATGGCGTTCCTTCTAAATAGAGGGTAAGGTTGATCTGCTCTTAAGTTGTTTGGTAGTAGATTCCAAGTTTTAGCAGCCTTCACCGGGAAGCTATTGCCACCAATCGTGGTTAGTTTAAATCTAGGTACTACTAGACAATTGGTGTTGGTAGCTCTAGATGGTCTGATAGAAGTTTTTCCTTGTATTTTATTCATGAGGTAGCTTGGGGCGGCATTATTGAGGGCTTTATGTGTCAAGGAGATCATTTTTAATTGTATTTTGTGGTCTGTGGATAGCCATTTGTGTTGACGTCTGGTGGCGGAAATGTGAGCTCTTTTATTTATGCCAAGCGCTGCTCGCAAGGCGTTGTTTTGGAGCGTTTGTAGCTTCTGGATGGTTGATTTATTAGCACCACTGTAAAGGGCATTACAGTAGTCAATACTGGAGAGAATAAGTGTTCTGGCCAGGATCATACAGCTATTGTTCGAGAGGAAGGGTTTACCTGCTCTTATCAGTTTGCAGGTGTAGGCGGTGGTGGAAGCCAGGGATTTAAGCTGTTTGCCGAATGAGAGTGTGGAATCTAAGTAGAAACCAAGGGTTTTTACTTCCTTGGAGACCCTAATAAGATTTCCATCGATGTTAAAAGAGGAGAATTCCTGGCCAAGTTTTTTGGTATTTGTGTGTGTTCCCAGGATTATCAACTCCGTCTTGTCATCGTTCAAGCATAGGCCATGTGTGGCCATCCATGATTGAACAACAAGATATACCCTGTTCACCAACTCCGAGTCCTTCCTATGATCCCCAGAAAGTGGGAGGAGAATCTGTGTATCATCTGCATAGTTGGTGTAGGTGATACCCAGAAGGTCCAGATTGTCGAACAAGGGTTTGGTGAAGATGTTGTATAAGGTTGGCGAGACACAGGAACTCTGGGGAATGCCACATGATATAGGGATAGCATCAGCTGCAGCCGAAGGGGAGAATACTCTCATTGTTCTTTCGCTAAGGAAAGATTCTAACCACTTGATGGCCACAAGAGAGAAGTGGGCAGCGGAGTCCAGGTGCCTGCAGAGGACCTTATGGTCGAATGCGGCTGAGAGATCGAGTAAGCGCAGGAGTGCTGTTCCCCCTCCATCTCTCATCTCATCGATTTGCGTCTTTAAGTCAATTAGGGTGGTTTCCGTTCCATGTAATGGGCGGAAGCCGGATTGTCTAGCTCCTAAGAGCTTGTGCAAGTCAAGGTGTTTTTGTATCTGGATATAGGCGGTTTTATCCAATATTTTAAGGAGGAATGGCACAGTAGTAATGGGGCGATAGTTGGTCGGGATGAGTGGATCTAAGGTCTGTTTTTTGAGAAGTGGGAGCTCCCTGGAGTGTTTTAAATTAGCTGGGATAGTACCTGATGTGAAGGAGGCATTGATTAATTTTGAAATGAATGGTGAGAGGTCTCTGGCAGCATCTTTTATTAACTGTGCTGGGCAGATGTCGCCCTTACAGTTTGACGGTTTGAGTTGTAAGTGACACCAATCAAGCAATCCCACTAAGTCAGTGCCTTGTCTGGGATGCCCAAGGGAAGCCCTTATTTATGTATTTTTATGGCAAGTTATAATCTGGATGATGAACCCTTGTATAACACCCCTCTCTTAGAATCCCCCTTGACCCCACTGAGCCAAGAAGTAGGCTTGTTTTGCAAATTTAAAAGGTTTATTTGAAAAATTAAACAATATATATATATATATCACACTTCTATAAATAAATTGATAATGGATAGTACACTTGTGAATATGAGCAGTAATCAGCAAGAGGTAATCCTACAGTAGCACAGTTCTTGGTTACTTATGAATAGGAACAGAAGAATAAGGTGGGAAAGAATGCTTTATATGGTTCAAGGAAACTCAATGATGAATGAAATGCAGTACAGAAAATAACTTGATATGGCTTCAACTAAAGACAATGTAATCACTTTTCCTTGACAATTCACTCCCCCTCTTTATGCAATATAAGGATATGGAAAGAAGAACACACAGTTCTCAGGAATGCAATCAAATACAATACGAAATTCAGTTCCCCCCCAGCAAGCTTAGAGGAAAACAGGTAGAAGTTTGAAACACAGGCCCAAAATGCTTTGAATGTGATAACAATGAAGTGAGAAATGTGCTAAAAATGTTTTTAATTCCCTCTATAGGTTTAGGGTGGGTGATATCTAGTTTATATTAGTTCAATCTCACTGTAGCAATGCTCTATGAGTAACTAGCAGGTTAAAACGAATTTTAGCAAAGGAAAGCAAGGAGCTGCTGATTTTTACACGTGGCTGAAATTGTGCAAAATGTCAAATTGCGGCAAATTTAATCGCGTGCGTCGAGCGTAATTACGGAGGCCCTATAAGGAGGTTCTAGGTTCGTTGGAAAGCCTAGAATCTTAGCATTAAGATAAAAGTAAAATTTCGCTCCTAGCACAAACGGTTCCACAGATACGGACAATTTTGTGAAGGTACTTTTTCGGATTTGAAATTTAAAAGTTCAAAATGACAGGTGACAGTTTTCAGCTTTAAAAATGACAGAATGACACGATTCTAGGAGGCAGTTCTAATAGGTTAAAATAGTTTGGATTAGATTATTTTAAACTAAGAGATTGGTTTTGGCACAGTGAGTACTCACACTATATTTTTGAAATAAGCCGTCAAGGTCTGGTCAGGTTGGACGGGACTTCCGGCGGGTTTAGTTTAGTTTATTATTTGTATAGCGCGCCATACCCTGGAGTATCAGGGCGCAAACAGACAAGGATATGCTCAACTTGGTTACAGGTACATAGAAATCAGATGAAGGTGCAGAGATGCGCTGAGCTTGGTTACAGATATGCTCTGCTAATTGCAAGTACAGGAAAAGGCAGGAAGTGTAGACATAGACATCAGCAATATTACAGCAAGCAGATATGAACAAGGAGAGATCAAGGACAGGGGAGCAAGGAGCATGCTCCTGTTCGCGTAATAAAGTTATATACAGTAATGTACAATGTGACAAGTGGCTGTCGTTGGGGAGAGATCAAGGACAGGGGAGCAAGGAGAGATCAGGACAGGGGAGCGAGGAGCATGCTCCTGTTCACGTAATATATAGTTATATACAGTAATGTACAATGTGACAAGTGGACTAGTTAGCTGTCGTTGGCTCTCAGCCACCTAGTGAGGTTTTGTCTAAATTTTGCGAAAGGCTGAGGTTCTCTGACATCATGCGGGAGGGAGTTCCATAACTGCGCAGCCTTGACCGGGAAGCTATTTCCTCCTATAGTGGCAAGTGTGAAACGCGGGACTTGGAGGCAGTTTGCGTTGGCTATTCTGGTAGGTCTGGAAGAAGTCCTTTTGCGTAATCTATCCATGAGGTAAGGTGGAGCTTTGTTGTTGATACATTTGTGGGTGAGGGAAGCGATTTTGAGATGAATTTTGTCTATGGTGGCGAGCCATTTGTATTCTCTTCTTGTCGAGGATATATGCTCGTTTCTATTAATCTTGAGTGCTGCTCTCAAGGCATTGTTCTGGAGCACTTGAATTTTGTGGATGGTCTGTTTATTAGCTCCAATGTAAAGTCCATTACAATAGTCTAATTTGGACAGTATCAAGGCTCTGGCAAGTGTAATGCAACTATCTGTGGAGAGGAATTGTTTGCTCGCTCTGATAAGTTTGCATGTATATGCGGTGGCAGAAGCTAGAGAGTTAACTTGTTTGGTAAAGTTCATGGTGGCGTCTAGGTAGAATCCTAAGGTTTTTACTTCATGAGCTACTTTTATGTTGTTCCCATCAATAATGAAGTTGTCGTAATCAGGGCTGAGTTTGGATATATAGGTAGTGGTGCCCAGGATGATAAGCTCAGTTTTATCATCGTTCAGGCATAGGCCGTGTGTGGCCATCCATGCCTGAACGATGCTATAGATCCTGTTCACTAGGGCCAGGTCCTTGGCGTAGTCTCCTGAGAGCGGGAGGAGGATCTGGGTATCGTCTGCGTAGTTAGTGTAGGCGATACCCAGATGATCCATTTCATCAAAGAGAGGCTTCGTGAAGACATTGTAGAGGGTGGGTGACACACAAGACCCTTGTGGAACACCGCATGTTATAGGGATTGGATCTACTGAGGCTGATGGAGCGAAGACTCTCATGGTCCGATTACTCAGGAATGACTTGATCCAAATTATGGCCTCTTTTGAGAAGTGGGCTGCCGAGTCGAGGTGACTACAGAGGACTGTGTGGTCCACTAAGTCGAATGCCGCTGATAGGTCCAGGAGGAGAAGTAGGGCCGCTTGGCCATTGTCTCTGCAATCGTCTATTTGGGCCTTAAGATCTATTAACGCTGTCTCGGTCCCATGTTGCGGGCGGAATCCTGATTGACGGATTCCAAGTAGGTGGTTAGACTCTAGGAAGCTTTGAATTTGCAAGTAAGCCACTTTATCTAAAATTTTTAGGAGAAAGGGCACAGTCGTGATGGGCCTGAAGTTAGTCGGAATGGTAGGGTCAAGGGTTTGCTTCTTTAGTAGTGGCAGTACCCAGGACTCTTTTAGGTTGATTGGTACTGAACCTGAGGTGAAGGAAGAGTTGATTAGTTTGGTTATAAATGGCGACAGTTCTCTCGCAGCATCCTTGATGAGTTGTGCTGGGCATTGGTCGCCTTTGCAGTTAGACGGTTTGAGTCCCAGGATGACCTTTTCTACCTCTATGGGCGATACCTTAGAGAAGCAGAAACGGGCTCCCAACTTGGGCTGTGGCGGTGGCGCTGAGCTCTGAGGGATGTGTGGTGTTAGTGATGCCTTCTTGATGGCAATTTTGGTTTGTAGGTTTGCTACCTTGTTTGTTAAAGCAAGTTGTATGCTAGAGCACCATTTTTTATCCTTGGTGCAGTTTTCTTGGGGTACAATGGGTGTTTCCAATTCTTTCAGAATGCTGAACAGTTCTTTGACACTAGATTTTGAGTTGGATATTCT
Organism: Ambystoma mexicanum; assembly: GCF_040938575.1. Taxonomy (NCBI): domain Eukaryota; kingdom Metazoa; phylum Chordata; class Amphibia; order Caudata; family Ambystomatidae; genus Ambystoma; species Ambystoma mexicanum. The sequence goes on along the minus strand of NC_090930.1, from coordinate 583,928,481 downwards.
AGTATTGTAAGTTTCTTGTTTGGCTAATAATATTTCTTTCTTGTATTGGGAGGAGGCTTTGGAGAGGTTGAGTTTATTTTTGACTGATGGGGAAAGTCTCCAAATAGTTTCAAGTTTTCTTTTGGCCAGCCTAAGATTTTTTAGGTGGGGCGTGAACCAAGAATTGAGGTGTTTTTTAGGTTTGCTATTTCTTAGTTTGAGCGGGGCTATGTGATCCAGGGCTGAGGACATGGCTGCATTATAATGTTCGACTAACAGATTGGGGTCCATGCAGTCGGGTAGTGAGTTTAATTTAGGTATTATAACGGGCATTAGATTTTCTGCTGTCATTAGTTTTTTATTTCTCGTTGGCAAGGGTGGGGCAAGTGAGGACGGGGCAGTGACCCGGTGGGTTGTCACTGAGAATAATAGCAGGTGGTGGTCAGTCCAGATCTGCGGTACAGAATCCGTAATATTTACTTTGCAATTATGTTCTGCTATCCAATCAAGGATGCGACCTTTGTTGTGGGTGGGTAGTTCAACTTTTTGGATGAATCCCAGCTCTTTCAAGGTCAGAGCAATCGCTGACGATTGGGTGTCCTTATTGTCATTATAGCCTAGATTAAAGTCTCCTAGCACTATTGTTTGGGATGTATTTTTTAGGTTATTGGACAGGGATGTCGAGATGTCCTCAGAGAAGGTTCCGATAGGACCTGGTGGTCTGTAGATGAGGATGATGTTTAGGGTTTGGGAGTTGGCGATGGCTATTTTGACCGTGAGGCATTCACAGGATTGCATATTGGTAGTAGTGATGATCCTCATGTCCAGGCTAGTTTTAGCTATGATTGCTAGACCTCCACCTCGGGAGGTAAGTCTGTCCGCACGTAGGATTGTATAGTTGTCTGGGACTGCTAGTGATAAGGCTGGGCCAGCCGCATCATGTAGCCAGGATTCTGAGATGGCCAAAAAGTCTAAGTTGTCTGTAGCAATGATATCTGAGATCTCTGTGGCGTGTGCGACTAGCGACCTGGCGTTTATAAGTGCACCTTTGAGATATGATTTGTGGTCAGCTAAGTTAGGGCTGGTGGTGTTCTGACTACCTTTAGTTGCCTGTTTGGAGTTATTTATTTTGGGTCTGTTGGGCTTAGGCTGTTTCCTAATAGGTTCCGCAATACCCTTCAAGGGTAACTGTATTTTGTTTCGGGATTTTGATAGTTCAGCCTTCTTGGCTGGTAGCTCATGCAGTTTGGACAGTTTGGACAGGGTGGTTCTGAAGTCCCAGCTATCTGGGTCAGCTCTGCTCTCTGGGTCTGTCAACCACCGGTTCTGCTCACAACGGTCTGGTTTGTGGTTCTCTCTGGTTCCGGATACAGCGCTGCTTTCTGGATACTGCTACAGATTCTTGCAAAAGTTCTTGGCAAAAAATTCAAACAGCTTGCCCGGCTGTTGAATAGTTTGGTTGGTTTTGAGGCCTGCTGAAGAGGATTCAGCTTGTGGATTCAGGCCTCTCTGCTACAAATTCTGGATTTAATTTCTGCTACAGGTTCTGGAGATTGATGGATTTGAAGTCTGGATCTCTGGATGTGAAGTCTGAAGTCTACCGGCAAAGCGTCCCGCAAGAAAGTGGAAAGTGAATGTCCCTACCTGTCCTGCACTGTCTGCTTTTATGTGTTTAGAAAGTGGGTGTGTGCGTGGCATAACTGAGCCTGCCCCTCTCTACTTGTCATTGGCCCAATTCTCCCCTCTCCCATGATTGGGGGAAGGAAATGGGGTGTCATCATGATGAGGTCTGTTTATGGGTCAGAGGATCCTCCCGTGGTCAATTTGCCCACAAATCTATATTTGATTCAAATACATATTTCCCACATACACAAGTGGTTGACATTACATGTACATATTACAGATGAATTAACACAGGTCTCTGTTCAAGCCCCATGTTCCTGCGAGCTGGGATTCAGAAATGACAACATTTTGCGCTTTTTGGTCAGTTTACCAATATCGGACATTTACCAAAAATTACACAAATGTGCGCAAGGAGTATGGACATTGATTGATGAAGTGTCCGATTTTTAACATGCAGACATTTGGAGTAAGACCCTATTTTCCGCTAGCAACCCCCCAGAATACACCACAGGGTCCTAACACCTCTTAAAACGTGCACAGAAAAATCACAAGAATAATGATATTACTTATATAATTCTGACAAGTCCGTACTATGAATTATCCATCTTTTTTTAAAATTATGCTCTGGACCAAAGGGGAGTGGTTTCCCGCAAGCACATGGTGGAGTTTCTGGTTTGTCCACGTCCCCCAAGCTCAGCTTGCTAGCAGAGGCACTGCCCCTCCCATTTCCTTCCAAGAGGAAGCCATTTTACGACCCGCCCTAATCTAACAATTGCCTGAGCCAAAAAAGGCCCATTGTTCAGTCCCCTGCAGTCCCCAGGTGCCACTCCCTTTTCAATCAACAGGGCCATGTGATCTCCTTTTGGCAGGGGCAGCAGGAGGCAGCCAGGCCTGGGAAGAGTTGTTGAGCCAGTTCAACTCCTGTCGGGGGTAGTTGTCAGGCAGAATTCAGCTAAATGTCACTTTAGTTCCCATTTTTCTACATTCAACCCAAACTTACAATTTTTACACATGCAGCTAGAACACTGATTCTAAGTTCAAAACCATGACATTTAACAGTTGCAAACTATGTGACACTCAAAAGTAGGTCACTCATTTAATTTAAACATTTCGATTTTAGTGGCATTACCCCCAAATTCACTTAAGCTGCTGACATCCCCAGCTATTTTTCCTTTTATATACATTAAATAATTACTTCCTTCAAGTCATTTCAGAATATAGTTTTACATTGTATCCACCTCTTAGCAAGTCTTTCCTTGGCCTGGTTTGGGTTCATTTGTTCAGTTTTACACAAAATTCTGGTGGTTTTAAAACGCCGGCTTTCTGATAGTGGTGAGCACCAGTAATGCATCCCTTTTGACATTAATAAAATGAATTACCCACAATTCTGGGTTATTTTTGGCAATCAGCATTGCCATTCCCAATGGTTTCAGGCTACTGTGTGTGTAGCCCAATGGTGGTTTTAGGCAGTGCCCTCCTGTGCTCACAACATAGACGAAAATGGGTGGCAGCCTATTCTTCATATTTTCCCTGTGCACTCTCTGGGGAGTTCTGGCCATCATGATGTTTTCAATGCCAGTACTGCACAGTTTCATGGTAGGGCTTGGCTGCATGGGTAAAAACATCCCACAGAGTGAGAGAATGTTTTTTTCTACTTCTAGTGGGGAGGTTTTGGAGAAGTAAAATTTGTTGTTTGCCTCAGGTAAGTCACTATGGGCCTCATTACGACCCAGGCGGATTTCGCGGTGCTAAATGCACCGCGAAGCATGGCGGAAAGCCGCCGATAGCGCCATGGGGGTTGGCGGATTTACCGCCCCATTCCGACCTTGGCGGGGCGGTAAATCCCCAATCCCCATTCTGCCCTTCCCCATTCCCATTTTTGCCCCATAGGGTATAATGGGAGTGGGGAAGGAGTTAATTACGCCGCCGTAAAGTACGGCGGCGTAATTAACAACGAGGTCCCGTAGCGCCATGGTTTTCTCCGCCTGGTAAAACCAGGCGGAAAAGGCCGCCATGGCGCTACGGGAACTCGTAGTATGGCGGAGAGGTACGCCATGCACTACGCTGGCGTAAAACCCTCTCCGCCAGGGTCGTAATGAGGCCCTATGTGTTGAGGTATTAGGGGAATACTGTAGATTGAGCATATCTTTTTTTTGTTGTATTTTAGTTTGGAGTGTATTAATTTTGTTTGCTAACGCATTTTGGATGTTTGTGCACCAGGTCTTATCCTTGATAACTAAGTCTGGTGTGGCTATTGGTGACTCTAATTCTTTCAGTATGGAAAATAGTTCTCTCATGCTACAGTTTGAGTTAGTGATCCGTTCGTCATAGGAGTTCTTTTTAGCGAGGTGCACTTCTTTTTTGAAATGTGAGGAAATGGATGTTAGTTTTACTTTATTTTCAATTGAAGGGCATAGTCTCCAAGAGTTTTCACTTTTACTTTTTAGAAGTCGTAAGTCTCTTAATTGGGGCGTGAACCATTTGTTAATGTGCGCTTTAGGTTTATTTTTTCTAAGTTTGAGCTGGGCAATTTTGTCTAGTGTATTGAGCATAATCTTGTTGTATTCTTGGACTAGGGTACTGGGGTCTAGGTTGTCAGGTAGAGCGTTTAGCGTGGGTAGGATAGTAGGGATGACTTTTTCCACTGTGATACTTTTTTTACTTCTAGTTAGGCATGGTGGTGCTAGCAATGAGACCGTCGGAGAAGGTCTGGCTGTAGATAAGTTAAAGGTCACGAGTGAATGATCTGTCCACGGTTGAGGAGAGATGGAGGTGATGGATGCTGTACAGTTGTAGTCCGCTATCCAGTCCAGTGTTCTCCCTTTAGAGTGGGTTTGTTAACTTTCTGAGACAGGCCTGAGGCATTGATGATATTGGCTATATCTAAGGCTTGTTTGTCCATAGGGTCATTAAAGCCAAGGTTAGGTTAAAATCTCCTAGTAATAGAAGCTGGGAGGTAGGTTTAAGGTTGTTGATGATTAGACTATGCAAGTCTACCTCAAAGGTGCCGAGAGGACCTGTGGGTCTATATATTAGATGGATTGTGAGAGTTTGTGTGTTGTTTATCTGGAATTTAACTGAGATATTTTCACAAGATTGAAGGATTTGAGGAGGGGATGTTCTGAGAGAGAGGCTCAATTTAGAGATAATGGCGATTCCACCACCTCGTGAGCCGTCCCTATCTTGTCTTGTTATAGTATAACTTTCTGGGATAGCTAGCATTAGCGATGGACCAGCTGCATTGTGTAGCCAGGTCTCGGTTACTGCCAGGAAATCCAGATTATTTTCTGTAATGAGGTCGGCTATGTCGAGGGCATGTGCGACAAGGGATCTCACATTAAGGAGGGCTCCTCTGAGTACTAATGTCTCTTTAGACAAGTTGGTTTGGCTAGGGGTAGTTAAGTTGGTGTCTATGGACTTATACTTTTGTCTTTTAATTTTAGTGGCATTTGTTATTACAGTCTGGGAAGGTTTTTGTGGGTAGTTTGTTTTTAGGTTAGTTGGTGGTAGGGTTCTTCTCGGTGGTTCATATAATTGTGTGAGTCTTGTGCGAAGTTTTAGATTTCTGTCTAATAGAGTTTGTGGGAGGGAGGTGATGGTTTCACCTCTGCAGGGGTTGCAAGGGGTGCAGTTGGTGAGGGCCATTATTATGGAGATGGTTAGAGTAGTCCAGGCTAGGGACCAGGATGTATATAGAAGGCAGGTCTGGAGGGTACGCATGTTGGGTGAAGAGGACACAGTGAGACAAGTGTATAGGGCTGACTCAATAGGGACTAAGATACAATTATGCTGATGCTTTAGCACCAAAGTTTGTTTGTTTTAGTCAGATAGCCAGGGCTAGTTTGCCTATATGCTTCATTGGGGTGTCGCGAGACTAATATGCACAGGGCAATATCTAGATTTGGGTATCAAAGACAGGCTAAAATATGCATGGCAGCACCTAAATTCGAATCAGCACAGGGCATCACAAGGCAGCACAATTAAACTAATGTGCACAGGGCAATATCTAGATTTGGGCATCATAGACAGGCTACATTATGCATGGCAGCACCTAAATTCGAATCAACACAGGGCATCACAAGGCAGCACAATTAAACTAATATGCACAGGGCAATATCTAGATTTGGGCATCAAAGACAGGCTGCAATATGCATGGCAGCACCTAAATTCGAATCAGCACAGGGCATCACAAGGTAGCACAATTAAACTAATGTGCAGAGGGCAATATCTAGATTTGGGCATCAAAGACAGGCTGCAATATGCTTGGCAGCACCTAAATTCGAATCAACACAGGGCATCACAAGGCAGCACAATTAAACTAATGTGCACAGGGCAATATCTAGATTTGGGCATCAAAGACAGGCTACAATATGCATGGCAGCACCTAAATTCGAATCAGCACAGGGCATTACAAGGCAGCACAATTAAACTAATACGCACAGGGCAATATCTAGATTTGGGCATCAAAGACAGGCTACAATGCATATGACAGCGCCTAAATTAGAGTTAGTACATGGCAGTGGAACTAGAGTACATGGGACCCCATCTAGGTTTGGGTAACAAGGTGGGTTAAAGGCACTCAGATGGCGCACCAGAAAGGCGGCAATGCACGAATAGGTTTAAAGTACACTGCAAAGTGGAGATAGTTTGGGGCAACGAGATATTTGCAGCGTAGTTCGTGTACATTTGTAGCAGAGACTCAGCAGATAATGTCAATGTGGTACAGGAAGCTGTAGTGCAGATTTACCTTTGCGGTCGTATGTGGGTGAACCAGGGGTTCTGGCAGACGGCAGAGCAGGCAGGTAACAGGCATGGAAACAGGAGATGGCCTTGTTAGCAGTGGGCCTTGAATGAAGTGGGCCGACTTCGCCTGCCGGCGCCCAATCAGATGATAAATAGGCTGGGCAGCCAGTCAGGTAGGCTTGTTCAAGCCTCAGTAGGTGATGCAGGCAGGCCTCAGGAAACCGTCGGCCATTTTGGAGCAATGAAGTACCTCATGTACTTCTATGGCGAATTTAGTTTTACAAACAATGTGTGGCTGTAAATAGGCAGCGGATTGCTCTGCCCTTGATTAGGCAGTGAGGCGCATCGGCTGCTGATGCGGATGCAGCAAGAAATAAAATGAAACGGTCGAAGCGGCGCTCGGACACAGCGCTTACCTAAATTAAGGCATTTAGGAGAGATGCCTTGGTGCTGGATTCCCGCTGCTCCTGCAGGTCGGGATCAGGTCCAGGAGCTCCAGCTCCAATGCCGTGTTGCAGAGAGTGAGGCCAGGCATGGAAACAGGAGATGGCCTTGTTAGCAGTGGGCCTTGAATGAAGTGGGCCGGCTTCATTGTATTGTGTATCTCATTGTATTCATTGTATTGTGCTGTATCTGTTTGGGTGCATGCTGTGACTGCCCTTGCGGCAGATTCAATGATGTTTGCTTTGGTTGCAATGCCTGTTGCATTTGCATTGCTTTTACTTGATATACTGTCTGATCTTGGGCAAAACCGTCCCTAGCTTGTGAGCTATATGCTGGAGGATAAGCTGTCCCCCCTCTTGAGAATTGCCCATTCTGTACATACCTTTGGCTCCCACATATTTGCACAATGTGCTCTGTCATTCCACATGTCATTCCACAAGGAGCTCTTCTGACTAGTCACCCTTGATTAAATCCTACTTTAAATCCTACTTGCACATTTTGATTATCATTCTGCATATTCTGGAACCCGCCTTGGTTATTTGGAAAAACATCCTTTCCTCTGTAGTCCATTCCTCTGCCTCTCGGCATAAACCCATTCCCTCCTTGATCTTCTAGCATTGATTATTCGCCTGCGATGTAACCACTGCTTACTGCATTCCCAATCCTTCTCCACTTGTCAGTACTGCCCCTTCTATTGCCTACTTTGACAATTTCTTCTGAACTAATTTGACTTCCTCAAGTTTTCTAGCATCTTCCTTCTTCCTATTTTTTTCTTGTAACAGCCAGCAGGGATGGGCTATAGTCAACTGTATTTCTGCCCATGGCTTCGCTTCTATTCCCACTAATTTCTTGAGCTGTCTCTGTACCTGCTCCGGTAATCCCTGACACAAAATACTACCACTGATTTTCCCCAAAGCTCCCTGGTTTCAAGAGTCCACTGATCCTGAATACGTTGAATTTAAGCAAGTGGATCTTCATCATCTTTCATCTTATGTGCCATAATTGCACCCATATCAGATGTAATATAATATTGTACCCTGAGTGCCCTCCAGACATCTGCTATAAAACTATTACATGTTGGTCCGTCATATGATGTGTCCTGTGCCGTGACACTTGAGTAACCTCTCGTCCAAATGCCATCAGCCTTTTCCCCAAGAATGGCTTCTAGGAGACCCTTAATGTCCCCGATTGCCAGAGTATTAGCTCCTGTCATCTAGCTCATAAATCCATTTCCTTGCACCTGCCATTATGATGGGCAGTTTACCCCTTAAATTATCCTTGTCCATTTGTGGCCAGGGAATTTACTGCCGTGTGGCCCTTCCTTTCTCCAATAAAGGGAATTGTGAGGAGCTAAATCCACAATCGGCTCCCATCATCTGCCTATCCATAGTGGGAACAATGAATCCTGATCGCCTTCTACCTGCAATGACCTCAGCCAGTTCACATATGGTGGTGACTCTCCCTTCTCACAATCCGATCATCAATCAGTATGTTCTGGATATGCTATAGGATCTGGCATCCTATCTTTATGCTGCTCTAAATCAGACCATCTCACTTCCTTGTCTGTCTGCAGACATCCCTCGGGACCCCATGCACTTTCTCCCTCTTCCCCACGGGAGGTCTCTCTCTCTTCGTCTGGCATATCTACCCCCAACTAGTATGGCTTTTGTCCCAATCACCCTTGTTTAACGTCAGCCTGTCTAAGGACAAGGCTCTATGCTCAAAACTAAATGGGTCTCTTTCCTTGCTTTGTGATTGGAGGACCAGGGACTGTCCCTTCCCAATTTTCTGCATTCCCTTAAGTCTTGATAGGCTTTATCGATCCTCTCGCCAATACTCCCTATGTGAATTTCTCCTCTAGGGTTACAATAGATGGCCCTGATATTGCTTGCTGTGATGGGAGGAACTTCCCTGTATGGCCACATGATATTACTGGATTCGGTTCCATTAACTCTTTCTGAATGCGATCAATGGTGCTTTCCCTTTATCTTCTTTTTCACCCATTTCTTCCTCTAATTCCCTTTGCTTTCTCGCTTCCAGTCTAACCCTTTCCTCTTCTTGTCTTTTCTCTTCCCTTCTTTCATTCTCTCTACGCTCTTCTTCTTCCCTTCATCTTTGCATTCTTTTATCCCTTAATTTCTGTGCTTCCTCCTATTCTTTATTCTTCTCTTGGCTGTCTCATTCTTCGATTGCTCTCTGCCTGGTGTCATACTTCCTTTGTTCCTCTGCCCTTTATTCCTTTCTCTGCTGTTCCTCCTGATACATCTGTTCTTGTTTCTGCCTATTCTTTCTCTTGTACTCATTGTCTTTCAATCTTCTTTCTCGTTCCCTGTCTTTTCTATCATGTTTGTCTTGATCTTCCTTTTGCCTAACTTCCTCAATACTTTTCCCATCGAGCTTGAGCAATATCTGTCCACACATCCATTTGTTCTGTACGAGCGTTACCTTGTCAGCTTTATCTTTTTCCCCTTTCCATCTCTTGATCTCTCGTTCTATGTCTGCGGATATATTCAGTTGTTCGCTTTTCTCACTCTTGTCTTGTAAGACCTTAAAGATCTCCTCTTTTCTCTTAGTCTCTTCTAGAATATAGTCACTGCTGTAGGCAGGACGTTCATATATAAGATTATTATATTCTTTTGCTGCTTTCAGTTCCTATAACGGATACACACCTACATTGTCTGTATTATCGCCATTTACTTTGAGCGAGGTAAGGGTAGGCGAAGGCTCAAAACCTTCCACCTTCCTCCCTACACTGATTAAGCATCCAGCACTCAGGAGGCAGGTCCTCCTGCTCCTCCTGTTATATTTTCCAAAGCTCTAAACTAGCTAACTTTTTCTCCAATTTCTTCCCTGTGTACACAGTGTGCAAGTATGTAGTCATTTGTTGTACAACCGCTTCTGACAGCAATCCCTCTTGGCGAAATGGCATGAAAATGTTATCTGCTGTTCCCTTTACCCACTCAGCACTATACTGTTTGAGTTTAGGTGTGTGCTTTGGCAGCATCTTGCACAAATGCATCAGTGGGGTAACATCCCCCATTGAGACAAGTCTCAATTGACTGTCAATACTTACCATTAGTTACACAGATATGTCAGAAAAACAACACATATGAGTCCGCTCTAAACTTGCGGCTCAAAGCCTCTACTTCTCAATTATGTCAATCTATTTATTCAGTTGTGCCGACAATGACAAAGAAATAGATATCAACTTTTGATATCTTTAATCTCACAGTTTGTTCTTGTTGCTCTTCAACACCTCTTTTCAATTTCAAAATACACAGACAGACTAGTTGACTTTTCACAAATACACAATGCTAGTCCTTTTCTCCTAGCCCCTAAAATGCCTTGATTGGAGTTTGAGTCATTCCATATCATATACCTGTTTATGTGTTGCCTAATTACCCCCTTGCGGTTTTGAGGTAGGAAACCAGACTCTACAAAACATTCCTTATTTACACACTCCTCATGATATTGATATGATATTGATATTGATATTTTATTTCTATCGTGCTCTTACACAAGTGTTTCAGGGCATGACAAGGCAAGGGAGGGGAACAGGGGAGACCAAAACAGCAATCATGAGAGAGGGGGAGGGGAAAAGTGCATGGAAGGGGGGATAAGTGGAAAGTGCAAAGCAGAGGAGAAACAGATAAATAACAATAAATAAATAATAAAGGCAACAAACAGTGGTAGTGCAGCCAGCAATTTGCAAGTGCTAGGTTTAAGGCAGCAGACATGGTAGGTCTGATGAGTGCAGGAAGAAAAGGCATTCAAAAGAGGAGTAGGTCTGAATGGGAATGATAGAGGCAGGAATCCACTCAGGAAAGATCAGGGCTACCCCCCTACCAGACCGGGAGAATCTGGGTGCTGAGAGGATCTTGTAGCCATCAGGGAGGAGAGTGCGCAGAGCTGACCGTGAACCATGTCTCAGTGAGACCAAGGACATCAAGGTCTAGTTGTTCAACGAGGTGGCAGATGTCAGTTGAGTGTTTGAAAGCAGAGTGAGAGTTGAGAGTGGCAACATGAAGAAGGTTGCCAGCCTTAAAGACCTTCCGGTGAGGGGTACAGATAAGAGGTATGCCCTGCGGAGGAGAAAATCCCTAGGGGGGGCAGAGGAGGAGGAGGCAAGAGAGGGCAAGGTAGCCAAGGGGGAGAGGAGGGGACAGCAGGAGATGAGAGGAAATTGTTGAGGCGAGGGAAGCGCCTATCAAAGAGGAGGAGATTAGCCTGAGGGTCTTGGACCATGACAGTTCCATTTAGATAGACATTAATGATGACTTTAGAGGAGTCGAAGGAAGCCATGAGAACTTCCCAGTGAGTGCCACCATTAATGGGAGAGGAGGAGCTAAGGCAGAGCATAGAGACCATATGAGGAGTCCATAGATCTAGCGAAGGAATGACAAAGAGGATGTTGGTGAGGGTCTGTCTGGCAGAAGCATTGGAGTAGGTGTCGGCGATAGGAAGACAAGGGTTAGAGGCCAAGATATCCTTTCTGAACTTCTTCCTACCAGACTTAGTGAGAAGGGAAGGAGAATCAGTTGGAAAAGATAGGAGATACAGAAAGCGCCATTGGGGTGGAAGCGAGGAGAGGATGGAGATACTGAGGGTGCTAAGGCAGGTAGGTATGGGACAAAAGAGAGTGGTGAGGTCACTGGGCTGGCAAGTTACAGTGAAGCAACAGTACAGAAGCAAAATACAGAGAATTTCACAATGGGCAGCAAGATTTGACTTTTTAGCACAAAGCAAAAACAGCAAGATTTGACTTTTTAGAACAAAGCAAAAACAGCAAGATTTGGCTTTTTTGCACAAGCAAAAACAGCAAGATTTGACTTTTTAGCTCAAAGCAAAAACAGCAAGATTTGGCTTTTTAGCACAAAACAAAAACAGCAAGATTTGACTTTTCAATCTTGGAATCGGATGTTAGCAAAGGGTTTTAGGAAGAACTGCGCATCAGGATGACAACATGGGAGTAACAAGCAGAAAGAACAGTGATAGTCAAAGGGGGTAGGAGTGAGTTTCTAAGGAGGGAACTAACCCATAGTTCTGGAGGAGGCAATGTCAAGGCAGTCCGGATTTCTTAGAGGAGTGAGGTGGCAGCATCATTTTGGTTAAGGTGCAGGGAGGACCCCAATTAGCGTTCAGGAAGCGGACAGGGAGCAGGCAGGGGCCTTAGAAGTTGGCCTTTGCTGAGAGGGCCGGCTGAAACCTGCCGGTCCTGGATTGGATGGAAGAAAACACTTAGCAACTAATGGGAGTGCAGCACAGGGAGAGGTGGCTCAGGACAGCCTGCCTAACCAACAAAGAAAACCACAGCGGCCATCGGGAAAGGGCCAAAAAACAGACAAATAAGCAGGCAATAGTGGGAAAAACTTGTGCTTTCAAAATAGCAAGGCAGCTCCAGGTATTAAAAAGCTCAAAAAATGTCAGCACAATGAAAAATGCCAAATAAAACAGTCCTTTCCAACAATTTTATGCAAATTTTGTTTTTTTCTCCTTTTTCTTCTCTTTTTTTCCAGTTTTTGATTTTTCAGGTTCAATAATACCCCTGGAGGTGCAGTAATAGACAGAAAGTGCACCTACCTAATGGAATGGTCAGCAGCCAGGCACAAACTCCACATGTGCAGGAAAAGAAAAGATGGCCAGGAGGGGGGAAACAGGACCTCACTGTCAGTGAGAAGCATTTGAAAAAAGATAATAAATTAAACAAACCCCCATTACTTTTCTACATTACCACAATCCCATGCCCTTACTTTGCCAGTCCCATCAATCTACTCACCATTCGCTTTTCAGCTCAAGATCTTCGGGATCATCCCCCTCCTCCAATCGAACATTGTCACCTTCAATCTGCTCAGCAACTGTAGAAACCAGGAGGGATTTTGTCAAAGAGGGATCCGTCCCACCTGTATCCATTTTCTTGCAAGAGTTCTCTATCGGCAGCTCTCCACAGGAAACTTTGCGATCCTCCGGCTAGATGGCGGAGGGTGTCCTATTTTCCAAAAACACTAAAGCCGTACTAATCGATGGGCCAGAACCATCCTCCACTACCACGTGAACCTATAGGCCATTTAAGAGAGGTGGTGCTCTATGGTATGGATGGGGATGCAGATCTTCCTCTTGCACCAATAGTCAGACTGACTCAGGAAGTTGGCGAATCTTTAGCTGTTTTATTAACAATTATCTAAAACAGGGAGTACAATGGGCATCAACGGACGCCGCACAAGCATTCTCAATGTTTCACATGAAAAAACACATATTTATAGCAAAAACTCATCATACGTCATACTACACGGCGAAATAAGTGAAAACGTACAGGAGTTTATGATAGTCTTAAGGGGAACATCTATGTATACTCTCTATGGGGAACAGGGGTATGATTCGGTCTCTACTGTCAGGTGGACAGCTATGCCCACCCCTAATGCAAGTCATCTTCCGTGTCACAAAATACACAATGTTTCATTGGCCTTCAAACTATAGGGCTCTTTGCTACATGGCCCTCTACAATTGGTTGGCTCGCTTGTACCCTTCTGGAATATACCACTCGCTAGCAGTACGCAAGCTAGTACCCCAGGTGCTGGAGGGTTGGACATGACCATACCATACCTCCCCACCCAATTAGCACAACATCTATCACTCCTACTGTGTGCCATTTAAATTAGTCTTCTGAACTCGGCCTTGCAAAGGATCACTGTGCCTGAGAATAAAAGGGAGTGTGAGCATGGTCTTATATTCTGGTCTTGGTGCTGCTCGCCCAAAGTCTATTTTCAACTTGACCATGTGACAGGAGACAGTGTCTTGAGCTCCTTCTTCACATTTAACACTATTAAATGAACAAAACCTGTCACTTATACTGTTTTTCCATTACACCGCAACAGGAGCTTGTCTAGCTTCTCACGTTCATTGTATTTTTTTGAATAGACAACCAGTTTCTTGGCGCACCCCAACCCTTGATACCGGCGTTAAAATAGATAAGAGGCGTTACAGAATGAGCATTTTTGAGAATTCAATCAGGAGGCAGCTACCGCGGAAGCCAGGATAGACAGCAGTCTTCCAGCAAGCCTTACTGCACAGCAAAAATTGGACAAACTTGAAAGGATTAAGAAAAAGGAGATTTCCAAATGGTGGGAATTTCGAGTAATTTAAATTACTTGCAATTTCAGGCATTACAAGCTTTAAAGAATGACCACACCATAAAGGCGGAGGCATTGTTGCCATGGATAGTGACAAATATGATGAAGAAGCCAAAAGACAATTGAATGAGATCTACAACTATATACCTATAGAAAAGGAGACACTGATGGAAACTAAGATCCTTTATCATACAAAGCTGAAAGAGTGGTGTGATCAGGAACTTATAGATCAAGATGAATACTTCTTTCTCAAAAATGCTCATCCTGTAATGCCTCTTATCTATTTTAATCCTAAAATTCACAAGAATCTAACAGACCCTCCGGGTCGACCTATTGTGTCCTCTATGGGAAGCTTGCTTGAAAATACATCTAAATATTTGGACCACTTTTTCCAACCATTTGTGTCTAGTCTAAGCTCATACATACGAGATACTGCTGATTTGTTGACCAAATTGGATAATATCAATTGGGAACCAGAATATTTCCTAGTGTCATTCGATATAGTTTTGTTGTATACTTCGATACAGCACTCTGCAGGTATACAGGCATGTCAGTCTTTCCTGGAGGGTAGATCTATAAGTAATCGGCAACACAATATGATGCTGTTACAAATGTTAGAGTTTTGCCTTGAGCACAATCATTTTCTCCATGAAAATCAACTATACAAACAAACACGAGGCACGGCAATGGTGTCCTTTATGGCCCCGACCTATGCCAATATGTATATGGGATGGTGGGAGATACAACAGCCATGGACAGAAGAATTGGAGCACTGGACCAAACACATAAAAATATGGTATCGATTTATCGATGACCTTTTTATAATCTGGGACGGGACTGAATTGGAATTCATGGAATATGTGAATATACTGAATGATCATACACACAACCTAGAATTAACCACGGTCATGAGTAAACAAAATTTGGTATTCCTAGATGTTGAATTTCAAGTAGAAGGTAACAAATTGACATCTAAACTATTCAGGAAACAGACAAGCTCAAATTCAACTCTCCATGCCAAAAGTCATCACCCTAGAACCCTAATAGACTCTATCCCGTATGGCGAATTCTTAAGAGCCGAACGAGCATGTAGTAATGATTTGGACTACAAGAACAAAGCCAAAAACATAAGTCAGAGATTCGTTAGACGTGGCTATTCCAAAAACATCATCTCTAAATGCTATACTAAAGCTGAGACATCCACCAGAGAATCTCTTTTTGCTAGGAAAAAGAAAACAAATGAGAATAAAATCAGGCTCATCATAGGGTTTAATCATCAGTCTAAAGAAATCAAAAAGATAATGAACAAACACTGGAAGGTTTTGCTCACTGATCCACACCTTAAACCAGTTTTAGATGATGCACCCAATATTACATATCGTAAGGCCCCTACCCTTAAAAAACGATGTTGTCTCTTAGTATGGTGATAACCAAAACAGCAGACAGTATGAAAATGACGAACTTGAACAGGAATGGTTTTTATCCATGTGCTAACTGTAAATTGTGCAAACATGTGTCCAAAGTCCCGTTTACCAGCGTGAATGGCTTGTGTTGGAAATACAAACATAGAATATCTTGTATCACGAAATGTATTGTGTATGTTATAACTTGTGCATGTGGTCTACACTACATAGGCTCTACTATAGGACCTTTAAAAATTCGTATTTTACAACACTACAGAGCCATCAAGAATGGTGATCTAACTTATCCTCTCACTAGCCATTTCCAAGAGAAACATAATGGTGATGTGAAATACCTTTCTTTTCTGGGGCTGGCCCATATATCGCCCAATAAAAGATTAGGTAACCGTGAACTGAAAATGAGGCAATTGGAAGCAACTATGATCTGTAAGTTTGATACTCTGAAACCGAAAGGCCTCAACATAGATGCTGAGATGTATGTGTTCTTACAAACATGAATGTAACAACCACTAGGCATCAATGTTTATGAACCCACCTGAACTGCTCTTTTTCACTTTTTCAAATGTTACAACTATCATGGTATTTATGACATAGGAATTGCAATTTTGACATAATCTGTCTCCACTATGGGACAAGCACTATTTGGACATTTCTTATTCCTTATTTCTCATTTCTTATTTCCTATTTTCATTTTTTGCCAACCATGTATGACATTATCTATGAATTAAATCTATATCGCCAATTTGCACACTTTTTTGGAAGATGCTTGTGTTGTACCTGGCATTATCAGTGATTGCTGACCAAAGTTTGTAATTTAGATCATTAGATCATGAAATTGAGGCACTTGCCCTTTTTTGATGGTTGATGACTGCTGCGAGTGCTCCGAGGCTTGTAAGCACTTGCCCCAGAGGGGGCTTATGCCTGACTGCGGGTACTTTAGTTGCTTTCAGATATATAACGATAAAAAAGCACACTAGTGCATTTAATACACCCACTCTTTTGAACATATCAAATTTTAAATATGGGCAGTTTCCAACGCTACAATGGGCCTCATTACAACTCAGGCGGTAAGGGGTTTACGGCGCCGTAAACAGCGCCGACCCTTACCGCCTGAGTACGAGGTCCCTTAGCGCCATGGCGGACTTAACACCTGCTTTTAGCAGGTGTTAAAATCCATGGCGCTAAGGGACCATGGAGTTAATTACGCCACCGTAATTTACGGTGGCGTAATTAACGCCTTCCCCACTCCCATTATGCCCTATGGGGCAAAAATGGGAATGGGGAAGGGTAAATGGGGATTGGGGACTTACCGCCCCGCCAACCTCGGAATGGGGCGGTAAGTCCGCCAACCACCATGGCGTAAACGTAGTTTACGCCATGGTGGTAAAGTCACGGCCCAGGCGGTAACTTACCGCCTGGGTCGTAATGAGGCCCAATGTATTTGTTCATTACATATTAATGACAGATACTGATCTGCTGAACGTAGAGTATTAATTCATTGTACGTCTACACTACATCCAATATTATCTATATAGTTAACTAACCATTCCAAGATGGAGGCTTTGTAAACAGGTGTGTCACAGACTTCCGATGATGCGGTCACATGACTACCAAACACGTGACTGAACAGGAAATGTAGCGTTTTGTAACTGCCTTTTCTTTTTAAACTCTATGGTGTTATCGGCACAATTGGATTGCATTAGTCTGAGGAAGCCTGAGCATTCAGGCGGAACGCGTAACTTTTTCCACCCTTGGGTTGAGTGACTTTTATAGAACCTTATGGCTGTCACAGAGGTGATTTCTTGCGGCTCTGTCTTTTATGATGTGCTGTGAAATGTTATAATAAAGATGTCATTTTAAAGTAGAAAGGTTTTGTGTGCTGGGATCTTTTTGTACTTGCCTGATATGTGGTTTTTTGTATTGGAACAACCGCGTAGGGGCTTGTGTGTTTTTTATATATATATATATATATATATATATATCTAGTGAAAAAACTGTGTTAAAGGGACGTTATGGTTAAGTTTTGCTACTAAAAACCTATGAAATTCAGTGAAAAAACTTTGTTAAAGGGACGTTATGGTTCCAAGTAAAACCGAAAAACCCTTGAAATTCGCCAGTTATGGTAAGCTAAGCAACCATAACTCGCGCCACCACCGTGCACTGCTAAGACTAACACCCAGGACATCAAAGATGACATCACAAATGTCATTGATGACATCACTGATGACATCACATGTCTGGCTCCCTCTTTTTTCCTTTACTGACATATCTAGGCCACATGGTTTTCTTCAGTAACAGTCAGTAATTAAAATTGGAAAAGGGAGTATATTTGTAGACTTATCCTTCAAGTATGTTCTTACAATAATTCCCTTAGGGTCCAGTCATATCATATGAAACATATACATAGGGGAAGACACAGCTTGAAAGACAGCAATCCTTTCTGTGCATTAAAATAATCAGTAGAGTTGTCAGCACTTTCTGATAGCTCTGTTGTTTTTTATTACTGTACTTTCCCTGTATATGTTCCTATTTTGATATCTTGTATTCATACTACTTTTCATAGAGTCCAGGCACATCATGTGATATATATATATATATATATATATATATATATATATATATATATATATATATATATATTACATGGCCGCGATGCGGTCATGTAGTTATGGTTAAGTTGGTGTTTCCATAGGAAGAACACTTTTTGGGCGGCTTATAACTTCGCTCCCCCTGGACGAATCCTCACCAAACTTTGCAAAAAAAGTATATGGCCCACTCTGAATTTTTTTGCAAAGTTTGGTGAGGATTCGTCCAGGGGGGAAAAGTTATAGGGGGGGTCCCAAAACTTTTTTTTTCCCATAGACTGAATGGGAAAAAAAAGCCCGAACCGCTGGACGGATTTACACCAAATTTGTGGCAGGAGCGGCGGCCTGGTCCCGAAAGCATGCTTTTGCAAATTTGGAGTAAATACGTCCAGTAGTTTTTTTAAAAATGACCAAAATGTAAGGCAAAAAAATTATTGATATCTGTGTTCGCTTCGCGGACGGACTTCCCTGTTCGCTCCGCGGACAGCACCCCGATTGGCCCAGCGGCTTGCGTCATGTCCGCGGACATGCGACGTGTTCGCTGATTGGGCAGCGTGGTGCGTGATGCGCGTCAGATTTTCTGTCGCGCCCGCCATCTTGCATTTGTGGACGTCCACGGACAGCGCAATGAAAGTTTGTTCAAAATGTGTATTTAGTAGAGTGTGTTGGGGTGTAGAAGTCTTTGGGGAGGATGGGGGAGTATGAGATAGGTTCAAAGTTGTATTTTGTTTATGTGCTGGACGCTTTTGTTGTGTTCGATTTGTCTGCGGACAACACGGCTGTTCTGGAATGTTTGTAAATAAACAGAATGGATTTGGTGTCAACTTGAAAGTGTTCTAAGAACACTCGTGGGGTCTTGGAATGTTTGCAGGGGGTGTCCTGGAGACGTTGTCTGTATTGTTCGTTGGCAATGGGGAAAATGTTTTAAGAACAATCGCGGTGTCCAGAAATGTTCGTACATAAAGAAAATGGGGGTGTCCTGAGGACGCTGTTTGTATACTCCCCTTGCACTTTTCCCCCTCCCCCACCCTTGCACTTGCGCGATCTGAATGACACCTGGCCTAGTAGGATCGTTGTCTGTTTCCCCTTGTTTCCTCCCCTCCCTGCCTCGTCGTGCCTTGAAACACCTGTGTATAGGCGCGTTTCAAATGCCATATCATATCATATCATATCATATTGTCCTCTGGCAAGTTGAATGTGTCTTAGGACCTTCCCCCTGTCCGCGGACATAAAAATGGTTGCAATGTTTGCATCTATGGGTGTGATATGCTGCGGTGGTTGTGGCCAGGGTATAGAATGTTGGGTGCATGGCCATTTGGCCATGCACCCAAGAGTGTATGCCCTGGCCACAACCACCGCAGCATATCACACCCATAGTGGCTTTTAACTTTGGGTCAAAAACTAATTTATAAGGAACAATGTTATAAGCTTGTATGGGTGTGATATGCTGAGATGGTTGTATTTATCTTGTTATACGTACTATTTGGTTTAGTAACGGGAGTCCATGTTTTTCTTGTTCATTTCTGTAATAAAAGAAAATAGCATGTTAGTATTAGTATTTTATAATGACTTATTACATTGTTCAATCAACATTTTCTTCTTTTTATTGACCCTCATATTTAGTAGATTACAAACCAGAGTACTGTGCAATGTGCAAAGTTTCTGTGTTTGTTGCTAAAATCATTGGGTCTGTGGGAGAAAAAAAATCCATGTTGGATTAAAAAAAAAAACATTTTTCTGTTATGCTACAGTTTATTTATTTGTTTGTTTTCCGCGTTCACTTGTTCTTTCTGCCTAATGCTTTATGCATTGGATTGTTCCAGTTTTTGTGAGCAGTAAGATATTAGGTATTTGTTTGGATATAGTAAAATGTTGGCCCAGTTAGATACCAGTAGGCGTATTCTAACTGTTTATGTTTTGATATAATTTCGTGGTATTGATTTATCTGTATGCATATTTGTAAATTTTGGGACAGTTAGATACCAATTGGCGTATTCTAACTGTCTATTTTCTGCTCTATTTGAGTGGTATTAATTTATCTGATTAGTTGTTGTAGAATCTTTGGGCAGTTAGATAGGTTTTGAAATATTGTGACAGTTTATATTTTTTACTACAAGTCTACTTAAGGTTTAAGTACAGTTCAGTTATCAAATTTTGGTTTTAAGAACATTAAATACGTGTTTGTAAGATTAGCTGGTACTCTCTGCTTTAGAGTAACGGTACTATCATTACATTCAAACCATCCACATTTTTTTTTATATATGCAGTGTAGTGCCCTGAGTTGGTTGTGGCTCCTGCGTGGTAGATTATACCTATTGTTGTGAAGGTTTTCCTACCAAGTGATATTTGACCATGTGTGAATCCAGTCAGCTTGCAGTTGTTTTTCGTACCATCTGCATTGTAACGTAGAAGCATTAGTATTACGTATTTACTATGTGTTTGTATTAGTAACATGGAGCGATTATCCGAATTGCAGGTAGAACATAATCTACCGTGGTTTGCATTTTGTACAAGTTGCTGAAATGGAACAGATTCACTATTAGGTATTGATATATAGACAAAGCGCTCATTGGGGATTTGTTCTTGTGTCACATTGCTGAAGAGAGTGCATGTATGTTTCCACATGTATGAAATCTGGAAGATTTCATTTATAGGTATGTTTTTGTTTTCCATTACTAATAGTAAGTACATTAGAAATTCTTGTGGATCTTCCTGTGAGTTTATAGTGAATTTCACCATTCCAGCACAGTAGTCCAATTGTCGTCTTATTCCAAAAACACTATACGTGTTGTCAGGATTGTTTGCTGCATTTCTGTGAAGTACTAACATTTGCAAACACAATGGGTCTGTACTGTGTAAGTAAATGTTCTCAACAATTGGTGGTAATTGAAAAAGAATATTCATTGCTACATTTGCGTAGCAACTTACACCAACTATATTTGAGAATTTAAATGGTCCAGGTAGTTCTGTATCTAACTGTTTTTTTTGGAGTTTGTCTCCCTTCTTTAAAGAAGTACCTGGTTTACTTTCCCTAATTGATTCTTTTTTGCTTGTGGTACTTGATGAAGTTTTAGTTTCTTTTAGTCTCTTTGGAGGATTTGCAGTGACATCCTGTTGCATTTCTGTTTGATTTAGTTTTCTTTTAGAACATTTTCCTTTTTGTGGAACAGGATATGTTTGTAGATGGGGGGTGTATAGTGAACGAAGTCTATTGTATTCTAAAATGCAAG
The DNA here is from genome assembly GCF_040938575.1 of Ambystoma mexicanum. Classification (NCBI taxonomy): domain Eukaryota; kingdom Metazoa; phylum Chordata; class Amphibia; order Caudata; family Ambystomatidae; genus Ambystoma; species Ambystoma mexicanum. The sequence continues at coordinate 583,907,329 of NC_090930.1, read as the reverse complement.
GAATATCAGCGTTTACTTTACTTGCATCAAAGTTTATTAGAAATAGACAGTCAATTGTACGTAGACGTGACAGTGCTAAGTAGCTCATGCCTTCTTTAAACACTGTGTTACCAATGTCTATCATTGCTTTGTCTAGAGTAAGACCTTGTGATTTATGAATGGTGACTGCGTATTCAAGAGTTAGAGAAAATTGTTCTCTGCGTACATACATGTCTTTGAAGAGAAGGAATCGAGCTGTTGAGCGTCCTATTCTTTTTACTTCTGAAAGTTTGTCAAATAGAATATTGACAAACTGAATTTTGTTGTCATGTGGGTATGTTTGAAAGCCAACAACTGTACCCAGTGCTCCATTAACTAGTCCTTGGTCCACGTCAAGGTTACGTTTAAGCATTACTCTGCAATTTAAGGATCATTTTAATATCTTTTCCAAGCCTGCTATGTTTGAGATTGATTTTTCTAAACTATTTAGTCTTGCTGTGGCTTGGTCACACATGGGTAGTGTCATTCCATGTACATCTAGTTTGTCTGTGGCGCTAATTTCCATAATTGGTTGCATTTCTTTGATTAACATTATTTCATTGAATTTGAAACAGCTTGCAAGAGTTGGCATTAAGGCCATACAATTGACATTTTTGTGGGCTAATTGTTACATAACATCTGTAGCACATGCATTATCACCATAAAGTGCATGAATGTGCCGGGTTTTCAATATTGCTTCTGCTTCTCTAGAAAGTATACCAACTCTGATACTTTTTAAGATGTTGGCATAAGTGAGATCTGCAGATTGGCGCATGTTTTCTGTTAATTCTCTGTATTGGAAATGTTGCCAAAGGCTGACATTTCCAATGCTGCCAACAGTTTTACAGCAGAGTTTGTGTCCTAATGTTTTAAAAATAGGCTCACCTTTTACAGGTGTCAATTGAAGAAGATCTCCGAAAACAATGATGTATTTTCCTACAAAGAGCTCTTCATAGTTTGTTTTGAGTACTTCTTGTAATCGAGGTGAATCAAAGCCAACATTAGGTTGGAGACCATGCTCACTTCATCTATTAGTAGCATTTTTATTTGTTTCAATACTCTGCGTACTTCCATTGCAGCTTCTGCAGAAAGTGTGTAATAATCTAACTTGTTTTGGTGTTCAACTGGCAGGACTAGTAATCAGTGTAAAGTGACACCACCTGTGTTGTAGGCAGCTAAACCTGTGGGGGCAGTGACAACAGCTGACAGTGTGTTGTTTTTCAATTGTTGAAGGAACTTACTGATGATTTTGATTAGGAATGTTTTGCCAGAACCAGCTTCACCACTGACATACAATAGTATAGGTTTGTAATTTTGGCAGGTGCATTCTTTGTTTTCATGTTGCACACCATGTGCAATTTCTTTTGTTATTTCTTGAAAAATGCTACGTTGCTCTTTGTTTAGTATTGATTGTAGTGTAGTTAAGTCTTCTTTATCTTCATAGTGACACATGGGGGGTTATTCATAGAATGCAGCGCACAAGTGACGCACGCGGCTGGTGCACAGTGTGCGCATGCGAATCCCTGCGCCAGCCGCGTGTGCTAAAATCCATTTCCGCGCACAGCGTATTCATGGATTCCAGCCACCAAAACCAGCCGTGGCGCACAGTGGCGCAGCGACCCTGCAGCAGCGCCAGTTACGCCCCCAAGAACGCCTCTCGCGCAGGGAAAAGCCATCAAAATCCCCAATCCAGCGCAAAGGGCTGCGCTAACCCTGTACCAGCACGGCAAGCGGGCTACGTGTATCACTGGGGTGCGCGGGAAGTACCTCACGCGATTGGCCCCGTGCGAGCAGGGTACGCGTATTTCAGGGGTGCGCGGGAAGTTCCACACGCGATTGCCGCAGGGTACGTGTATTTCAGGGGTGCGCAGGAAGTTCCACACGCGATTGGCCCCGTGCGAGCAGGGTACACGTATTTCAGGGGTGCGCGGGAAGTTCCACACGCGAATGGCCCCGTGCGAGCAGGGTACGTGTATTTCAGGGGTGCGCAGGAAGTTCCACATGCGATTTCAGCAGGGTACGTGTATTTCAGGGGTGCGCGGGAAGTTCCACACGCGATTGGCCCCATGCGAGCAGGGTACACGTATTTCAGGGGTGCGCGGGAAGTTCCACACGCGATTCCAGCAGGGTACGTGTATTTCAGGGGTGCGCGGGAAGTTCCACACGCGATTTCAGCAGGGTACGCGTATTTCAGGGGTGCGCGGGAAGTTCCACATGCGATTTCAGCAGGGTACGTGTATTTCGGGGTGCGGGGAAGTGTCACACGCGATTTCAGCAGGGTACGTGTATTTCAGGGGTGCGCGGGAAGTTCCACACGCGATTGGCCCCGTGCGAGCAGGGTACGTGTATTTCTGGGGTGCGCAGGAAGTTCCACACGCAATTCCAGCAGGGTATGTGTATTTCAGGGGTGCGCAGGAAGTTCCACACACGATTACAGCAGGGTACGAGTATTTCAGGGGTGCGCGGGAAGTTCCACACGCGATTTCTGCAGGGTACGTGTATTTCAGGGTGCGGGGGAAGTTTCACACGCGACATCAGCAGGGTACGTGTATTTCAGGGGTGCGCGGGAAGTTCCACACGCGATTGGCCCCGTGCGAGCAGGGTACGCGTATTTCAGGGGTGCGGGGGAAGTTCCACACGCGATTCCAGCAGGGTATGTGTATTTCAGGGGTGCGCAGGAAGTTCCACACGCGATTTCAGCAGGGTACGTGTATTTCAGGGTGCGGGGGAAGTTTCACACGCGACATCAGCAGGGCACCTGTATATCAGGGGTGCGCGGGAAGTTCCACACGCGATCTCATCAGGGTACGTGTACTTCGGGGTGCGGGGGAAGTATCACACACAACATCATCAGGGTACGTGTATTCCAGGGGTGCGCGGGAAGTTCCACACACGATTCCATCAGGGTACGTGTAATACAGGGGTGCGCGGGAAGTTCCACACGCGATCTCATCAGGGTACGTGTACTTCGGGGTGCGGGGGAAGTATCACACGCAAAATCATCAGGGTACGTGTATTCCAGGGGTGCGCAGGAAGTTCCACACGCGATTTCAGCAGGGTACGTGTATTTCAGGGGTGCGCGGGAAGTTCCACACGCGATTGGCCCCATGCGAGCAGGGTACACGTATTTCAGGGGTGCGCGGGAAGTTCCACACGCGATTCCAGCAGGGTACGTGTATTTCAGGGGTGCACGGGAAGTTCCACACGCGATTTCAGCAGGGTACGCGTATTTCAGGGGTGTGCGGGAAGTTCCACATGCGATTTCAGCAGGGTACGTGTATTTCGGGGTGCAGGGAAGTTTCACACGCGATTTCAGCAGGGTACGTGTATTTCAGAGGGTGCGCGGGAAGTTCCACACGCGATTGGCCCCGTGCGAGCAGGGTACGTGTATTTCTGGGGTGCGCAGGAAGTTCCACACGCGATTCCAGCAGGGTATGTGTATTTCAGGGGTGCGCAGGAAGTTCCACACACGATTACAGCAGGGTACAAGTATTTCAGGGGTGCGCGGGAAGTTCCACACGCGATTTCAGCAGGGTACGTGTATTTCAGGGTGCGGGGGAAGTTTCACACGCGACATCAGCAGGGTACGTGTATTTCAGGGGTGCGCGGGAAGTTCCACACGCGATTGGCCCCGTGCAAGCAGGGTACGCGTATTTCAGGGGTGCGGGGGAAGTTCCACACGCGATTCCAGCAGGGTATGTGTATTTCAGGGGTGCGCAGGAAGTTCCACACGCGATTTCAGCAGGGTACGTGTATTTCAGGGTGCGGGGGAAGTTTCACACGCGACATCAGCAGGGCACGTGTATATCAGGGGTGCGCGGGAAGTTCCACACGCTATCTCATCAGGGTACGTGTACTTCGGGGGGCGGGGGAAGTATCACATGCAACATCATCAGGGTACGTGTATTCCAGGGGTGCGCGGGAAGTTCTACATGCAATCTCATCAGGGTACGTGTACTTCGGGGTGCGGGGTAAGTATCACACACAACATCATCAGGGTACGTGTATTCCAGGGGTGCGCGGGAAGTTCCACACGCGATTTCATCAGGGTACGTGTATTCCAGGGGTGCGCGGGAAGTTCCACACGCAATCTCATCAGGGTACGTGTACTTCAGGGTGCGGGGGAAGTATCACACGCAACATCATCAGGGTACGTGTGTTCCAGGGGTGCACGGGAAGTTCCACACGTGATTCCATCAGGGTACGTGTATTACAGGGGTGCGCGGGGAGCACCACACGTGAATTGCACGTGTGGGTCCTCCCAGGTGTTCCCTCTACACCCTCCACGGCCCCTGCAGGTGGCTCACACCACAGGGGCCTACCCTGCACATGTCATGCAGGCACCCCATCCACCATGGCCATGCCCCCCAGCCAAACCACATGTCAACTTGCACTACTGCCCACCAACGCATGTCCCCCTGCACCCCCAGCCACCAGGGGCACCCTCCACCAGGCCCCCACCCATGTCTACCACCCCCCCACCACCCAGCACTGTGGGGCACCTGCCAGCAGGCCCCCACCCATGTCCAACTCATGTTCCCTACCACCCCCACCCCCCAGCACTGTGGGGCACCTGCCAGCAGGCCCCCACCCATGTCCAACTCATGTTCCCCACCCCCCCACCCCCAGCACTGTGGGGCACCTGCCAGCAGGCCCCCACCCATGTCCAACTCATGTTCCCCACCACCCCCACCCCCCAACAGTGCAGGGGCACCCTCCACCAAGCCCCCACCCATGTCTCCCACACCCCCACCCCCCAGCACTGTGGGGCACCTGCCAGCAGGCCCCCACCCATGTCTCCCACCCCCCCATCCCCCAGCAGTGCAGGGGCACCCTCCACCAGGCCCCCACCCATGTCCAACTCATGTTCCCCACCCCCCCCACCCCCCAGCACTGTGGGGCACCTGCCATCAGGCCCCCACCCATGTCCAACTCATGTTCCCCACCACCCCCACCCCCCAGCAGTGCAGGGGCACCGTCCACCAAGCCCCCACCCATGTCTCCCACACCCCCACCCCCCAGCACTGTGGGGCACCTGCCAGCAGGCCCCCACCCATGTCTCCCACCCCCCCACCCCCCAGCACTGTGGGGCACCTGCCAGCATATATCATGATATGCATGAAACCAATGAGATGATACTACACATTGAAGTATGATAAAAAATATGTATTAAAGGAAACATAAATAGAATCAAAAATAAAGAAACATAAATGTGAATGTACAAAAATGAAAAGAAACATGTCTGTGAAAAAAAGCAAAACCAAAAATCAAAATCCAAAGTAATGGTGTCCAAAGTCACTGTCCACAAAACAAAATCCGATGGGAAATAAAAAAGAAACCCATTGCTCCATGGTTAAAATGTGAAAGAACAATACAATCCAACAGTGAACTATGTACATACAAACAAGCCAGGGTCCATTATCCCAACAAAAGAAAGGAAACCTATCTAACTACACTAACTAATAAAATAAACCATCTACAAAAATGTGGCCAATGTCCAAAAGGTCCAAAATAAATTTAAAAAAAAATGAAACCTAACACTACCTACATAACTATGTACAAGGGCAGCGGGCTAGTTTGACGGCTCACTTTTGGATGTCCCGGGCCAGGGCATCATCGAACTCCTGCTCAATGTCCCGGAGGTGGTCCTCCTCCATGGCCCCGAGGGTCCGCAGGGCCATCGATGTGTCCACCTCCAAACCCCTGCGGATTGCCTCGAGGCACTCGTCCCGCCTCAGGGCCCTCCGCATGGAGTTCTCTGCCCTGACCATTGTGAGCCGTGCCTCTTCCGCCCGCTGCCGCTCCGCATCTATGGCGTGGCCCAACCGCTGCCACACGGAAGACACTCTCTGTCCTGGGTCCTCCTGCCCTCCGGCCGATGCCTGCCCCTCTGATGTTGAAGACCCCGAGCCTTCATGGCTCCCACCATGTTGCTGCTGCTGCTGTGCCTCTGCCCATGCCCTGCCTCCTGCTGCCTGCACATCCTCTGCCTGCTGGGGTGCAGTCGTTGATGTGGCCACCCCTGCTGGACATCCGACTCCCGACTGTGGCAGGGATGCCTCCTCCACCAGCCTGGCCGCACCGTCAGAGGCAGCTCCACAGGGCACCCAGGTGACTGATGGGTGGGAAGATGGCACGGAGGATGACTGGCGCATAGGGGGTTCAGTTGAGGAGGGGGTCATAGCAAGCCCCATCATACGGAAGAATCCGGCCTGGGTGACCTGTCCCAGCAGGCTGACGCGGTCAACGAGCCATTCGAGATGACGTGCAGTCTCCTCATGAAAAGACTGCAGGTCACCTCGCATGGCCCGTTGACGCAATGCCACACCACTCAGAACAGGCTCAACCCGGACCCGGAGAGCCACGTCCGCAGGCAGAGGAAGGCCAGTTGACGTGAGCTCATCCTCTGCCTGAAAACGGGTCTGGACGTAGGCATCCCTGCTGGTGCAAGATGATGCAGGGACAGGATCAGGGACAGGATTGCACACAGGCACCTCCGCGGCAGCCTGTGCTGCCTCCTGTCCCTGGTCCTTCACTGCACCACTAGCACCAGTGGGATCCCCACCTCCAGACCCCGTCTCTGTTGCTTGCACGGCCTCCTCCTCCACCAAACCCCCCACCAACCTGGATGACTCCGTGCCATCTTCCCCTGTTGGGCCCTGTGGGGTCCCAGCTGCCCCTTCTGCTGCCGAGGAGTCCAACTCCAAACTCCACCTCTTAGACCTCCCCCCGGCAGCTGCGGCCTGGGACGCGGCACGGGACTCCTCACTCCCCGACGAGATGACAACATGGGAGGGGAGCCGGGCCTTGCGCCTCCGGCTGGCGGTGGGATCCCTGCCGCTGTGTTCCACAGCACCTTCTCCGCCCTCTTCATCAGTTGACGCTGCAGACAGGGAGAAATAAAACACAGGCATCAGGGCACTGTACAATGGACACATACACACATGACAGTTGTACATGAATGGCATTGGCAAACCTCAGACATGTCATCACAATCCACAACACACATGTCATTTCAACTCGCACACATGAGCCATACCACAGCCATATCGCAACTGCCAGCACCATCCATACACACACAACAGCATGAGCAGGCAAAGGTGAGCCAGACATCACATGCAACACAGGAAGTGCACCACACATGTACACACACCACCACACTTGCATGCATGTGTACACCTCTGCCAAGTGTCGCAGTGTTCAAATGGGCATCCACGTCACATCTGCCGATCAGGCTTCCACATACCGCTGTCACATGCATCCATGTTGCATCACTGTTGCACCCTTGTCAAATACACACAGATGCACATTTACACAGTGCTGATACATGCAGCTGAAAACAACATACAAGTGTGACATCACGGACATGTCTACTTACATACACATTCATCCAAACATGTGTGCCCACACAACTGCATTTGGCATGCAAGCCTACACCCACAAGCACCATCCATGTCTCACACATTCCAGCCCTCGCATGTGTTAGCCCCACGGCCCTGTACACCCCCACCCATACTCGACCCCATACAAACAGATGTGCAACCTGCACACTACTGAAAAATCACCACACGCACATCTCACAATCAGGATGCATGTACACTTACCGCTCGACTCCAGACGGCTCTGCCTCTCAAGGACCTGGACGTGGAGCGTTGGGGATATGCGTTCCAGGACCCTCATCTGTTCTTCAGACAAGTGGCCCCGGCGCCCCTTGGCATCCGCTGCCTTCAAGAGGTGCCGGGCCTTGTTCAGGGTCCTGGACCTGAAGTCCTCCCAGCGCTTCTTGACATGTTGTAAGTCGCGGACTGCCACCCCCTCCGCGTTGATGGCAGTCACGATGTCAGTCCAGATCCGAGTCCGTCCTTCCTTGTCGGCGCGGGAACTTCCGAAGAGGGCATCATACTGCCCCAGGACTTGCTCCACCAGGACACCAACTTCGGTGGCACTGAAGCTGGTGCCCCTCTGCCTCTCTGGCCGGGGGTTGTCAGTGGTCTCAGATGGTGTTTGCCCCGACATGACAACCCCAGAGGCAGGAGTGGGTGGGACACTGGGTCCAGGGGCTGGGCTGTAGAGCGATGGAATCCCAGTCGGGAGTCTTCGGTTCCAGCAGGGGAGGTCACAGCAACAGCACCCCTGGCTGATGTGCAGGCAGCAAATGGCAGGGCACGTGGGCAGCAGGCAGTCAGGTAGCAGCAGATGGCAGGTGGGAGCGTGCTTGGGGCTCTGGGGGGCAGTAGTTTGGCCTTCTGGGCAGGAGCGTGGTCTTCTGTGTGCTTACGCGTGGCCAGCTTGATACGGAGTGATTTGGCATGTGAAAATTCGCCATGTCAGCGTGTAATTCGAGGAAAGGCCCTTAGCGCGTAAGCGCGTCTGCACGCATATGCATTTTCAATGGACAGAAGGCCCCTCAAGCAAAAGCGCCCTGTGGCGTGACGCGTACAGGCGTGCATGGGCATTTCAGCGCACGTGAAAAACTGCACGTCCGCGTGTAATACGAGGAAAGGGCCCATGCGCGTAAGTGACGTGACGCGCGCGTGCGTTTCCCTCAGCACGGGTTAAAGGTGAGCGGGCCCAGCAGTTCGCTGTACATGCCTTTCGTGGAGACCAACGTGTGTTGCTGCTTCCTGTTGTTTCGCGCGCTATCAAGGACGTATCTCTTCTTTTGGCGGGGGTATTGGCTACGCGTGTTTTTCTGCATCGTGCTAGTCAGACGGTGAGTCGCACACACTCTTTTTCCCACTGCGGGTGCCCCTGTGTATCGCACCCATTTTCGATGTCATAGTAGCCTGCGTGTCCCACGCGTACGCGTTATTCGTGTTACTGGGTGCCACCGCGTACTGCGGGAGGTTGAATCCACGCACGTAGGCTGCAGGGTTGCGTGCATGGTTTTACTGCAGTTTTGGGGTGCCTGAGCGTTGCGTCACCCGTCACCACATCACCGGGGTCACATACAGCCTTGCAGGTGCAGGGGGGCTGTTAACATCTTGCTTCCCACCCCCTTCACCCCAATTGCCCAGGTCAATTGTGGTGTACACCTCCCATTGGCACGACTCCATCTGTGCCAGCACTACTACATCTGTGCCATGGTTGGGAGGGCACCAAAGGTCAGGGGCGCCTCAGCTGGGCATCCTCCTTGTGGCGGGCGTGGTCGGGGACGTGGCCGTGGTGACCAGGGAGTAGGGGGACTCCAGGGTGTCTAGGGCAGCCACAGAGGGGGAAGAGGCAGGGGTGCGCTACTTGAGCACAATGTTGTGCCATGTGTCGGTGCAGTCATGCCACCACCCCCTGTGGTTGCGGGGGATGCAGCTCCTGCATCTGGCACTGGCACCCGTTCGACTCGGCAGTCCGTTCCATCGACTGCCACGGGCCCAAGGGTAGTGGTAGCTGCAGGTGCAGCTGTGGACACCGCCACCCAGGCTCAGGGTCTGCCAGCGCAGACTGCGTTGGCACTTGAAGAGCCCTTGGTAGATCTCTAACAGGCCAGGGGGGAAACCATAGGGGCACGCCGCGCTGCTCAGACCAAGACACGTGTCCCTGGGGCAGTCATGTCATCTGCTGCCCCGAACAGCCGGGTGTTGGCAGGGGCAGATGCACCCAACAGCACCCCGGTTGTGAGTCTGCCAAGCAGGACCGTTGTGGTCAATGACCCTGCCACAGCTGATGTTGCTGCGCAGGGTCCATTAGTGGGCACCCACCTGCCACTGACACAAGTCAGGCCTTTGGTCATCCCTCCACCTGCCACTCCCTTGTCTCAATCCACCGAACCCACTGGCCATACTGGTCAGGGCTGCATTAGCCAGCCAGGGTCTGCGCCACAGTCCAAGAGGAGGAAGGTTGCACCTGCAGCACAGGCTGGGACCCCACACACAGCCACGACCTCCTGCACGTCGAGGAAGAAGTCTTTCTGTAAGCAGGAACTGGACTTCCTCGTGGACTATGTGCGGGGCCACAGCCGTGACATGCTAGTGGGTGCCAATAGTCAGACTACAGCTGCTCAACGTGACACCCACTGGAAGCATGTTGCGGAACATGTCAGTTCATTCGGCCATGAGGTGCGCACGGCGCAGGAGTGCAAAAAGCGTTGGAATGACATCAAGCGCAGCACTAAGGCTAAGTGTGCCTCTAATTACAACTTGACTCTGGTGACTGGCGGTGGGCCTGCACCAGAGGAGGAAGAGCTCACTCTGCATGAGGCTCTCGTTGCGGAGTTCATACCACCTGAATTGGTCGAAGGAGTGGGAGAGATGCTGGACTTTGATGCGCAGTCCAGTGAGTATTGATGCGTGTTTGTTGAGGACGTGTGTGTTTCACTTGTGGGATGTATTGTGCATGATTGCTGCTAGATGTGATGTGTACATGGTTCTGATGTGTAAGTAATGCAATGCTTCCGTCATGCATGTCTCCTCTGCCTGCATGCGGGACTCCATGTAGGCATGCTCCCTTGCCCCTCCTCTGCCACTCTGCACCCCAGTTCCACCTTTGCACTGGTCTGCTCCAATCTTGCCAATGTGTACTTTCTTGTTCATGTGTCCTGTGTAGATGCTAACTTCCAGCGTAGAATCTGCCAGACATATGCCTTAATACTCGATGCAGGGTATCTCACTTGTACTGTGCATGGGTCAGATGTCCCGCAGGGACATGAGTGCATTGCACGCATGCCCCTATGTGTCCTTGACTGGATGATCACTGTAATACAAGTCCTTGGTTACATACATTGCCTGCCATCTCATCAGCCTTCCCATGACAACTGTGGCTCAGTCCTGCGTTGCACACATGTATGGGCTCTGACAATCTGTGTGGCTCACAGGCCTCTGCCTGTTCAATGGCCAATGACTCTGTCCAACTCTTGTTGTGTCTTCTTCACACTTGGGTGGCCTCCAGAGTTTTCATCATGTGTCCTGCCTACTGTCCCAGCATCATTTGCAGTGTTTTCATTTGAATCACATTAAGCTGTTGATGCCAGTCAACACTGCCTGTCAATTCACAGGTGTATGGTCAGCCTTTTGATACCATGCTAGGCATCCCTGCTTTGGTACTGGGGTGGAGGGGTGCTTGGCTTCTAGATATGGTACACATTGTATGCACAATGCACGTGATGTCTGAATTTGACATTGCACTGCCTTCACATTTCCTGGCACACACCATGGAGTCCTTGTACATGTAGGTAGTGAGTGGTGTAGACAGTTTCAGCACTTCATAGACCCACTTCCATGGATACTGCCACCTTTCAACAGGTCTCATCACAGAAGCTATTCAAAGTTGACCCATCATCCATGCAAGGTTATATGTTGTGTGTCACATGTCTGCCGGAAGCGTTTGCTGTCGATGTGTGTATGTGTTGTGTGCTTCTGACATGTGTAGTGACCTTTTTTCTCTATATTTTTCAGGTGATGATGCAATGGAGGCGGAGGATGGTGTTGTCATGCCAGACACAGGGTTGGTAACACCACATCAACCCGGCACTAGTGGGGGTCGTGGGGTGGTAGGCCACGAAAACCCCCAAGTGCTACAGTCCATCTTGTCTCTGGCTGCCTATGAGTCCAGCCTTGATGACGACTCTGACGTCCATGTTGAGTTGGATGAGCATCAGGTCCATGTGTCAGGGGTGAGTGATTCTGATGTGGACACTCCTCTGTCTGCGCCCCTGCACTGAGGGATCAGACAGTCTTGGTTCCTCCGCCCGTGGTGGATCGGGACGCAGGGTCACCCTCCACACCAGTCACTGATGTGCCTGGGACATCACGTCGACGGGGCATGTAGTCGTGCAGCCGCGGGCGGTGCCAACACAGCGAGGACCCCCGGTCCTTGGGTCCCGCAGGGGTCAAGCCCGGCAACGCGGTTGCCGCGTGCAACCGCTGTATACTGAGGGGGAGCAAGACATGACAGCCAATTCCGAACGGCAGGGGGCAGCAATGGAGAACATCGCTGAGAGCATGGAGCGCGTGGCCCGATCTGTGCTCCCCCTGCTAGGCTGGTGCTTCTCCAGCAGCAGTCGGCATGGTCCACGGCCCGCTCGTTCAGGCTGGGCATGGCGGCCTCAGACAGGGCACGCCAGGCTGAAATGTCGTCTCTGCGTCAAGCAATTGCTGCTCACGCAGAGGCGCACATGGATGCCCTGAGGGAGGAGTATGCTTCCCTCAAATCCACTCTGGGTGTCCTTATGATGTCCCAGAGGCAGCGGCCAGAGGAGAGGTTTGCACAGCTTGAGCGTACCATCTCGGCTGAGCTACAGGCTAGCCAGGAGGTGCAGCGGTTGTCCAGTCAGGCCTTTCAGGAGAAACTCAGTGTTACACGTGCTACCTTGCAAGAGGAAGCACGTGTATCACGTGAGGTTCTGCATGCAGACCTACGTCACATCGCCACAAAGAACCAGGCTCACCCGTCCGGCAGACTTGCTGCCGATGAGGGGCAAGCTGCGGATAGGCGTGGCCAGGCTACTGTGCCACGTCCTCCTTTACAGGATGAGCCAGACTCGAACGACCATCTATCTCCCACATAGGTCGGGCAGTGCAGGCGTTGAGCCCATGGAGGTTTTTTTTTGGCTCAGCATCATCGCATGTGGATGTTGAGCAGCACCCTGTACCTCCCCCCTCCTGGGTGCCTCCCCTCCCCCCCGGGTCGTATGTGGCCATTTTTGATTTTTCTTTTAGTTTAGTTAGTTAAGTTTCTGTTTGATAGTTAGTTTAATTAGGTAATGTAGGTTTTCCATAGTTAGTGTAATTCGTTAATATAGTTTAAAATTGCTTGTCTATTGTGCTTTCATGTGACAGTGCAATGCTTTGTGGCTTTTGAAGGCATCCACTGTCTGTTCCAGCTGGGCCCTTCAGGCTTGTCTTGTGTATGTGTTTGCTGCTTGGGGTCCTTGACTCGCATATGGCACTCCTGCCTCCCTTATCCATGGGCTCGCAAGGATGGTTCGGTGTCACAACCTTTTAGACAAGGGCTTTGGACTGTCATATCTGTGGCATGTCTGGTGCTGTGTGACTTGTGGTTACACCCCTAGTGGGGATGATTTTGGTGTTATTGTCCTCTGTTCAGCTTTTGCTAGATGGGGTGTTTCATGATTAATGTGTACATTCATTGCTATGCATTGTGTAGTATGTTTCTTATCTTTACTGTACATGTGCTTGTTGCAATTCATGACGTAGATAGTGTTCCACACTTTGGATGTGAAAGACGGACTGATGGTGTGATTTCTGATGTGACTCTCTGACATGGTCAAGTAATGAGATGCCTGAAGAGACACACACAGATGACTTTGAAGCATTAATCATGTGTTTCATGCCCTTTCTGCATGGGGATGAACTTCCAGAGCACCTTTGCCAGCAGACATGGCCCATTGGATGTCTGAATTCTGGACACGTTTGTTGGTGCCCACATGCACATGTGTGCACAAGCAGAGGCACAGGGATTGCAGACCCACATCCTAGAACTGCTGACATGTTCCAAGGAACTCCAGGCAAGGTGAGCAGCACAGGGGGGCCACGACACAGCAAAACTTGCACTAGGCGAGTTGCACATGCAGGCTTAGTCACAGCACTGAGGGTGAGCTTAGACGAATATTGGTGTTGAAGCACACAATGCAGCTCAGATGTGTTGGTGGACTGATGGCTGTTGATAGTAGGGTTGTCTGGGGCACATGCAGTGGCAGTGGCACATACCCTCCGGTACACCAAGGTCCATTGAGGCACTTGTTTCAACCATGTAGCCTTCCGAGACATGGAAAGGGGCAGCTCACAGGGACATACAGCAAGGGACATACTCGGGTGCAGTGCATGTATTTTCCATGTACTTTATGATAAATGCACTGCCAACTTTGTTTCGGCCATGGTGGTACGCAACTTGCTCAGAAGTCATGGCTTGCTATATGGGTCTGTCTGCTTACCGAGGGAACATTGCATGTTGTGTGAATTGTGACACATTGGTGTTCCATTTGCCACGCACCCACCGGCGGCTGACTTACTGCATTGACTGTGTATGACCCGTCACAGGGGTAATGTTATATATGGGGACGAAGCATCTACACCAGATTGTCTGTTTGTAGAGTAGTTTGTTGCTATGGGGCATGTTTGGTGTTGTGTTTTTGTATAATTGGCACGTACAGGTTGTTGACTGTGACTCTCTTTGCAGCATTGCAGTGCTCCTGTAACCGGACCTGAGAGTGCGCAGGCAGGAGGCCAGCACTCAAAACCAGAGTTAAGTGTCTTGTTGTTTTTCTTTCGAACTGCTCTGCATAGGCTTGCTGGGGAGTGTACTAATGCATGGATGTATATGTGGTTCAATTTGGTATGTTTTTTCTCCCTAATCACCCATACTCGTATGCAATTTTGAACCCTGTACCCTCTACCCGGTGTTCCTGCTTCCCGTACCTATCCAAGCAACGTTCCCTGACCCTCTTTCCCCGCTGGGGTTGCGGATGCCTGTGTAAGCCCAGAACTTGCAGCCGCCAAAACCCTAGAGGGGGTGGTTGGTTCATACCACTCCTGAGCCTGGACTACAGAAGGCCATGACAATGATGTCCAAGTTTGTTTGGATTGTGTATGTGTTCATGCAGGTAGTACATTTTCGTGCATTCCCTAGTTTCATGTGTCATTCCTCCTCCCCTCTCCTGCCACTCATTCCAGTCATCCAGTGTGTCAACACCTGTCCCAACTGCATATCCCTGAACCTCCTTCCCCACCAGGGTCTCATGGGCCTATGTGAGTTTGACCTTGCAGGCCCCCTGGACATGGTGGGGGTGGTTGTTTCGTGACACTCCCGCGCCTGTACAGGGGACCTGTGACAGTACACATCCGTTCATGGTGCATCATCCTATGTCATGTTCCACACATGTTTCACATCCTGTTGTGACATTGTTTTACTGTGCTACCTTGGTTGTTGCATCATTGTGGTAGTACTTGGCCTTTGTGAGGTACTGCTATGTCAAGTCATCTACTGGAGGGTGTTCTGGTTCGTTTTTATGCCTTGGATTTTGTGATTTTGGACATGAGTGTGGATTATGAGGTTGCAGGCACCTTTTTACACACAAGGTGGGAGATGGTGACGAAGGGCAAAGGTGATCCTGTGGCCAGGTGGAATTGAGGTTTGAAGGCTCCATGACCCAGTTGCAGTTGTTCAGTGGGTCATGGTCATTTGTGAGGGAGGGGGGGTTGTTGTTGATAGTTGCCTTGCCCTGCAGTGTGATGGGAACTCTGACATTGTAATGGTGGTATCCTAGGTACATGTTGTGTTCTGCTGATCAATGCCTGTTCATGTGTTGTGTTTTCCTTTCAGGTGCGAGGGGATAGTTGTGGTTTGACATGCTGGGGTGTACACATGGTGAATGTTCACATGTGATGTGTGGAGAACACTAATGGTCACTTGAGTGCACATGCATATGTGGAGTGCATGTCCTTGCAGAACCACACACTTGCACTCTGATGCACTACATGTACTCCCCCCTTGCATATCCACGTGTACACTGTTTGCCTTCTGGTGCCCACTGTGTCCCTGCAGCACATGTTCTGTGACCGATTATGGATCCTGTATATGCCTGATTCACTGTTTGATGTGGTCTGTCACTTAGATGTGATGCTCAGGGTGTGCATCACACACAATGGCTGTTCACTGTGCTGTGCGCTGAGCAGTGTGTTGCAGGAGTAGGACACAGCACACATGAGCTGCAGTGTTGATTTTGCAATGCACAATGTGCATGTAGACAAGCATTCATTGTTATGTTACGTCTACAACTCTTGTAATGCATTTGGAAATGAATTTGGGTGGGAGGTTGTTGGTCTGTCATTTCATCTGATTCCAGGTCAGGCATCATTGTCTGATGCCACTGTACATTTTGGACATGGCAATGTGTACCTTATTGTTACTGTGTTGGTGTATGGGTATTGCTTGCCATGTCATGTTGTGGTTTGGGAGGGTTTGAATGACATGACAGTGATGGCCATGGCCTGTTTTGCAGGTGTTTGTGATGCACACCTTGCATGTCAGGGTCAGCCGCTTCTCAGAGCAACTGATTCCGGGTCAGGCATCATTGTCTGATGCGACTGTACATTTAGGACATGGCAATGTGTTCCTTATCGTTACTGTGTTGGTGTATGGGTAGGGTTTCCTGTTTTAGGGGTTTTTTTTTTACTTCCGGGGTGTTTTTCCAGTGTTTTCAAAAAATTTCAGAATCTGTGTTTATCAGGGTTTTCCCGTTTGCCCCTTTCAAAAAATCGCGGATACCCGTTTTTTCCGGTGTAAACACAGAAGTGTTCTTTTATTGTTTCAACATTTAAAAGAGTTGACGATCGAGGTGGGACTTGAACCCACAATCCCCAGCCTTATCCATTAGGCCACTCATTTATATTATAATTTATATTATATAAAACGCAGTGCATAGAATTTGCGCAATTGGCCAATTCAAAGCAATTGCTAAGGATTGGTGCATGTCAGGACTATTTGGCCCTATTTTGTGATCATCTTCATTTCCATCTGTACAAAGCACCAGTATAACCAAATTATTTAGAAGACAGAACATCATAAGCCAAACGAAAACTGTTACAATACACGATGGCGAGGCGTAGCAACCACCACACTGCATACCCTCTTCAGTTAAAAGGGATAAATATGAATTGCGGAAGGGTTTGTGTTGCAGGAGTTTTTCCTTTCTTTACCTTCACTCACTGCAACATCCTATGTAGGGTGTATTCTCCAAACTCAAAGACCTGCTTTACATGTTGACCTGGTGTCTTCATGATTTAGTTGTTTTTGCCATGGGGTGTTCATTTTGTGTGTGACAGGGTGTTCACTCAGTCTATCACGGTCAGATCAGAGCTCACCCATCAAGTGGCCCAGTCAGTGGTCGAAGTGGGTGGGAGCGGTCGGGAGCGGTGCTCCTCTACTTCATTTAATGAAGTTTTACCGTTCCTATACTTTTATTTTAAAAAGAAACCGTTCCGGAACGGTTTCCTTTTAAAATAAAAGTGTAGGAAGCAGTTGAAACTTGCACTTTCAGTGCAGTGCACTGGACATTCCCTTAAACTGCAGGCGCATGCATTTGGGGGTTTATATTGTGCTTTGAGGGGGTATGGCGATGGGGTTTGTGGGGAGCGGTGCAGACCAGTAGGGAACATAGCTCCACTACTTCTTTTCGTACACTTCGACCACTGGGCCCAGTGGCCTAATGGATAAAGCATCAGCCTCCGAAACTAGGGATTAGGGGTTCAAGTTCCACCTGTCACAAGTCGTTAACTCTTTTAAATTTTGATATAATGAAATATTAACAATTTCAACAAATAGGAACACAAAGATGATAACAACAAATAAATAAACAAGGCGTGGCGGAGGCCTGTAACTGCCTCTGGTGTCCCCTTGCAGGGGGCACCAGAGGCAGTACCCGTCCTCCCCACATTGCGCTCCTCTGCCACGGCCCTGTTTATTTATTTATTTGTCCAATGCTTGTCGGGTCCACGGACCCGATTACTTTATTTATTTCTGCGCTGCAGAAATAAATAAAGTAATCGGGTCCACTGACCCGACAAACATTGGACAAATAAATAAATAAACAGGGCCGTGGCGGAGGCCTGTAACTGCCTCTGGTGCCCCCTTGCAGGGGGCACCAGAGGCAGTAACAGTCCTCCCCACGTCCCGCTCCTCTGCCACGGCCCTGTTTATTTATTTGTCAAATGTTTGTCGGGTCCACGGACCCGATTACTTTATTTATTTCTGCAGTGCAGAAATAAATAAAGTAATCGGGTCCACTGGCCCGACAAACATTCGACAAATAAATAAATAAACAGGGCCGTGGCGGAGGCCTGTAACTGCCTCTGGTGCTGCACCAGAGGCAGTAACAGTCCTCCCGACATCCCGCTACAAAGCCACGGGCCGGTTTATTTATTTATTTGGGCAATGTTGGACAGGTCCGTGGACCTGATTAATTTATTTGCAGAAATAAATAAATCAGGTCCACGGACCCGAAAAACATTGCCCAAGTAAATAAATAAAGCGGGTCGTATTTATTTCTGCAATCAACATTGCAGAAATAAATAAAGTAATCGGGTGCCCAACACCAAACCCAGATGGCCCACTCAGGAGTTTTACCCCGCCCCGCGCCACTGCTACTGCCAAAGAAAACACAAGACTAAACACAAGGCAGCACCCTCAGCACTTTTCCCTGCAGCCAGTTGGAAAGGAAAGATAGATGTGTGGGATAGATTTGGTTAATTCAACCTTCTGCCACAAGGTGGCAATAGTGATTAATAATATCAGTTCAAACAGCTTGCTACAGCCAGGGCTGGAAGAATAGCTCATCGGCAGTGCGTCTGTCTTGAATACAAAACAACAGTAGTTCGAATCCTGCTCCTGCCGCAATTATGTTAAAATTATATAAAATGCGGGGTTTATTGGATTCCCCCGGGGAATATAAATACAGTGACAGGGGTCAGATATCGGTAATCCCCGAAAAACGGACTCCCTATGTATGGGTATTGCTTGCCATGTCATGTTGTGGTTTGGGAGGGTTTGAATGACATGACAGTGATGGTCATGGCCTGTTTTGCAGGTGTGTGTGATGCACACCTTGCATGTCAGGGTCAGCCGCTTCTCAGAGCAACTAGCTGGGGGTAGATCTCTCTCCGCGGCAGGGCCCTTCCTCTGGAGCAGCCTTCCTGCCTCACTTGAACTTGAGGGGAACCATCTCCAGTTCTGGAAGCACCTCAAAACCTTCCTCTTTGCTTCTGCTTTCTCTCTGCCTCTCCCTTGCAGGATTCTTCACTGGAACTGCACTGGAGCTGCAACTGGGCCACTCTCACCGACCTCGGTCCCTGGCCCAGCCACTCGCCACTTGCACTGCCTCCCTGGGAACCCCTGCACTGCGGTACTGTCTCTCTATCCCTACAGCCCACCCTTCCCAGCACTTGTCTGCACTTACCTTTGCAGTTGCCACCAGCCGACCTATGTATTTTTATTTTGGTCTACTTCCCCTGTACTGCACTCCCCCCCCTTCCCCTTGCACTTTTCCCTTCCCCCTACCCCTGCACTTGCACAATCTCAATGACACCTGGCCTAGTAGTACCGTTGTCTGTCTTCCCTTGATCCCCCCTCCCTGCCTCATCGCACATTGAAATACTTGTGTATAGGCCATATCATGTCATGTGTCATATGCGTGCCTTTTGGTCACACGGGATAGCTTGGGATGCAGACGATGTGGCACTTCCATGGCAACTATCTCAGGGTGGTAGGGTTGTGACAGTTGACTGTCTCTTTGTCATCATCGATTGTCACCTGGTATGTGCCAGGCCTGTGTGCACTCCGCAGGGGTGGGAGTTTAGGTGAAAAATGTCGCCACAAGCTGGGTCCGGGCTTCCTCGTCACGTGCCCTGTCCCCTCCCATGGGCAGCGCCTGTCCCTGTGGTTGGGGATGTGGGGGCTCCACCATGTCCACCGGGACCCCCTGCCGTGTTGCAACATTGTGCAGGACACATGCTGCCACAATGATCCTGCACACTACTGGTGGTGCATAGAGTAGTTGCCCACCAGAGCGGTCAAGGGAGTTGAGCAATAGTGGGGGGGGTTGAGAAACGTGACTTGAGCACTCCGAATGTGCGCTCCACTATGCCCCTGGTTGCAATATTGGCGGCGTTGTATCTTACCTGGGGTGGTGTGGTGGGGTTCCGGATTGGCGTCATCATGTGGTTGCTCAGGGTAGGCACTGTCCCTTGGGGAGGTGATAATAGTTGAGATTATTAGGGTTTGAATATTTGTCTGTGTGTGACTTGCATGCATGTGCAAGGGCATTTGTACTGACCTAGGAGCCATGTGTCGCCATGCTGCCCAGCTTCCAGGGCCCGGCTCAGGGCGGACATTCTGTATATGAAACTGTCATGGGTGGAGCCAGGGTAGTTTGCATAGACAAAGGTGATGATTCCCTTTGCATCGCATACCACCTGTACATTGATGGAATGCCAGTGCTTGCGGTTTCGGTAGATGTGCTCAGTGGCCCTAGGTGGACGTAGGGCCACATGGGTGCAATCTATGGCACCGAGCACTTTGGGGAAGTGTGCCACCCTGAAAAAATCCAGGACAACGGCCTGCCTTTCTGCGGGTGTTCTGGGCATGTATATGTGCCTGCGGACTGAGGGGCGCGCTGTCATGATTGCCAGTACCTGGTGTAGGCAGCGTGACTGCGTGGCCTGTGAGACCCCCCCACTATGGCAGTGGTCCGCTGAGATGACCCAGTGGCCAAAGAATGCAGGACATTGAGCAGCTTCTCCAATGGGCTCAATGCTTGGGAGCAAAGGGTGGGGGATGTAAGGTCATCTTCCCACTCCCTGACCAGGTCTAGGATGATATGGGGTGGAAACCTATACCTGCCATAGACCTGGTCGTCAGGCATCCCAAAAAGGCTTGTCCGTGGTGCGAAAATGCGTGCCCTGGCTATTCTCCTCCTCCTGCGGTGTCCCACGATCAGTGCTGCGACAAATGGGGCATTCATCGTAGCTGTATATACGCGTTTTTTGTTTGCGCACACTTTTATGCTGTGCGTGGGGACGCTTCCGCCTGCCTTCGTGTGGCAGACGCGTTGGCGCCTGTGCACGTCTTTTGCCGTGTGCGGGTTTCCCGTATTCGGATACGTGGTAAAACTGTACGTCCTAGTGTCATCGCGTGTAATCGGTGGGAAGTGAGCGTACACGCGATTGGCCTGGGTACGTGTGTTTCGGGGTGCGCGGGAACTTTCACACGCGATTGGTGGAAATCCACGTGTGCTCTGTCATCACGTGTAATGAGGAAACACCCGCGCGTGTCACATCACAGACACGCTCACACGCTAAGGGCCTTTGGTCCAATGATATTGCATATGCGTGCTGCCGTGCATATGCGCTAAGGGCCTTTCCTCGAATTACACGCAAACGTGCAGGATTTTCACGTGCCAATTCACTCCGTATCAAGCTGTCCACGCGTAAGCACACGGAAGACCACGCTCCTGCCCAGAAGGCAGAACTACTGCCCCCCAGAGCCCCGAGCACGCTCCCACCTGCCATCTGCTGCTGCCTGACTGCCTGTGCCCACGTGCCCTGCCATTTGCTGCCTGCACATCAGCCAGGGGTGCTGTTGCTGTGACCACCCCTGCTGGAACCAAGAGGGGCACCAGCTTCAGTGCCACCGAAGTTGGTGTCCTGGTGGAGCAAGTCCTGGGGCAGTATGATGCCCTCTTCGGAAGTTCCCGCGCCGACAAGGAAGGACGGCCTCGGATCTGGACTGACATCGTGACTGCCATCAACGCGGAAGGGGTGGCAGTCTGCGACTTACAACATGTCAAGAAGCGCTGGGAGGACTTCAGGTCCAGGACCCTGAACAAGGCCCGGCGCCTCTTGAAGGCAGCGGATGCCAAGGGGCGCCGGGGCCACTTGTCGGAAGAACAGATGAGGGTCCTGGAACGCATATCCCCAGCGCTCCACGTCCAGGTCCTTGAGAGGCAGAGCCGTCTGCAGTCGAGCGGTAAGTGTACATGCATCCTGATTGTGAGATGTGCGTGTGGTGATTTTTCAGTAGTGTGCAGGTTGCACATCTGTTTGTATGGGGTCGAGTATGGGTGGGGGTGTACAGGGCCGTGGGGTTAACACATGCAAGGGCTGGAATGTGTGAGACATGGATGGTGCTTGTGTGTGTAGGCTTGCATGCCAAATGCAGTTGTGTGGGCACACATGTTTGGATGAATGTGTATGTAAGTAGACCTGTCCGTGATGTCACGCATGTATGTTGTTTTCAGCTGCATGTATCAGCACTGTGTAAATGTGCGTCGGTGTGTATTTGACAAGGGTGCAACAGTGATGCAACATGGATGCATGTGACAGCGGTATGTGGAAGCCTGATCGGCAGATGTGACATGGATGCCCATCTGAACACTGCGACACTTGGCAGAGGTGTACACATGCATGCAAGTGTGGTGGTGTGTGTACATGTGTGGTGCACTTCCTGTGTTGCATGTGATGTCTGGCTCACCTTTGCCTGCTCATGCTGTTGTATGTGTATGGATGGTGCTGGCAGTTGCGATATGGCTGTGGTATGGCTCATGTGTGCGAGTTGAAATGACATGTGTGTTGGGGATTGTGATGACATGTCTGAGGTTTGCCAATGCCACTCATGTACAACTGTCATATGTGTATGTGTCCATTGTACAGTGCCCTGATGCCTGTGTTTTATTTCTCCCTGTCTGCAGCATCAACTGATGAAGAGGGCGGAGAAGGTGCTGTGGAGCACAGCGGCGGGGATCCCACCGCCAGCCGGAGACGCAAGGCCCGGCTCCCCTCCCATGTTGTCATCTCGTCGGGGAGTGAGGAGTCAGGTGCCGCGTCCCAGGCCGCAGCTGCCGGGGGGAGGTCCAAGAGGCAGAGGTTGGAGTTGGACTCCTCGGCAGCAGAAGGGGCAGCTGGGACCCCACAGGGCCCAACAGGGGAAGATGGCACGGAGTCATCCATGTTGGTGGGGGGTTTGGTGGAGGAGGAGGCCGTGCAAGCAACAGAGACGGGGTCTGGAGGTGGGGATCCCACTGGTGCTAGTGGTGCAGTGCAGGACAATGGACAGGAGGCAGCACAGGCCGCCACGGAGGTGCCTGTGTGCAATCCTGTCCCTGATCCTGTCCCTGCATCATCTTGCACCAGCAGGGATGCCTACGTCCAGACCCGTTTTCAGGCAGGGGATGAGCTCAGGACAACTGGCCTTCCTCTGCCTACGGACGTGGCTATCCGGGTCCGGGTTGAGCCTGTTCTGAGTGGTGTGGCGTTGCGTCAACGGGCCATGCGAGGTGACCTGCAGTCTTTTCATGAGGAGACTGCACGTCATCTCGAATGGCTCGTTGACCACGTCAGCCTGCTGGGACAGGTCACCCAGGCCGGATTCCTCCGTATGATGGGGCTTGCTACAACCCCCTCCTCAACTGAACCCCCTACGCGCCAGTCGTCCTCCGTGCCATCTTCCCACCCATCAGTCACCTGGGTGCACTGTGGAGCTGCCCCTGACGGTGCGGCCAGGCTGGTGGAGGAGGCATCCCTGCCACAGTCAGGAGTCAGACGTCCAGCAGGGGTGGCCACATCAACAACTGCACCCCAGCCGGCGGAGGATGTGCAGGCAGCAGGAGGCAGTGCACGGGCAGAGGCACAGCAGCAGTAGCAACGTGGTGGGAGCCATGAAGGCTCTGGGCCTTCAACATCGGAGGGGCAGGCATCGGCTGGAGGGCAGGAGGACCCAGGACAGAGAGTGTCTTCCGTGTGGCAGCGGTTGGGCCACGCCATAGATGCGGAGCGGCAGCGGGCGGAAGAGGCATGGCTCACAATGGTCAGGGCGGAGAACTCCATGCGGAGGGCCCTGAGGCGGGCCGAGTGCCTCGAGGCAATCCGCAGGGGTTTGGAGGTGGACACGTCGACGGCCCTGCGGACCTTCGGGGCCATGGAGGAGGACCGCCTCCGGGACATTGAGCAGGAGTTTGATGATGCCCTGGCCCGGGACATCCAAAAGTGAGACGTCAAACTAGCCCGCTGCCCTTGTACATAGTTATGTAGGTAGTGTTAGGTTTCATTTTTTATTTGGATTTATTTTGGACCTTTCGGACATTGGCCACATTTTTGTATATAGTTTATTTTATTAGTTAGTGTAGTTAGATAGGTTTCCTTTCTTTTGTTGGGATAATGGACCCTGGCTTGTTCGTATGTACATAGTTCACTGATGGATTGTATTTTTCTTTCACATTTTAACCATGGAGCAATGGCTTTCTTTTTTATTTTCCAATGGATTTTGTTTTGTGGACAGTGACTTTGGACACCATTACTTTGGAATTTGATTTTTGGTTTTGCTTTTTTTCACGGACATGCTTCTTTTCATTTTTGTACATTCACATTTCTGTTTCTTTATTTTTGATTCTATTTATGTTTCCTTTATTACATATTTTTTTAGTGAACTTCAATGTGTGGTATCTCATTGGTTTCATGCATTTCATGATATGGGTTTTGAGATTCACTGACACCCATTGGGTGTATGTGAGGGAAATGTGTTTGTTTCGAAACTTGCAATTGGTGTTCTGTCATGTAATTGCCAATTATGAGTGGGTGGATGCAATACTCGGGTGGGTGTTTTGCATTTGGAGGCTGACCATAGGGACCAGGGATCTTGATTGTGATGACATGTTGGCTGGGGAACATGAGTTGGACATGGGTGGGGGGCTGCTGGCAGGTGCCCCACAGTGCTGGGGGGTGGGGGTGCAGGGGAACATGAGTTGGACATGGGTGGGGGCCTGGTGGCGGGTGCCCCTGCACTGCTGGGGGGTGGGGGTGGTGGGTGACATGGGTGTGGGCCTGGTGGAGGGTGCCCCTGCACTGCTGCGGGGTGGGGGGGTGGGGAACATGAGTTGGACATGGGTGGGGGCCTGCTGGCAGGTGCCCCACAGTGCTGGGGGGTGGGGGTGCAGGGGTAGATGAGTTGGACATGAGTGGGGGCCTGCTTGCAGGTGCCCCACAGTGCTGGGTGGTGGGGGGGTGGCACGACATGGGTGGGGGCCTGGTGGAGGGAGACCCTGCACTGCTGGGGGGTGGGGGTGGTGGGAGACATGGGTGGGGGCCCACTGGCAGGTGCCCCACAGTGCTGGGGGGTGGGGGGGTGGTCGACATGGGTGGGGGCCTGCTGGCAGGTGACCCACAGTGCTGGGGGGTGGGGGTGCAGGGGAACATGAGTTGGACATGAGTGTGGGCCTGCTGGCAGGTGCCCCACAGTGCGAGGGGATGGGGGTGCAGGGGAACATGAGTTGGACATGGGTGGGGGCCTGGTGGCGGGTGACCCTGCACTGCTGGGGGGTGGGGGTGGTGGGAGACAAGGGTGGGGGCCTGCTGGCAGGTGCCCTATAGTGCTGGGGGTGGGGGTGCAGGGGGACATGAGTTGGACATGAGTGGGGGCCTGCTGGCAGGTGCCCCACAGTGCTGGGGGATGGGGGTGCAGGGGGACATGAGTTGGACATGGGTGGGGGCCTGGTGGCGGGTGACCCTGCACTGCTGGGGGGTGGGGGTGGTGGGAGACATGGGTGTGGGCCTGCTAGCAGGTGCCCCACAGTGCTGGGGGGTGGGGGGGTGGGAGACATGGGTGGGGGCCTGCTGGCAGGTGCCCCACAGTGCTGGAGGGTGGGGGTGCAGGGGAACATGAGTTGGACATGGGTGGGGGCCTGGTGGCGGGTGCCCCTGCACTGCTGGGGGGGGTGGTGGGAGACATGGGTGGGGGCCTGGTGGAGGGTGCCCCTGCACTGCTGGGGGGTGGGGGGGGTAGGGAACATGAGTTGGACATGGGTGGGGGCCTGCTGGTGGGTGCCCCTGGTGGCTGGGGGGTGGGGGTGCTGGGAGACAGGAGTGGGTGCCTGGTGGAGGCTGCCCCTGCACTGCCAGGGGGTGGGGGTGGTGGGAGACATGAGTGGGGGCCTGGTGGAGGCTGCCCTTGCACTGCTGGGGGGTGGGGGTAATAGGGGACATGAGTGGGGGCCTGGTGGAGGCTGCCCCTGGTGGCTGGGGGGTGGGGTGGTGGGAGACATGGGTGGGGCCTGCTGGCAGGTGCCCCACAGTGCTGGGGGGTGGGGGTGGTGGGAGACATGGGTGGGGGCCTGCTGGCAGGTGCCCCACAGTGCTGGGGGGTGGGGGGGTGGGAGACATGGGTGGGGGCCTGCTGGCAGGTTCCCCACAGTGCTGGGGGGTGGGGCTGCTGGGGAACATGAGTTGGACATGGGTGGGAGCCTGGTGGCGGGTGCCCCTGCACTGCTTGGGGGTGGGGGTGGTGGGAGACATGGGTGAGGGCCTGGTGGAGGGTGCCCCTGCACTGCTAGGGGGTGGGGGGGGTCGGGGAACATGAGTTGGACATGGGTGGGGGCCTGCTGGCGGGTGCCCCTGGTGGCTGGGGGGTGGGGGTGCTGGGAGACAGGAGTGGGGACCTGGTAGAGGCTGCCCCTGCACTGCTGGGGGGTGGGGGTGGTGGGAGACATGAGTGGGGGCCTGGTGGAGGCTGCCCTTGCACTGCTGGAGGGTGGGGGTAATAGGGGACATGAGTGGGGGCCTGGTGGAGGCTGCCCCTGGTGGCTGGGTGGTGGGGGTGGTGGGAGACATGGGTGGGGGCCTGCTGGCAGGAGCCCCACAGTGTTGGGGGGTGGGGGTGGTGGGAGACATGGGTGGGGGCCTGCTGGCAGGTGCCCCACAGTGCTGGGGGGTGGGGGGGTGGGAGACATGGGTGGGGGCCTGCTGGCAGGTGCCCCACAGTGCTGGGGGGTGGGGGTGCAGGGGAACATGAGTTGGACATGAGTGGGGGCCTGCTGGCAGGTGCTCCACAGTGCTGGGGGGTGGGGGGGTGGGAGACATGTGTGGGGGCCTGCTGGCAGGTGCCCCACAGTGATGGGGGGTGGGGGTGAGGGGGAACATGAGTTGGACATGAGTGGGGGCCTGTTGGCAGGTGCCCCACAGTGCTGGGGGGCGGGGGTGCAGTGGAACATGAGTTGAACATGAGTGGGTGCCTGCTGGCAGGTGCCCCACAGTGCTGGGGGGTGGGGGTGCAGGGGAACATGAGTTGGACATGAGTGGGGGCCTGCTGGCAGGTGCCCCACAGTGCTAGGGGGGTGGGGGAGCAGGGGAACATGAGTTGGACATGGGTGGGGGCCTGCTGGCGGGTGACCCTGCACTGCTGGGGGTGGGGGGTGGGAGACATGGGTGGGGGCCTGCTGGCAGGTGCCCCACAGTGCTGGGGGGTGGGGGGGTGGGAGACATGGGTGGGGGCCTGCTGGCAGGTGCCCCACAGTGCTGGGGGGTGGGGGTGCAGGGGAACATGAGTTGGGCATGGGTGGGGGCCTGGTGGCGGGTGCCCCTGCACTGCTGGGGGGTGGGGGTGGTGGGAGACATGGGTGAGGGCCTGGTGGAGGGTGCCCCTGCACTGCTAGGGGGTGGGGGAGTGGGGAACATGAGTTGGACATGGGTGGGGGCCTGCTGGCGGGTGCCCCTGGTGGCCTGGGGGGTGGGGGTGCTGGGAGACAGGAGTGGGGGCCTGGTGGAGGATGCCCCTGCACTGCTGGGGGGTGGGGGTGGTGGGAGACATGAGTGGGGGCATGGTGGAGGCTGCCCTTGCACTGCTGGGGGGTGGGGGTAATAGGGGACATGAGTGGGGGCCTGGTGGAGGCTGCCCCTGGTGGCTGGGGGGTGGGGGTGCTGTGAGACATGGGTGGGGGCCTGCTAGTAGGTGCCCCACAGTGCTGGGGGGTGGGGCTGGTGGGAGACATGGGTGGGGGCCTGGTGGCAGGTGCCCCACAGTGCTGGGGGGTGGGGGGGTGGGAGACATGGGTGGGGGCCTGCTGGCAGGTGCCCCACAGTGCTGGGGGGTGGGGGTGCAGGGGAACATGAGTTGGACATGAGTGGGGGCCTGCTGGCAGGTGCTCCACAGTGCTGGGAGGTGGGGGGTTGGGAGACATGGGTGGGGGCCTGCTGGCAGGTGCCCCACAGTGCTGGGGGTGGGGGTGCAGGGGAACATGAGTTGGACATGACTGGGGGCCTGCTGGCAGGTGCCCCACAGTGCTGGGGGGTGGGGGTGCAGGGGAACATGAGTTGGACATGAGTGGGGGCCTGCTGGCAGGTGCCCCACAGTGCTGGGGGGTGGGGGTGCAGGGGAACATGAGTTGGACATGAGTGGGGGCCTGCTGGCAGGTGCCCCACAGTGCTGGGGGGTGGGGGTGCAGGGGAACATGAGTTGGACATGGGTGGGGGCCTGATGGCGGGTGACCCTGCACTGCTGGAGGGTGGGGGTGGTGGGAGACATGGGTGGGGGCCTGCTGGCAGGTGCCCCACAGTGCTGGGGGGTTGGAGGGGTGGGAGACATGGGTGGGGGCCTGCTGGCAGGTGCCCCACAGTGCTGAGGGGTGGGGGTGCAGGGGAACATGAGTTGGACATGGGTGGGGGCCTGGTGGCGGGTGACCCTGCACTGCTGGGGGGTGGGGGTGGTGGGAGACATGGGTGGGGGCCTGGTGGAGGGTGCCTCTGCACTGCTGGGGGTGGGGGGGTGGGGAACATGAGTTGGACATGGGTGGGGGCCTGCTGGCGGGTGCCCCTGCACTGCTGGGGGGTGGGGGTGGTGGGAGACATAAGTGGGGGCCTGGTGGAGGCTGCCCTTGCACTGCTGGTGGGTGGGGGTAATAGGAGACATGAGTGGGGGCCTGGTGGAGGCTGCCCCTGGTGGCTGGGGGGTGGGGGTGGTGGGAGACATAGGTGGGGGCCTGCTGGCAGGTGCCCCACAGTGCTGGGGGGTGGGGGTGGTGGGAGACATGGGTGGGGGCCTGCTGGCAGGTGCCCCACAGTGCTGGGGGGTGGGGGGGTGGGAGACATAGGTGGGGGCCTGCTGGCAGGTGCCCCACAGTGCTGGGGGGTGGGGGTGCAGGGGAACATGAGTTGGACATGAGTGGGGGCCTGCTGGCAGGTGCCCCACAGTGCTGGGGGGTGGGTAGATGGGAGACATGGGTGGGGGCCTGCTGGCAGGTGCCCCACAGTGCTGGGGGGTGGGGGTGCAGGGGAACATGAGTTAGACATGAGTGGGGGCCTGCTGGCAGGTGCCCCACAGTGCTGGGGGGTGGGGGTGCAGGGGAACATGAGTTGGACATGAGTGGGGGCCTGCTGGCAGGTGCCCCACAGTGCTGGGGGGTGGGGGTGCAGGGGAACATGAGTTGGACATGAGTGGGGGCCTGCTGGCAGGTGCCCCACAGTGCTGGGGGGGTGGGGGTGCAGCGGAACATGTGTTGGACATGACTGGGGGCCTGCTGGCAGGTGCCCCACAGTGCTGGGGGGTGGGGTTGCAGGGGAACATGAGTTGGACATGGGTAGGGGCCTGCTGGCGGGTGCCCCTGGTGCCTGGGGGGTGGGGGTGCTGGGAGACAGGAGTGGGGGCCTGGTGGAGGCTGCCCCTGCACTGCTGGGGGGTGGGGGTGGTGGGAGACATGAGTGGGGGCCTGGTGGAGGCTGCCCTTGCACTGCTGGGGGGTGGGGGTAATAGGGGACATGGGTGGGGGCCTGGTGAAGGCTGCCCCTGGTGGCTGGGGGGTGAGGGTGGTGGGAGACATGGGTGGGGGCCTGCTGGCAGGTGCCCCACAGTGCTGGGGGGTGGGGGTGGTGGGAGACATGGGTGGGGGCCTGCTGGCAGGTGCACCACAGTGCTGGGGGTGGGGGTGGTGGGAGACATGGGTGGGGGCCTGCTGGCAGGTGCCCCACAGTGCTGGGGGGTGGAGGTGCAGGGGAACATGAGTTGGACATGAGTGGGGGCCTGCTGGCAGGTGCCTCACAGTGCTGGGGGGTGGGGGTGTGGCCGACATGGGTGGGGGCCTGCTGGCAGGTGCCCCACAGTGATGGGGGGTAGGGGTGCAGGGGAACATGAGTTGGATATGAGTGGGGGCCTGCTGGCAGGTGCCCCACAGTGCTGGGGGGTGGGGGTGCAGGGGAACATGAGTTGGACATGAGTGGGGGCCTGCTGGCAGGTGCCCCACAGTGCTGGGGGGTGGGTAGATGGGAGACATGGGTGGGGGCCTGCTGGCTGGTGCCCCACAGTGCTGGGGGGTGGGGGTGCAGGGGAACTTGAGTTGGACATGAGTGGGGGCCTGCTGGCAGGTGCCCCACAGTGCTGGGGGGTGGGGGTGCAGGGGAACATGAGTTGGACATGAGTTGGGGGCCTGCTGGCAGGTGCCCCACAGTGCTGGGGGGTGGGGGTGCAGGGGAACATGAGTTGGACATGAGTGGGGGCCTGCTGGAAGGTGCCCCACAGTGCTGGGGGGGTGGGGGTGCAGCGGAACATGTGTTGGACATGACTGGGGGCCTGCTGGCAGGTGCCCCACAGTGCTGGGGGATGGGGTTGCAGGGGAACATGAGTTGGACATGGGTAGGGGCCTGCTGGCGGGTGCCCCTGGTGGCTGGGGGGTGGGGGTGCTGGGAGACAGGAGTGGGGGCCTGGTGGAGGCTGCCCCTGCACTGCTGGGGGGTGGGGGTGGTGGGAGACATGAGTGGGGGCCTGGTGGAGGCTGCCCTTGCACTGCTGGGGGGTGGGGGTAATAGGGGACATGGGTGGGGGCCTGGTGAAGGCTGCCCCTGGTGGCTGGGGGGTGAGGGTGGTGGGAGACATGGCTGGGGGCCTGCTGGCAGGTGCCCCACAGTGCTGGGGGGTGGGGGTGGTGGGAGACATGGGTGGGGGCCTGCTGGCAGGTGCACCACAGTGCTGGGGGTGGGGGTGGTGGGAGACATGGGTGGGGGCCTGCTGGCAGGTGCCCCACAGTGCTGGGGGGTGGAGGTGCAGGGGAACATGAGTTGGACATGAGTGGGGGCCTGCTGGCAGGTGCCTCACAGTGCTGGGGGGTGGGGGTGTGGCCGACATGGGTGGGGGCCTGCTGGCAGGTGCCCCACAGTGATGGGGGTAGGGGTGCAGGGGAACATGAGTTGGATATGAGTGGGGGCCTGCTGGCAGGTGCCCCACAGTGCTAGGGGGTGGGGGTGCAGTGGAACATGAGTTGGACATGAGTGGGGGCCTGCTGGCAGGTGCCCCACAGTGCTGGGGGGTGGGGGTGCAGGGGAACATGAGTTGGACATGAGTGGGGGCCTGCTGGCAGGTGCCCCACAGTGCTGGGGGGTGGGGGTGCAGGGGAACATGATTTGGACATGGGTGGGGGCCTGGTGGTGGGTGACCCTGCACTGCTGGGGTGTGGGGGTGGTGGGAGACATGAGTGGGGGCCTGGTGGAGGCTGCCCTTGCACTGCTGGGGGCTGGGGGTAATAGGGATCATGAGTGGGGGCCTGGTGGAGGCTGCCCCTGGTGGCTGAGGGGTGGGGGTGGTGGGAGACCTGGGTGGGGGCCTGCTGGCAGGTGCCCCACAGTGCTGGGGGGTGGGGCTGGTGGGAGACATGGGTGGGGGCCTGCTGGCAGGTGCCCCACAGTGCTGGGGGGTGGGGGGGTGGGAGACATGGGTGGGGGCCTGCTAGCAGGTGCCCCACAGTGCTGGGGGGTGGGGGTGCAGGGGAACATGAGTTGGACATGAGTTGGGGCCTGCCGGCAGGTGCTCCACACTGCTGGGTGGTGGGGGGTGGGAGACATGGGTGGGGGCCTGCTGGCAGGTGCCCCACAGTGCTGGGGGGTGGGGGTGCAGGGGAACATGAGTTGGACATGCCTGGGGGCCTGCTGGCAGGTGCCCCACAGTGCTGGGGGGTGGGGGTGCAGGGGAACATGAGTTGGACATGAGTGGGGGCCTGCTGGCAGGTGCCCCACAGTGCTGGGGGGTGGGGGTGCAGGGGAACATGAGTTGGACATGAGTGGGGGCCTGCTGGCAGGTGCCCCACAGTGCTGGGGGGTGGGCGTGCAGGGGAACATGAGTTGGACATGGGTGGGGGCCTGAAGGCGGGTGAACCTGCACTGCTGGAGGGTGGGGGTGGTGGGAGACATGAGTGGGGGCCTGGTGGAGGCTGCCCTTGCACTGCTGGGGGGTGGGGGTAATAGGGGTCATGAGTGGGGGCCTGGTGGAGGCTGCCCCTGGTGGCTGGGGGGTGGGGGTGGTGGGAGACCTGGGTGGGGGCCTGCTGGCAGGTGCCCCACAGTGCTGGGGGGTGGGGCTGGTGGGAGACATGGGTGGGGGCCTGCTGGCAGGTGCCCCACAGTGCTGGGGGGTGGGGGGTGGGAGACATGGGTGGGGGCCTGCTGGCAGGTGACCCACAGTGCTGGGGGGTGGGGGTGCAGGGGAACATGAGTTGGACATGAGTGGGGGCCTGCTGGCAGGTGCTCCACAGTGCTGGGGGGTGGGGGGTGGGAGACATGAGTGGGGGCCTGCTGGCAGGTGCCCCACAGTGCTGGGGGGTGGAGGTGCAGGGGAACATGAGTTGGACATGACTGGGGGCCTGCTGGCAGGTGCCCCACAGTGCTGGGGGGTGGGGGTGCAGGGGAACATGAGTTGGACATGAGTGGGGGCCTGCTGGCAGGTGCCCCACAGTGCTGGGGGGTGGGGGTGCAGGGGAACATGAGTTGGACATGAGTGGGGGCCTGCTGGCAGGTGCCCCACAGTGCTGGGGGGTGGGCATGCAGGGGAACATGAGTTGGACATGGGTGGGGACCTGATGGCGGGTGACCCTGTACTGCTGGGGGGTGGGGGTGGTGGGAGGCATGGGTGGGGGCCTGCTGGCAGGTGCTCCACAGTACTGGGGGGTTGGGGGGGTGGGAGACATGGGTGGGGGCCTGCTGGCAGGTGACCCACAGTGCTGGGGGGTGGGGGTGCAGGGGAACATGAGTTGGACATGGGTGGGGGCCTGGTGGCGGGTGCCCCTGCACTGCTGGGGGGTGGAGGTGGTGGGAGACATGGGTGGGGGCCCGGTGGAGGGTGCCCCTGCACTGCTGGGGGGTGGGGGGGTGGAGAACATGAGTTGGACATGGGTGGGGGCCTGCTGGCGGGTGCTCCTGGTGGCTGGGGGGTGGGGGTGCTGGGAGACAGGAGTGGGGGCCTGGTGGAGGCTGCCCCTGCACTGCTGGGGGGTGGTGGTGGTGGGAGACATGAGTGGGGGCCTGGTGGAGGCTGCCCTTGCACTGCTGGGGGTGGGGGTAATAGGGGACATGAGTGGGGGCCGGGTGGAGGCTGCCCCTGGTGGCTGGGGGGTGGGGGTGGTGGGAGAAATGGGTGGGGGCCTGCTGGCAGGTGCCCCACAGTGCTGGGTGGTGGGGGTGGTGGGAGACATGGGTGGGGACCTGCTGGCAGGTGCCCCACAGTGCTGGGGGGTGGGGGGGTGGGAGACATGGGTGGGGGGTGAGGGTGCATGGGAACATGAATTGGACATGGGTGGGGGCCTGGTGGCGGGTGTCCGTGCACTGCTGGGGGGTGGGGGTGGTGGGAGACATGGGTGGGGGCCTGCTGGCAGGTGCCCCACAGTGCTGGGGGGTGGGGGTGGTGGGAGACATGGGTGGGGGCCTGCTGGCAGGTGCCCCACAGTGCTGGGGGGTGGGGGGTGGGAGACATGGGTGGGGGCCTGCTGGCAGGTGCCCTACAGTGCTGGGGGTGGGGGTGCAAGGGAACATGAGTTGGACATGAGTGGGGGCCTGCTGGCAGGTGCCCCACAGTGCTGGGGGATGGGGGGGTGGGAGACATGGGTGGGGGCCTGCTGGCAGGTGCCCCACAGTGCTGGGGGGTGGGGTGCAGGGGAACATGAGTTGGACATGAGTGGGGGCCTGCTGGCAGGTGCCCCACAGTGCTGGGGGGTGGGGGTGCAGGGGAACATGAGTTGGACATGAGTGGGGGCCTGCTGGCAGGTGCCCCACAGTGCTGGGGGGTGGGGGTGCAGGGGAACATGAGTTGGACATGGGTAGGGGCCTGGTGGCGTTGACCCTGCACTGCTGGGGGGTGGGGGTGGTGGGAGACATGGGTGGGGGCCTGCTGGCAGGTGCCCCACAGTGCTGGGGGGTGGGGGGGTTGGGGAACATGAGTTGGACATGGGTGGGGGCCTGGTGGCGGGTGACCCTGCACTGCTGGGGGGTTGGGTGGTGGGAGACATGGGTGGGGGCCTGGTGGACGGTGAGCCTGCACTGCTGGGGGGTGGTGGTGGTGGGAGACATGGGTGGGGGCCTGCTGGCAGGTGCCCCACAGTGCTGGGGGGTGGGGGGTGGGGAACATGAGTTGGACATGGGTGGGGGCCTGGTGGCGGGTGACCCTGCACTGCTGGGGGGTGGGGGTGGTGGGAGACATGGGTGGGGGCCTGGTGGAGGGTGACCCTGCACTGCTGGGGGGTGGGGGTGCTGGGAGACATGGGTGGGGGCCTGGTGGACGGTGCCCCTGGTGGCTGGGGGTGCAGGGGGACATGCGTTGGTAGGCAGTAGTGCAAGTTGACATGTGGGTTGGCTGGGAGGCATGGCCTTGGTGGATGGGGTGCCTGCAGGACATGTGCAGGGTAGGCCCCTGTGGTGTGAGCCACCTGCAGGGGCCGTGGAGGGTGTAGAGGGAACACCTGGGAGGACCCACACGTGCAATTCACGTGTGGTGCTCCCCGCGCACCCCTGTAATACACGTACTCTGATGAGATTGCATGTGGAACTTCCCGCGCACCCCTGTAATACACGTACCCTGATGGAATCGCGTGTGGAACTTCCCGTGCACCCCTGGAATACACATACCCTGCTGATGTTGCGTGTGATACTTCCCCCGCACCCCGAAATACACGTACCCTGATGAGATCGCGTGTGGAACTTCCCGCGCACCCCTGTAATATACGTACCCAGATGGAATCGCGTGTGGAACTTCCCGTGCACCCCTGAAATACACGTACCCTGCTCAATCGCGTGTGAAACTTCCCGCACACCCCCGAAATACATGTACCCCGCTCAATTGCGTGTGTAACTTCCCGTGTACCCCCGAAATACACGTACCCCGCTCAATCGTGTGTGTAACTTCCCGCGCTTCCCCGAAATACACGTACCCTGCTCAATCGCGTGTGTAACTTCCCGCGCACCCCCGAAATACACGTACCCCGCTCAATCGCGTGTGTAACTTCCCGCACAACCCCGAAATACACGTACCCCGCTCAATCGCGTGTGTAACTTCCCGTGCACCCCTGAAAAACTCGTACCCCGCTCAATCGCGTGTGTAACTTCCCGCGCACCCCCGAAATACACGTACCCCGCTCAATCACGTGTGTAACTTCCCATGCATCCCCGAAATACACGTGCCCTCCTCGCACAGGCCCAATTGCTGTATGTTGCCACTTTTGTAATGCGCAGGGACGCTACCGTCTGCCTTCGTGTGGCGGACGTGTTTCAGCTTGTGCGTGTCTTTGGCTGTGCGTGGCTTTGCCCTATTCGATTCCATGAATACGTGAGGTTCGAGTGCGTGTGGGCGTTCCGTCTGCTTCCCTGCAGTACATCCCCAAATACGCCCTTATTTTCGCGCGTTGTTCCCCATTACGCGCTTTACGCCCCGTGTTCCGCCCACTTTCTGGTGTATGCGCCGAGGTTGTGCGCTTTCACTGTGCGCGTCGCGCACACCTTTCGGGATGTTGCAGTGACTTGTGCGCCATGCACGGGTTTGGCGCACATACCGAGGTAAACACGCGCAGGGACTTCCATGAATCGCACGCCTGTTTTTTTGCGCTTGCGCCTGCTTGCGCCTGCTTGCGCCTGCTTGCGCCAAGATTTTCGGCGCACGTTTGTTCCATGAATCGGCCCCATGGTGTTTTCTACTTCTATCACAGCTAATTCTGCCTCATTTGTTATTAGTGGTTCTCCCAGTGGTTCTTGGCTTCCTGTGACAGAAGGTTGACTACTGTCAGGAGTGTCCTTATCTAGTTGGGCCTGGAGTTCCTCTTCGTGTTGCTGTTCATTGTGCAACATTGTTTTGTACTGTGAAAAGTTTACATCAGTTATACTGCTTTCATTGGCTTTGAAAGCATCTTCATATGAGTCATAGGTATCTAGTATTTCTTCTTCTTTTCTCCATGGTTTGAAGAGTTGTAGCAGGGACATGTAATATATTTCTTTATGTTGAGGAGTCTTTAATGACAATTTGATATGATTAATTAAATTTGGTTTGGTAAGTTTTACTAAGCTGCCATCACAGTTTGTCACTTTGTATTTACGGTTTTGCTCATCAGGTTTTATATTATTTTTGCATGTGTAGTTTTGGGCTATGTGGTATAGACACATGGTTTCCAAAGTGGTACTCCTGTTTGGGTAGTATGTGTCCAATAAATAGTTTTTTAAAATGTCTTGGCTGTTGGGATCATGTTTGGCTATTGTTTCTATATCTTCGTATGATTTTAGAACTTTTTTTTTAGATTTAGCTGGACCAAGACTTAGCCATACTATATTTGCAGATTTACCATACAATGCAGTACCAGTTAATCGATCAGCTGCTTCATAGGATCCACATTCTCTATGGGACAGCATTTTTATGCCCAAGCTGTATAATTTCTGAGACACTGTTTTATCTGATGACAGGTCATTCCAGAGGTCTTGGAGCTCTGTCTTTTCAAATTTGGTTAGGAATGCTGTGACATATCGTGCAACTGCAGTAGAAATGTCTGTAATGTACTGCACATCTATGTTTGTATTCCACAAGTGGGCAATGGTTGCATTGTAATCATTGATATATTTTTCTTCCTCTTTTCTTTTTATGCAATATGTATTTTTAGGTGACTTACCTTTAATACTATGTCTAACTGAAGACATGAGGTTGTTCACTTGACCTGTATTTGTAACTGGTCTAGGGAAACCAAATCGGCATTTGGTGTAGTATTTCCCTTTGTTTTTGTATTTGCGACGACAATATTTGCCACATTTGTGTCTTTGGAATTGTAAGATTTTTGCATGAAGATCACTATTTGTGGATTCTGACGGAATTTCACAAGTGACATATTTTTCAATAAACTGTAAAACAGTGGCATCACTGTCTTGACCAAATTTAGGAGCATCTTTAATCCATAAAAGCATGTGGACATGTGGCGCTCCTCTGGCTTGGTATTCTTTTCTCCAAAAGAAGTGTTGCACTTCTCCAAGGGGAGGAACAGTTTTATTACAAATAAAATGTAGCATAGCAATGAAGCGATTGTGAAAATATCTAGAAACATTAACAGGATCCTGAGAACAAAGTTCTCCAGGTGTTAGTATATCTATGTTTGTTTTGTTTTCGTTTGATATGCGTAGGAAAGCATGTAAATCTTCCCTTGCATATTCTGCGCAACTTGATGTAACAAACCAAGTGGGTGGGCCAAGGTTTCTGATCATACAACGTACATCTCCATGGCATCGAAACCAGTACTCTTTAGTACCTCGCATATTTGCTAATAGATTTGTAAGATTTGCCTGTAAAACCTCATCTTTTTGTTGAACTTTTTGTAATAATTGTGTGGCTGTCATATTTTGAAAGTGTGATCCTGATTTTAATATGTGTGCAACTGCGTAACATAAAGTTGCTAGTTCACTTTCAAAGAGTAGATGGAATATGTATTCCACATTTTGTCGAAATCTGGGATCTTCAGAATACATTCGTAATGAGTGATATTCTGATGCTGATATTTGATCAGGTCTATTATCGTATCTTCCTCCTTTGCCAGTAGGAAAGAGCAGAGGAAAAGCACGTGCTTCTATACTTTTTTCCCATATGCTGATTGGTGATCCTTTTGTTTGACGCATTTGGTACGTTTCCAGTGCATCTTCTATGGTGTCATTAGAGTGCAATGGGTGAATTGTATAATGGTCTGAAGTGTTTGCTTTTGTAGCAGGATCCCGGAGCTCAAATTGACCACTTTCTTGTGTCTCTTGAATTATTTCAGTTGTATCTTTCAAGTTTTCTTCGATATTAATTTCTTTGTAGTAATCATTATTCTCTTTGAGATATTGCAAGGCTTCTCTAACTTTATGTAAATCTACCAGTTGTTGCCAATTTTTTTTGTCTTTACAAGATAATTAAAGATTGTTGCATTGGACGTTGCACTCCTAGAGTGTGCACATTTTCTTTTAGATCTAATGGTAAATACACTACTTTTCCACGAATACCTTTCACTAATTCAGAGGGAGGTAATTTTGCAGTTTTTGGTTGAAGGCGTATTATTGCTTGAAATGGATGAACTGTTTGAATTATGATGCTCTCATATAAATTAAGTTGTTGAAGGAGTTTTGGTAGTGGATGTAATTCCAAGTTATTTGAGATAGCACGTGAAGGAGTTTGGTTGTTGTCAAGTTTGGTAGTGCAGTAACTGCAAAGTATTATGGGGTCAGTTATTTCATATTTGTTTTCTGCTATAAGGTAGAGAGCTAATTCAAACCATTTAGAATCTTCATTGTCTTCTATTTTGTATGAAAGGTCTATAGTTTTTGTGTTACTTTTATAACACGTTCTGCAGCAACATACACACACGTGGTTTGGTACTTCAGCTGAAGTGCTTTGAAATTTTAGTATTTCTTTTTTGTATGTGTGTAGTGAAAGGTTGCCATGTGCAGATTTGTTACAAAGTTGGTTGACAGCTAATTCATCTTGTAAGTGGGTTTCATTTCCAAAATATTTTTTCTGTATATACTCGATTTCTTCTAGTAGGTCTTTTGGTGTACCATGTAGAAGAATGTTATTTAAATTGGTTAGTGCTAAAGCAGGACTTTTTGCATAATACAGTTTATAAACTAGATTTCTTATACTTGCATGATGTGTTGATATCATTTTGATATCATGGAAGGTTGTTTTGCAAGTAGCTCCTGATATGCAGGCCAACGAATGTCCCTGCAGTCCTGTGTGCTTGTTTACTGGACAAGCATCCATACTTTGCAGTATTTTAATTTTGATTTTGTCTTTGCTTTTCACATATTGATTGAGGAATAGGCGTAAAGATTTGAACATTTTTTTGGGAATGTTACACATTGACGTGCATGGCCATGTGTAAATTAGATGTTCTGATTCAGTCGAATGGAGGGGTAAATCTAAGTTTTCAGGGCATATTTTTGTAAGGAGTACCTCTTGTTCCATTATAGTATTATTAACTTTTTCATAACCTCGACCACTGCTATGTATGGCAATTGTATTTGTTTGCTTTTGTTTGTACGCTTCTTCATTAAAGTATAGTTCTGTGCTTGTAGTGTGACTCCATTCACCTCCACAGATATTTAAGAAGTTATTTCTGTTCACATTTCGTTTATTGAGAAGTCTTTTTTGAAGTTTAGTTATCAGTTTTGTTAGTGGTTTAATTCTGTTTAACACAACAATAAATAAGTTATTTTGAGAAGAATTGCACTGTCTATCAACGCTTCTAAGATTACTTTCCTACGATAGGTTTGAAGTGTTGAACCTGGTTTCTCTCCTGTTTTTATCAGATTTTGAAGGACTTTGTGACGGAATATTGTGGCTAATATACTTTTCTTGGTATGCTTACTTTGTACTATATCAAGATTTATAGAAGACGTTTTATTTGTAGTGATAGTTGATTTTCTGTTAATAGTTTTTTGGGTCGTTTTACTTTGTGATAGAGGAGGCAAACTTTTTGCACTAGAAACTTCTGTTTCACAACATTACTGTATTAGCTCTTGTGTTTCAATGTTTTTTACAAATTCTGCTATAGATGGGTGTTTATGTTGGAGACTTTTCTTTTCATTTGCTCTACTTCTGCGTATCTTTCTACAAAGTTGCTTTTTGGTGGGCATTCTGTAGCGTCTGTTGAAAAAAATACAGAAGGTATGGGTTGGGGTTTTCTGCAATGCATGTGTGTTGTGTGCATGATTGTTTGAGTAAGATGATAAAGATGTATGTAATGGTGTGTGATTGTGAATTGGGAAGTTGAACTACCAGGGATGGGTATTCTTCAATTAATATGTTACTAAACTGGGGTTCAGATGACAGAAGAAAGTAAGCCGGTGGTGTGGAGAAGAATAAATAATATAGGTAAAGCTATACAATTAAAACGGTTGTTTGTTCTACAACATCTACATTCTAGCGGCTGAGTTGGGTAATTTGTGTGCCGAAAAATAGGAATTTGAGGGCCATTCTGACAGGAGATCACTGTTTAAGACGGGGGGATTTTTGGTCAGAATGGTACAAAATCTCTATTTTTAGGCACAGAAATACCATGAATGCATCGTACAGTGCGTGTGAGTTATAAATCAAATATTATGGTAACAATCTACTTACTTTTCTTTCAAAAATGAGTAGTTTGTTTCTTAGTTGTTCTTTGTAAATCAAAATCGGCTGCTTCTATTCAGGAGAATGGGCTTCACTGCAATTGTAAAAGAAAGAAATTAGTAATTTTCTTGCTATATAGCACTGTTTTCATTTTAGACATAGATTTTTTTTAAATTCAAATGCTCAGCGCCTTCCTGAAAACCATTAAAACTATATTATGACTAAGAGTAGGAAAGAAAATATCTTTACTATGGTTTGTGGAATTCATAATCTACCAAGGTATACCACTATTCTTGTAACTAAGCTTTTCCACGTAATAGTGAGTCATTGTCATCATAGCTCTCAACCATGTGTGTTACAAAGGCGGGTGAAATCACCTGATTTTGTTTTTGGTGGGTGAGACGCCCATTGGAATGAATGGGCGTGCAGGAGGCTTGGCGGGTGAGTCAGTCCTTTACAAGGTGGGTGACACCCACCAAAATCGTGTGAGTTGAGAGCTATGTGTCATAGCCTGCTTTTGCACGTAACAGTGAGTGAATGTCATAGTCTGCTTGTCCTATATAAATGTATGTAAGTACTTATATAAACGAAAAAAATTGAAACCAATTATGTGTTTGTACAAATATTATTGTTTGAGATTTGATAATAGAGTGTATATGTTATTTTGTGTGATTATATGTTGTGTATATATTTTATTTCAAAAATGTTAGTTTAATAGTATTTGCATGTGTGTGTGTGTATGAAGAAATTAAACGATATAAAGGTTTGTAAGTGACAGGTCATTTTAGGACAATGAAACAATGATCGTCCATTCATTTTTCAGATTATAGAAGGTAAAAGTCAGTTACAAAATGTGTTCATGTACTGTGTAGAAAATATGCATACCTGTGCTTTCTGTTCATGTATATGGATATGGACCAAGCTGCAAGTAGAAATATTGCAGATTTGTATAGTATTTCTCGTAGATCTTGGTTGTCAATGGTATGAGACTTGTACTCCGAGAGATACACCGTACATTTGTAGTGCTGCTCTATGATGATGCAGTTACATGTAGAGTTATTGGATTTGATTGGTGGATGGTCATGTGATTGCTTAGCTACATCCAATGAGGGAATGGCACAGAGAGTGAAATTGAAATGGTAGAAGGGCTGTACATGTTACGATACGTTTGCGGACATGGCGGTAGTTCTAGGACACCGCGTATTACATCCGGGGAATTTGGGGAGGGGAGGTATGGAAATGAGATTGGATGAAGCAAGGGATTGGTCAGTAATGTTTAGTGAGTGTGTTGTGCTAGGAGAGGTTTTCTCAGATATTGTTTTTGCAGAGAGAAGAACAGATAGCTATGGCTGAGTGTTTCAAAACACAGATTGTATGGATTTTGGGAGACTCGTGGATTCATTGGTTGAAGGTGCATGCAGAAAGTTGTGGAGTATCTATAGATCTTGGATTCCCACATGTGGAAGTGCACTGGCATGGAGTGCGTGGAATGAAATGGTTGGACTTACTACCTCTCTGTGCAACCTTGAAGATAGAGGAACATCCAGACATAATTGTAATTCATTGTGGAGGGAACAGTTTAGGACATGTGTCTGGAATTTCTTTGCAATTTGCAATGAAAGAAGGACTTCAGAAGATAATAGACATGTTTCCAACCTCTAAAATAATTTTTTCACGGATTGCGCAGAGACAAGTGTGGCTTCGTTCTTTCTCATGTGGTCCACAAATGGAGAAAGCAAGGCGTAATGTTAATAAGGCTGTTTGTGCCTTCCTAAGAGGTTTTGGCATGTCCTCTTTTAACAATGAAAATATTTTGTTTTCGCAAAGATGGAGTCCATCTTACTTTGCTGGCAATCAGATTTTTCTGAGAAATGTACAAAATGCATTGCGACCTTTTTTAGAAATACAGCATTCGTTTTGAAGTACGTCTTACGTAGTTAAAATGTTTTACATTCAAACACCTCCCAAAGGCTCTTTTCAGAGCCACCACTTCCTGTTAGAGAAAAATGCATTGGTTTCAATAGGGTAGCAATGCAATTGTTTTTCTGTTTGCGGACCGTCCGCAGACTTTCACGAAATGGAAATGGCTATGCTTTATGTATCTTCACTTCTATTTTTTAACTGTGAAAGGCGTCTCTGAAAAGAGCCTTATTTTTTTTTTTTGATTTTTGTTATTTTGTATTTTTTTTGTTCTTTTTTATACACGACATACTAGGAGAGGAGGGAAAGGAGGGTAAAGAGAGGGGGACACCAACCAAAGGGATAAGAAAGGGTGAGCTGAGAGAGGAAGATGTAGAGTGGGTTTTAATTGGGTAGTGAGCAGGTCTTCTGGTGCTCTGAGACGATCGTCTCAAAAGCACTCCGAAGTCGCTCCCCCCTGCAGAGTACTGTGTCATAGTACACACATACAACTTAACCATAACGTCCCTTTAACAAAGTTTTTTCACTGAATTTCATAGGTTTTTAGTAGCGCAACTTAACCATAACGTACCTTTAACAAAGTTTTTTTCACTGAATTTCATAGGTTTTTAGTAGCACAACTTAACCATAATGTCATTTTAACAACGTTTTTAACTGAATTTCATAGGTTTTTAGTAGCAAAGCTTAACAATAGTAACTTTGACTTTATGTACATGTAATATGGAACATACTGAACCACTTCTACTGAATGTAATGTCCGCAAACATTTTTGATGTCCGCGGACATATTTGGACAACAGTACCACTACCTAAAAAGTCTGGGGGGGGCATGTTTCATTGTTATATTACAACATGATAATATTTAAAAAATTCACAAAGTAGTACACATACATATTATATGTAGTAATACATAAGAAATGTAACCCATATATGTACCACACTAACCATTCATTTAAAT
The DNA here is from genome assembly GCF_040938575.1 of Ambystoma mexicanum. NCBI lineage: Eukaryota > Metazoa > Chordata > Amphibia > Caudata > Ambystomatidae > Ambystoma > Ambystoma mexicanum. The sequence goes on along the minus strand of NC_090930.1, from coordinate 583,864,810 downwards.
GCAATATATTCTAAAATGGAATATACCAAGAGAAGATAAATAGGCTTACAACATAATTACCTGACAGACACTCGACAACTAAGACCAAGACCAGACCTACAGACTACTCAGAACATATCTTACCTGAAATAGTAAGTGTACATCATTTTACTCATATCTTTATAAACTTTCTGTATTAGATTAAAAAATAAATATTATTATTTTTTTTTTACAGAAATGTCTAGTAGTGAAGCTAATGGTACACACTTTACAATATAAACCATTTAAGTGTTATTATTTTATATATATTTAACATATATATTTCTTTTTGTACAGAGCATACCAAAATAGAAAATATGTCTGAAGAAACTGTTATGGAAAACACGCTTGACAGCTTAAAAGAAAAAATGGATTTATTATTGAGCAATTTTAATAATTTGAAAACTTTTGTTGAGGATCATTTTAAAACAAAAACCTCATACCATTGTCCCACATGTACTTGTCCCCCCTCACCATATCCCAGTCAATTATCCCTAAACCCTCTCCATAATCCAAAATGTTTTGATGAGACTTCCATCCCTTCTTCACCTGATATCAATCATGTTGAAACCCCTAATTCTCCTGTTTTGTTTCTGTTTCTGCCTCACCTTCTCTGTCATAAATTATAAATATATGTGAAATAAAGTTAATTTTTTATATTGTGTTGTAATTACTTCCCATTTTTTATTTTTTAAAAACAATGTAGATGTCCGTGGACAAGCGGTTGTTCTGAAATGTTCGTAAATAAACGCAAATGGAGGTATCCTGAAGAACACTATACCTGTCCGTATTGTTCGCTAGCTAGTTGAAACTCTTCTAAGAACCCAATTGGTGTCCTGAAATGTTCGTAATTAAACGAAAATGGAGGTGTCCTAATAAAGAACACTATACCTGTCCGTACTGTTCGCTACCAAGTTGAAACTGTTCTAAGAACACAAGCGGTGTCCTGAAATGTTCGTAAATAAACGAAAATGGAGGTGTCCTGAAGAACACTATACCTGTCTGTATTGTTCGCTAGAAAGTTGAAACTGTTCTAAGATCCCAATTGGTGTCCTGAAATGTTCGTAATTAATCAAAAATGGCGGTGTCCTAAAGAACACTATACCTGTCCGTAATGTTCACTAGCAAGTTAAATGTTCTAAGAACACAATTGATGTCCTAAAAAGTTCTTAATCAAAAGAAAATGGAAGTGTCCAAAAGAACACTATATCTGTCCGTAGTGTTCGCTAGCAAGTTTAAACTGTTCTAGAAAATATGCGATGTCCAGAAATGTTCGTTTGATGAGTGACGCACTTTTAATTAATTCAGGACCCGAACACTGTCCGTAGAACATCAACGCGCATGCACAAAACAATGTCCGTGCATTTGGTGTCCTGCGGACAGGAGCTTCCTTCGCGGACCTGTTTGAACGAAACGCGTACAAGCACCCCTATAAAAGACCACGCCCAAGAGCTTATTCTCATTGTGTTTCTGGCTATTCTTCAGAGCACAGCTATTTCTCCAGCAACTTGCTGATTCCACCATCGAGATGGCATCCCTGGCTGCAGAACTGCCACCTGGTGCTGCACCTGCTTCAGCACCACCCCCACCCCCTCCACCACCACCACCTTCCCAAGGGCCTGAAGAGGGGAACAGGAGTGAGGATGCAGAGGAGGAAGAAGAGGATGATGAGAATGAGGTAGAGGAAATCCCTACTACCCGCACTAGACGTGTGTCTTGAGTGTGGCGGTTATTTTCCATTTATGGGAATGGTCCTAAGGCTCGTGTGAACCGTGTTATCTGCAATGAGTGCAAAATGATACTCAGTCGCGGGAAGCACGGTTCGTATAGCTTTGGGACCACGACCATGAAGCGACACCTGAGGTCATTTCACTCTGGGGCTATTCGCAAGGTTGTACCTTGCGAAGAACGTAGTAGGTTGATTTCCTCTACTTCATCCTCTGTTTCTGATCCTGTCACCACAAGGACCACCTCTGTGGGACAGCGTCTTCCTCAAGCTGCCTCACAGGCCATACAGATTTCTGATGACCCTTACCTTTCGAGGGTCACAGTTGTATGTATGTACTGTGACACAGTACTCTGCAGGGGGGAGCGACTTCGGAGTGCTTTTGAGACTATCATCTCAGAGCCCGAGAAGACCTGCTCACTACCCAAATAAAGCCCACTCTACATCTTCCTCTCTAAGCTTGCCCTTTCTTATCCCTGTGGTTGGTGTCCCCCCTTTACCCTCCTTTCCCCTCCTCTCCTAGTCTGTTGTGTCTAAAAAAACTAAAAAAATATAAAATTACAAAAATAAAAAGAAATAAGGCTCTTTTCAGAGCCGCCTTTCACAGTTAAAAAATAGAAGTGAAGATAAATAAAGCAGGGCCATTTGTATTTCTTAAAAGTCCGCGGACAGTTCGCGAACATTAAAAAAATTGGGGTGCTACCCTATTGTTACCATTGCATTTTTCTCTGGGAGGAAGTGGTGGCTCTGAAAAGAGCCTTTGGAAGGTGTTTGTGTGTCAAAAATTATAAATACTTAACACCTACTTCAAAATGGATGCTGTATTTCTAAAAAGGTCGCAATGCATGTTGTACATTTCTCAGAAAAATCTGATTGCCAGCATAAGTAAGATGGAATCCATCTCTGCGAAAAATGTATGTACTACGAAACATAATATTTTCATTGTGAAAAGAGGACATGCCAAAATCTCTTAGAAATGCACAAACAGCCTTATTAACATTGCGCTTGCTTTTTCCATTTGTGGACCAAATGAAGTAGAACGAAGCCACATTTGTCACTGCGCAATCTGTGAAAATATTATTTGAGAATTAGGAAACATGTCCATGACTTTCCCAAGTCCTTCTTTCATAGCAAATTGCAAAGAAATTCCAGACACATGTCCTAAACTGTTCATTCCACAATGATTTACAATTATGTCTGGATGGTGCTTTGTTTCCAAAGTAGCACAGAGAGGTAGCGAGTCCAACCACTTCATTCCACGTACTCCATGCCATTGTACTTCCACATGTGGAAATCCAAGATCTACAGCTACTCCACAGCTTTGTGCATGCACCTTCTACTAATGTATCCACAAATCTCCCAAAATCCAAACAATCTATTTTCTGAAACACACAGCCATAGCTATCTGTTGTTCTCTCAGCAAAAAGAGTATCTGAGAAACTCTCTCCTGGCACAACACACCCACTAAACTTTCTGACCAATCCCTTTCACTGCTCATTCTCATTTGCATGACTTCTGAACCCAAAATACCCCGGATGTAACTCCCAATGTCCACGAACTACCGCCATGTCCGCGAACATATCGTAACATGAACAGCCCTTCTACCATTTCCACTTCACTCTCTGTGCCATTCCCTCATTGGATGTAGCTAAGAAATCACATGACCATGCACCAATCACATTCAAGACCTCTACATCTAACTGCATCATCATAGATCACCAGTGCAAATGTACTGTGAATCTCTCTGAGTACAAGTGTCATATCATTGGCAAGCACCATCTTCAAGAAATACTGTACAAGTCTCCAAGATTTCTACTTGCAGCTCCATGCATATCCATATGCATGAACACAAACTACAGCTATTCATATTTTCTGTACAGTACATGAACACATTTTCAAACTGACTTTTAGCTTGTGTAATCTGTAAAATGAATCTACTGTCTTTTTTCCAATTTCCTAAAATCAACTATCACTTATAAACCTTTATACTATTTACTTTCTTAATACACACACTATCATGTTAAACTAACATTTTTTAAATGAAATTTATAGACTACATATATTGAAACAAAATTGCATGCATGCACACTCTATGTTCCAATCTCAAAAAATAATACTTATACAAATTACATTTATTTATTTATTTGATTACTTTAATTTAAGCATGACATTAAGGCACTATTACCTAGAACAGCTTAGTTACAGAAATGGTGGTGTTCAGTGGTACATTATCAATTTCTCAAGACATACTAAAGATATGTTGTTTGTTACAGTTACTCATTGCAATACAATTTGTTCATTAAGAACATATCATATGTATTGAACTGGTGCAACGTATCTTATATGAGGATTTCAGTTAAAAAAAATCAATATCTAAATTAAAAACAATGCTATATACAAACAAAATTACTAATTTGTTTCTTTTACAATTGCAGTGAAGAAGATGCTCCTAAAAAATAATACTTATACAATTACATTTATTTATTTATTTGATTACTTTAATTTAAGCATGACATTAAGGCACTATTACCTAGAACAGCTTAGTTACCGAAATGGTGGTATTCAGTGGTACATTATCAATTTCTCAAGACATACTAAAGATATGTTGTTTGTTACAGTTACTCATTGAAATACAATTTGTTCATTAAGAACATATCATATGTATTGAACTGGTGCAACGTATCTTATATGAGGATTTCAGTTAAAAAAATCAATATCTAAATTAAAAACAATGCTATATACAAACAAAATTACTAATTTGTTTCTTTTACAATTGCAGTGAAGATCATTCTCCTGAAAAGAAGCAGCAGAATTTCAAGAACAAAGAAGAACTAAGAATTAAACTGCTCATTTTAGAAAAAAAGTAAGTAGAATATCACCATAATATTTGTATTATTACTCAAACATACTGTAAAGTTAATTCATGCTATTTCTGTGCCTAAAAATAGAGATTGTGCACCATTCTGTCCAAAAATCCCCATGTCTTAAACAGCGATTTACAGCCAGAATGGCGAACAAATTCCTACTTTTGGACACACAAATTACCCAACTCAACCGCTAGAATTTTCATATTATAGAACAAACAACTGTTTTTATTGTATACATTAGATTTACTATTTGTACATCTCCACACCACTATCTTATTTGTTTCTGTCATCTGAACCTGAGTTTAGTAACATATTAATTGAAGAATACACATCCCTACTAGTTGTAGTTCCCAATGCACAATCAGACACCATTCCATACATCATCTTACTCAAACACTCATGCACACAGCACACATACATTGCAGAACACCCCAACCCATACCTTCTTCATTTTTTTCAACATACCCTAAAGAAAGCCTACCAAAGGTCACGTCCGTAGAAAGCAACATAGAAGTAGAGCAAATGAAAATAAAAGTGTCCAACATAAGCATCCATCTCTAGGGGAGAGAAATCAGGTTCAATGCTTAAAACCTATCGTAGGAAATTAATTTTAGAAGCGTTGCAATTCTTCTCAAACAAAAGTTATTTATTTTAGTGTTAAACACAATGAAACCACTAACAAAACTAATAACTAAATTACAAAAAAGACTTCTCAATAAACGAAATGTCAACAGAAAGAACTTCTTAAGTATCTGTGGAGGTGAATGGAGTCATACTACGAGCACAGAACCATACTTTAATGAAGAAGCGTACAAACAAAAACAAACAAATACAATTGCCATACATAGCAGTGGTCGAGGTTATGAAAAAGTTAATAATACTATAATGGAACAAGAAGTACTCCTTACAAAAATATGCCCTGAAAACTTAGAATTACCCCTCCATTCAACTGAATCAGAACGTCTAGTGTACAAATGGCCATGCACGTCAATGTGTAACATTCCTAAACAATTTTTCAAGTCTTTATGCCAATTCCTCAATCAATATGTAAAAAGCAAAGACAAAATCAAAATTAAACTACTGCAAAATATGGATACTTGTCCAGTGCGCAAATACACAGGTCTACAAGGACATTCATTGGCCTGCATTACAGGACCTACTTGTAAAACCGCCTTCCATGATATCAAAAGAATATCAACACAACATTCAACTATAAGAAATCTAGTCTATAAACTGTACTATGCTAAAAGTCCTGCTTTAGCACTAGCAAATTTAAATAACATTCTTCTACATGGTACAGCAAAAGACCTACTTCAAGAAATTGACTATATCCAGAAAAAATATTTTGGAAGTGAAAGCCATTTAAGAATGAAATAGCTTTGAACCAAATTAGCAACAATTCTACACATGGCAACCTTTTGCTAAACACATACAAAAAAGAAATACTAACATTTAAAAGTGCATCAGCTGAAGTACCAAACCATGTATGTGTATGTTGCCGCAGAACTTTTTATAAACGTAACACGAAAACTGTAGACCTATCATATGAAATAGAAGACAATGAAGATTCTAAATGGATTGAATTAGCTCTCTACCTTGTAGCAGAAAACAAATACGAAATAAGTGACCCCTTAATACTTTGCAGTTACTGCACTACAAAACTTGACAACAACCAAACTCCTTCACGTGCTATCACAAATAATTTGGAATTATACCCACTACCAAAACCCCTACAACAACTTGATTTATATGAGAGCATCATAATTCAAACAGTACACCCATTTCATTCAATAATACGCCTTCAACCAAAAACAGTAAAATTACCCCCCTCTGAATGGTAAAAGGCATTTGTAGAAAAGTAGTGTATTTACCATTAGATCTAAAAGAAAATGTGCATACTCTAGGAGTGCAACGTCCAATGCAGCAATCTTTAATTATCCTAGTAAATGGAGTACCTACAAAAGACAAAAAAATATGGCAACAATTGGTAGATTTACATAAAGTTAGACAAGCCTTACAATATCTTAAAGAGAATAATGAATATTACAAATAAATTAATATTGAAGAAAACTTGAAAGATACAACTGAAATAATTCCAGAAACACAAGTAGCTGGTCAATTTGAGCTTAGATCCTGCTACAATATCAAATACTTTACACCATTATACAATTCATCCTTTGCACTCTAATGACACCATAGAAGATGCACTGGAAACATACCAAATGCGTCAAACAAAAGGATCACTAATCAGCATATGGGAGAAAAAGTATAGAAGCACGTGCTTTTCCTCTACTCTTTCCTACTGGCAAAGGAGGAAGGTATGATGATAGACCTATTCAAATATCAGATTCAGAATACCGCTCGTTTGGGATGTATTCTGAAGATCCCAGATTTAGACAAAATGTGGAATACATATTCCACCTACTCTTTGAAAGTGAACTAGCAACTTTATGTTACGGAGTTGCACACACATTAAAATCAGGATCCCACTTTCAAAATATGACAGCTACACAATTATTACAAAAAGTTCAACAAAAGGATGAGGTTTTACAATCAAATATTACAAATCTATTAGCAAATATGCATGGTACTAACGAGTACTGGTTTCGACGTCACGGAGATGTACGTTGTATGATCAGAAACCTTGGCCCACCCACTTGGTTTGTTACATTAAGTTGTGCAGAATATGCATGGGAAGATTTACATGATTTCCTACGCATATCAAATAAAAACAAAACAAACATAGATATACTAACACCAAGATAACTTTGTTCTTTGGATCCTGTTAATGTTTCAAGGTATTTTCACCATCGCTTCATTGCTATGCTACTTTTTATTTGTAATAAAACTGTTCCTCCCCTTGGAGAAGTGCAACAATTCTTTTGGAGAAAAGAATACCATGCCAGAGGAGCACCACATATCCACATGCTTTTATGGATTAAAGATGCTCCTAAATTTGGTCAAGACAGTGATGCCACTGCTTTACAGTTTATTGAAAAATATGAAATTCCATCAGAATCCACAAATAGTGATCTTCATGCACACATTTTACAATTTCAAAGACATAAATGTGGCAAATATTGTTGTCACAAGTACAAAAACAAAGGGAAATACTACACCAAATGTCGATTTGGTTTCCCTAGACCAGTTACAAATACAGGTCAAGTGAACAACCTCATGTCTTCAGTTAGACATAGTGTTAAAGGTAAGTCACCTAAAAGTACATATTACATAAAAAGAAAAGAAGAAGAAAAATATATCAATGATTATAATGCAATCATTGCTCACTTATGGAATGCAAACATAGATGTGCAGTACATTGCAGACAATTCTACTGCAGTTGCACGATATGTCACAGCATACTTAACCAAAGCAGAAAAGACAGAGCTCCAAGACCTCTGGAATGACCTGTCATCAGATTAAACAGTGTCTCAGAAATTATACAGCTTGGGCATAAAAATGCTCTCCCATAGAGAATGTGGATCATCTGAAGCATCTGATTGTTTAACTGGTACTGCATTGTATGGTAAATCTGAAAATATAGTATGGCTAAGTCTTGGTCCATCTAAATCTAGAAAAAGAGTTCTAAAAACATACAAGATATAGAAGCAATAGCCAAACATGATCCCAACAGCCAAGACATTTAAATAAACAATGTACTGGACACATACGACCCAAATAGAAGTAATACTTTGGAAACCATGTGTCTATACCACATAGCCCAAAACTACACATACAATAATAATATAGAACCTAATAAAAAAAGGTAAATACAGAGTGACAAACTGTGAAGGCAGCTTAGTTAAACTCACTAAACCAAATTTAATTAATGATATCAAATTGTCATTGAAGACTCCTCAACATAAAGAAACATATTACATGTCCCTGCTACAACTCTTTAAACGATGGAGAAAAGAAGAAGAAATACTAGAAAACTATGACTCATAAGAAGATGCTTTAAAAGCAAATGAAAGCACTATAACTGATGTACACTTTCCACAATGCAAAACAATGTTGCACAGTGAACAGCAACACGAAGAAGAACTCCAGGCCCAACTCGATAAAGACACTCCTGACAGTAGTCAACCTTCTGTAACAGGAAGCCAAGAACCACTGGGAGAACCACTAATAATAAATGAGGCAGAATTAGCTATGATAGAATTAGAAAACACCATGGGGCCAATTCATGGAACAAACGTGCGCCGAAAATCCATGCGCAAGCAGGTGCAAGGGAGCGCAAGCGTGAGAAACGCAGCGCACGCGCACGCGTGCGATTCAAGGAAGACGCTGCGCGTGTTTCCCGCTGTCCGTGCGCCCAATCCAGCCATGGCGCACGCAGGCATACACGGCGCGCGCAACGCACACAGCAAAAGCGCACATAGTGCGGCGCACACAACCAAAGTGGGCGGAACAGTGGCCGTAACACGCGGAATGGGGAATAACGCGTGAAAAAGAAGGCGTAACTGGGGAAGTACTGCAAGGAACTACACGGAACGCCCACACGCACGCGAACAACCCGTATTCATGGATCCGAATACGGGAAACCCGCGCACGGCAAAAGACGCACACAGGCGTCAACGCGTCCGCCACATGAAGGCAGACGGAAGTGGCCCCGCGCACAGTACAAAAGTGCGCGCAAACAACAAACACCTATATACAGCTACGATGAATGCCCCATTTGTCGCAGCACTGATAGTGGGACACCGCAGGTGGAGGAGACTAGCCAGGGCACGCATTTTCGCACCACGGACAAGCCTTTTTGGGATGCCTGACGACCAGGTCTATGGCAGGTATAGGTTTCCACCCCACATCATCCTAGACCTGGTCAAGGAGTGGGAAGATGACCTTACATCCCCCACCCTTTGCTCCCAAGCATTGAGCCCCTTGGAGAAGCTGCTCAATGTCCTGCATTTTTTGGCCACTGGGTCATTTCAGCGGACTACTGCCATAGTGGGGGGGGGTCTCACAGGCCACGCAGTCACGCTGCCTACACCAGGTACTAGCAATCATGACAGCGCGCCCCTCAGTCCGCAGGCACATATACATGCCCAGAACACCTGCAGAAAGGCAGGCCGTTGTCCTGGATTTTTTCAGGCTGGCACACTTCCCCAAAGTGCTTTGTGCCATAGATTGCACCCATGTGTCCCTACGTCCACCTAGGGCCACTGAGCACATCTACCGAAACCACAAGCACTGGCATTCCATCAATGTACAGGTGGTATGCGATGCAAAGGGAATCATCACCTCTGTCTATGCAAACTACCCTGGCTCCACCCATGACAGTTTCATATACAGAATGTCCGCCCTGAGCCGGGCCCGGGAAGCTGGGCAGCATGGCGACACATGGCTCCTAGGTGAGTACAAATGCCCTTGCACATGCATGCAAGTCACACACAGACAAATACCCAAACCCTAATAATCTCAACTATTATCACCTCCTCAGGGGACAGTGCCTACCCTCTGAGCAACCACATGATGACGCCAATCTGGAACCTCACCACACCACCCCAGGTAAGATACAACGCCGCCCATATTGCAACCAGGGCCATAGTGGAGCGCACATTCGGAGTGCTCAAGTCACGTTTCCGCTCCCTTGACCGCTCTGGCGGGCAACTACTCTATGCACCACCAGTAGTGTGCAGGATCATTGTGGCAGCATGTGTCCTGCACAATGTTGCAACACGGCAGGCCGTCCCGGTGGACATGGTGGTGCCCCCACATCCCCAACCACAGGCACAGGTGCTGCCCATGGGAGGGGACAGGGCACGTGGCGAGGAAGGCCGGACCCAGCTTGTGGCCACATTTTTCACCTAAACTCCCACCCCTGCTGAGTGCATACAGGCCCGGCACATACCAGGTGACAATCGATGATGACAAAGAGACAGTCAACTGTCACAATCTTACCACCCTGAGAATGTTGCCATGTAAGTGCCACATCGTCTGCATCCCTAGCTAATTAAACACAAGCTATCCTGTGTGACCAAAAGGCACACATATGACATATGACATGATATGGCCTATACACAAGTATTTCAAGGTGCGATGAGGCTGGGAGGGGGGTACAAGGGAAGACAGACAACCGTACTACTAGGCCAGGTGTCATTTAGATTGTGCAAGTGCAGGGGTAGGGAAAAGTGGAAGGGGAAGGGGAGGGGGGGAGTGCAGTACAGGGGAAGTAGACCAAACAACAAATACATAGGTCAGCTGGTGGCAACTGCAAAAGTAAGTGCAGACAAGTGCTGGGAAGGGGGGGCTGTAGGGATAGAGAGACAGTACCACAGTGCAGGGGTTGCCAGGTAGGCAGTGGAAGTGGAGAGTGCCTGGGCCAGGGACCGAGGTCGGTGAGAGTGGCCCAGTTGCAGATCCAGTGCAGTTCCAGTGAAGAATTCTGCAAGGGAGAGGCAGAGAGAAAGCAGAAGCAAAGAGGAAGGTCTTGAGGTGCTTCCCGAACCGGAGATGGTTCCCCTCAAGTTCAAGTGAGGCAGGAAGGATGTTCCAGAGGGAGGGCCCTTCCGCGGAGAGAGCTCTACCCCCAGCTAGTTGCTCTGAGAAGCGGCTGACCCTGACATGCAAGGTGTGCATCACAAACACCTGCAAAACAGGCCATGGCCATCACTGTCATGTCATTCAAACCCTCCCAAACCACAACATGACATGGCAAGCAATACCCATACACCAACACAGTAACAATAAGGTACACATTGCCATGTCCAAAATGTACAGTGGCATCAGACAATGATGCCTGACCTGGAATCAGATGAAATGACAGACCAACAACCTCCCACCCAAAGTCATTTCCAAATGCATTACAAGAGTTGTAGACGTAACATAACAATGAATGCCTGTCGACATGCACATTGTGCATTGCAAAATCAACACTGCAGCTTCTGTGTGCTGTGTCCTACTCCTGCAACACACTGCTCAGCGCACAGCACAGTGAACAGCCATTGTGTGTGAAGCACACCCTGAGCATCACATCTAAGCGACAGACCACATCAAAAAGCAAATTAGGCATGTACAGGATCCATAATTGGTCACAGAACATGTGCTGCAGGGACACAGTGGCCACCAGAAGGCAAACAGTGTACACATGGATATGCAAGGGTGGGAGTACATGTAATGCATCAGAGTGCAAGTGTGTGGGTCTGCAAGGACATGCACTCAACATATGCATGTGCACTCAAGTGACCATCAGTGTTCTCTACACATCACATGTGAACATTCACCATGTGTACACCCCAGCATGTCAAACCACAACTATCCCCTCACACCTGAAAGGTAAACACAACACATGAACAGGCATTGATCAGCAGAACACAACATGTACAAAGGATACCACCATTACAATGTCAGAGTTCCCATCACACTGCAGGGCAAGGCAACTATCAACAACAACCCCCCCCCCTCCCTCACAAATGACCATGACCCACTGAACAACTGCACCTGGGTCATGGAGCCTTCAACTCTCAATTCCACCTGGCCACAGGATCACCTTTACCCTTCGTCACCATCTCCCACCTTGTGTGTAAAAAGGTGCCTGCACCCTCAGAATCCACACTCATTTCCAAAATCACAAAATCCAAGGCATAAAAACGGACCAGAACACCCTCCAGTAGATGACTTGACGTAGCAGTACCTCACAAAGGCCAAGTACTACCACAATTATGCAACAACCAAGGTAGCACAGTAAAACAATGTCACAGCAGGGTGTGACCACGTGTGGTACATAACAAAGGATGGTGCACCATGAACGGATGTGTACTGTCACAGGTCCCGTGTACAGGCGTGGGAGTGTCACGAAACAACCACCCCCACCGTGTCCCTGGTGCCTGCAAGGTCAAACTCACACAGGCCCCTGAGACCCTGGTGGGGAAGGAGGTTCGGGGATATGCAGTCGGGACAGGTGTTGGCACACTGGATAACTGGAATGAGTGGCAGGAGAGGGGAGGAGGAATGACACATGAAAGTCGGGAATGCACGAAAATGTACTACCTGCATGAACACATACACAATCCAAACAAACTTGGACATCATTGTCATGGCCTTCTGTAGTCCAGGCTTAGGAGTGGTACAAACCAACCACCCCCTCTATGGTTTTGGCGCCTGCAAGTTCGGGGCTTACACAGGCATCCGCAATCCCAGCGGGGAAAGAGGGTTAGGGAACGTTGCTTGGATAGGTACGGGAAGCAGGAACACCGGGTAGAGGGTACAGGGTTCAAAATTGCATAGGATTCCGGGTGATTAGGGGGAAAAAAACATACCAAATTGAATCACACATACATCCATGCATTAGTGCACCCCCCAGAAAGCCTATGCAGAGCAGTTTGAAAGAAAAACAACAAGACACTTAGCTCTGGTTTTGAGTGCTGGCCTCCTGCCTGCGCACTCTCAGGTCCGGTTACAGGAGCACTGCAATACTGCAAAGAGAGCCACAGTCAACAACCTGTACGTGCCAATTACACAAAAACACACCACCAAACATGCCCCATAGCAACAAACTACTCTACAAACAGACAATCTGGTGTAGATGCTTTGTACCCATATATAACATTACCCCTGTGACAGGTCATACACAGTCAATGCAGTAAGTCAGCCGCCGGTGACTGCATGGCAAATGGAACACCAATGTGTCACAATTCACACAACATGCAATGTTCCCTGGCTAAGCAGACAGACCCATATAGTAAGCCATGACTTCAGAGCAAGTTGCGTACCACCATGACCGAAACAAAGTTGGCAGTGCATTTATCATAAAGTACATGGAAATGAAATGCACTGCACCCGAGTATGTCCCTTGTTGTATGTCCCTGTGAGCTGCCCCTTTCCATGTCTCGGAAGGCTACATGGTTGATACAAGTGCCTCAATGGACCTTGGTGTACCGGAGGGTATGTGCCACTGCCCCTGCAGGTGTCCCAGACAACCTTACAATCAACAGCCATCAGTCCACCAACACATCTGAGCTGCATTGTGTGCTTCAACACCAATATTCGTCCAAGCTCACCCTCAGTGGTGTGACTAAGCCTGCATGTGCAACTCGCCTGGTGCAAGCTTTGCTGTGTTGTGGCCCCCCTGTGCTGCTCACCTTGCCTGGAGTTCCTTGGAACACGTCAGCAGTTCTAGGATGTAGGTCTGCAATCCCTGTGCCTCTGCTTGTGCACACATGTGCATGTGGGCACCAACAAACGTGTCCAGAATTCCGTCGTCCAATGGGCCATGTCTGCTGGCAAAGGTGCTCTGGAGGTTCATCCCCCTGCAGAAAGGGCATGAAACACATGATTAATGCTACAAAGTCATCTGTGTGTGTCTCTTCAGGCATCTCATTACTTGACCATGTCAGAGAGTCACATCATAAATCACACCATCAGTCTGTCTTTCACATCCAAAGTGTGGAACACTATCTACAGCATGAATTGCAACAAGCATGTGTACAGTAAAGATAAGAAACATACTACACAATGCATAGCAATTAATGTACACATTAATCATGAAACACCCCATCTAGCAAAAGCTGAACAGTGAACAATAACACCAAAATCATCCCCACTAGGGGTGTAAACACAAGTCACACAGCACCAGACATGCCACAGATATGACAGTCCAAAGCCCTTGTGTAAAAGTTTGTGACACCGAACCATCCTTGCAAGCCCATGAATAAGGGAGGCAGGAGTGGCATATGTGAGTCAAGGACCCCAAGCAGCAAACACATATACAAGACAAGCCTGAAGGGCCCAGCTGGAACAGACAGTGGATGCCTTCAAAAGCCACAAAGCACCGCACCGTCACATGAAAGCACAATAGACAAGCAATTTTAAACTATATTAACTATTAACTAATTACACTAACTATGGAAAACCTACATTACCTAATTAAACTAACTATCAAACAGAAACTTAACTAACTAAACTAAAAGAAAAATAAAAAATGGCCACATACGACCCAGGGGGGAGGGGAGGCACCCAGGAGGGGGGAGGTACAGGGTGCTGCTCAACATCCACATGCGATGATGCTGAGCCAAAAAAAAAACCTCCATGGGCTCAACGCCTGCACAGCCCGACCTATGTGGGAGATAGATGGTCGTCCGAGTCTGGCACATACTGTAAAGGAGGACGTGGCACAGTAGCCTGGCCACGCCTAGCCACAGCTTGCCCCTCGTCGGCAGCAAGTCTTTCGGATGGGTGAGCCTGGTTCTGTGTGGCGATGTGACGTAGGTCTGCATGCAGAACCTCACGTGATACACGTGCTTCCTCTTGCAAGGTAGCACGTGTAACACAGAGTTCCTCCTGCAAGGCCTGGCTGGACAACCGCTGCACCTCCCAGCAAGCCTGTAGCTCAGCCGAGATGGTACGCTCAAGCTGTGCAAACCTCTCCTCTGCCTGCTGCCTCTGGGACATCATAAGGACACCCAGAGTGGGTCTGAGGGAGGCATACTCCTCCCTCAGGGCATCCATGTGCGCCTCTGCGTGAGCAGCAATTGCTTGAAGCAGAGACGACATTTCAGCCTGGCTTGCCCTGTCTGAGGCCGCCATGCCCAGCATGAGCGAGCGGGCCGTGGACCGTGCAGCCTGCTGTTGGAGAAGCACCTGCCTAGCAGGGGGGAGCACAGATCGGGCCACACGCTCCATGCTCTCAGCGATGTTCTCCATTGCTGCCCCCTGCCGTTCTGAATTGGCAGTCATGTCTTGTTCCCACTCAGTATACTGCGGTTGCGCACGGCGACCGCGTTGCCAGGCTTGACCCCTGCGGGACCCAAGGACCGGGGGTCCTCGCTGTGTTGGCACCGCCCGCGGCTGCACGACTACATGCCCCCGTCGACGTGATGTTCCAGGCACATCAGGGACTGGTGTGGAGGGTGACCAATGCGTCCCGATCCACCACGGGCGGAGGAACCAAGACTGTCTGATCCCTCAGTGCAGGTGTCGCAGACAGAGGAGTGTCCACATCAGAATCACTCACCCCTGACACATGGACTTGATGCTCATCCAACTCAACATGGACGTCAGAGTCGTCATCAAGGCTGGACTCATAGGCAGCCAGAGACAAGATGGACTGTAGCACTTGGGGGTTTTCGTGGCCTACCACCCCACGACCCCCACTAGTGCCGGGTTGATGTAGTGGTAACAACCCTGTGTCTGGCATGACAACACCATCCTCCGCCTCCATTGCGTCATCACCTGAAAAATATAGAGAAAAAAGGTCACTACACATGTCAGAAGCACACAACACACGCACACACCGACAGCAAACGCATCAGGCAGACATGTGACACACAACATATAACCTGGCATGCATGCTGGGTCAACTTTGAATTGCTTCTGTGATCAGACCTGTTAAAAGGTGGCAGTTTCCATGGAAGTGGGTCTATGCAGTGCAGAAAATGTGTATGCCACTCACTACCTACATGTACAAGGACTCCATGGTGTGTGCCAGGAAATGTGAAGGCAGTGCAATGTCAAATTCAGACATCACGTGCATTGTGCATTCAATGTGTACCATATCTAGAAGCCAAGCACCCCTCCACCCCAGTACCAAAGCAGGGATGCCTAGCATGGTATCAAAAGGCTGACCATACACCTGTGTATTGACAGGCAGTGTTGACTGGCATCAACAGCTTAATGTGATTCAAGTGACAACACTGCAAATGATGCTGGGACAGTAAGCAGGACACATGATGAAAACTCTGGATTCCGCCCATGTGTGAAGAAGACACAACAACAGTTGGACAGAGTCATTGGCCATTGAACAGGCTGAGGCCTGTGAGCCACACAGATTGTCAGACCCTAAACATGTGTGCAACGCAGGACTGAGCCACAGTTGACATGGGAAAGCTGGTGAGATGGCAGGCAATGTATGTAACCAAGGACTTGTATTACAGTGATCATCCAGTCAAGGACACATAGGGGCATGCGTGCAATGCACATGGAGCATCAATGGGCACTCATGTCCCTGTGGGACATTTCACCTATGCACAGTACAAGTGAGATACCCTGCATCAAGTAGAAAGGCTGTACCACACGGCATATGTTTGGCAGATTCTACGCTGGAAGTTAGCATCTACACAGGACGCATGAACAAGAAAGTACACATTGGCAAGATTGAAGAACACCAGTGCAAAGGTGGAACTGGGGTGCAGAGTGGCGGAGAAGGGGCAAGGGAGCATGCCTACATGGAGTCCCCGTATGCAGGCAGAGGAAACATGCATGACGGAAGCATTGCATTACTTACACATCAGAACCATGTACACGTCACATGTAGCGGCAATCTTGCACAACACATCCCACAAGTGAAACACACACGTCCTCAACAAACACGCATCAACACTCACTGGACTGGGCATCAAAGTCCAGCATCTCTCCCACTCCTTTGACCAATTCAGGTGGTATGAACTCCGCAACGAGTGCCTCATGCGGAGTGAGCTCTTCCTCCTCTGGTGCAGGCCCACCGCCAGTCACCAGAGTCAAGTTGTAATTAGAGGCACGCTTAGCCTTAGTGCTGTGTTTGATGTCATTCCAACGCTTTTTGCACTCTTGCGCCGTGCGCACCTCATGGCCGAATGAACTGACATGTTTCGCAACATGCTTCCAGTGGGTGTCACGTTGGGCAGCCGTAGTCTGACTTTTGGCACCCACTAGCATGTCACGGCTGTGGCCCCGCACGTAGTCCACGAGGAAGTCCAGTTCCTGCTTACAGAAAGGCTTCTTCCTCGACGTGCAGGAGGTCGTGGCTGTGTGTTGCGTCCCAGTCTGTGCTGCAGGTGCAACCTTCCTCCTCTTGGACTGTGGCGCAGAACCTGGCTGGCTAATGCCGCCCTGACCAGTATGGCCAGTGGGTTCGGTGGATTGAGCCAAGGGAGTGGCAGGTGGAGGGATGACCAAAGGCCTGACTTGTGTCAGTGGCAGCTGGGTGCCCACTAATGGACCCTGCGCAGCAACATCAGCTGTGGCAGGGTCATTGACCGCAACGGTCCTGGTTGGCAGACTCACAACCGGGGTGCTGTTGGGTGCATCTGCCACTGCACTTGCCAACACCTGGCTGTTCAGGGCAGCAGATGACATGAATGCCCCCGGGACACTTGTCTTGGTCTGAGCAGCCCGGCCTGCCCCTATGGTTTCCCCCCTGGCCTGTTGGAGATCTACCAAGGGCTCATCAAGTGCCAACGCAGCCTGCGCTGGCAGACCCCGAGCCTGGGTGGCAGTGTCCGCAGCTACAACTGCAGCTACCACTACCCATGGGCCCGTGGCAGTCGATGGAACAGACTGCCGGGTCACACAGGCGCCAGTGCCAGATGCAGAAGCTGCATCCCCCGGAACCACAGGGGGTGGTGGCATGACTGCACCGACACATGGCACAACATTGTGCTCAAGTGGCGCACCCCTGCCTCTTCCCCCTCTGTGGCCGCCCTGGACACCCTGGAGTCCCCCTACTCCCTGGTCACCACGGCCACGTCCCCGACCACGCCCGCCACGAGGAGTACACCCAGCTGAGGCGCCCTCACCTTTGGTGGCCTCCCAACCATGGCACAGATGTAGTAGTGCCGGCACAGATGGAGTGGTGCCAATGGGAGGTGTACACCACAATTGACCTGGGCAATTGAGGTGAAGGGGGTGGGAAGCAAGATGTTAACAGCCCCCCTGCACCTGTGACTCCGGTGATGTAGTGACGGGTCACGCAACGCTCAGGCACCCCAAAACTGCAGTAAAACTGTGCACGCAACCCTGCAGCCTACGTGCATGGATTCAACCTCCCGCAGTACGCAATGGCACCCAGTAACACGAATAACGCGTACGCGTGGGACACGCAGGCTACTATGACATCGAAAATGGGTGTGATACACAGGGGCACCCGCAGGAAAAAGTGCGTGTGCGACTCACCGTCTGACTAGCGCGATGCAGAAAAACACACGTAGCCAATACCCCAGCAAAAGAAGAGATAAGTCCTTGATAGCTGTGAAGTTGTGATGGCGCGCGAAACAACAGGAAGCAGCAACACACGTCGGTCTCCACGAAAGGCACGTACAGCGAACTGCTGGGCCCGCTCACCTTTAACCCGTGCTGAGGGAAACGCACGCGCGCGTCACGTCACTTACGTGCATGGGCCCTTTCCTCGTATTACACGCGGATGTGCAGTTTTTCACGCGCGCTGAAATGCCCATGCACGCCTGTGCGCCACGTCACAGGGGTGCTTGCGCTTGAGGGGCCTTCTGTCCAATGAAATTGCGTATGCGTGCAGACGCGCTTACGCGCTAAGGGCCTTTCCTCGAATTACACGCTGACGTGCCAATTTTCACGTGCCAAATCACTCCGTATCAAGCTGGCCACGCGCAAGCACACGGAAGACCACGCTCCTGCCCAGAAGGCCAAACTACTGCCCCCCAGAGCCCCGAGCACGCTCCCACCTGCCATCTGCTGTTGCCTGACTGCCTGCTGCCCACGTGCCCTGCCATTTGCTGCCTGCACATCAGCCAGGGGTGCTTTTGCTGTGACCACCCCTGCTGGAACCGAAGACTCCCGACTGGGATTCCATCGCTCCACAGCCCAGCCCCAGGACCCAGTTGCCCACCCATTCCTGCCTGTGGGGTTGTCATGTCGGGCACTGCAACATCTGGCACCACTGACAACCCCCGGCCGGAGAGGCAGAGGGGCACCAGCTTCAGTGCAGGGAAGTTGGTGTCCTGGTGGAGCAAGTCCTGGGGCAATATGATGCCCTCTTCGGAAGTTCCCGCGCCGACAAGGAAGGACGGACCAGGATCTGGACTGACATCGTGACTGCCATCAACGCGGAGGGGGTGGCAGTCCGCGACTTCCAACATGTCAAGAAGCGCTGGGAGGACTTCAGGTCCAGGACCCTGAACAAGGCCCGGTGCCTCTTGAAGGCAGCGGATGCCAAAGGGCGCCGGGGCCACTTGTCGGAAGATCAGATGAGGGTCCTGGAACGCATATCCCCAGCGCTCCACGTCCAGGTCCTTGAGAGGCAGACCCGTCTGGAGTCGAGCGGTAAGTGTACATGCATCCTGATTGTGAGCTGTGCGTGTGGTGATGTTTCAGTAGTGTGCAGGTTGCACATCTGTTTGTATGGGGTCGAGTATGGGTGGGGGTGTACAGGGCCGTGAGGCTAACACATGCGAGGGCTGTAATGTGTGAGACATGGATGGTGCTTGTGTGTGTAGGCCTGCATGCCAAATGCAGTTGTGTGGGCACACATGTTTGGATGAATGTGTATGTAAGTAGACATGTCCGTGATGTCACGCATGTATGTTGTTTTCAGCTGCATGTATCAGCACTGTGTACATGTGCATTTGTGTGTATTTGACAAGGGTGCAACAGTGATGCAACATGGATGCATGTGACAGCGGGATGTGGAAGCCTGATTGGCAGATGTGACATGGATGCCCATTTGAACACTGCGACACTTGGCAGAGGTGTACACATGCATGCAAGTGTGGTGGTGTGTGTACATGTGTTGTGCACTTCCTGTGTTGCATGTGATGTCTGGCTCAGCTTTGCCTGCTCATGCTGTTGTATGTGTATGGATGGTGCTGGCAGTTGTGATATGGCTGTGGTATGGCTCATGTGTGCGAGTTGAAATGACATGTGTGTTGGGGATTGTGATGGCATGTCTGAGGTTTGCCAATGCCACTCATGTACAACTGTCATGTGTGTATGTGTCCATTGTACAGTGCCCTGATGCCTGTGTTTTATTTCTCCCTGTCTGCAGCGTCAACTGATGAAGAGGGCGGAGAAGGTGCTGTGGAGCACAGCGGCGGGGATCCCACCGCCAGCCGGAGACACAAGGCCCGGCTCCCCTCCCATGTTGTCATCTCGTCGGGGAGTGAGGAGTCTGGTGCCGCGTCCCAGGCCGCAGCTGCCGGGGGGAGGTCCAAGAGGCGGAGGTTGGAGTTGGACTCCTCGGCAGAAGAAGGGGCAGCTGGGACCCCACAGGGTCCAACGGGGGACGATGGCACAGAGTCATCCAGGTTGGTGGGGGGTTTGGTGGAGGAGGTGGCCGTGCAAGCAACAGAGATGGGGTCTGGAGGTGGGGATCCCACTGGTGCTAGTGGTGCAGTGCAGGACCAGGGACAGGAGGCAGCACAGACCGCCGCAGAGGTGCCTGTGTGCAATCCTGTCCCTGATCCTGTCCCTGCATCATCTTGCACCAGCAGGGATGCCTACGTCCAGATCCGTTTTCAGGCAGGGGATGAGCGAATGACAACTGGCCTTCCTCTGCCTGCGGACGTGGCTATCCGGGTCCGGGTTGAGCCTGTCCTGACTGGTGTGGCGCTGCATCAACGGGCCAGTTGAGGTGACCTGCAGTCTTTTCATGAGGAGACTGCACATCATCTCGAATGGCTCGTTGAGCATGTCAGCCTACTGGGACAGGTCACCCAGGCCGGATTCCTCTGTTTGATGGGGCTTGCTACGACCCCCTCCTCAACTGAACCCCCTACGCGCCAGTCATCCTCCGTGCCATCTTCCCACCCATCAGTCACCTGGGTGCCCTGTGGAGCTGCCTCTGACGGTGCGGCCAGGCTGGTGGAGGAGGCATCCCTGCCACAGTCGGGAGTCGGACGTCCAGCAGGGGTGGCCACATCAACGACTGCACCCCTGCCGGCGGAGGATGTGCAGGCAGCAGGAGGCAGTGCACGGGCAGAGGTACAGCAGCAGCAGCAACGTGGTGGGAGCCATGAAGGCTCGGGGCCTTCAACATCGGAGGGGCAGGCATCGGCCGGAGGGCAGGAGGACCCAGGACAGAGAGTGTCTTCCGTGTGGCAGCGGTTGGGCCATAGATGCGGAGCGGAATAGGCACGGCTCACAAAGGTCAGGGCTTAGAACTCCATGCGGAGGGCCCTGAGGCGGGCCGAGTGCCTCGAGGCAATCCGCAGGTGGTTGGAGGTGGACACGTCGACGGCCCTGCGGACCCTCGGGCCATGGAGGAGGACCGCCTCCGGGACATTGAGCAGGAGTTCGATGATGCCCTGGCCCGGGACATCCAAAAGTGAGCCGTCAGACTAGCCCGCTGCCCTTGTACATAGTTATGTAGTTAGTGTTAGGTTTCCTTTGTTTTTGGATTTATTTTGGACCTTTTGGACATTGGCCACATTTTTGTATATAGTTTATTTTATTAGTTAGTGTTGTTAGATGAGTTTCATTTCTTTTGTTGGGATAATGGACCCTGGCTTGTTCGTCTGTACATAGTTCACTGTTGGATTTTCTTTTTCTTTCACAATTTACCCATGGAGCAATGGCTTTCAATTATTATTTCCCATTGGATTTTCTTTTATGGACTGTGACTTTGGACACCATTCCTTTGGATTATGATTTTTGGTTTTGCTTTTTTTCATGGACATGCTTCTTTTCATTTTTGTACATTCCCATTTCTGTTTTTTTATTTTTGAATCTATTTATGTTTCCTTTGATACATATTTTTTGATCGAACTTCAATGTGTAGTATCATCTCATTGGTTTCATGCATATCATGATATGGGTTTTGAGATTCACTGACACCCATTGGGTGTATGTGAGGGACATGTCTTTGTTTCGAAACTTGCAATTGGTGTTCTGTCATGTAATTGCCATTTCTGAGTGGGTGGATGCAATACTCGGGTGGGTGTTTTGCATTTGGAGGCTGACCATAGGGACCAGGGATCTAGATTGTGATGACATGTTGGCTGGGGAACATGAGTTGGGGCCTGCTGGCGGGTGCCCCACAGTGCTGGGGGGTGGGGGTGGTGGGCAACATAGGTTGGACATGGGTGGGGGCCTGCTGGCAGGTGCCCCACAGTGCTGGGGGGTGGGGGTGGTGGGGAACATGAGTTGGACATGGGTGGGGGCCTGCTGGCAGGTGCCCCACAGTGCTGGGGGGTGGGGGTGGTGGGGAACATGAGTTGGACATGGGTGGGGGCCTGCTGGCAGGTGCCCCACAGTGCTGGGGGGTGGGGGTGGTGGGGAACATGAGTTGGACATGGGTGGGGGCCTGCTGGCAGGTTCCCCACAGTGCTGGGGGGTGGGGGTGGTGGGGAACATGAGTTGGACATGGGTGGGGGCCTGCTGGCAGATGCCCCACAGTGCTGGGGGGTGGGGGTGGTGGGGAACATGAGTTGGACATGGGTGGGGGCCTGGTGGAGGCTGCCCCTGCACTGCTGGGGGGTGGGCGTGGTGGGAGACATGGGTGGGGGCCTGGTGGAGGCTGCCCCTGCACTGCTGGGGGTTGGGGGTGGTGGGAGACATGGGTGGGGGCCTGGCAGAGGCTGCCCCTGCACTGCTGGGGGGTGGGGGTGGTGGGAGACATGAGTTGGAAATGGGTGGGGGCCTGGTGGAGGGTTCCCCTGCACTGCTGGGGGGTGGGGGTGGTGGGGAACATGAGTTGGACATGGGTGGGGGCCTGCTGGCAGGTGCCCCACAGTGCTGGGGGGTGGGGGGTGAGGAACATGAGTTGGACATGGGTGGGGGCCTGGTGGAAGCTACCCATGCACTGCTGGGGGGTGGGGGCGGTGGGAGACATGGGTGGGGGCCTGGTGGAGGGTGCCCCTGCACTGCTGGGGGGTGGGGGTGGTGGGGAACATGAGTTGGACATGGGGGGTCCTGCTGGCAGGTGCCCCACAGTGCTGGGGGGTGGGGGTGGTGGGGAACATGAGTTGGACATGGGTGGGGGCCTGCTGGCAGGTGCCCCACAGTGCTGGGGGTGGGGGTGGTGGGGAACATGAGTTGGACATGGGTGGGGGCCTGGTGGAGGCTGCCCCTGCACTGCTGGGGGGTGGGGGTGGTGGAAGACATGGGTGGGGGCCTGGTGGAGGCTGCCCCTGCACTGCTGGGGGGTGGGGGTGGTGGGAGACATGGGTGGGGGCCTGGTGGAGGCTGCCCCTGGTGGCTGGGGGTGCAGGGGGACATGCGTTGGTAGGCAGTAGTGCAAGTTGACATGTGGGTTGGCTGGGGGGCATGGCCATGGCCATGGTGAAATACACGCACCCTGCTGAAATTGCGTGTGGAACTTCCCGCGCACCCCTGAAATACACGTACCCAGCTGAAATTGCGTGTGGAACTTCCCGCACACCCCTGAAATACACGTACCCTGCTGAAATTGCGTGTGGGACTTCCCACGCACCCCTGAAATACACGCACCCTGCTGAAATCGCGTGTGGAACTTCCCGCGCACCCCTGAAATACACGTACCCTGCTGAAATCACGTGTGGAACTTCCCCCGCACCCCTGGAATACACGTACCCTGCTGAAATCGCGTGTGGAACTTCCCGCGCACCCCTGAAATACACCTACCCTGCTCGCATGGGGGCATTCGCGTGTGGAACTTCCCGCGCACCCCTGAAATACACGTACCCTGCTCGCACGGGGCCAATCGCGTGTGGAACTTGCGCGCACACCTGAAATACACGTACCCTGCTGAAATCGCGTGTGGAACTTCCAGTGCACCCCTGAAATACACGTACCCTGCTGTAATCGGTGTGGAACCTCCCGCGCACCCCTGAAATGCACGTACCCAGCTGAAATGATTTGAGGTACTTCCCGCGCACCCCAGTGATACACATAGCCCGCTTGCCATGCTAGTACAGGGTTAGCGCAGCCCTTTGCGCTGGATTGGGGATTTTGATGGCTTTTCTCTGCGCGAGAGGCGTTCTTGGGGGCGTAACTGGCGCTGCTGCAGGGTCGCTGCGCCACTGTGCGCCACGGCTGGTTTTGGTAGCTGGAATCCATGAATACGCTGTGCGCGGAAATGGATTTTAGCGCACACGGCTGGCACAGGGATTCGCACGCGCACACTGTGCGCCAGCCGCGTGCGCCACTTGTGCGCTGAATTCTTTGAATTACCCTTCATGTGTCAGTATGAAGATAAAGAAGACTTAACTATAATACAATCTAAACTAAACAACGAACAAAGTAGCATTTTTGACGAAATATCAAAACAAATTGCACATGGTGTACAACATGAAAATAAAGAATGTTCCTATTTATGATATATTTTACTGGTATTGATTTATCTGTTTGGATATTGGTAAATTTTGAGACAGTTAGATACCAATTGGTGTATTCTAATTGTTTATTTTTTGATCTAATTTAGTGGTATTCATTTATGTGATTAATGGTTGTAGAATCTTTGGGCAGTTAGATAGCTTTTGAAATATTGTGACAGTTTATATTTTTTACTACAAGTAGAAGTTTAGTTAAGGTTTAAGAACAGTTTAGTTATCAAATTTTGGTTTTAGGAACATTAAATAAGCATTTGTAAGATTTGCTGGTAATCTCTGCTTTAGAGTAATGGTACTATCATTACATTGAAACCATCCACATTTCTTTTTTATATATGGAGTGTAGTGCCCTGAATTGGTTGTGGCTCCTGTGTGGTAGATTATACCTATTGTTGTGAAGGTTTTCTTACCAAGTGATACTTGACCATGTGTGAATCCTGTCAGCTTGCAGTTGTTTTTGGAACCATCTGCATTGTAACGTAGAAGCATTAGTATTACATATTTACTATGTGTTTGTATTAGTAAGGTAGAGCAATTATCCGAATTGCAGGAAGTACATAATGCACCATGGTTTGCATTTTGTACAAGTTGCTGAAATGGAACGGATTCACAATTAGGTATTGATACAAACACCCATGCGCACATTGGGGATTTGTTCTTGTGTCACATTGTTGCAGAGTGTGCATGTATGTTTCCACAAGTATGAAATCAATAAGATTTCATTTATAGGTATGTTTTTTCTTTTCCAGTACTTGTAGTAAGTACATTAGAAATTCTTGTGGATCTTCCTGTGAGTTTATAGTGAATTTCACCATTCCAGCACAGTAGACCAATTGTTGTCTTATTCCATAAACACTATACGTGTCATCAGGATTGTTTGTTGCGTTTCTATGAAGTACTAACATTTGCAAACACAATTGGTCTGTAAATGTTGTCAACAATTGGTGGTAATTGAAATAGAATATTCATTGCTACATTTGCGTAGCAATTTACACCAATTACATTTGAAAGTTTAAATGGACCATGTAGTTCTGTATCTGAGTGCTTTTTTTGAGTTTGTCTTCCATTTTTGAAGAAGTACCTGGTTTACTTTCCCTAATAGTTTCTTTTTTGTTTGTGGTACTTGATGAAGTATTCATTTTTTTTTATTCTCTTTAGAGGATTTGCAGTTACACCCTGTTACATTTCTGTTTGATTTAGTTTTCTTTTAGAACATTTTACTTTTTGTGGAACAGGATATGTTTTTAGATGGGGGTATATAGTGAACGAAGTCTATTGTATTCTAAAATGCACGGAATATCAGCGTTTACTTTGCTTGCATTAAACTTGATTAGAAATAGACTGTCAAGTGTACATAACCGTGATAGTGCTATGTAGCTCATCCCTTCTTTAAAGACTGTGTTACCAATGTCTATCAATGCTTTGTCTAGGGAAAGACCTTGTGATTTATGAATGGTGTCTGCGTATGCAAGAGTAAGAGAAAATTGTTCTCTGCATACATACATGTCTTTGAAGAGAAGGAATCGAGCTGTTGAGCGTCCTATCCTTTCCACTTCTGAAAGTTTGTCAAATAGAATATTGACAAACTGAATGTTGTGGTCACGTGGGTATGTTTGAAAGCCAACAACTGTACCAAGTGCTCCATTAACTAGTCCTTGATCCACGTCAAGGTTACGTTTAAGCATTACTCTGCAATTTAAGGATAATTTTAATATTTTTTCCAATCCAGCTGTGTTGGAGATTGAATTTTCTAAACTATTTAGTCTTGTTGTGGCTTGTTCACACATGGGTAGTGTCATACCATGTATGTATAGTTTGTCTGTGGCGCTAATTTCAATTATTGGTTGCATTTCTTTTTTTAACATTGTTTCATTGAATTTGAAACAGCTTGCAAGAGTTGGCATTAAGGCCATACAAATGACATTTTTATGGGCTAATTGTTCCATAACATCTGTAGCACATGCATTATCGCCATAAAGTGCATTAATTTGCCAGGTTTTCAATATTGTTTCTGCTTCTTTCGAGAGTCTACCAACTCTGATACTTTTTAAGATGTTGGCATAAGTGAGATCTGCAGATTGCCGCATGTTTTCTGTTAATTCTCTGTATTGGAAATGTTGCCAAAGGTTGACATTTCCAATGCTGCCATCAGTTTTACGGCAGAGTTTGTGTCCTAATGTTTTAAAAATAGGCTCACCTTTTACTGGTGTCAATTGAAGAAGATCTCCGAAAACAATAATGTGTTTTCCTGCAAAGAGCTCTTCATAGTTTGTTTTCAGTACTTCTTGTAATCTGAGGTAAATCAAAGCCAACATTAGGTTGGAGACCATGCTCACTTCATCTATTAGTAGCATTTTCATTTGTTTTAATACTCTGCATAGTTCCATTACAGCTTCTGTAGAAAGTTTTGTGGTCTAATTTATTTTGGTGTTCTACTGGCAGGAGTAGTAATCGGTGTAAAGTGACACCGCCTATGTTGTAGGCAGCTAAACCTGTGGGGGCAGTGACAACAGCTTACAGTTTGTTGTTTGTCAATTGTTGACGGAATTTACTGATGATTTTGATTAATAATGTTTTGCCAGAACCAGCTTCACTACTGACATACAGTAGTATAGGTTTGTAATGTTGGCAGGTGCATTGTTTGTTTTCATGTTGTACACCATGTGCAATTTCTTTTGTGACTTCTTGAAAAATGCTACGTTGCTCATTGTTTAGTTTTGATTGTAGTATAGTTAAGTCTTTTTTATCTTCATACTGACACATGGTGTTTTCTACTTCCGGCATAGCTAATTCTGCCTCATTTGTTATTAGTGGCTCTCCCAGTGGTTCTTGGCTTCCTGTTACAGAAGGTTGACTACTGTCAGGAGTGTCCTTATCTAGTTGGGCCTGGAGTCATTCTTCGTGTTGCTGTTCATTGTGCAACATTGTTTTGTACTGTGTAAAGTTTACATTGGTTATAGTGCTTTCATTTGCTTTGAAAGCTTCTTCATAGGAGTCATAGTTATCTAGTATTTCTTCTTCTTTTCTCCATGGTTGAAAGAGTTGTTGCAGGGACATGTAATATAATTCTTTATGTTGAGGAGCCTTTACTGACAATTTGATATGATTAATTCAATTTGGTTTGGTGAGTTTTACTAAGCTGCCTTCACAATTTGACACTCTGTATTTACCTTTTCTTCAGCAGGTTTTATATTATTTTTGTATGTGAAGTTTTGGGCTATGGGGTATAGACACATGGATTCCAAAGTGGTTCTTCTGTTTGGGTAGAATGTGTCCAGTAAATTGTTTTTTAAAATGTCTTGGCTGTTGGGATCATGTTTGGCTATTGTTTCTATATCATCGTATGATTTTAGAACTCTTTTTCTAGATTTAGCAGAACCAAGACTTAGCCATACTATTTTTCAGATTTTCCATACAAAGCTGTACTAGTTAAACGATCTGCTGCTTCAAAGGAGCCACATTATCTATGGGAGAGCATTTTTATGCCCAAACTGTATAATTTCTGATACAGTGTTTTGTCTGATGACAGGTCATTCCAGAGGTCTTGGAGCTCTGTTTTTCTGCTTTGGTTAAGTATGCTGTAACATATTGTGCAACTTCAGTGGAATTTTCTGCAATGTACTGCACATCTTTGTTTGCATTCCATAAGTGGGCAATGATTGCATTGTAATCATTGATATATTTTTCTTCTTCTGTTCTTTTTATGTAATATGTATTTTTAGGTGATTTACCTTTAACACTATGTCTAACTGAAGACATGAAGTTGTTTACTTGACCTGTTTTTGTAGCCGGTCTAGGGAAACCAAAGCAGCATTTGGTGTAGTATTTCCCTTTGTTTTTGTATTTGCGACGACAATATTTGTCACATTTGTGTCTTTGAAATTGTGAAATCTGTGCATGAAGATCACTATTTGTTGCTTCTGATGGAATTTCACAAGTGACATATTTTTCAATAAACTGTAACATAGTGGCATCATTGTCTTGACCAAATTTAGGAGCATCTTTAATTCATAAAAGCATGTGGATATGTGGTGCTCCTCTGGCTTGGTATTCTTTTCTCCAAAAGAAGTGTTGCACTTCTCCGAGGGGAGGAACAGTTTTATTACAAATAAAGTGTAACATAGCAATGAAGCGATGGTGAAAATATCTTGAAACATTAACAGGATCTAGAGAACAAAGTTCTCCAGGTATTATTATGTCTATGTTTGTTTTGTTTTTGTTTGATATGCGTAGCAAATCATGTAAATCTTCCCATGCATATTCTGCACAACTTAATGTAACAAACCAAGTGGGTGGGCCAAGGTTTCTTATTATACAACGTACATCTCCATGACGTCGAAACCAGTACTCTTTAGTACCACGCATGTTTGCTAATAGATTTGTAATACTTTATTGTAAAACCTCATCTTTTTGTTGCAGTTTTTGTAATAATTGTGTAGCTGACATATTTTGAAAGTGGGATCCTGATTTTAATGTGTGTGCAACTCCGTAACATAAATTTGCTAGTTCACTTTCACAGAGTAGGTGGAATATGTATTCCACATTTTGTCTAAATCTGGGATCTTCAGAATACATCCGTGACGAGCGGTATTCTGATGCTGTTATTTGAATAGGTCTATCATCGTATCTTCCTCCTTTGCCAGTAGGAAAGAGTAGAGGAAAAGCACATGCTTCTATACTTTTTTCCCATATGCTGATTGGTGATCCTTTTTTTTTGTTGCATTTGGTATGTTTCCAGTGCATCTTCTATGGTGTCATTAGAGTGCAATGGATGAATTGTATAATGGTCTAAAGTATCGGATACTGTAGAAAGGATCTAGAAGCTCAGATTGACCAGCTTCTGGTGACTCTTGAATTATTTCAGTGGTTTCCTTCAAGTTTTCTTCAATATTTATTTCTTTGTAGTATTCATTATTGTCTTTTAGATATTGCATGGCTTGTCTAACTTTATGTAAATCTACCAGGTGTTGCCAAATGTGTTAGTCTTTTGTAGGTACACCATTTACTAAGATAATTAAAGATTGCTCCATTGGACGTTGCACTCCCAGAGTGTGCACATTTTGTTTTAGATCTAATGGTAAATACACTACTTTTCCATGAATACCTTTCACTGATTCAGAGGGAGGTAATTTTGCTGTTTTTGGTTGAAGGCATATTAATGCTTGAAAGGGGTGCACTGTTTGAATTATGATGCTCTCATAAAAATTGAGTTGTTGTAGTGGTTTTGGTAGTGGAAATAATTCCAAATTATTTGTGGTAGCACGTGAAGGAGTTAGGTTGTTGTCAAGTTTTGTAGTGCAGTAACTGCAAAGTATTAAGGGGTCAGTTATTTCGTATTTGTTTTCTGCTTTAAGGTAGAGAGCTAATTCAAACCATTTAGAATCTTCATTGTCTTCTATTTTGTATGTTAGGTCTACAGTTGTTGTGTTACTTTTATAAAGAAAGTTCTGCGGCAACATACACACACATGGTTTGGTACTTCAGCAGATGTACTTTTAAATTTCAGTATTTCTTTTTGTATGTGTGTAGTGGAAGGTTGCCATGCATAGAATTGTTGCTAATTTGTTTTAAAGCTATTTCATTCTGTAAGTGGCTTTCACTTCCAAAATATTTTTTCTGGATATAGTCGATTTCTTCAGGTATGTCTTTTGCTGTACCATGTAGAAGAATGTTATTTAAATTGGCTAGTGCTAAAGCAGGACTTTTAGCATAGTACAGTTTATAGACTAGATTTCTTATAGTTGAATGATGTGTTGATGTCATTTTGATATAATGGAAGGTGGTTTTGCAAGTAGGTCCTGAAATGCAGGCCAATGAATGTCCTTGTAGTCCTGTGTACTTGCGCACTGGACAGGTATCCATATTTCGCAGTAGTTTAATTTTGATTTTGTCTTTGCCTTTCACATATTGATTGAGGAATTGGCGTAAAGACTTGAAAGATGTTTTGGGAATGTTACACATTGACGTGCATGGCCATTTGTATACTAGATGTTCTGATTCAGTTGAATGGAGAGGTAATTCTAAGTTTTCTGGGGATATTTTTGTAAGCAGTATTTCTTGTTCTATTATGGTGTTATTAACTTTTTCCTAACCTTGTCCACTGCTATGTATGGCAATTGTATTTGTTTGCTTTTGTTTGTATGCTAATTCATTAAAATATAGTTCTGTGCTTGTACTGTGACTCCACGCATCTCCACAGATATTTAAGAAGTTATTTCTGTTGACATTTCGTTTATTGAGTAATCTTTTTTGTAATTTAGTCATTAGTTTTGTTAGTGGTTTCATTTTGTTTCAGACTAAAATAAATAGCTTTCTTTTGAGAAGGATTGCACTGTCTATCAAAGCTTCTAAGATTAATTTCCTAATTTTCCGATAGGTTTTAAGGGTTGTGGACTCTGTGACGGAACATTTTTGCTAAAATACTTTTTTTGGTATGCTTACTTGGCACTATATCAAGATTTATAGGAGCAGTTTTATCAGTAGTGGTAGCTGAATTTTTGTTAATTGTTTTTTTTTCGTTTTACATTTTGATAGAGGAGGCAAAGTTTCTGTACTTGAAGCATGTTTTGTTTCGCTAAATGACTGTATTAGCTGTTTTGTTTGAACTTTTTTTACAAATTCTGCTAGAGATGGATGCTTATTTTGGACACTTCTATCATCATTTGCTCTACTTCTGTGTTGCTTTCTACGGACTTGAATTGTGGTAGGCATTCTTTAAGGTCTGTTGAAAAAAATAAAGAAGGTATGGGTTGGGGTGTTCTGCAATGTATGTGTGCTGTGTGCATGAGTGTCTAAGTATGATGCTAAAGATGTTTGTGATGGTGTGTGATTGTGCATTGGGCAACTACAACTAGTTGGGATGGGTATTCTTGAATGTATGTGCTACTAAACTGGGGTTGAAATGACAGTAGAAACTAAGCTAGTGGTGTGGAGAAGTACAAATAGTAAATCTAATGGTATACAATTAAAACAGTTGTTTGTTCTATAATATCAAAATTCTAGGGGCTGAGTTGGGTCATTTGGGCGCCGAAAAATGGGAATTTGTGCGCCATTCTGCCTGTAAATCTCTGTTTAAGAAATGGGGATTTGTGGACTGAATGGTGCACAATCTCTATTTTTATGCACAGAAATAGCATGAATTACCCTTACAGTGTGTTTGAGTAATAGTACAAATATTATGGTGGTATTTAACTTTTTCTGGAATGAGCAGGTTTCTTCTTAGTTCTTCTTTGTACTTCAAATTCAGCTGCTTCTTTTTAGGAGAGTGGTCTTCTCTGCAATTGTAAAGGAAACAAATTAGTAATTTTGTTTGTATATAGCACTGATTTTAATTTAGACATTGATTTTTATGTTTTTTTTACAAGTATTGTTGTTTGATATTTGAACATAGTGCGTGCATGCAATTTTGTTTGAGTATGTTAACTCTTTATATTGTACTTTAAAGATGTTAGTTCAACATGCTTTGCAAATGTGTGTGTAAAAAGAAATTAAATAGCAGATGGGTTTGGAAGTGACAGTTGATTATAGAAGATGGGAAAAATGACAGTAAGTTAATTTTATAGGTTATACAAGCTAAAAGTCAGTTAATTTGTTTATATGTATCTATAAGAATTGTACATGTACTATACAGAAAATATGTATACCTGTAGTTTGTGTTCATGCATATGGATATGCATGCAGCTGCAAGTAGAAATCTTGGAGACTTGTACAGTATTTCTTGTAGAAGGAGCTTTCAATGATATGACACTTGTACTCAGAGAGATTAACAGTACATTTGAAGTGCTGATCTATGATGATGCAGTTAGATGTAGAGGTCTTGGATATGATTGGTGGATGGTCGTGTGATTGCTTAGCTATATCCAATGAGGGAATGGCATAGAAAGTGAAATGGAAATGGTAGAAGGATTGTCCATGTTACGATATGTCCGCCGACATGGCGGTAGTCCGCGGACATCGCGTGTTACATACGGGGATTTTGGGGTGGGGAGGCATGAAAATGAGAATGAGAAGAGCAAGGGATTTGTCAGTAAAGTTTAGTGGGTATGTGTGTGCCAGGAGAGAGTTTCTCAGATACTCTTTTTGCTGAGAGAAGAACAGATAGCTATGGCTGTGTGTTTCAGAAAACAGATTGTTTGGATTTTGGGAGACTCGTGGATACATTGGTTGAAGGTGCATGCAGAAAGCTGTGGAGTAGCTGTAGATCTTGTATTCCCACATGTGGAAGTGCACTGGCATGGAGTACGTGGAATTAAGTGGTTGGACTTGCTACCTCTCTGTGCTACTTGGAGACAGAGCAACATCCAGACATAATTGTAATTCATTGTGGAGGGAACAGTGTAGCACATGTGTCTGGAATTTCTTTGCAATTTGCAATGAAAGAAGGACTTGGGAAATTCATGGACATGTTCCCAAATTCTCAAGTAATTTTTTCACGGATTGCGCAGAGACAAATATGGCTTTGTCCTTCTTCATTTGGTCCACAAATTGAGAAAACAAGGCGCAATGTCAATAAGGCTGTTTATGCCTTTCTAAGATATTTTGGCATGTCCTCTTTTCACAATGAAAATATTATGTTTCGTAGCACATACATTTTTCGCAGAGATGGAGTCCATCCATCTTACTTATGCTGGCAATCAGATTTTTCTGAGAAATGTACAAAATGCATTGCAACCTTTTTTGGAATTACAGCATCCATTTTGTAGTAGGTGTTGAGCATTTAAAATTTTTCAAACACAAACACCACCAGAAGGCTCTTTTCAGAGCCACCACTTCCTCCCAGACAAAACTGCAATGGTTATGATAGGGCAGCACCCCAAAATTTTAGATGTTCACGGACTGTCTGCGGACTTCTAAAAAATACACAAGGCCATGCTTCATATATTTTCACTTCTATTTTTAAACTGTGAAAGGCGGCTCTGAAGAGAGCCTTTTTTTATTTTTGTTGTTTTATATTTTTTGGGTTTTTTATACACAACACACTAGGAGAGGAGGGAAAAGGGGGGTAAAGGGGGACACCAACCACGTGGATAAGAAAGTGCGGGTGGAGAGAAGAAGATGTAGAGTGGGTCCTACTTGGGTAGTGAGCAGATCATCTCGTGCTCTGAGACCAGAATCTCAAAAGCACTTTGAAGTCTCTCCCCCCTGCAGAGTACTGCATCGCAGTACATATACACAACTGTGACCCTCGAAAGGTAAGGGTCATCAGCATGGCGTATGGCCTGTGAGGCAGCTTGAGGAATACGCTGTCCCACAGGAGTGTTCCTTGTGGTGACAGGATCGGAAACAGAGGATGTAGTAGAGGAAGTCAACCTACTACACTCCTCGCAAGGTACAACCTTGCGAACGGCCCCTGCGTGAAATGACTTTAGGTGTCGCTTCATAGTAGTCGTACCAAAGCTGTACGAACCAGGCCTCCCGCAACTCAGTAGCATTTTGCACTGGTTGCAAGTGACTTGGTTCGCACGCGCCTTAGGTACGTTACCATGAATGGTAAATAACCGCCACACCCAAGACTCACGGCGAGTGCTGGTAGTAGGCACTTCCACTACCTCATTCTCGTCATCCTCTTCATCCTGCTCTGCATCCTCACTCCTTTTCCCCTCTTCAGGCCCTTGGGGAGGTAGTGGTGGAGGGCGTGGGGGTGGTGCTGAGGCAGATGTAGCACCAGGTGGCAGTACTGCAGCCATGGATCCCATCAGGTTTCAGATGAAAATCTGGAAAGTTGGCAGCAAAATGCACTGTGTTCTGTAAGATAGCCAGAAACACAATGACAATGAGTTCTAGGGTGTGGCCTTTTATAGAGGTGCTTGTGTGCGGTTTGCGGACACAAGTGCTGTCCGCTGACAGATTGAACACCAAAAAAAGGTTCAAAAAGTCCCAAAAAGTATGTAGAAACTCCGGATTACTGCCTGGGACTTGTGCTATGGTGATTTATTATTGAAAAATATTGTGGATTGCTTGAAAAGGTAGTTTCAAATTGTTCGGAGACACAAACAGTGTCCGCAGTCAGAACACACGCTGAGCGTGGGTGCAGTCATATGATAGCTTTGCGAACATGTCCGCACAGGTAGCAGGTGTCCGCAGGACATCAAATGCACTGAAACTGTTTTGCGCATGTGCGTTGGTGTTCTACGGACACTGTTCGGGTCCTGAAACGAATTAAAAGTGTGTCACTAGCGAAACAAACAGTTACGAACAGGCGTTTGTTCTTAGAACCGTTTCAACTTGCTTGCGAACAATATGGACAGGCATAGCGTCCTCAGGACACACCCATTTCAGTTATTTACGAACATTTCAGGACACCGTGTGTTTTCCTAGAACAGTTTCAACTCACCTGCGAACAATACAGACAGGTAAAGCATCATCAGGACACCCCTATTTTGTTTATTTATGAATATTTCAGACACTGTGTGTGTTCTTAGGACAGTTTCAGCTTACCTCTGAACAATACGGACAGGTATAGCGCCCTCAGGACACCCCCATTTTGTTTATTTACGAACATTTCAGGATACTGCCTGTGTTCTTAGAACAATTTCAACTCGCCTGTGAACAATACGGAAAGGCCTAGCATCCTTAGGACATCCCCATTTTGTTTATTTACGAACATTTCAGGACACTGCATGTGGTAGTTTGATTGCGGACATCCCGAACACCAGGTGTGCTCTTAGAACAGTTTCAACTTGCATGCAAACAGTACGGACAGATATAGTGTCCTTAGGACACCCCCATTTTCGTTTCTTTACGGACATTCCTGACACTTGCGCTGTCCGCGGACATCTGAACTGCTTTTTAAAAAAAAGACAAGAAATTATTTAGGACACAATATAATAATTTTACTTTATTTTATATGGATGTTAAATTTATGACAGAGAAGGTGAGGCAGAAACTGAAATAAAAACAGGAGAATTGGGGGTTTCAAGAGGATTCATATGAGGTGAAGAAGGGATGGACGTTTCATCAAAACGTTTTTGTTCATGGACAGGATTTGGGGATAATTGAGTGGGATATGGTGAGGGGGGACAGGTACATGTGGGACAACGGTATCCAATTTTTTCTTTCAAGTGATCCTCCACAAAGTTTTTTAAATTGTTGAAATTTTCCATGTGCTGGAGACTCTTATCTAATAATTATTTTTGTTTACTAATTTCAATGTTTGTATGGTCTGTACAAAAAAAATGTATATGATATAATAATTGGTTTATACAGAAAAGTGTCTACCATTAGGTTCACTATCTTCAGACATTTCCTCACGAGGGAAATGCTCCTCTAGCCACTCCAGAGTACTAGACATTTCTGTGAGAAAAAAAAAAATGATATCACTTTTTTTGTATCTAATACAGGCATTTTAGAAATATATGAGTAAAATTAAGTACACTTACTAGCTTCTGGTAAGGTGTGTTCTTACTGGTCTGTACATATGCTGTTGCTCTTAGTTGTGGAGTTTCTGTGAGGTAATCATGTTGGAAGGCTATTTTTCTTCTTTTGGTATATTCCATTTTAGAACATATTTTATTTAAATGAATGGTTAATGTGTTAGATATATAGGTTCCACTTCTCATTTATTAGTACATATAATGTGTTTGTGTGCTGGTTTTTGAACTTATGAAGTGTTCATGTGGCATGATATAACAATTTAAGATACCCCCTGAGTTTTTGGGTAGTATTGCTGTTGTCCGCGTCCATCCGCGGACACTTGCACAGTCCGCGGACATCAAAATCACTAGCTGGGGTTCAGTATGTTCTATGTTACATGTATATAAAGTCAGGGATATTATGGTTAAGTTGTGCTATTAAAAACCTATGAAATTCAGTAAAATAACTTTGACATTTGTGACATTTGTGATGTCATCTTTGATGTCCTGGGTGTTAGTCTTAGCAGTGCACGGTGATGGCATGAGTTATGGTTGCTTATATTACCATAAGTGGCGAATTTCAGGGGTTTTTCGGTGTTACTTGGAACCATAACGTCCCTTTAACAAAGTTTTTTTATTGAATATATATATATTCACTACAAAAAAAAACTTTGTTGAGGGGAAGTTATGGTTAAGTTGCCCTACCAAAAACCTGTGTACTTCATTAAAAAATTCTACCTCCCCATTATGGGTCAAATTAAAACCGAAAAATCCCTGAAATTCGCCAGTTATGGTAAACTAAGCCCCCATACCTGCCATCACCACTGTGCACTGCTAACACTAACACCCAGAACAGGAGAGATGGCATCACAAATGTCATTGATGATATCACTGACAACATCAGATGTTTAGCCCCTTTGTGTTTGTTCCCTGCCACATATATATATGTACATTCAGTAAAAAAACTTTGTTAAACGGATGTTATACTTTACAGTGAAACGAAAAAATACTGCACATTCCCCAATTATGGTAAGCTAAGCAACCATAACTTGCACCATCTACATGCATTGCTACGACTAACACCCAGGACATCAAAGATGACATCACAAATGTCATTGATGACATCACTGATGACGACATGTCTAGCTCCCTCATTTTTTATTCACTGACATATCTAAGGCAGGTGCCTTTCTTCACTATCAGTTAGGAAGTAAAAAGGTAAAAAGTGCGATATTTGTAGTTATAACCATTCTCATATGTTCCTAAAATACTTTCCTTAGGGTACAATGACATCAAATCATACATATACAGAGGATAAGAAGAAATCCTGAAACACAGCAATTTTTTCTGTGCATGAATGTAATGAGGACTGTTATGAATAGTTTCTGGTAATACAGCAGGTTTTTTCGCTTCCGTTACGGCCCCTGTATATGCTTCTATTGGTATACATTGTGGTCTGTTTCTGTTTTGTGAGTAATAGTACAATTATGGAGTAAGGGAAGCATTCGTAGTTGTTTATGTAGCACAGTATGCATAAATATGTAATGGAAGCATATATCAATGTAGTATCGGAAATCGCAGATTTGCGCACCTTTCTGCCTGAAAATCCCTGTTTAAAGTATGAATTCCATGAATCAGGCATTTTGTCATCATGTGATTGTCGGAGATATGTAGTTAATGTACATACTTGATATACATTTAACATAGAACATACAGAACCCCTCCCTATTGATATTAGAAAGGGATGGACTGAGCGCCTGTTTGCGGACAGGGGTGGACGTGATCAACATTACCCAAAGATGCAGGGGGTATCTGAAAATGTACTATTGTTTTACACAAACAATCTGCAACGTAGAAGAAGGACATATAGACATTATAAGCAGTAATAAGTAAATATGGAAACCTAACGGTGTGAAATGAAAACAACACATTTAATAACCATGCAGAATGAAATGGATGTTACCATAAATAAAAAAGGATGCCTCCATCGTAAGCACTTCACAGAAACTCTGCAGCCTGGATCGGCAGTGGGCGGACGCAGTAGGACAAAGGGAAATTACATCAAAATAGTGAGTGAAGGTCATTTTGTTGTATGTGTGTGTAATTTGTTTAGTATGTGGTACAGAAATAATCATTTCTTTCTGTTGTTTTGACACAGAAATGGCTAGTACTTTGGAGTGGCTGAAGGAGAATTTTTCGCATGGGGAAATGCCTGAAGACAGTGACAATAATGGTACACACTGCTCTGTGTAGGCAAAATACTGATCAGTATTCTATAGGCATTTAACATATGTATATATTTTTTGTACAAACCAGGAAAGAAAAGAAGAAAGGCCAACAAACGAGACAGAAGAAGACAGGATGAAAAGGATTGAGCAGAAAATGGATGTACTGAATGACAATTTTAAAAGTTTAAGGGAGTTTGTGGAGGACTGTGTGAGAGGAAAAGTACGTTACCATTGTCCCACCTGTACCTACCCCGCTTCTCCATTCCCTAGTGAACCATCCCCAAACCTTCAAGACAAAAATATACGTTTTGACGAAATATCCATCCCTTCTTCCCCTCACAAATCTCCTCCTCATAACCAGCCCGTGTTGAATCCTAATTCCCCTATATTTGTGTCAGTATCTGCTTCCCTCGCTATTTCTTTAGATTGAAGTGTGTGTGTGTGTGTGTTTGGAATGTGTTTGTATAGTAGTTGTAGTTATAGAGTTTTGGGGAATTCTTTTTTTTTTTAAAAGACTTAAAATGTTCACGAACAACACGCCTGTTCAACCTATCCGCAAGGAATGGAATGTGGGTGTTGTAAAGGCAGTACACCTACCCTTACTAATGTCATGTAAGATCGAGTTGATGTTTGATTGCAACATCTGTTCAAGTTGTGCGTACATAAACAGAAAGGGGCGTCCTAAGGACATTATACCTCGCTGTGCCGCTTACAAACGAGATGAAACATGTTTGTAGAACACACCAGGTGTCCGGGATGGGTGTAAATGAGCAAAATGAGAGTGTGTTAAGGACAGTATACCTGTACGTATCGTCCGCGGCCAAAATGGTGGCGCCCGTAGAACAGGCGTGGTGGCCGTCAAGTTCGTAGTCAAACAAATTGGAGTTGTCCTAAGGACACTGGACCTGTCCGTACAGTGAGCATATCATTTATGCACATGCGCAGTACAACCGTAAGTATAGTGAACATCGCGCCTGTCCCTAACTGTCTGTCTCACTTGTGTCGCACTTTATATTAGTTTGAGAACCCGAACACTGTCCGTAGGACACTTGCGCACATGTGCAAGTTTGTTACTCTGCATTTGCTGTCCAGCGCGCTCCCATTTCTGTCACGGATGTATTCAGGACATCATCATGTGACCGCACCCACGCTGAGCATGTGGACTAATTTGCGCAGTTTGTATGCTTCCGCAGCAGTACAAAAGAACTTGTAGACACAAGGCAAAATATTATAGAGTGTAAAAATATCATTTCACATATCCCAGACAATAGCTTACCTGAGGACTTGTTATGTAAAATGTTTGTACCGCTTTGCAGGGATGAAGACGGTCACGAGGCACACACGCCCACCCCTATAAATGGCCACACACCCGAGCGCATCTTCATTGTCCTTCTAGCTATAGCAGATTGAGGTGTATTGCCTTTACTGCTGTAGTGACCAAAAGGAAAGTAATCGGTATGGCTTCCATGGCTGCTGTTGCTTCATTAGCCTCTGCACCACCCCCAAACCCACCACCACCTCCCCAAGGGCCTGCAGAGAGATATACGGGTGAGGATGTAGAGAGCGAGGAACAAGAGGAGGAAGAGAATGAAGTGGAGGAACTCCGCACTAGGAGCACTCGCTGGGAGTCATGGGTGTGGCGGTTGTTATCAATTTATAGGAACGTACCAAAAGCACGTGCGGACCTGGTGAGGTGTAACCAGTTTCGAGGTGGTGCTGAGTCGCATGAGATTTGGTGTGTACAGCTTTGGTACGACAACCATGAAGCGACACCTCACTTCGTTCCACACTGTGGACATTCGCAAGGTGGTGCCGTGTGAAGAACGTAGTCAATTGAGTTCCTCCACAGCATCCTCCGAGTCCGATCCTCCCACCACAAAAGACACTCCTGTGGGGGAGCGTCTCCCTCCAGCTGCCTCACAAGCCATTTGCAATGCTGTTGACCCTTACCTTTTAAAGGTGACAATAGTGTGTATGTATTGTGACATAGTACTCTGCAGGGGGGAGAGTTTTTTTAAGTGCTTTTGAGGCTACGGTCACGGAGCACCAGAAGATCTGCTCCTTACCTAAGTGAAGCTCACCCTATATCTTTCTCTGTCCACCTGCCCTTTCTTATCCCTGTGGCCGGTGTCCCTTCCTTACCCTCGTTTGGCCTCCTCCCCTAGTGTGTCGTGTGCTGAGAAGCAATAAATGTGAAAACAACAAAAGAAAACAACAAAAATTACAGAAAAGGCTCTTTTCAGAGCCGCCTTTCTCAGTTTAACAATAGAACTATGAAGTGACCGTTGTAGACCCCCACGAAGTTGCGGAAAAGTTTGCAGAGAGTCGTAGGAAAAAAAAAAGGAGGGTGCAAGCAGAGCAAACACAATGAAGTGTACGCTGGGAGTAAGTGATGGCTCTGAAAAGAGCCTTTCGGTGTTGTGTTGTGTGGGTCAAAATCTGTGGATTGGAGAAAACGGATTGTCACATAGGTTATTGAGAATCCAAAAGAGGTTGCAATGCATTATGTACATTGCGAAGAAAAATCTGATTGCCAACATATGTGAGATGGAATCTATCTCTGCGGAAAATGAAAGAGCAGCGAAACAAAATGTTTTCATTGTGGAATGAGGACATGCCAACATTCTTAAAAGGCACAAACAGCCTTATTCACATTGCGTCTCGCTTTCTCCATTTGTGGACCAAAAGCAGAAGAACACAGCCATATTTGTCATTGTGCAATACAGGAAAAAAGTATTTGACAATATGGAAACATGTCCATGAGCTTTTTCAAGTCCTTCCTTCATTGCAAATTGCAAAGAAATTCTAGAGACATGGCCTAAACTGTTTCCTCCACAATGAATGATAAGTATAGCTGGAGGACGCTCTGTCAGTAAAGTAACACAGAGAGGTACCAAGTCCAGCCACCTCATGACACACACGCCATGCCAGTGCACTTCCACATGAGAAAATCTGAGATCTGCAGATAAACTGCAGCTTTCTGCATGCACCTTCAACCAATTTGTCCTTGAGTCTCCCAAAATCCAGATAATCTGTTTGCGAGCACGCAAAGCCATGGCTGTGTGGTCTCCTGTCAGGGAGAAGACTGTCTTACTAAATCTCGCCGTTCAGAACACACCCACTGAACTTTATTGACCAATCCCTAGCTCCACTCATTTTCATTTGCATGCATCTCCACCCCAGCATCTCTGTTGGTGATATGCGCTGGCTGCAAACTACCGCCATGTCCGCGGACATGTATAGGATCAGAGCATGACGATGGTACATTAAAGTATTATTCCCCTTTTTCCCCTTTAAGGTGGGCTCTGGAAAGAGCAATTTTTTGTTTGTTTTTGGGCAGATACCTTACAGACATCTGTTATTTTGTTTATTTTTTTGTATTTTTTGTCCATACTTTACTCCTACAACCATTACAGAACATTCTCTAAAGCAAGCCTTACGTTCGAAAAGAACATTGCATTTCCCAAAGAAGATAGCGCAACACCATCTGCTTCAAAATAATCTGCATTACTTGGAACACTGTTTTCGTGGCTGCAGAAAAACATACCTAACATAAACACACGCATGCCGCGATTAATGATACACCTCCCAATACTTTGATCTGGACAGAAAAAATAATTGTTGTCCCATTTTACTCTAGGGAGTAAACCAGAAAAAATTACTTTCGCAGTTGGAAAGATGTTCATGAGTGCTTGAACCAACTGTCCCAAATCTGCCAACAAAGTACGTGCAGTCACGTAGCCCAAATGGCAACCACCGTAATGCAAAATTACCACATGAGGAGAGGTCATTGTATGTATGTGTCTGCAAACTTGCAGAATTGTCGCGACATTGGCATCAGTCTCAGCGTTCCACACCACCTCCACTCCTCTCACATCGAAATGGTGTGCCACATGCCTACTCTCTGCATAATGTTGTAAGCCATGGACAAAAATGTCTCCAAGCACCAAAACCCTGACCCTCTCCACCTCTGCCATCTTCAGTGTACGCACTGTCTTTCGACACGACACAAAAGGATAATGTGAACATCTGATTGGCTGATGCCTACAGTCCCCTTTCCATGCAGGATTTGCTGTAGAAACCCATATGTGACATGCCCTACCCACGGACAAGCGTTTCCTACGTGTGGTACGCAAATCTTACCCAGTCCTTTCACCCTTTCCACAGTGGTAGCAAATTGAGCCCCTCATTGGACACAACTAAGCAGTTGCACAACCATCCACCAATCACATTGAAAATGGCTAAATGTAACTCCGTCATCAACATTGCGCACTTCAAAATTACTGTTTATAATTCTGAATGGAAGTTGCATATTATTGCAAAGCACCTACTTCAGAAGCTACTGTGCAAGTGTTGCGAATTTCTACATACAGCTCCATGCATGCACACATGCATGAGTATAGAGTACAGGTATGTATATTTTAATCAGAGAACATGTGCAACCTTTATGACTTAATTTAAAACAAATTAATACTGCTAAATGTGCATAGACAATACATACCAACGCTCCCTCTTTTAAGTGCAAGATGTCCGATTAATCATTGACAAACCACACGACTTCTTACTCTCTTCCGCATAACCTATACAAATGTTGCAAGCATGCCTATTTAGAGCGAAAC
This sequence comes from Ambystoma mexicanum, assembly GCF_040938575.1. Taxonomy (NCBI): domain Eukaryota; kingdom Metazoa; phylum Chordata; class Amphibia; order Caudata; family Ambystomatidae; genus Ambystoma; species Ambystoma mexicanum. The sequence continues at coordinate 583,822,028 of NC_090930.1, read as the reverse complement.
TCTATTTTGTATTAGAAAATGTCAGAGTTGTATACTGTGTACGGCCTACAGTAATGCTACTTGCAATGTAATCATATGACAAAAGTAAGTGCTCCCGATTGCTGTGGTGACATCTCTCTCTGAGGGTCTCCCAATTTTTTGGCATCGTGCTTTTAAATTGCAAGTAGAATTTTTTTTCCCATCTACTACTATGCCCTATCGCTTACAAACCTCTCTCCTATAGATAGTACATATTGTAAAAAAACAAGGCATTTTCATAACCTTAAAAATGTTAGCAATTTTGACGGACTTGCAAGTAACATATTGCAAATACCATACAAAGCCTGCACAAAGTGAACGCACATGCAGTGGTTTTTCAAATATGAAAGGAGAATGCTCTGACGAACGATGCACAGTTAATGTGTGCAGTATCAGCACTGCTGTAAACACACAAAGTAATTCATTTTGTTTTTTTAAATCGCAGTGAAGACTACTCTCCTGAGAATCAACAGCATCTACACTGCACACGACATATCCGAAGAAACCTGGTCATTTTGCAAAAAAATGTAAGTACAGTACTACCTGTATATTGTAACCACTCCTCAAAGAGGCTGCATGGGTTATTTGTTTAATTTGGGCACCAAAGCAAACATTGAATTCTGAACCATTCTACTTACAAATATACATTTATTGAACAAAGAATAACAGGCAGAATGGCTCACAAATGCCTGTGTGTTTGGAACTCAAATAACATATGTAATCCTTAGAAGGTTAGTTTTAGAAAAGAAGTTGCTGTTGCAAGTTTATGGCATTTCGTTTATTAATAATGCTTCTCGTCAGCACTAGCCCACTTTGTACTCTCATCTGAAGCACATTGTAGTAGTATACAAACAGTAAAATAGCCTTACCAAATCATTGCAAGAGGCCAATGCACATTCACACACCATGACAAAGAGCTTCCCCATCAGACTCATGCACACATGCACACAGCACACATACATTGTACAACAGACCAAATTATGCCTTCTTTTTTTCAACAGACACCAAAGAATGCCCACCAAAAAGCAACTCCATAGAAATGAATGCAGAAGTAGAGCAAATAAAAAAAAAAGTGCCCAGTCTAAGCATCCATCTGTTGTAGAGTTTGTAGAGAATGTTGGAAGAAACCAGCTAATGCAGTCGGTTAGCAAAACAGAAGAAGCTTCAACTACCGAAACTTTACCTCCTCCATCAAAATGTGTCACAAAACACAAACATGTTGGCAAAAAATCAGCTACCAGTACAGCTAACAATGCTCCCACTAATTCTGATAGTGTAACAAGAACCCACAATAAAAAAATATTTTATCAAAAATGTTTCATCACATAGTCCTTCAGAATCTACTAAGAAGAGGACCAAAATCATCCTCACCCCTTAAAACCTACCGTAGAAGGTTAATCCTACAAGCTCTTGTGGACAGTGCAATCCTTCTCAAAAGGAAGTTGTTTATATTAGTGTTAAATAGGATGAAAGCACTAACAAAACTAAGTACCAAACTACAAAAGAAACTCAGCAATAAACGGAATGTGAACAAAAAATGTTTTAAAAATGTTTGTGGTGGTGAATGAAGTCACACAACAACCACAGAACCATAGTTTAATGAAGAAGCATACAAACACAATTGCCATCCATAGGAGTGGACGAGGGTATGAGAAAATCAATACTACCATCATGGAACAAGAAACACTCTTACACGAGTATCCTCTGAAAACTCAGAATTACCTCTTGATTCTGCAGAACTACACCGTCCAGTATACAAATGGCCATGCACATCAATGTGTGCCATTCCAAACAAAGCTTTCAAATCTTTACATCAGTTCCTCAATCATTATGTAAAAGGTAAAGACAAAAGTAAAATGAAAGTGCTGCAAAATATAGATATTTGTCCAGTGCACAAATACACAGGACTACAATGACATTCACTAGCCTGCAGTTCTGGGCCTATTTGCAAAAGCACCTTTCTTGATATCAAAAGGATATCAATACATCATTCAAATTTAAGAAGTCTAGTGTATAAAATATATTATGCAAAAAGTCCAGCTTCGGAATTAGGCAATTTAAATAACACTCTTCTGCATGGTACACCCAAATACTTACAAGAAGAAATTAACCATATTCAGAGAAAGTATTTTGGAAGTGAAAGCCACTTACAAAATGCAATAGTTTTAGAACTTAGTAGCAACAATTCTGCACATAACAACCTTCTATTACACACATACAGAAAAGAAATAGTAAAATTTAAAAGGTCATCGGCTGAAGTACCAAACTCTGTGTGTGTTTTTTTGCTGCAGAACTTTTTACAAAAGGAACACAAAAATGTAGACATAGCATACAAAATAGAAGACAATGAAGACTCTAAATGGTTTGAATTAGCTCTCTACCTTTTAGCACAAAACAAATATGAACTAACAGAACGCCTAATATGTTGCAGCTCCTGTACTACAAAATTAGACAACAACCACACTCCTTCATGTGCTATTACAAATAATTTTGAATTGTTCCCACTACCAAAAATCCTGCAACAACTCAATTTGTATGAGAGCATAACAATTCAAACAGTTCACCCAATTCAAGCAATTATACGCCTTCATCCAAAAACAGCAATGTTACCTTCCTCTGAATTGGTGAAAGGCATTTGTGGCAAAGTAGTTTATTTGCCATTAGATCTAACAGGAAATGTACACACTCTAGGAGTGCAACGTTCGATAGATCATTCTTTAATAGTCTTGGTAAATGGTGTACCAACAAAGGACAAAAAAAATTGACAGCAACTGGTGGACTTACATAAAGTTAGACAAGCATTGCAATATCTAAAAGACAATAACGAGTACTACAAAGAAATACATTTTGATGAAAGCTCAAGGGAAACAACTGAAATAATTCAAGAGCCATCAGAAACTGGACAATTCGAACTTCTGGATCCTGCTACAGTATCCACTCTTTTGGACCATTACACAATTCATCCATTGCATTCCAATGAAAGCATAGATGATGCACTAGAAACTTAACAAATGCGACAAACCAAAGGGTCACCAATGAGTATATGGGAAAAAAGTATAGAAGCACATGCTTTCCACTGCTATTTCCTACTCGCAAAGGTGGAAGATACGATGATTGGGGCATCAGAATACCGCTCTTTACGAATGTATTTGCAAGATCCCAGAATTATACAAAATGCGGAATACATAGTCCACCTACTCTATGAAAGTGAATTTGCAACACTATGTTATGGAGTTGCACACATTTTGAAATCTGGAACCCACTTTCAAAATATGTCAGCTGCGCGGTTAATACAAAAAGTACAGGAAAAAGATGAGGTTTTACAATCAAGTATAACAAATTTGTTTGCAAACATGCGTGGTACAAAGGAATACCGGTTCTGACGGCACGGAGATGTGTGTTGTATGATCAGAAACCTTTGACCACCGACTTGGTTTGTTACGCTAAATTGTGCAGAATATGCATGGGAAGATTTACATAAGTTCCTACACATAGCAAACAGCAACAAAAACATATATCAACACCTGGAGACCTTTGCTCTGTAGATACAGTTAATGTGTCAAGATATTTCCATCATCTTTTCATTGCCATGCTACCCTTTATTTGCAATAAAACTGTTCCTCCTCTTGGAGAAGTGCAACACTTCTTTTGGAGAAAAGAATATCAAGCGAGAGGAGCACCACATATTCGCATGCTGTTATGGATCAAAGGTACACCGAAATTTGGTCACAACAGTGATAGCACTGTTTTGCAGTTTATCCAAAAATATGTCACTTGTGAAATCCCTTTACAACAGACACAAAGTGAGCTGCATGGGCAGATTTTACAATTTCAAATACACAAATGTGGCAAATAGTGTCATCGCAAATACAAAAACAAAGGTAAATACTACACCAAATGCTGCTTTGGTTTCCCTAGACCAGTTACATGTCTTCAGTTCGACATAGTGTTAAAGGTAAAGCACCTAACAACACGTATTATATAAAAAAAAGGGAAGAATCAAAATATATCAATGATTACAATGCAATCATTGCCCTTTTATAGAATGCAAACATAGATGTGCAGTACATTGCAGACAATTCAACTGCTGTTGCACGATATGTTACAGCCTACTTAACAAAACAGAAAAAACAGAGCTTCAAGACCTCTGGGATGACCTAGCATCAGACAAAACATTATCACAGAAATTGTACAGCCTAGGCAAAAGAAAATGCTTTCTCATAGAGAATGTGGCGCCTATGAAGCAGCAGATCATTTAACCGGTACTGCTTTGTATGGAAAATCAGACAACATAGTATGGCTAAGTCCTGGCCCTTCAACGTCTGGAAAAAGAGTGCTGAAATCATATGAGAACATAGAAACAATTGACATAAATTATCCCAACAGCCAAGACATTCTTAAAAACAATTTACTGGACACATACTATCCGAACAGGAGTAGCACTTTGGAAAGCATGTGTCTATACCACATAGCTCAAAACTTTGCATACAAAAATAACGTAAAACCTGATGAAAGCAAACGTAGATATAGAGTGACCGATTGTGAAGGGATCTTCGTGAAACTTACTAAACGAAGCTTAATTAATCATGTAAAATTGTCATTAAAACTCCTCAACAGAAAGAACTATATTACATGTCTCTGGTACAATTGTTCAAACCACGGAGAAAAGAGGAAGACATACTAGAAAACTATGACTGCTATGAAGATGCTTTCAAAGCAAATCAAAGCGATATCACCGATGTGAACTTTACGCAGTAAAAAACAATGTTACACAATGAGCAGCAACAGGAAGAAGAACTTCAGGCCCAACTAGATAAGGACTCTTCCGACAGTAGTCAACCTTCTGTAACAGGAAGTCAAGGACCACTAGGACAACCACTAATAGCAAATGAGGCTAAAGTAGCAATGTGTTACACTCACCTGGTTCCCACGGGGGGGGTCGACCGGAACTGGGCCGCTGTTATTTCCACCAGCGTGACGCGTAGCGCCGAGATGACTGACTGGACTGGCCCGCTCAGCCTAGTTTGTCTGGCTCGCAAGAATATTCTTCTGCAAAGGAGAAGAGGAATTAACCACCCGTGGAATTGAGTGTCAACCCACCTTCCCCACTCCCGTTGTCTTCCCACTAATCACTCTTGATGTCCCCTCCTTAGTCTCACCTGATGGTTTGGAAGGATGAGCTCTCCATCCTGCGTCGACCGCAGGGGCGCGTTGTAACATCTTTCTTTCCTTAGAAACTATTTTGCCATTCTAATAGAAAGTAGATGTGAAAGTATTTTACTCACCTGTGATTAGTTTGTGCCTCTTCCCAAAGTAATGTGTTGGTTTCACCAGATTGTTCCTGCAGCGTAATTATTTGAGTGTCCTCCGACTGTTGGTATCACCAGATTAGTCCTGTTAGGATAATTGTATGTGTGTCCCCCAACTGTGCCTTACTTTCCCTGACTTGCTGTTAGCCTGTCCAGAATATGTCTGTATGAGTTGTTGCCTACCTACATAAACTTTGAGCCATTCAGTAAAGGGTAACATTAGGGTTTACTTTCCCTGTGCTATCTAACCTAGAGGCTGTGGTTCTAACTGTCCCTTATAAATCCTACATCAGTGACTTGTATAGTTTTGGAAATATCTAATCTGGACTCCTTGTGAGATTAAAAAAGTATATGGGTTTTACTTACCTTGAGTTAGCTGTGTGCCATCCAAAAATAAGTTACCAGAGTTACTGCTTATCTCATTCTGTGTTTCACTGATCTCAAACGGTCCTGTAATTGAACATTACATCCCTAGGTTTTACTCACCTAGTATAACTTTGTGTTATCACAAAAGTAGTTGTAGGTTTTTACTGTACTTGGAATAAGTGTTCCACTATTCACAAAATGTACATTGTCTATTTGACTGATTATGTGTTTGTACTGAGAGTCACTGTACAACTGGTAGGGTCTACTGCCCTTGCATCCTTGCATTACTGAATGCAATTCTGAAAGTAACCATTGGTTTTCACTCGCCAAGAATAGGTGTGACCTATACTGAATGTGTATGAAAAGGTTTTGACTTCCCTAGAACTACTGTTAGGTGTTTCAAATAAGGTTTTTACTTTGGTATGTGTACTTTCAAGTATAATGTTGTGTTTATAAAATAGTGATTTTCAGTGTTTCTTTGGACCATTTGTATTACAATTCCATTTGTAATGATTCTACAGCCCTCTCTCCCTCCTAAAATAAGCCTGGCTGCTCTGTCTATGCTACCATGAACTGAGTTGGTACAACCTTATGCTAAGAGTGGAGTCTTATTCTGCCTCAGTTGAATGGTTTTACTAAGCCCTTAGTTGGACTTCAGAAAAACTGTCCTAACAACTATACCTATGTTTGTAAGGTGTTCAGTCCGGCTGATCCCTGAATTCCAGTGACTCTTTCTCCAAATCTGCTGTACAGAAAGTGTGTGTTATTGAAGCTACATTCAATATTTCTTGGTGGGGATACATGAAAAATAATTCCAGCCCTTTAGGGCTGGTTGCTTGTTTTGCTGATCCTTTATCACTTTGCCCAAATCATAGGGCAGCTATGAATGGAAAGGTTTGACTCTTGAACAATGCTGTCAGGGGTGACATAAATCTAGAGAAGCCAAGGGTACTGGCTTATTTCCCAGTTAAGTACAGATATGGACAGGGTCCCCATTTCACCAAAATGCCAGGGGTAGCAGAAGTGATATCACATGACCCTTGACCTCTGATGACATCACAGGAAGTGATGTAATTTCAGCAAAGTCTGAAGTGACATCACGGGAAGTGATGGAACATGGCCTTTCACCCCTTAAAAAAACAGGAAATGGCATCACGTAGAAATATTCCTTAGTGCACTATGAAAAATATGGTTACAATATCACTGTAATGTGATATGGATTTCATACAAGAATGGGTCACCATATGTATCATTAATATCAGTGTGTATAGGCCCATATTACCAAATTACTGTGCATGCAAGTAGACATCCAAGGACAAATGGTAATGATGTGCTACTGTGTAGCACTTATGCATATGCGCTTTATATAGAACAAATATACATACAATATGACCCAACCTGTATTGGTACTCATCAACTTCGGAAGGATGAAAGGCTGAGTTGCTTTTGCTGGGATTCAAACCTGCAGATAACACACACATTGCAGCAGCGAGCGCTCAACCCACTGAGCTATCTTACTGGCTTTAGATATCTTACAGGCTATAGTAAAATTAGAAATTACATGTCTGAACGTTCTCAAGGTCAGAAAGCAAATTACACTCTCTAGTGGATACCATTAAACTGGTAACTCAGATTTAACAGCAGGCCAGATCATCTGAAGGTCTGGTGCAAAGCTGTCCAAATGTCAAGCCTGTGTGGATCTACTTTTCAGGATTCAGAGGTTCGCAAAATACATATCATTGGAGGGTTCATAACTGTGTATTAAAGAATTTAGAATAGCGCCGGGAAAGCAGCACACTCACACATCAACCATACTCTGGGCTCTCATTAACTGCAACTTGAGAAAATCAAAATACATATGGGCCTCATCACGAGTTGGGCTGTAGTCCTTAAGTGCGGTGGTAACGGTATTACCACTGCATTTAAGGGCTGGTCCTATCACGAGTTGGGCGCTAAATCGGCTGTTTGACCTCCATCGTTTTTCTAGAGGTGAAAATCCCTGTTTTCGGTGGTATTACAGCCGGCTGTATTAGCCCGCAGTATTAGCACTGAAAATTCCCCATTGGATCCAATGGACCCTATCAGGAATGGGGATTTATCGTTGAGGCCCAACCCGTGATCCGGTGGTAATACCACCGGATCATTTGCTGATAGGGCTATTATAGTCAGCGGTATTACAGCCAGGAATACAGCCCAACTCGTGATGAGGTCCGTTGTCCGAAATGGATGCTTATTCTACTCTAAATGCATTTTGGAAGTTTTTGCTTGCATTGCAAATTTGAGGTGTTAAAAAACAGACTACATCATTGACTCACCCCCTGAAGTGTGCCTGAAACAAATCCTTAATTAGTGCTTCATTATGAGTTTGGAGGCAGCCATGTCCTTAATAAGGGCATGGCTGCCTCTAAACTCGGATCCGGGTCCGTGGTCCCTGAATGGACCATTCAGGGAACCCGGACCCGGACCATCTGCATTCCGATTTGAGCCCCCATAGGTCTCAATGGGAATGGGGAGCATGCTAACAACAGGCCCGTTAATGACGGACCCGTTGTTAGCATGCTGGTCCCCTCGCAGGACCCGCAAAGGAAGTCTGGTATGACCAGACATCCAGAGCGGGTCCCGCGAGAAAACCTCGTAATGAGGCGGTACAGGGTTAACGGCACCGGCACCTTTACCGGCGGCGTTAACCCCTTACCACCTCACTTGTAATGAGGCCCTTAGTGTAGCAATTATTGTTTAGAATTCCAGAAAGACAATTTATTTGTTATTCATATTCTTTCTTAGTTATGGTCACTGCTCAAAGTGTTACACTCGTGGAACCCCCTGTTTTTAAGAGGTCTGAACAAGGCCTGGACATGAAAGCTAGCCACTCCAAATGAAAAAAAGAGCCAATCAAAATTATACGGGTCTGCATGAGAGATCAGATGCCCTTTTGTATTCGCAAATACACACCATGGGTGTTAAAATGCCTTATACTTGTAGTCTTTTTAGAGATTCAAGGGAGATGTTCACAATTGTCTATAGGGTATTAAAATTGTATGATACCAAAAATAGACAACTGAACGATGTCACATTTGCCCTCTCTCCCATTATTTAAGTATGAATGATAGCGAGTGAATGATGAGAAGAAGAGGTTACGATCACTGACAAGAGTGTCCTTTGAAGAGTCTAGGAAGCAATTTACCATCTCCTTTCCTTGATTCTGTACACTGTTAGATAAGCGGCACACCAGCAAAACCTAGTATTAGTACTCAAACAGGCAGTTTTAGTTAGACAATCACACAATCCTTGTGTCTCTTTCTAATGTGCAGACTTCTAGGTCACCTCCTCTTCAATATAATGATGAGTGTGAATCATGTTGCAAGATACTGTTGTACAGATGTATTATCCCTTCTTTTGTGTTAACAAACTTTTTTTTAAGAGCTAACCCTGTTTATTTGGTTAGTAGGCACCCCCTTGTGAATTTTGCTCGCTTGTCACTCACAAATGTCGGTATGACCATATCTCACTTAAAAAACAAATACATTTTTTTTTTATATTCAGTTTGTGAAGTACATGTATCTTATTTTAAGACTAGTGCATGCTGCTATTTCATTCGGAACCTAGAACTGACCAATATTACAGAGTTGTATATATTTGTTTATGTATTTACATGTGTGTGCATTATTTCATTATTTTTTTACTTCATGAAAACTGGAAAAGGATGAATGAATTTGCTACATATAATTTTTTCTCCATACTCTGTAAATGCCCAAGTATGTTAGCTCATTATATTGCATGTGCTTTAATCAACCTTTATGGTGTGTTTGCATCTTAATCCGAAATGAGTAATCATTAAACCAAAAAAAGTAAAATAAGCATCATTACAAAGCAACAAATCAGGGTGTCCAAACGAATTAACACATGACATCCATGGACCTATTTATAAATACGTTGTGGCAGGAAAAATGTGTGGTGAAGTGGCAGTTACTGATATACTGTCACTTTCTCACTACAGTTGTACACTCCGAATTCCAAATGTGGTTGCGAAGTGGAGGAGAAACCACCAATATATTGCTAGGGGAATGTGCTCCAATTTATTACCAAACAATGGACACATTGGGCCTCATTAGGAGGTTGGAGGTAGCCATGGAGCTATTAGCTCCATGGCTGTCTCCAAAAGGCTTCCGACTCCGCCCTGGTGAATGGAGCAATTACCGGTCCATTCCGAGGTCGGAGGGACAGGTAATTCCCCATTCACCAGGGTCATTCCCCATTCCCATTTGAGCCCCCATAGGGCTCAATGGGAATGGGGAAGGTGCTAATAACGGTACCGCAAATTACGGTACTGTTATTAGCTCTAGAGTCCCTTCGTGGGTCCCGTCCTTAACGCCTGCAAAACCAGGCATTATGGAAGGACCCGCAAAGGGAACTCGTAGTAGGGAGGTATGGGGTTACCGGCACCGGTGCCCTTACCGGTGCCGGTAATCCCTTACCTCCCACCTCGTAATGAGGCCCACTATCACGGGCAGATTTACAGCCCGTGAAAGATCCTCCAAATCAACCATCGAGTCCTGCCAACTCCAAGAATGTGCATGATTCTGTCACTCACCACTAGGCGGATGTATCCCAATTTTGAACGGTGGACTAGGTAACTACATTTGAGGGACATCCTGGGATATGAGGCCATGTGTCGTGAAACTGACAACTACAAGATGTAGCGTCCACGTTTGCTTGTGGTTACATTCATGCAAAATCTATGTTTATTTGTATTTTTTTGGAAATACTGATGCATGCATAACATCTCCAACTTTATAGAAAATGACACTTTGACTCTCTGTGAAGAAGAGCTTTGCGCGATGTGCAGCAACACATTTCCTGTTTTGCTCAACAGACCCAACATGTTGCTATAGCTGCCCTTTTACTTGTTAATAATTAACACAAAGGGTGGTAGGGCACATACCTGTGAGTTAATAATTAGGCATTCATAAATGTGCAGACTTTTTAATTAGCACCGCTCACAGCTTGTTTTTGTTGTCTGTGCCACTGCATTGTTAGTACACTCTGGTGGGCCTTGTTAGGGCCTTGACTGCAAGCTAATTGCAAACAGTGTTAACCTGTGAGCTTTACTGAATGAATATTCCACGACATATTATGTTAAGTAAACCTGCTTTCAGTTTTCATTTGCTTGCTCTGCTGCCACAGTAGTACTTTTAAACAAATATCACATGGGCTTTTCTGACTATAAAATTACATAATGTTGCAGTATCTATGGTTTATTTTGTTCGGTAGATATCCATGGCCAGTCAATACATCTCAACTGTTACGCTTGTATTGGGCACGCCGTGCCCGCAGATAAAAAAATAAATAGATAAAAAGCACACAATTAGGTAGCTGTTCAGGCTAGGATGCTTTTAACGCAACAAATGCAGGTGACATTCTGCTTCAAAGCAATTTGCTGTTGATAAGTGGTGTTCATAGGGAGTTTATTTTGGCTTTGAAAATGTCCTCTATCTGGAGTTGTGTGCCGGAAGGTATCATTCCTTTGATGTTTTATCAAGTCTCTCTTATCTTTCTTGAGGAGATTGGTTTGAGGTCGAACCATTTGGTGGCTTGTTTCGTTTGTGAATATTTCAAAGAGATCTCTTGGTAAATAATGGGCAGGGTGTTTGAATCCAAGTGTCAAGGTAGTACATGTTCTCACTTGGTGCCCTCTTCACAGGATGGGGCATGGATGCTTTAAACTTGTCAAGGTACATATCCAGCTTGACTTGCTTCCAGGACCTGCTTCATGTTGAGGGGTCTCTCTTAATATTGGTTGTGGAGATGGGTTGTTCAACTTGGTTGTGCTGCCCTTCTCAGTGTGAGCTTCTGTAGTATTGGGAATGTGATCATCTTCGAAGAGAATTAGCAAATACTTCCTGGGATCAGGGAGATTATCTTGATTAAACTGAACAGTGACAATAGGGTGTTGTTTGGTGATAAAAGATGTGCTCTGTTCACATCCATGCTGTAAAAAGTTTCTGATTATTTCTTTGTTTGGGAGTTGGCGCTCAGGTAAGACCTTGATGTGTTTGCAGAAGATGGTCTTCGTGCCAAATAACATGTAAAAAACAAAAAAAAACATAATTGATTTAAAAAAAAATCCAAACTCGAATCATGCACCAAAGATACCAGCAATTAGCCCAGGAGCACAATGGAACCCGAGAAGCACAGACATGTGCAGAATGCCACCAGATCACACCATAAAATCCACTAAAAACCAATAGCTTGAAACGAAATGCAATCCAAACACACATAGCCTTAATATGGAACGACGTTCAGAAACCTAACACCACCACACCATAAAATCCTGAAGGCCACACCCACAGGAACACAGCATCTAACAAACATACTAGGCACACATCAAATTAGTCACCTACACTTAAACACACTTGCAGGCAACACACATGCCATTATAATGACAGACAACTCCCTATGCTACATTCCAACACAAATAATGTTCTCATGCAACTTTACTCTGGCACTCCTTGCATAGGAACAGGAGGAGCCAAAACAGCTGCTGCCCCACATCAGAGAAAGAGAAGGAGGGAGTGAGTAGTCCGTACCAGGGTCTCACTCCTAGGCATGTCCGACACAGGTGTGTTGAGATAATATTTCATCCTTTTACGTCATCATGGACATGTTGCAAGAGTGGGAGATAGACTTGCAACCCACGACTGCATGGTGACAAGCCATTAATATTAAGCTCTTGCCTGCCGTACTTTTCCTCATCACTGGATCCTTACGGAGGAACAGTGGCATAACAGCAGGTGTTTCATACAACAGGCAGCGGTATAGAAAGCAGCACACAGTAACAAAATGTCCATACGACACAAACTCAGGAGGAATGCATATTGGTAGCATGCAACCTTTATGTGGTACAGAGATTTCCGTGTCAAAAGAACCCTAAACTCCACACATGTTGCCCTCTGCCCATTGCAGGTTTGTGTGTGTCTACTGCAACAGTCATTGCTGGCACTCTGTAAATGCCCAACTGGTTTGAGATGCTGGTGGCATCTTCATGGATGTGTGTGCCAACTTCATTGGTCCCCTCATAACAGCCACACCTTCAGGGGATCCAGGTTGCATGCACAGTTGGAAGCCATGACTATATGACATGTGGCTGTTGGATAAGTAATGAATCAAACTCCGAATGCACACACCAAATATGTACTTGTACATATGGACATATGTACAAGTGGACATGTGTGTGCATGCCAATACAATACAGGTAACAACATAGTTCCCTAAAAATTATCTATTTCCAGACCTTACTGACTCCACTCTCAAGAGAAAAGACAATATACAGTATAATCAAGGAAGAAGATCAATATCACCTATTCATTCTTTAAAAATGGTGACAATGTACACAAACATTATATTCAGTGTAAAATATGCACGTTGTATTTTAATTTGTTTAGCATACAGTAGAAAAACGAATACAATTACATATATATATTTTTTTAATATTTGAAATCCTTTTACGCAGGTCAGAAATACGAACACCTTCTAACCATAAATGCACATTAGAAAAACAACATTAACCAATTGACTTGACACACAACAGGGTCAACATTTAAAATCAAACAGATATATTTGTTGGGTTTAAACCAAACCCAATATATTTCTGTCAAAAGACCCTTTGTGTCAGACATTCATCAGGGGGGTATCCTGTTCCGGCTTGTATTCCGTGTCCGAACACTCGAATCCTGGTGAGGGTTATTCTTTTTTAATACTATTTTTAAAAACATCAAAAATACACACTAATTCACCACAACCAAATTTTACCACGGAATTAATCCATACATCAATCAGTCAGGGCATGACTTCATTAATGAGGTACCCACATATGCGTTAATAAGCATACAAGCACAACATTTCTGCTAGACAATACCTGCTGAATTCACGTTTCAAAGTTCCATTCAGTGGGAACAACTTTTGCAAAGAATCCTTCTCAGTCGGACTCTGTATTTTCTTCAAACAATCATTTAAATGGGTACAAGATGGATACACTGCACAACACACCAAAATTGTATCATACTTCCATTATAGTTATCACTTCCTAAAACCACTATTGACCCCCTACATTTCATAACAACATTTCATACATCCACAAATGTGACATTCTGTGTACCATGAACCGACAGCATCTTAGATGTCATATCTCATCATATAAACACGCTCTTTCTAGCTTCTCAGCCTTGCTAACTCCAAAGCCTACAACATAACCAGATAAACAGGTCTCAAAAACCATGTATTAATTTCTATCAAACAACAGCTATTAGTTAATGTGGTAAAAACAATCGAGTTTTCACGTGCCTCTCTGGAAGATGCTTAATGTAGTTAAAAGAGTCAGCACCATAACCCGCGTGGCCCCAAAAATACTTTCATTCAAAACAACTACACTGAATACTTACCCCACTTCGAATGATCAACATCACGTTCAGTTCAGGCCTCCAACACAATGTCCAAGCCCATATGATTTCTCCTGATGCTACTTAAGGTAATAACAGCACCAACTAGCCATCGGTCGTCTACATTAATAAGAGGAAGCAGACTACACAAAGTTTCTCACACCAAAACCACAGCCAAGGCAAGACAACGTCCAATGACTGACATCCTCTTTTTTGAAAATCTGCATATAATTACGGACTGTCTGTGCGCAATATACAAATCCAAATAGACAACATGCGCGTTGCTTTCTCATTTTTATATTTATATATTCCTCATTAGGTCCAACACAAAGCAATGCGTTTTTTGTTAATATGCTGAAGTCGCCACAACGTGCAGGAAAGCGAAAGCCTAATAATCGCGGCATCACCGGCCATAAACAAACTCTGGCCGATCCAATGGACATAGAAAGGGGACTGAAAAAGATGTTACTGGTGCACTCCAACGCCTAAGGCTACAAACATACATCTAATGCTCTTGTCTTATCTAAGATTCAATGTACGTGTTAAGTACCGGTGCTCTGGAGGCACCGCACGTGGGGCTGACACCGGTCCAGGAGGCCGCGCGGCCTGGGGCGCGGCATCGGCAGGAGCGCAGACAAAAGACACCCACACGCTGTGCTGGGTTTGCCCGGAACTGCCTCCCAATGCCGGGGGCGGGGCTTTTTATTAAATGGCCCTACATCACCGCGCTGCGGGACGTAGGGCGGATATAACATTCCTCCTTTATTTCAAATAAACTTAACATCAACACAATCAACATACTCAACTTCAAACTCCTGACACAGTTCTCTTTTCACACTGTACCAGCTCCCCCTTGTGTGGGATGCCTGGCGACGGTGTCCGCTCAGCATACATAGTCATTCAGCCTCGCGGGCGGCCTCGTGTTGGCTCTCAGACTATACCGCTTCACCTGGGGGCTGTCCCCGCTCGGCTCGTGAATCTGCTCACCTTCACTGTAGGCGTCCCCACTGCCGGCCAGGCTCTCTGGTTGCCAGCTGCGGTCCCATGCGGCTTCTTCCTCTGGGTCTTGCGCCAGCTCTTCGCTGTCTTGTTGTAAGTTGTCGTTGTCTTGAGGGCCCTCGCAGTCCGTCCAGAGAGTGCAGGGCACGGGCTTGAACCAGGAAGCATTCCTTGTCACTTTCCGACGCCCCCGGGTCACCGTTATCATGGTCCCGCGCCGGTTGCTGACAGTCCATGGCAGTTCCTCGTAACTGGTGTCTAGCTTGGACTTCGTGGGGTTTCGTAACATGATGACTTGGTTACCCACCCGATGGTCGGACGGTCTTGCTCTTCGTTTGGCACTCATGTGAGCATTGGCACGTGTTCTCCTCATCTCCATGCGGGCATTATCGACGTCATCGGGGGTCCTGCTTGGGTGATGGGGAATCGACGATTTGATGATGGTTCCAAACATGAGGTCAGCAGGTGGTATGCCCGTGGTGCTGTGTGGGGTGACCCGATAGTTCCGCAGGAAGCGGTATAGGTCGACCTTCCACGGGCTGGCGTTTGCCCTTGACACTCGGAGCACCTTATTGATGGTCCTCATAAACCGCTCGACGTCCCCATTGGCTTGTGGCCACCTCGGCATGATGTGGTGGTATTTGCTCCCCAGTTCCTGTAGATATTGCTTGAACTCTTCCCCTGTGAACGGGGGTCCATTGTCACTCTTAATGGTTGTGGGCAGACCATGTGTGGCAAACATCTTTTCTATCACCGGGATGACCACTTCCGCGGCGGTGGACTCCAGTATCCCGACCTCTGGATAGCGTGAGTGATCGTCGATTGCCACCAGTAGATGTAGACCCTCTCTGATTTTGCAAAAATCAATTCTGATCGCTTCCCATCGTGCTCGGCCGCGCTAGGCCGACAGAATCGGTTCTGGATCTGGGGGCCCACCTGTTATTTGGCAGGGTAAACAGGTGTTCACTAAGCCTTCGACACGATCGTCGATGTGCGGGAACCACACCCTGTGTCTGACCCGGGCCTTTGTTCTTGCGAGACCTTGGTGTCCTTCATGCGCTAGGGCTACTATCCTGTCTTGCAAATTTGGGGGTATGATGATGCGATCTCCCCTCAGCAGGAGCCCTCCTTCGGTGATTGAGAGGTCTTGTCGAACCGTGAACATGCCGGACAGGAACTCCCTAGCCCCCTCGGTTCTGTTGCGGGTGTGCGTCATGAATTCCTTCCAGTTACCTGACATGATGGCATCTTTTACCAGGTCGCAACAGGGGTCATTTAGGGTTTCTGTTGCAATGTCCTCAATGTTTACCGCTTTGGGCCTCATGGTGCGAACCACTTGACAAATGTTTTCCTCCGTTTCTTCGGCGATCAGAACTTCCTGCTGAGTGGTTGGTCGTGGGTGTCTTGAAAGGAAGTCCGCCGGGTTGCCACTGCCCGGCTGATAGACAAGTTCAAAATCATATTGCTGGAGGTGTAGCAGCCACTTGGTGATTCTGGCTGATGGGTGCGCCGATGACCCGGTAAAGATTGGTAGTAGGGGCTTGTGGTCAGTGATTGCCGTGAACTTGCGCCCATACAGGTACATGTGGAAGTGTCGACACCCCCATAGTACGGCAATGGCCTCCTTCTCTATGTGGGAGTACCTTTGTTCCGTAGCTGTGAGTGCCCTGGATGCATATGCGATCGGTCTTTTTTCGCCATCTTTCGTGACTTACCTACTGGGCTGGCATCCACAAATAGTTCTGTCGGGAGGTCTGTGTCGTAGTAGGCCATCTTGGTATCAGTCGACAGGGAGTCTTTAATGCTCTCAAAAGCTTCCTGGCATTCCTGCCCCCAGACCCACTTGTTGCTGACCTTTGTAAGTTCCCATAGCGGTTCAGATAGGGTTGCTAGGTTTCGAATGAATCTGCCACGGTAGGTGGCCATTCCCAGAAAACTGCGTACTTCGGTGGGGGTCGCTGGGGGACTAGCAGCTTCGATGTCCGCCACTTTTTGGGGATCAGGTGAGATGCCGGTGCGGTCAAACTTGTACCCGAAGAAGGTTATTTCTGATTTTAGGAACTCCCACTTCTCTCGATGGATTGTGAGTCCGGCTTCTTCCAACCTGCCCAGGAGTGTCTTCAGTCTCGTGATGTGTTCCTTGGTGTCAGGTGCTTGTATTAGGATATCATCGCTCAGGTTCAATACCCCTGGTATGCCTCTGGTGACCTCCTGGATGGTCTGTTGAAAGACTTCTGCGGCCGATGAGATTCCGAAACTCAGGCGCTTGTACCTCCTCAGACATAGGTGGGTTGAGAAAGTGGTAATGTAGCGCGACTCTCTGTGGAGCTTAAGTTGGTGGTACCCCGCTTTTAGGTCTACCTTCGAGAACACACATGACCCAGTGAGGTCGGTGATGATTTCATCGATTGTTGGTGTTATGTGTTGTTCCCTTTTTATGGCCACATTGGGCAAGCGCATGTCAATACAGATCCGGACTTTTCTGGGCTGTTTGGGCTTCCTGGTGACCACCATCGGGGAGACCCACGGCGTTGGTCCTGTGACTTCTTCAATGATTCCGGCAGCTTCCAGTGACCTTAACTCTTTCTCTACCTGTTCCCTCATGTGGAACGGTGTCCTCCGGTGTCTCACCGCACTTGGTTGCACTGATTGATCAATGTGTAGTTTGATAGTCTTTCCCTTGAGACAGCCTATCCCCTTCTGTAGCTTGGGGTGTTGCCTGAGAAAGTTCTCGACTTCGGCTGCGTAGTCAATGTGGCAGATGAATCTGACCATGCCCAAGTCTTCAGCCGCATCTCCGCTCAGTAGGCTTTCGATCCCCGCCTTCACGACATATATCTTTGACTACACCTTCTGTTCGCCATGTCAAAGAGTGGTGCGGAACCTCCCGATGACTGGCAGGGGTCTCCGGCTGCCGTAAGCAAATAGACGAGTGTCTGTAGATTTGAGCTCAGGTGGTGGTGTAAGAGTTTGGAAGACACTGGTTGGCATGACGTTTACCGAGGCTCCCGTATCAGTGGCGGGGCTTCTTTAAACGGCCCTACGTCACCGCGCTGCGGGACGTAGGGCGGATATAACAGTACGAATATAGATATTTCTACAGCATGATCAATGGGTCATAGAAAGGGGACTGAAAAAGATGTTTCTTGTGCACTACAAAGCCTAAGGCTACAGACGTACATCCAATGCTGTTGTCTTAACTAAGATTCAATGTATGAATATAGAAATGTCTACAGCAGGATCAAATGGTTTAACAAACCACTCCACAGATTAGATGTTAAGCTCATTTTGAACTCAGCAGAGGTAAAAGCATTTAACTAATATAACATGACCACCTACCACTGTCACACATAGATATTCTATGGGATGAAAACATACTCAGAAATAATAAAAAATGCCAAATGTGAAACAGGCATCATAACCTTTCAGATAGAAACAGCACTCAGTGTGTTCAATTAGAACATAAGAACTTTGTGGGGCACCCCAGTCGTGTTTGCCACACACTTTATGAAGCCAGAAAAAGACCTTACATTTTCATTTTCATTTTCATGGCCCGCCTGATTAAACACCAAAACTGCATCTCCCCAAAGAGTTTAGGGAAGACCAAACAAGGGGGGGTCTATTGCTGAGGATGTCCAACATTATACCATTCAGTGTCCTCATTGAATCCAATTATGTGACTATGGGCCTCATTACACGGATGGCGGTGGGTCCATGCTGGTAAAATACCGGCACCGCCTTGGAGGAAAGGGGAATTACTGCCCTATTCCAAGGTTGGTCGGGCGCTAATTCCCCCTTCCCCCATTGCCCTTCCCCATTCCCATTTTTGCCCCATAGGGCTCTATGGGAATGGGGAAGGCGCCAATTACGGTACCGCAAATTGCAGTACCATAATTAGCTCCCTGGTCCCTTTGCGGGTTGGTTTTTACCACCTGCAAAATGCAGGCGTTAAATTCCCCAGCCCGCAAAGGGACCTCGTAGTAAGGCGGTAAGGGTTTGCCGGTAAACTCTTACCGCCTACTGTGTAATGAGGCCATATGTATCTTAAAAATTAGTTTCTGTTCTAGAGTAATCCATTTCTGATCAATCACCTCTTTGCCTGAGCCATATACTCATTTAAGGATGACCCATGTAAAATCTCCATGAGAATGACCTTTCCCTATAACATGCTTAACCATGGATGCATGCATTACCTATGCTTCGATTTAACTTCTGTGTTCAATCAAACGTGTCTTACACCATAGGTTTGTTTTGCCTATATAGTGTAGCCCGCATGGGCAAGTGATCATATATAAAACATTTATGCTGTCACAATTGCAAAAATCCATAATCAGCCATTTTGATGATACCCCAATATCTACTTCTCTGATTTTAGTTGTGTACTGACACATGACACAACATCCACATCGGTCATTACACACAACTGGGGATACACCCCATAGTGTGGTCTGTTTAGCTGTAACCTGAGTCTTGACTTGTATATCATTTCTAATAAGGATGTTCCTTAGAACCTGGCTCTTCTTATGTGCTACCAGAGGTGTTGGAATTTCCTTATTATACACTTTCCTCATGTTTTGGAAAACACATTTTTTTTAATAAGTGATTCTTTAGATGTTTGTTCCAGGGTGGCCTCACGATTGTTGTTATATGCACGTTTTGCAGAATCCCTAACCAACATTTTAGGATACCCTCGTTCCAGAAGCTTATTCTGAAGAGCATTGCCACTGTCCACATAGTGTTCTTTGAGACTACTATTGTGTTTTAATTTTAGAAATTGTCCAAATGGTAAATTGCATTGAATATGACTTGCATGATGACTAGAAACATGCAATAATGCGTTCCTGTCTGTGCTCTTACTGTATGGTTTAACCCTTAGTGCACCTGCTCAATGAAAAATTGAAATATCCCAAAAATGTATTTCCAAATCCTTAATTTCCTGAGTGAATTTCAAAAACACATTGTGATAGTTAAGCCATGTCACAAAATCCTCAGCTGTTGACCTATCGCCTTCCCACACAATGAAAATATCATCAATGTATCCCAACCACTGCCGCCGATTATTTTTTATATAGATTGTTGTCGGTATAGATGATGAACTTCTCAAACATTTCAATGTATAAATTCGCCAAATTTGGAGCCATTGCTGCCCCCATGGTGGTACCCTCAAATGCTGGTAAAAAGTACCTTGGAATTGGAAAACATTTGTTGTTAAAGCATAT
Source organism: Ambystoma mexicanum (assembly GCF_040938575.1). NCBI lineage: Eukaryota > Metazoa > Chordata > Amphibia > Caudata > Ambystomatidae > Ambystoma > Ambystoma mexicanum. The sequence goes on along the minus strand of NC_090930.1, from coordinate 583,801,682 downwards.
TCAGTGCACCAAAGAATGAAACTGTTAGTGACATGTTGATTATCTGTGCGTCCCAACACAATCCCATCCACTACCTCTAGGGTAGCTCTTTGGGGAATGACTGTGTATAAGGACTGAATGTGCAAACAGATGAGCAAATATACACCCGGTGTAAATAAAACACCCTCAACCTTATTTATAGCGTCAGTGGTGTCTCTTAAATAACCCTTCATCTGCAGGACAAAAGGTTATAAGTAAACATCTGCATATTTAGACAAAGGCTCTAAGATGGAGTTAACCCCAGACACTATCAGCTGACCAGGAGGTTCTCTCTGGTTTTTGTGCATCTTTGGCAGAATATAAAACACTGGGACTCTACCATTTTCCCTTTTAAAGTATTCTGCTTCTTGTCTGCCAATCATGTTATTTTTAAAATCCAGTGTCAATTTTTCTTTAATCACCTTGATCATTACCTCTGTAGGATTTTGCTTTAACACCCGATAGCTGTTTCTGTCTTCCAACAGTCTATTGCACTCCTTAATGTAATTTGAGCGATTCCATAACACGATCGCCCCACCCTTGTCTGCCTGTCGAACAATAATCTGATTGTTACTTGACAGTTTTTGCATTAGGATTCTTTGTTCCTTACTGAAATTAGAGTGGACCCTTCCCTCAACACTTTCCAATTTAGAAACCTCTTCCAATACTTTCTTTTCAAAGACCATCGATTCATGGGAAAAACTATAGGAGGGGGCATTGAAGTTGGAAAGATTACAAAGTCCACTGCAATTCATCACTTCCAGGTCATCCTGCCTCTCAAAATATTCTCTAAGTTGCACCATATGCATACATTGTTGAAACTCGATCCTAAACTCAAAAGTGTCATGTTGTTTAGTGATTACATAATTAAGACCTTTATTAAGAACAGATGCTTCAGCTGGACTCATAACATGGGTAGACAAATTGACTACCATTTTTTTGGCTTTTGCTGTGTGTTCTGACGGGATTGTAAATCCAGTCTGTTCTTCGTGTTCCTTGATCTAAAAAAGATCTACCGTGTTTAGGGCAATTTCGGCCTCTGATACCCCTTCCTCTTGTGCCACTCAATTGTTGCGTGTTCCCATCACTTGTACTGGCTCCTCCACTGTTGGTACTGTCGTCACTGGAGCTATAAGACGTGTCTCAGAAACAAATTCATCTCTGATTGTTAAACTCCCTGTAGTTGTTACCAAATTTATGATTTTCTGTGACATAAGGGAAAGACTTTTCATGACTAAGTTCTGAAGATCTTTCTTCATTATTTTTATCCTCTCCATGGTATTGTCTTTTTTAAGCTCAGTCATTTCTTTCATAAGTTGTTCCAATTTGTTTTTAAAGAAATAATGCAAACTCTTTTTTTTAGATCGTCTTGCATCTTGTTAAGATCGGTCTCAATCTGTTTGGAAACTTCCTGAGCGGTATCGATAATCAACACGAGCCAGTCTTGTCCGCAAACATTAGCAATATAATTCCATTTAATTATGAAATCTTTATTATCAAGGAATAACTAGGGCTTGTTTCTTACCAAGAGGCCTTGTGGTATCTCCTGTTTTTTAAAAAAAATATTCCATCATAATAGCCCCTTGCAGTTCAGTTCTTATTGCCTGTTTTGTTAATTGTGACAACTCATTCCATTGGTCACTGCTGTTAAGAGTTTCATTATCTACTGATGTGCCCAAAGAGATCACTGAGTCTAACAGTTTCTTGACAAAGTCTTCACTGTATGCTAGACACTTGTCTGACAATGATGCCCTGGTCCTGTTACTTGTAGTTGTCCAAACTACCTGCCAAAACTCTATTCATGCACACTATATTCTTCTAGGATTGTAGTGTACCCACCTCCAAAACTATAAACTTACGAGGCCACATACCCATGCAATCACACAAAGCAAACCAGGGCACATTTTCGATGTCACACAAATTAACATCCAATGTGTACTAACAACAATAATGTCCACAAGTAGACAGGGTATCCCATTTACCAACTTCACAGCTATGTCCTGACAATGTATAGACACCCCACCACTATGCAACAACAAAGGTAGAATAAGGCTCACAGAGTCATAACCATAAGGGTCATCATTGAATGTCCATTGGAATCTTGAATTCCTGCTTCAGTTGCCCTGACCACTCAAGGGCTGTGTTCCACAACATCTTATTGTGCTGGGGCAAACATGCAGAATTAGTACGTGAAATCTGAGCTCAGCCAAGTGTTAGGTCATTGACCATGGGTCACAGTGTGGAAAATGCAGTGTGAGTGAGTGAGCAGCTGGCACACAGCTTCTTCACATGAGCATTTATTCATACCGAAAAGCAAAGTGACCACTGCCAAGTGGGTATCAATGATGAAAGAATGACAAATGCCTGGCAATGCTTGGACACAAGCAACATAACAATACCTACATACACACATGTACGGGGAAATGCAAACACACACCAATCACACATGTATGCAGCCTAAATATATATATACTCCTACAACATCTGTGAGCATGACAATGCAAGAACCGGACCATATGCACACACAAAAGCAGCATGGCACGAAATATGTGCACACTTGCACAACCAAAACATGGGCAGATTGGGCGGGCAACAGTAGCCCAGCCAACACGGGTCCATAACCCAGGACTGAAACAAGTACAACAATGGCCTCCATACATCACTGAAATCCACTATGCACAGTTCCTCAACAACAACTAAACCCATTCACAACCTGCCTTGGGAATAGGACAGTGCAATGGGGCACATCCTTTATCACACTGCATCAGCCGTGCAACCAAGTAATAGAGATGAATAACGGTCTTCACATATCATGCATCACACCATGCCCCAAAGCCCCCGGTGTCATCACACATACTTGTGAAATGCAAAAAGACTAAGGTATGCATGCCTACAAGGCCTTCAACTGGTCTTCGTCTTTCGGGGACAAACTACCACATCAAACACAGAGTATAGTCACCCATGTGTCCTGCCAGTGGACTTGGCCCCTTGAGGTTTACCAGACATGTCTCATGTTCTCCCCCTACACCAATGGGTGATGCAGGAAAATGATAAAATGATACTCGCAGAACCTTAAGTCATGTCAATGTGTGCATTGAACAGTAATTCTTGGTTGTCAGCATATTTGTGTGGCATCCTATGGAAAGAAGGGCCTGACCTTGAAGCATACTTGTTGCTGGCCTGCTGGGAAATGGCTTACTGGTCAATAATCCTCACCTTCTTGGAATGGAATAAACACACTTGCACAGTGATTGTGGATTGTGCTGCAGTATATTCCACCCAGGGTGCAATGATACAACAACATGGACCTCACACCCACAACATCATTCTACAGTGAAGACCCGTCAAACAGTGCATGCATCATACATGATGTTCACCAAGACAAGGACATTGCCATGCTATGGAGCACATCAATCCAAGCCACATTCCTCCCTATCCAACACAGCCAACATGGCCCAAGGAGGGGATCCATAAAGGAAGCTAAGTGATTTTACCAAACCCAAAGGATCGACTTTCCAAAAGTTTGACTTTTTTAATTTATTTTTTTATTTCCCGCAAATATATATTTGGAGGGAGGCTCCCACAGCCCCCCACCTTAACCCTATACATTTTTTGTATACTTTACCCCCTCACATATATATGCAGCAAATCGGGAGTCAAGCTTTTGGGGTTAGGTAAAGTTGTTCTAAACCTCCATAAAGGAGTCACACCACCTCAGCACATATAGCAAAAAGCCTCCTCACAATCCATCCTTCCACCAAGCCCAAGCACCTACAGCTATCATAAATACAACTACATCTGGGAGTATGTTTCACGAAATTGATACACATATGTGAAATCGCCCACAGGTTGAACAGTCAGCAATGACTGTTGACACAGGACACAAAGGGCCCCAATCGGAGTCTAGCGAATTCCAGATTCTGCCACCTTTACGTCAGCCAGACAGCCCTGTAAAGATGCCGAAGAGCATATTTTACAAAAGTTGATGCACACCGAAGGAAAGTGGCAGAAAACCCACCCAAGTCCGGCGGAACCACTGCCACATTTCAGCTGGTGTGAAGCTGCCTATTTAATGTATGCGCTGCATTAGCTTCAAACATCTGTCAAGCCAGCAAAAGGGCACCAGACTTTGCATTCAGAAAATAATCCACATGAGGAACATATGTCACAATCTGTAATGTGGAAGTGGAAGCATCACACAATACATGTTCATTCACTACTATGACATTACCCTGTCTCATGAACAACATGTTCATCGTACCAATCCAAACTGTCGATCATGTACTATACAGGGATGTGTAGCCACCACGCCTGCCCCTTAGTACATCTTGAATAGGATATCACATGCTCCATGCAGCCATTTAAACTGGAAAGGCTGCTAGGCACAGGTTACTAACGCTTTGCAGCCAGGCCCCCGCCGACTCCTCCGTGACTCAGCAGTTAGAGGCAAACATGCACGCTCCAGCGGCAGACGGTCTGCAAACACTGCAGCTGCACAGGTTTTTCCTGCGTTGCCCTTAAAAGAGATAAAGGAAAATAAGAAACATTTCCAACCTCCAGTGAGAGGATTACACAGAGATCAGCCCTCGAGACAACTGGATCTCCTAAAAAACAGTGCCTGTGGAATTAATGTACCCATAGCACAGACGTCTTACTGTACAGATTCCCGTCCTGATGAAGGCCGTGTACAAGATGAGGCACATCAAGCCATCCTAGAAATGGCTGAAACACCTTGGTGTGGACACACTACCCCCAACTGCAGTACAGTGACACTGCTAAACACAAAGAAAACTATTTTTTGTCTTTAACATTTCTATGTGATGTTATAATGTTGATATGTATGTGTATACTATAATATGTGAATTCCATGGCAAACCACAACAGAGGTTGAGGTTGTCCTACACACACAAATTGGCTGTTTGGCCAAAAAATTTTTTGGTTCTATGTGTTGTAAATATTGTTGTCTGTATTTCCGGTTTAATACCGTTTGATATCTCTTAAATGTCTATTTTATGTTGATTTACACAACTTTAGATTTAAAAAAAAAACAAGATTTGTTTCACAAACAGAGTATGGAAAAGTGATTCTTTCTTTATACATGCAGAGGGTAACAAGAAGTAGGAGTATTTTTTGAGCATATTGTCCTTGGACCTATTCAACTGTATTTTTGTTTCCGAGGCACAGAAGCCTACAACAATAGGAGTCCATACCTGGCAAATCATGAAAATGCTGTGCAAGTTGAGTAGCACTCAAGACTTCATGCTCCCTGGTGTGAACAGAATGTCATTAGTTATTGATCACCTTGATGAGTTCTGCATATGGGCACAGCAGTTCATCCATGTCACTGTGCATGATTAACAGGGAAACGCGAAAGAGCAGGTGGATGTCCCGAGGCAGAAAAATCCATCCCTTGTCATTTACACGCCAAAACATGGACAAACAGCCACAATCTGTCTACGGACAAGGATACAAAAATTCCAGTTGAGCAGTACTATGGGATATGGGCCAACCTTGCCTACCCCAGCAACCATTGCACCAGAGCCTTCAAGGGACCAGCCTGATGTCACCAGGGCACAGATACCACGTCTTGGAGGTGCCAGTGGAGGCTTTATTCAGGCCACCATTGAATCTATCAGGGTTGGCTTGCAGGAAGAAGCAAGGGAGTAGAGGGAATCTGGGGAAAGACAGAGAGAGGCTGTGAGAGAGCTGGACAGTGAATGAGGGAGTAAGCGAGTTGCCAGAGTTGAAAGAGGCTGTACATGGCAAACATCAACATTTATTGGTGCCACTGACAACCTCAACCCATCACTCTCTCTCCCTTTCACACCCCTTCTGCTTGGAGTGGTCTGTGGACATTTATTTTCTCATACATTTGCTTTGTCATGCCTTTACTTGATCTTCATAATCACATTGTGAAGGTGGCGGTGCATGTAGTTAAGGCTAGCTTAAGATTAGGGTCTGGGTCAATGGGTGGCAGGGGGTAGAATATAAGATACAAATACAAGGGGCGGGGGTACAGGCTGTCTCTGCCTATAATGAAGAAATGAATGCTAGGGGAAGTGAAATAAAGGAGAAATATAGGTGAATGTATGGCAAAGTGAATGCAGGGTAAGTAAAGACATACAAACCATGGTTGCATGGAGGGAATTGTCTTTTTTCGACAGTTGACGGGAATTGACTTTGTGCACTGGTTTAGCGGCTTGTCATTCTTTGAACTGCATTGATTCAATGAATGACAGCCATAAAGCACATCCTAATAAAGGAGATCTGTTGACCGGATTTCACTTTCATAGCATTTTTCGAGCTTGCATGACCAGAAAATGTTGGGCGCGATGCGCCGCCACATCGAGGCTCCACTGCGTCTTGTTGCCAGGCAACAAATTTGAATTTCTACAAGCGACATCTGACGGCAGGTGGAAGAGCCAGTCACGACGAAGGCCAGATAAAGGCCCTGTTTGCCCCTGTTCGCATCCTGGGAGCACAGCCACCCACTCTACTGCAATGTTTATCTAGGTACATCTAATCGTTTGCTTTACATCGATCCATCTGGTGCCAAAGCTAATGACTCTATTGAAAGATTACGTATCTAAGACATTGCACAAGGAATTATCTTCCACGCATTGACCCTATCACATGACACTATTACGAGTGATTTCCCACAGATTACTACAGTGTCCTTGTTTGCATTATCATAAGTAATGATTACCCTCTTAATATTGTTTTGCAACCCCGTCACCTCGGATTCTTATAAGATCCGATAATTAGTAATTCTCAAACGTATGCTTAGCCTACATATTGTCTCAAAAGATTGCACTAGTAACTGCAATGCCCCTATGACACCCCAGTAGGCACTATACTGCCTTTGCCTGTCTCATTAGCCTGTGTTAATACTATTCAGCACTGTGTGTCTCGACTGTCCTAAATCAAAGCATATACCCTCATGGCCCACATGGCACACGATTAGTACGCTCATAGTAATTTTATTATGCTTTACCTAATTTAAGCCTATGTTAGCGATACTACATATTGCTCTTGTCTAGTTTAATTACACTATAGCACGTTAGTTAACTGCTCCTTATCGTGCCGCTGAGCCACCACCCAATGAGCGGTCACAGTCTTTTGCAAACACTGCATTGAAATGAGCTTGCTCTCTCCTGTATTACATGAAATCCACTACCCTTGCTAAACAGGCGCATATGTCATACCCATAATTGTTACCCTAGAATATACTATACAATCTGTGCTCCTCAGCACCCCAGTGACTGTGATTTATTGTTATAATGCTATGCTGCTACGTTACTGCACATGCCAATGTGTAATGCACTGTGCTAATGACACCTTTCACACACGTTGACTTGTGACACGTAATACTTTTATTATAATTCATTTATAATCACCAGGCCATACAGCTTTGCATTGCCAAACATGCACTGCCCACTGCAATGATTAAATAATACGAGGAATAACTTGTAAGATTCCCTCTTACCTCTTCCCATAATGGATTGCTTGGTTCTAGATTAATATTCTTTCCCTCTCTTTCGTAGAGTATTTCCGCTCTGACCCAGATGGTTGATATTAAGGGGCTGACCACAATAGTGTAATAACATCACCCTCACCAAGCACTTAGTCATGCTTGGTTTGCTACTTTCCATCATGTTTCCATTCTGCATTGTGCAAGACTGCCTACCCTGCTCAGGCAATTCCTACATCACTCTTGGAAATGGCTTCGCTAGAATAGAATACCGCCGGCCTCACCCCATCCTCTGTCCCACACCCTTTGTACCTACCACATCTCCATTTCTGCCTTTCCAGGACTTCCTCAATATCCAAAGCACTACTAAATACTCAAAGAACGTACTGACACAAAGATCACATCTTCCATAGATCAGGACTACGCCCCAAATAACACTTTCAACATGACCACCTACCCGATTCAGGGTACCATTAGACGACACCGCCTAAGAGCACGCACCTACCTGACCGCCTTAACTACAACTCAGTCTGTGCCTTGCCCATACAGCCTAAGCCCAAACCTCAGCCCAGCAACAAACATCATGAGATACCCTCTGGAGCTTGAGCCAAACATCCCATTAACGCCATTGTTGATCAGACTCAATCCCTCACCTCAGAGCTCCAAATAGAGCCATTTTGTACCAATAAAGGTGCCCTTATTAATGCTCGATCACTAGCGCACACCATTGAAATCCATGACCTTATTATCGAACAACAACTGGACCTGCTAGTAGTAACAGAGACCTGGTTGCACCAAGCTTCTGGACCCCTACTAGCTCTCGCCATCCCACCAGATTACAACACTATCAGGTCTGACAGAGTTATCGCACATGGAGGTGGTGTGGCTATAATAGCCAAAAGCAAAATGTAAATTAGATCCTGCCCTATTGAAGAAATAGTAGGTTACAAACTTAGCCAAATTCGCTACTGACCAGAAAACTACATTCCACTTCTTGGTTATCTACAGATCACCTAATAGCAAAACCCACCCGGACCTAGACATACCTTTTATGCTAGCTCCCCACATCAAACCTAATACCAAATGTATCATCGTAGGTGATATCAACCAAGGTTACAATGACAAGCAAAACACTAAAGCAGAAGCCCTATATACAGCACTCACAGATATGAACTTTATACAGTTGATTAAGACCCCCAGCCATACCAAAGGACAAACTATGGATTGGATACTTGCGCTCAACTGTAAAATATCTATTGAGACAATCATACCCCTTGATTGGACGGACCACCATATCATTAACTTCTACCTTACTCAAAATGAGATAAGCTCTCCAAGCCTAATGTTACAGACACTTACGAAACACGAAATTCCGATAAGCTTACAATTGAGAACCTAGCCCCCATGATAACTGATGCACTGTCCTCCAACATGGTTACTAGCAATAACCCCGCTCTTCTAGCAGAGACCTACCACAAGTGCCTTACCGCCACTATTGACACGGTAGTACCTTTAACAACCAGAACACGCCATGCTGACAAACAAAAGAGTTTCTGGTTTAATGAGGAACTAGTCTCACTGAGACAAACTAAAAGATCACTAGAACAGATCAACAAAAAATCTCCTACATTACATTCCGCTAACTCCTTCAGAGCTGCTAATAAAATCTACAAAGCTGCATTTATTATCCATAAGGCAAAGGCATATAATACGTGCATTAACAATGCAGCCTCCAACTCCAAAGAGCTTTTCCACATTCTTAAGAAAAGAATTGGAAAATCCAATCCCAGCTACTTCGCCTGTTAACTCCAGTAAGGAATGGAGCACAACCATCCAAAATATGCTAGCCTCCAAAATTGAGCTACTACAAAAGAAAATCCTTACAAAAAGAAAAATGTTAGCGGACAAAAATGTATTGATTAACAATCTCAAAAAAACTAAGGAAAATGTGAACTGAGTTTCCAATTTACCCCAGTGACACAAGACATAATGGCAGATAATATTTCTAAACTAAAGGCATCAAACTGCAAAGAGGATAACTTTCCTACCCACCGAGTAAAACTCTGCGCACCTCTGCTCACCCCTATCATTACCAACTTTGTAAATGCCTAATTCAATACAAATACAGCCCGGGTAAGTATAAAAGAAGTGTGGGTGAACCCACTACTAAAAAAAATCTCTTGATGCAACAGTGCCCACCAACTTCCGTCCAATACCACAGTGACGTTTCTGCTCAAGATTATTGACAAAATACCTTACTATCAAATTCCAGCCCATCTTCAACACAACCAACTCATTGGAGATAGACAATCCAGATTCAGGCCCAACCACAGTACAGAAACGGCCCTCCTGGATCTAAAAATCCAGATAGACACCATTAGGGACTCATGCAAACTCTGCATTCTATTACTATTAGATCTCTCTACAGCTTTTGACTTGGTGGACCATGACAAACTCTGCACCACGCTAGCCAATGATTTCTGATTTTAAAACAACACCACCCTCTGGGTGAAATCCTTTCTAGCTGAATATACGTCCAGAGTAAGCATTGGTAAGGAGGCGGCCAATCCCATACCAGTCCCCATCGGGGTACCCCAAGGGTCATCTCTCTCGCCCAGTCTATACAATGCGTATACAAAGCTCCTCTTCTCGGCTCTGGATGCTATGGGTGTCATCTACACCAATTTCGCAGATGAAACCCAGATCCTCATTCCAATCTCAGGGGACTAGGCCCAGGACATGATGACTATCCTCTGCCTGAATAGCCTCTGCCTTAATGATGAGAAAACATAAATTCTGATCGTGGGCTCCCAAAACAAAATCAGCACACTCCACTCGGACTATTCAGCTATCAACATCAATGGCTCCCTGATCTCTGTATTGAAACAGGTAAAAACCCTAGGAGTTTATTTGGATGCTAATCTTCCAATGATCAGACATGTAAGCGCTTTACAGCGTCCACATCCTACACCTCCAAATTGATGGCACTGAGTCGCCAGTACCTCACGCCTACAAACTGCATCACATTAGCTAGAGCCCTTATTCTATCTAAGCTGGAATATTGTAACGTACCCCTAGTAGGGACTTCCAGTGCCAACCTAGGGAAACTACAATTAGGAGGGAGACACATTGGCTACCCATTAAGGCTAGAATCATCTTTAATGCACTGTGTATCACCCATAAATGCCTTGCCAGTATAGCTCCCATCTACCTAAATAACTCAATAAACAACAAAGAATTGAATAGAACGCTCAGATCCAATAAAAAGTCACTCCTTGCTGTCCCCCGTTTCAAAAGCACCACAGCAGGAGGCAGCAGCATTTTAGTCATGGCCCCCGAAACTATGGAATGAGCTTCCTCTTAATAGTAAAAGTGAAGACTCCTCCCAATGTTTCAAAAAACGAATAAAAACCTGTCTCTCTCACCAATGCCAGCTATCCCACACATCCTAAAAAACTTCCACCCTCCACAGGTCTTGACAGATGATTCTCTAGTTTAGACCTATACCAGATTCTTTAAATATTGAAAATAACCAGGCATTGTATATACACATGTATGTTTTTGCACCAGTGTTGATTATGTAAATGTATCATTGTTGATTTTGCAAATAAGATGTCTGTAAAAACGCTGTGATACTCAAGGGTTTGAGGGTTTAACAAATGCAATAATAAGTAATAAAATAGACTCCTTTATCGCAAGGCCATGGTGCAGGGCTGTGGGCAGCTGCATGAGTTGCCTGTTCTTCAGGTCCTGCTCTCAAGTGACAGCGCTGGCTCAGGTAATGTAAGTAAGAGCACATTTAAAATCCAAAGATGTCTCAATGCACATATGTAGAGCAATGTCTGGGGCATGCATGCAGATATCTGTCTCAGAAGCTTTCTTGCTGCAAGCCTAAGGGGGTCACTGCCAACATGTTGTTACATGAACAACGCACATTCACTGTAGAGCAGTGTACCACATGGCTACTCACCAGTCGACTCCAGACATAGGCGTAATTCACAAACATGGGTGTGCAGTACTGAGTAAAACCTCTCCAGGACCTTCATGTTGTTTCCCGACATCCGGGCACCTTTGCGCATGGTGCCCCTTCGCAGTAGCACCAGCCTGGATGAATCGCATGGCCTTGCTGTGGGTCTAGGATTTAAGATCCACCAGCACGTGTGCACAGTCTTGAAGGAGCGGACTGCCACCCCCTCCATGTTGATGGCATCTATGATCCCGTCCCAAATCTGCTGACGTCTTTCCATGCCACATTGCACCACACGGTTGAAGAGGACATCATAATGCTCCAGGACCTTTGCCACCAGAATGTCAACTTCCCTGATGCTGAAGTTGACAGCCCTCTGCCTCGCTGCTATGGGGTTGCCACTTAGGTATGAGGATGATGCTGCTGGCTTGGGAACCCCTTAGGCAGGTGTGGGTGGGCAAGGTTGTCCTGGAGCTGGGCTGTGGAGCAGTGGTGGGGGAATGGCATGGTGGGAGTCCAACAAAGCAGCTGAGGTGGTCAGAGGGCCAGAGACAGGACAATGGCTGGACAGCAGGCATGCCAAACGCAGTGCAGGTGGGCAGCAGTCAAACACACTGTACAGGCAGCAGCAGATGGCAAAGTTGGAGGCAGCACAGGGCAGGTGGAGGCAGGTAAAATGGCACAGAGGCGGGAGTGTGAGTATTCCATGTCTTGCAGTGATGGCATCCGTGAACAGAATGAAGGGAATTTGTGCGTAAAAAATTAGAAAATCATGGACACGTGAAATCAGAGGAAAGGCAATCAGTATGTAATTTAAGTGACATGCGCTGCACGCAGGCGTTGAGTACGCCATATTTGGGTATGCATAAGTACATGTAGAAGCAACTCCAAATGTGCGTGCAAAAGGGAGGAGACAGATGAGTGGAGTACTGCATATTTTGGGATGCCACGCATTACATTCACTTCAGGCACCATACAAACTTCATATTTTGGTGTGGGATTTGCCTATGAGCATACACACATTTATTTTTTTATTTTTATGAGGTGCCCCTGTGTATCGTGTACCACTATTCTTAACTTTCTGTTAGCTTTCTGGGGTTCACATACACATGTTTAGTGTTGCTGGGTGCCACTGCGTATCACATACTGCTTTTTTCTTATTTTGGAAGTTATCCTGGTAACGCATACACATTTTTCTTTTTTTTTTGGGGTGCATGTGCGTTACGCATACTGTAGTATCCACACCCAGGGTACATTTGAGCCTTGCTGGACCACAGAACTACATCATCCATCACATAGACTGCCCCCTCACACATATTGCCCATGACAATTACTTGTTGTTCCTTCCAGATTTTCTGGAACATGAGCGGAACCGCCCCAAGAGGGAAAGGGAGCAGACCGGGCTGGGGTCAGGGATGTGCTGTGGAAGAAGCTGTTCCAGCCCCAAGGGTTCTGAGACATGCTGTGGAAGCAGCTCCCCCAGCCCAATGGGGTAAGGGACATGCTGTGGAAGCAGCTGTCCCAGCCCCAAGAGGTACGGGACCTGCTGTGGAAGCATCTATCCCATCACCAGGGGGTAATACCATGCCTTAGGCCACTTGGCCACTTGAGGCCCAAAGTGGTCCCAGCCACACAGGGGTGGTACCAAATCCTTCTGGCAAGAAGGAAAAGAGTACACAGCAGGAACAGGCTCAAACCCATGACACAGCACAGGACACTGCCATGATGACGAATTCAAGACCGGCATGGAGTGTTTGACCATTCAACACCCTGGCATGTGCCAGCATCTGGGGAGTACACAATCAAATGCTCAGAGTATGGTGCATTGCCAGCATGTCACGGATGAGATCAACACCTTAGGGTTTGAGAAGCGCACTGCTGCACAGGTAGTGAAGTGCTGGAATGATCTCACCTGTCAAGCTGGATACCAACCTGGCCTCTTCTCTGACAACTGGAGGGGGACCCCAGAGGAGGAGGATCTGCCCGAGCAGGAAGAGGATATGAGCCAGTTTATTCTACTGAAGCAGGGGCAATGCATGGGAGGACTGGAAAATTACGAGGGCACGTCCGGTGAGTGACCAACATTGTGCATCCTGGGTATGTGAAGTAATGCATCACCAAGACATATAAATGTGGTGCACATCTGGCTCCATTGGAATGACTGCCACAGGTGAACCATGTCATGTGGTGTACTGACTCCTGTCCAGTGTTCCCAAGAGTGGTTACAAACCATGTGTTGTACATTAATTGAACATGTCCATGTGACAGTACTCATCCCCCACTAGCATACCACCCCAACATCTGCAACATGATACCACAACGTGCACAGTTGTTTGCTGCATCCTTGATGTGAGTCACTCTGCTCAGCTAGAAATGTGCATGTGTCCGAAATCTTAGTTACACTTCATGCCATGCAGGGTATTGAATCTCTTTTCACACATGTACGTATATGCTGCCATGCCACATAGAACATCCACAATTACACCCAACACACCTTATGGCATGCCCTGAGTGAGTGCCCATATGTCCAGACTGCACATCCCTGCTGCCCCAATGGCAATGACTCCTGAGGCCTGCTCCCTGTTACCATCCCACATACAGCCCATACTCCATGGGTCCATGCCCCTCTCCCTCTTGTGGGTCACTTTACCTTGTTCCTATTTACGACTCCATTGACTTACTCCCTCCACTTCACAGACCTTGTCTAGGTGGTGCTCGTTCAGCCATACATCACCTGGGACTATTTTCTTTTTCTCAGACTTACAGCATGTTCCCATTGTGTACAGTGCCTGGACCAAGACAACACTGGTTTGGCATGTGATGGATGCAGACTTGGATGTGGATATGTGTGTGTGCCTGTTGCCATGTGATGTAATTGCACGTCACAGAGGCACATGCCCATTCCCATTTCACTGGTACTAGTCAACAGTTTGCGGTAACATGGCCCATGATGTGCTTCTTCTTGACCCTGTTGGTTGGCAATGTGTCCACTGGCAGCATGGCCCTGAGTAGGGAATGTTGTTGCAAGTCTGCATATGCCATGCTCAAATAGCTAGTTATCCATAGAGTGTGGATGATGTGTTTACTATGGAGACATGCCCTGCATTTTGTGAAATGACGGCAATGTGATACACATTTTTACCATAGACACGTTGCAACTGACTCCACATGTCTTTTTCTGTCCATGTGTAAGTGAGGGTACACCAAATGCAGAGGAGGAGGAGGGGGGGTATGAAGAAGAGTCTGTGGTGTTTCAGACCACCAGAAGAGGGCATGGCGTGGATGGCCATGAGAACATACTGGTGCTACAGACCATCCTGAGCCATGCTGCAGACTCTTCTGACTCTTTGGACTCAACTGACTCTGATTCTGAACCGCATATCCAGTCATCAATGCTGGCGAAGGCGAGTGCACCAATGGGTGTAGCAGTTACGGCCCGTGAGTCTGAAGGGGGTCAGGTGCCTTCACAAGGCCAGTCAGTGGTGGCACGCCGATCTGTGGTGGTTACGGCTGCAAGGCCACCCTCCCATGTATTGGTTTCTGGTCCTGGTAAATTTGTCCAAGGGAGTGTTGCAGTCCTGCAGCCAAGGACAGGGGCATCACAGAACGGGCAATGCTCCCTTGCATCACACAGATGTGAGCCCCGTACACGTGATGGACATGTACATGCTGGGCAGACAGAGTGGGAGCAGACAATGTTGCGTTCTGACCACAGATGGGGTGCTGCCTTTGAGAGTTTGGCTGAGACCATGGATAGGGTGGCCACTTCCATGATCACCCCCAGCAGCACAGGTGTAGCAACAGCTGCAGGTCATGCAGTTCACATGCCTCTCCCACAGAGGCCAACATCAGGTGCTGACGGGTAGATCTGCAGTGGTTGCAGGCATCCCTGCTTGCAGAAAGTCTGGCACACATGGCTGCCTTGAGGCGTTAGTTGTTGGCCCACAGGACTGCAATCTGAGAAAAACATGCAGCGACCAGAAGACTGTTCCGCCAAGAGCTGTTAGCATCGAGTCAGACAATCTCAGAGGAACTCTGTGAAACCTATGAGGTTGTGCATAGTGACCTCCAAGCCCTCAGTGTGCTGGTGTACTCAGTGTCAGGCATGGAGGCTGCCACTGAGGACCAGACAAGGACACTGCATGGTCAGCTTACAGCACCACTTTCACCTGCAGATTCAATGCAGGATGGGGGCGCCAGCACAGACATGCCACCCAGTCCACTAGAGCCATGTACCTTGCTCCTCCCCACGCCTGGATGCACCCCCGCCCCCATTTTAGATTTTTTAGTTTTTTGCCCCTGTTGTAGACCCCAGGCATGATAAATGTTGGCATGTTATTTTTGAGTTGCACTTTCCAGGTTTATTTTTCATATTGGTGTGTTTTATTGTTTACTTGAGTTGTGCAATTGCCCTCTCAAGGCCATGACGTTTGCCATGGTTGACATGCAGAGTCAACTTGGGTCCAGTGTATCATCACACATGTGTGCTGTGTGAATGGGACTTAACTATGCCTGTTGTAATGTCTTGCCCCATGTTGTTTCAGTAATCTGCAATGAGGCAGTGACTGCTGTCCCGTGGGAGACACCCTGAACTCTTTGAGGTCAATGCTCCCTATGACCTCTGCCAGGCACTGGCCTTCCTGTTAGTCATTAAGAGGCACAGTTTCCGGAGAAGGTGATGTGGGATTCGCACCATGCCGTCTAAGTCAATGGGAAAGCATGAGCATTGTGTTGCATGTTCAGCATGCCTCGATGTTTCCCGTGTTTGCTGCATGTGGAAGTTTCCTATATATGTACTTTGCATGCTACCATGCCAGGATGGTTTTTTAAGTGGTACTCTTGTCACTGTCTTCCTCCCTCAACAACTCAGCTATGCCCGCACCTACTGTGGTTTAGGGCATGTCATTGGCCATCTCCAATCCAGGCTGTGTAACTTGGCCTTCCATTTCACTGTCACTCTCTCTCTCTGTTGTGCTACGCTGCACTCATGGGCAGACCACAGTCTATGCCCTCTCACCCTCCTGCACCCTGTAGGCCTTCTGTAGTGTGTGATCTCAACATATTTGCATGCTCCATTCATGTGTTGTCATGGATGTGCAGGTTATTTCTGTTGTTACTATGCATGTGATTGAATTTAGGGGATGTGTCTCCCGGTGGGTTTCATCGAATGCAAGGCAGGTGGGTATCCTGTGTAGGTAAATGAAGGGCATTTGCGGACACTTGTGTGGTGTTTGGCTGGGAGCGTTGCACTGTGTTCAATCACTTGGGATTGACTCGTCTTGTGGGGCACTGGTACTACTTCATGGGTGTAGGTGTCACATGGTGTGGTTCTGGTCATAGTTCTGGGCATGGTGTTGTTTCTATGGATTAGTGTTGCCACAGATTCCAAATTGTGGGAGTTCCAACTGTGTGGGCCTTTCTTGGGTGTTTGGGAGTGGGTGGTAGGGCCAGCTGTTTGTGGCCTGTGGCAGGTGTTGATGGTTGTGCTGGTGTGTGTCTCATTGTACTTTGCACATGTGTAGTGAGTGACACTTCACATCCCTTGCAATGGTTGTGGAGTAATGGTCCGATGGCACATGTACTCTCTCTAGGTCAGCGTTTCTCAATTATGGTCTGCAGCCCTAGTTACAATCCACAACCACGGAACCATTGATGCACTTGTTTTGGATGCTATGTTGTGAACCAGCACTAAGTTCCCATGCATGCTGCACCATGATGTTTGCAGCTTCAAGTTGACCGCAGCTGGGTGCATGGTACAGATGCATTGAATTGAATGCACAATCGGAGCAATTGTATGCTGTCACAATGAAGTCTGCATTGACCTTGCACTTTTCAATTGCATCGTACCTTTTGCATGCATTTATCCTTGCTTGTAGTATCACTTTGCTTTGTCATGTCTGTTCATTTCTTCCGTGGCAGTTGCTTCTGTGGCCAAACTTCCAGTCTTACATCGGCCTCTGTGAAATGCAGCCCCAAGCTTGGTACTGCCTTGAGTGCAGGATGTGAGTATTTGTGTACTAGCCTTCTTGTGCTTTGCATCATGGGCTCCGATGTCTGTGTTCGCTGCACTGTCCAAATGCTACGCTGGTGGTGGCATGCTGTGTCATGTCATTGCTTGTCTCCCAGGGCTGTCCCTGCTTTTTTGGGCACTCAATTATTTGTATATCTGATGTCTTCTCATTTTCAAGCAGCATGTTCACTGATGAGTGTGTTGTGTATGTGCCATCAGCTTGGGAATGGGGATATGTGACAAGCACATGTGCTGCATGTCATTCCAGGGTCAATCAGTGTGGGGGTTGATGTTGTTTCTCAGTGTGCATGTTTTGTGTGTTTCAATTGCATGTAGTGTGCAGGTTTTGCTGCATGTGTGCTGGGACACATGTTGATGGTTGTCTTGTGACTTTTTGTTTGCATGTGTTGTATGTCACAAAAGGGGAAACATGGGTCTTGTGTTTTTTTGGGTGCATGGATGTGTTGGCTGCACTCTGTTCCAATTTGTTCATTGTCTGCAGATCCTTCCATCAGGGAATGTTGGCTATTTCCTTGGATGAATTTTGACTGTCGAATGCATGCTCAGAGGACAGGTAAGATGTGCCTTTGTTATACCACCTCATCGCTTTACAAGAGGTATGGCTCACCAAAGCTCTGATATGGGACAGCTATGAAATAGCCTTGATTCCTGCAGTATTGACTGCAGGCAGACCGGCATCAGGCTTACTGTTCACTGATGAGTGTGTTGTGTATGTGCCATCAGCTTGGGAATGGGGATATGTGACAAGCACATGTGCTGCATGTCATTCCGGGGTCAATCAGTGTGGGGGTTGATGTTGTTTCTCAGTGTGCATGTTTTGTGTGTTTCAATTGCATGTAGTGTGCAGGTTTTGCTGCATGTGTGCTGGGACGCATGTCGATGGTTGTCTTGTGACTTTTTGTTTGCATGTGTTGTATGTCACAAAAGGGGAAACATGGGTCTTGTGTTTTTTTGGGTGCATGGATGTGTTGGCTGCACTCTGTTCCAATTTGTTCATTGTCTGCAGATCCTTCCATCAGGGAATGTTGGCTATTTCCTTGGATGAATTTTGACTGTCGAATGCATGCTCAGAGGACAGGTAAGATGTGCCTTTGTTATGCCACCTCATCGCTTTACAAGAGGTATGGCTCACCAAAGCTCCGATATGGGACAGCTATGAAATAGCCTTGATTCCTGCAGTATTGAGTGCAGGCAGACCGGCATCAGGCTTACTGGTGGCTGTGAACATTAAATTAGGGTTTACAGTCACTGTCTGGGCATCTGTAGGTGCGCACATACAGCTTGTAAAAATCTGTAATAAAGTCCTAGTCTTTGCTGTAGTAAATATTTACCGTAATCCGCTCAGCATGCCTGATGAAACCTTTTTTGCAGGACTACATGACATGCTTGATCTAATCTCACTTGACAAATCAATTATGTACACCATCATACTTGGTGATTTGAACCTCAACTGTTGCAAGTTGAGTGCCAAAACTCAAGGTGCTCGAAAATGGGAGTTGATTATGTCCGAACGCAACTATCATATGGTCAATGGCTCAGTACATAATGATGTCCCCCCGCATTACACTTGGCATAGAGGGCAATCAAATAGTATCATAGATTATATTTATGTCGACACCAGGCTTTTCCGACAAATAGACCACTTTGAGATTATTGACCATCCTAAAAGTGATCATTGCCTCCTGTCCTTACAGTGCACGTTCCAATATACAATGCCAACTAGAGATTCTTATTATTGTGGCAACGTGGGAGTAAACAACTCACGCACACGTCTCAAATGGACTGCAAACTCCCTGAACCAGTTTGAACATCTCATAACGAATAGGGCCCTCCATTGTAATAGCATTGAATACATAGATTTGCTACGCTCATTTGCTCAGACCATAAATATTCCGCAATCTGAATCGATCAAACATTCACATACCTTTGATCAGGTAGTTGCCAAAAGAAGGACAGAATTTAGGATGCTTAAAAGAAAAATTTTACTCTCAATTAGTGCGGACAAGTGGCAGGCATTAAAATCTGCAAAATGCCAATATAAGAACTGGCTCAGTGGGCGCAAGTCCTTGTTATTCCAACGAGATAGTGAAGCCATGAGTAGGGCTGAGTAATAAAAATTCGGCTGGCATGTGGTCGCTGCTGAATAGTCACTCATACCATCACCAAGCAGATGCCCAACTGAATGGGGTCTCTGAACATATGTGGATCAAGCATTTTTCAACACTATATGCTGACCCTTGTTATAACCACACCAAATATTTGCCAGTGTCAACATCCAGTTGGAATTTAAAAGTCTTGGTTGAGCAAATTTTTGACCTAATCAAAAAATTGAGTTCTTCAAGAGCAGAAGGACCAGACGGGTTGTCAAACCATATGTTTAAAAATCATCCAGACATTTGGTCTAAGATCTTATTTAAAATCTTTAGTGACATATTAAGCACCCGTTTGATTCCTACATCATGGAAGTCCTCAATCATAATTCCAATCTTTAAAAAAGGCGATCGGTCACAACCTGCAAACTATCGACCGATTGCGTTACTAGATGCCCCAGGGAAAATTTTTACCAAATTGGTACTAGCCGATTTCAATACTTGGACAGGAAATGATAAATTCAGGGATTCCAACCAAACTGGCTTCATGGCAGGAATGGGAACCAACATCAATCTCATGACCTTGAATGCAATCAAAGCTCAGTGCCAAGAGACAAAACAAAAGTTGTTCTTGGCTTTTATTGATCTAAATGCAGCCTTTGACTCTGTGAGTCGTCCTTTATTATTAAAAAAGCTCTTGAGAGACGATTGCCCAGCGTCTCTGTGCGATATTATACACTCGTTGCACCATGACACGTCTATACGAATACGCATTACACTAGATGGTCTTCTAACAGACAACATATCGACCTATCGTGGTCTAAAACAGGGCTGCTCCTTAGCCTCAGCGGTGTTCAATTATTACATCCACAATGTTAAATTCGCCCTTTCAACGGTCATTTCCGATTCTCCCAGACTGTTGACCCAGGAAGTTCAATCGCTTATGTACGCAGACGATCTAGTACTTATCTCTAGAACGCAGGTGGGGTTACAACGGCTTTTAGATACGTTCTATCAGTACGTACAATCTAATGAACTAGTTGTCAACACGTCTAAAACTCAGATCATTCAATATTCGCCCAGGTGCTCAGGCCCAGTTTCATTTGTGTGGTCTATAGGCTGCACCCCACTCGGCATAACTCCAAGCTATTGCTACCTAGGCATGATATTTAAGGGTCAGTTGAATTCCCATGGGCAGCTAGAGAGGATTGAGTCCAAGCTACTTTCATCCATTTCACAAGCCCGTGTCATCATGTATAAATATGGCAAATTTTCCATCCTCCCAGCTTGGCATTATTGGACCAAGAAAGTCATTCCCATGCTATTATATGGCTTGGAGACTCTTCCCGCAGATTCTGCATTCAAGTTCGAGCAGTGGGAAGCAAAATATTGGCGCACAATTCTTCATTTACCGCAATGCGTCCCTACCTCATGGATGAGATATGAGCTTGGCCTAACCTCTCTAGAAGCCCATTACAACTGGCGTTTATGTTCATTTTTTGGGAAATGCCTGCGGTCGACTACCGCAAATGTATTGCTTAAAACACTTTCTTGTTACATTTTCTCAGTAAAGAAATCTAGTTACATCAAAGATTGGCTAAATCGTGTGTATTCGATAATGGCTAAAGCAGAAGTTACAATTGATCTGTTGTTGTTGAATCCTGATAAAGCCAAATCTAAAATTTATCAAACAGATTGGATCAACACATGCGAATCATGTATAATGTATCGAGATAACGACATTGCACGTTTCCCACCAAAAAAACTCAGAACATTACTATTGTATCTGATACGTTCACCAGCCCTAAAATATAGATCAGGAATAGTGCATTTTCGTTTCAATCTATGGGCAACTCTGGAAGTAAGGGCAAAACGCAGATTGGTAAGCCCAGAACAAAATGTTTGCAGATTCTGTCAAGAATTGCCTAGAGGTGAGACATTAGTGCATCTATTTACAGAATGTGCCCCACTTACCTCCAAAAGACAAATAGCCTTTGCAAGACATTGTCAATATCTCGGAAACATTACACAGGTCGAATGCTGGTCGGTCCTGTTGGGGTCAAATAATTTAGCAATCCAGATAGCAGCTGTTAATTTCCTCACCAGTCTTAAATTAGATACTTAACAGAAAGGAGCATTTAATTAATTGTTGTATGTGAATTTTTCTTCTATTTCTTCCTTTGTTTTATTCATGTCATAAATAATGAAGTTTTCTTTTTTTTTTGTATTTCTTTATTTATTGTGACATGTTTGATGTTCGATGTATGCTAAATTATGTCAAATGCTGTATTTCTATTTTGTTTTTTTTTGAAAGGTTGATTAAATTCAACCAAATCAATAAAAAAAAAAAAAAAGATGTGCATTTATCTTGATCCTTATGGGATGGCTACATTAGTTGCTGCATATCTGAAAGTGACTATTCTGTTGTGTCTCCCTCTTTGTCATAATTGTCAATTTCCTCTTTGTCATTTGTTCTTTTTGGATGAGGATTATTGTGTTCATGTTGCCAGATTCTGTCACATCGGTATTGTTACTGCACTGCCGTTCTAATCTCCACAATAGGGACATGTTTGTGCACATCATGCACATCCTCGGACATGTGTATATCAATATACCATTGTGCTTCTTGTATTTTGTGGACATGTTACTTTTGGAGACCATGTATGGCTTGCAGCTCAAGCATGATGTTTGATGAGTTTCATGATTTATCGCTGCTTACACATTTGACAGGTATATTAGTTAGTCATGTGGGATGGTTTTGGTGCCAGAAGGGTAATTACATTAAATGGTTGGCATGGCGGTTGTGGTGTCCTCCATCTTTAATGAGTTTCTTTTGGAAGCAAAAAACTGAATGTCTTTTTAGTTTTAAGGGATGCACACAAATTTGCACTTCCAAAGGTGCTTTCTCAAGGTGGTTTTGTGAGAACAGTGGATTGGCCCATTGTCACCTTTGAATGGAAAATGGGATTTTGCGGGCTTGTGTGCACTCCACAGGGGAAGGATTTTAGGTGAAAAAAGATTGCACAAGCTGGGTACGTGCAGCCTCTCCACATGCCCTTTGCCCAGCCAGACTCAAACAGAGTGTCTGTGGGTGTGGATGGTGTGCCGGATGTCATGTCCACTGAGTTGACACACTGTGTTGCAACATTGTGCAGGACACATGTTGCCACAATGATTCTGCAGACTACTGGTGGTGCATATAGCAACACACCACCAGAGTGGTCAAGGGAGCGGAAAAGTTACTTGGGCATACTGTATGTGTTCTCCACTATGCCCGAATCACAATATGGGCAGTGTTGTACTTTACCTTGGCAGGTGTGTTGGGGATGAGTATGGGCAGCATCATCTATGTGCTCAGAGGGTAGGCACTGTCCCCTCTATATGTGAGAATGGTTGTCATTGTCATTTGTTGACAATGTCTATTGCTTTGTGAGCAACATGCATATATGTGCATGGTCATTCATACTGACCAATGAGCCATGTGTTGCCATGCTTCCCAGCTTCCAGGGCCAGTGTAGTGGGGACATCCTGAAGATTTAACTATCATGTGTCCTACCAGGATAGTTGGCATACACAACAGTAATTATGTCCTTGGCATCACACATAACCCGAACACTGATGGAGTGTCAATGTTTCCGGTTACGGTAGATGTGCTCTGCTGCTCGAGGTGGACGTAGAGCAACATGGGTACAATCAATAGCATCTAGGACTTTCGGAAAGTGCGCCACCCCACACAAATTCTGGACCACTGCTTGCCTTTCTGCCGGTGTTCTGGGCATCTACATATGCCGGCCAGCAGAAGGACATGCAGTTTTGATTGCCAACAACTCGTGTAAGCAACAAGACTGTGTGGCCTGGGAGATGCCACATACTATGGCGGTGGTCCGCTGGAATGCCCCAGTGGCCAAAAAATGCAGAGCAGTGAGCACCTTTTGCAAGGGGCTCAGTGCTTGGGAGCACATGGTGGGTGATGTGAGGTTAACTTCAGTTGGTGTTTTGGGATCTGCACTTGTTTTTTTGCAAACCGATGTTCCCTGTTCGATTCCATGAATACATTCTCTTTGCATGCGTATGAGCGGTGCGATTGTTTGACAGTGGAATGTCCCTCATAATGGCCACATTTTCACTTGTTCTTCCTCATTCTGCATATTACACCCCCTTTTTAGGTGGCTGCGCAGGATCGGCCCATCCTCCTAAGCCGTTAGTCGAGTCGCAGTGATGTGGTGGACGGCGCAGATTCCTTGCAAGTTCCAGGTAAGCCCTGAGCTTTGATTTCCATGAATCAACGAACTGGGATTTGCACGTGATTTCACACAATGGACCCTATTTTCCATGCAGATTATTCTATGAATTAGACCTTAAATGTTTGTTAAGAGCGCCACTAAACTGGACATTCAGAGAACTTTTATACCCGCTGTGATGCTTTTTACAGCAGTGAGGCTTCATGAGGCTAATAATTTTTGACATGGTTGGATGGATTTGGATGAAATTTTCCAAACAAAATGTTTGTCAAGAGCCCCACTAAACTGGAAATTCTGGGAACAATTTGTTAACAAATGAAGACATGAAAGTGGTTTTTCCAGCCTACTTGCATTAATTTACCCAAAGAGAAAAAATAGCAGCCATAGCGTGAACATTTCTTGACAGATTTGGACCAAATAAGAAACACTTTGGGCACAAATTGTTGGCCTAATTTCCTAGAATGGTTTGGGGTAAATCCATCCAGTAGTTTTTAAAATATTCAACAGCACTGTAAAAAAAAATATTTCAGTCTTGGAGCTTTGAAGCAGAGAGGCTGAGAGAGGCTAATCACTTTTTTGACTTGCCAGATGGATTTGGATGACATTTTCCAAACAAAACGTTTGTCAAGAGTCCTACTAAACTGGAAATGTTGGGAACAATTCATAAGGAAATCAAAACATTATTAAGAAAACATTTAAATGTTGTTTTCAGCCTACTTGTGTTAATTTTCCCATAGAGGAAAAATGCAGTTTTTTAACAGCCATAGTGTAAACGCCACTGGGCTGATTTGGACCCAATTAGAAACAATTTCCTTTACTAGTTTGGGGGTAAAAACATGAGATGCTTTTCAGAAATGGAAGCCACTTTTTTTTGTTGCTCGATGCAAGTGATTCTCGTGATGCTTCCGGGAGATGAAAGAACTCACAATGTTATTTTGAGGAGGAAAAATGATGCCATTAAACTTTGGAATGAACTCCCCCATGAGACTCAAAACACTTCTGTTTATATAGTCACTCTTATGGTAATATTTATTGTTTTGAACCACAGCGCTTAGATGGCCTAGCCGGAGGTGCTTTATAATTACTAAAAGCAATAGCTTTCACATCAGTCTAGAGGTTGGGAGTGAGAAGGAAGACACCATGTGAAGTTGGGTATTTGGGGGTGAGTTCAAGAGCCAATTATAGATAGAAAATGTTTGCAATGTTATGGGAAAACTGTTAGATTTGGTGGTAATTTTGGCGTACTGAAATCATATTGAATTTTAGAAGAAGTATTGTAGTAACAAGAACTGTTATGGAATATTTGAAGTGTATTGCAATGAAGGGTGTCTTTGAATTAGTTTGAAAGCTGTTGGCGCATTCTAATTATCTTGGCTTTTAAAAGTACCATTGTAGTATCATGGATGTAGTTAGATACCC
Organism: Ambystoma mexicanum; assembly: GCF_040938575.1. Classification (NCBI taxonomy): domain Eukaryota; kingdom Metazoa; phylum Chordata; class Amphibia; order Caudata; family Ambystomatidae; genus Ambystoma; species Ambystoma mexicanum. The sequence goes on along the minus strand of NC_090930.1, from coordinate 583,776,445 downwards.
GTTGGTGTATTCTAACTGTTCACTCTGCTACAGTTTGTAACTAAATTTGGTTTTAAGGAATATTAAGTAGGCATTTTGAGATTTGCTGGAAACCTATGTTTTGGAGTAACAGAGGTGTTTTTACATTCAAAGCAACCACTTTAAAAGAAATATGCTGTATAGTTGCCTGAAGTGGTAGTAGCACCAGTGTGGTGGATTATGGCCACTGTTGTGAAGGTTTTCTTGCCAAGACATACTTGTCCGGGGAGAAAGATACCATAGTGAAAATGCAGCCTGGGGTACCTCCATTCAGGAAGCCATGTTAGGGAAACTGAAGGGAATTAAACACGAACATTGAAACGAGTCAGATGACCACCAAAGTAGATACTATGATCTCAGATGTAGATGTCTGTATGCCCAAGAGTTTGCCTAATGAATTCAACTTCAAACTGATGTCGGAAACTGATCTTGCTGTAATTATTGAAAAACTCAACCCAACCAGTTACAAAGGAGATATATGTCCTCCTGTGATTATTAAGGCATGCTCTGGCATGTTGATTGGTTTCCTTTGTAAGTTTGTTAATGCCTCATTTAGGGAGAATTATGTTCCAACAAAATTTTGAAAAGCATGGATCACTTCACTGTAAAAATAGCTAGGCGTATGGCCAACTGTACTAACTAATTACCAACCAATAACAAACACCTTGTTTCTATTGAAGATATTATATTGTGTTTCCTATGAGCAGGTCTACATACACCCGAAGGACCATGGGATCCTAAATGCATGGCAGTCAGGGTTCAGGCAAGGGCATGGGACGGAAACATCCCTGCTCGACCTGAAGTCCAGACTACATCAAATCATGGATAGCGGGCAAACTGATATGCTCATGCTTATTGACTTATCCATGGCTTTTGACCTGGTGGACCACAAGCTGTTGGACACCAGGCTGAAGGATGTGGTGGGCTTTTTGACAACAAAGCCCTGCAAATTAGTTCCTTCTTGAATAACTGCTTGTCTAGAGTGTGTAGCAAAGAAGCAGAGACAGCACCGCTGGTTCTCAAGTATGTGGTACCTCAGGGGGCCTGTTTATCCTCAGCTCTGTATAATATCTTTACAGTCCACTTCTATGACCTCCTAGAAAAGAACAAAATTGGTTTCATACACTATATGGATGACACGCAGTGTGTCATCCCACTAATTGGCAATCACTCAGAGGATGAAGAGTCTGTTGATAGAATATATAAGCTTATCCAAATTTGGATGCTTAGTAAAGGCCTGGCTCCCAATGAAGTGAAAACAGAATTAATGATGATAGCCAAACTAAAGAAGATGGGCAAAGAATATTCCAGCCTTATAATTGCCGGATGTGATATACAAATTAAAGATAAAGTGAAGATGTTAGGAGTCTATTTGAGTGAGAACTCAAATGCCTATTACATAGGTTATTTATAACGCGCTTAATACCCAGAGCTTTCTAAGCGTGGAAGAAATTGCTAACGCAGATTCACCCATTTATCTCCAAAATCAGTTGTGAAGCACTAGCCAGAGTGATTACAGGGTTAAAAATGGACTATTGTAGTAGTCTGCTCGTGGGAATTGCCAAGATAGAGATCACTAGACTGATCACTTTGCAAAATAGCACAGTGAGAGTAACAGCAGGCTGCTGGTAGAGGGAACATGTGTCTTAAGTTAGACGCAATCTGCACTGGCTTCCAATCGCGGCCAGAATTCAATATTGCCTTCTCTTGATCACACACAAATGCCTGACTAGGGTTAGCCCCACATACCTAAGGGAAGTGTTGGACAATAATGATTGCTCTAGGACACTCAGATCCAACAACTTGAAGCAGTTTAAGATATCTTCATGAAAGCTCACACAGGTGCAGAAGTGTGCTTTTGTACTTGCAGCCCCGAGAGCTTGGAATGGCACTCCACTTGATCCTAGGGCAACTAGCGTTACTGTACTATTTAGGAAGAAACTTAAGACTTTACTTTTTAGATGAAGCTGATGGGAGTATTCTCCCCTAGCACACCGCTGTTTAATTTTTCCGCCTTTGGTAACCCTTTTGATGTTTCTTGTTACGTGCTGCCTGCACACGTAAGCATCCGGGTCATTTGGTGCACTATATAAGTATTGTAAAGTAAAGTAAACTTGGCCGTGTGTGAAGCTAGTAAACTTACAATTGTTTTTGGTAGCATCTGCACGGTACCTTTGAAGCATTGGTATCACATATTGGCCATGTGAGTTTATTTGTATGTTGGAATGATTGTCTAAATTACAAAAAAATGACATAGTATGCTATGAATTGCATTCTGCAGCAGCTGGTGAAATGGAATGATACATACACAAATTGTTCATTAGGGATGTGCTCTTGTGAAACATGATTGCAGAGAGTGCATGTATGTTTCCACGTGTATGAAATTTGAAATATTTCATTTATAGGCATGTTTTTGGTTTCTAGTACTTGTAGTAAGTACATACGAACTTACTGTGGAACCTCCTGTGTATCTGTGGTGAATGTTACCATTCCTGTACAGTAGTCCCATTTTTGCCTTATACCCGAGACAGTGCAAGTGCTGTCAGGATTATTTGTGTCATGACCCTTGCCCCTGGCCCTCACTGGCAAGTCAGCCTTCCAGTTAGGGCCAGGTCAAAGGCCTCAAAACCTCATCCAAGACTCTCTTGGAGTCAGTCCTGGTGCCTTTGGCGCCAGGCTCATAACCATCATGAAGACCAACATTAGAATGGGACTATTAATTGGGATTATTTAATTTGGGGGGGTTCAGCCAACATGGAGGCCCACACATAGCTCAGATACAAGGAACTGAGCTATGCGGTCTAGTCTTTTGGGTGTGCCGGGCCTGGAACTACTTTACCTGGACTACTTTGGGTGTGGCAGACCTGGGACTATTTTACCTGGACTACTTTACCTGAGACTATTTAAACCACACCCAAACAGCAGAACATGCTTTGCATTATTCTGCTGTGGGCAGCGTGACGTTCACCGTGTCCAGTTCTTTGATGCCATCTTACCTGAAACCAAGGACCTGCAGAGAACACTACGAAACTTACCTGGAACAGTATGCTGTCTTCAATCCATCACCAACTTCAGTTCCACTCATCTGAAGGTACAAACTCCATCATCCGGCACCGCATGCATCCTGGAATACCATAAACTGGGAAGAGAGCAAGAAAGACAGCGTTAGTAACTGTTTACTCACGTTTATTCCCGAATGAAGAAAGCCACACAATTCTTACCTGGGTAGTCATCTCCTGGTCAGTATCATTGCTGGAACATTATGGCACTCGGCGAGGAACATCGCAACCTGCAAGGAGAGAAAAGACACAGGTTAGCAATATAAAAGGCGAAAACAGCACAGCGCATAGCGCATTACTCACCGGACAGCATCGCGCACACCGCGCTTTCGCCTACCGTCCCATGCTCATCTTCAAACTGCATGACAAAACCAAAATACCTTTCCATACCTAAATGGAAAAAAGCAAGTCATTATTATTCGAACTAAGAGGAACATAAGAACTGCATATAAAGACTGTAAAGCAGCAAACCAAGGAGTCGCAGCAGGCCTGGATTCCCGCAGGGGGGCTTGCACCAGTGAAGTAACTTGGTCCCTGCTCACCCCCCACATCTATGTGCCCCTACCATGAGGAGCGGGATGGAGAATCCACCTTTTACAATATTAAGGTGAGGAGAGGGCCCAAGGGGGAGGAAGGAGTTGAGGCCAAGGGAGGTTTGAAAACATAAAGACAATCTGGTATTGAATCCAGCTCTCCTATATTGCAGACCCATCTTTAATCATAGGGCTTACCAAGGGACCGGGAGAGGGTTCGGGAGTACAAATCACACAACCAGGGCTAGGTGGCATCCGAGTGGATACCAGGTGAGCGTAACAATTTGTGGCATTTCTATGAAGAACAAGCATTTGCAAAACACAACTGGTCCAAGCTGTTTAAGTAAATGTTGTGAACAATTGGGTAATTGGAGGAGACTATTGATTGCTATATTTGCATAGCAATTTACTCCAATTGTGTTGCTGAAATTAAATGGACCAGAGAGTTGTGCCTCTCTATCCTTTGATGGGCCTGTAGTTGTTTTTTGATAAGAGACATTTGTGTCGTTGTCTTGTGATGGAAGTGCAGTTGATTTTGGACTAGAGAGATTTTTGGTTGAATTATTTGATGGAGCAGCAGTTGGTCTTTGTTTCTTTAGTGGTATTGTTGGGGGATCTGTTATAGGTTCTGTTTGCATTAGTTTACTTTTTAAAGGTTTTCTTTTTTGAGGTACAGGGTGTATAACTAGATGGGGTGTACAGTGCATGTAGCCTGTTGTATTCTAGGACGCAAGGAATATCAGTGTTGACTTTGTTTGCACAAAAGTTAACTAGGAATAGACCATTGAGTGTCCTCGGATGCAAAAGTGCTACATAACTCATTCCTTCTTTAAAGACAGTGCTGCCAATGTCAATCAATGCATGATCGAGGGTTAGACAATGCAATTTGTGAATAGTGACAGCATATTCATGAGATAGAGAGAATTGCTCTCTGCATATGTACATGTCTTTGAAAACAAGGAAACATACTATTGTGCGGCCCTTTGTTTTTTTTTACTTCTGCAGGTTTGTCAAAGTGGATGTTGACTAACTGAAAGTTGTTGTCATGTGGATATGTTTGGAAGCCAACAACTGTAACAATGGTTTAATTGACCAAACCTTGCTCTACTGTCATGATACCTACCCCCGGGGAACCAGACCAGGTCCAGCAACCCCAGAAGCAGGCATCAAGTTATTTTGAGCAAGCCCAAAAACCCCTGCTAGGGGCTGTTTAGGTGCGGTACTGGAACTATGGCGCCAGGCTCATATGGAGAGTCAGTCCTGGCGCCATAGGTGCCAGGCTCATAGAGTAGAACTTACCTGATGCAGACCATGCTGCAAGCTTACCTGATGCAGACCATGCTGCAGAGCTCGAGCCAAATGAGGCTTGGAAGGGACTATTTTACCTAGGGACTATTTTTTACTCGGGTAGGGCTGGGGAGGAATACTTACCTGGGACTACTTTGGAGGCTATTTAAGCCATGCCCGAAGAGCAGCACACGCTTCGCGTTATTCTGCATCCAGCAGCGTAACTCTCACCGTGTCTGCAAGCCTGCATCCAGTCTTCTGCTACGCCCGCCTCGAGTCTGCAGCTCCTAGAAAAAGGGAGGAACAGAAGGAGAAGAGGTTAAAATAAGAGCGAAACCTTCGATCCTTACCTGAATTCCGGATCCACCGCACCTTCGAGCTGGAAGAAAGAAGCATTTTACACGCGCCGCCTCGCCTGCTGCAGAACAGAACAGCAAAGGTGAGCCAAGGCGAATAAACAGAGGCAATAGTAACTACCCCCATAGATTTACCTGATTGCCGCCGGGGGTACTATTCCTCTTCACGGGTCGGCGCAGTCTCCATTGCATCCTCGCCGTACCTCTGCCCCTAAGGGGAACAAAAGGACAACAAGGTGAGACAAAGGGACAAACAAGGGGAACTCTTCTCACCACAATAGACTTACCTAATTTAACCGCCAGAGGCATTATTCCCCGAACTTCATAATTTCTCTCCACACCTGAATAAGGGAGCAAGCCACAAGTTACATTCTGGCCTTATTTTATTGAACTGTGTAGGATAAGCCAAATCCTTACCTGAACTTCATCAGCTACCACAAGGAACTCTTCGCTGGGGTCAAGCTGCAAACTGCAAGGAATCGGACAAGAGTGAAAGTCAGACATGTGAACTCTTACGAACTCTGTACTATTCTGAGTCAATATTGTTCTGGAACTCACCAATTCCTTCGAGCCAGTGAAGCAACTGGTTATCAAGGCGCCCCTGCGCTCCATGCAGGATGGAGAGCTCATCTTTTCAAACCATCAGGTGAGACTATAAGAGGGGACATCAAAGGTGATCTGGAGGAGAACAGTGGGGCGGGAGGATTTACGCTCAACCCCACGGGTGGTTAATTCCCTTTGTCCATTTACAGAAGAATATTCCTACGGGCCAAGCAAACGAAGCTTGGTGTGCCAGTCCAGTCCGTTATCTCGGCCCTACGCGTCACATTGGTGGAGACCTCAGCTGTCCAGTTCAGATCGACGCCTCTGTGGGAGCCAGGTGAGCGTAACATCTACGTCAAGGTTATGTTTTAGAATTACTCTGCAATTTAGACACAGGATTAATACTTTTTCTAATCCAGTTGTGTTGGGATACATTTTTTCTAAGCTATTTAGTCATGCTGTTGCTTGTTGACACATAGGGAGTGTCATGCCATAGACTTCTAGTTTGTCTCTTTAGCTGATATGCAGTTTGGGCTGCATTTCTTTTTTCAACATTGTATCATTGAATTGACTACAACTTTCAATGGTTGGCATTAAGGACATGCATTATATATTTTGTTGAGTTAATTGTTCCCTGACACCTGGAGCAGATGTGTTTTTCCCATATAGCTCATGGATTAGTTTAGTGTTTAAGACTAGTTCTAGTGATTTTTTAAATATTAGCATAGGTGAGATCTGCAGACTGATGCATGTTTTGTGTTAGTGCTCTGTAGAAAAAATATTGCCAGTGATTTCCAATACTGCTGAGTGTGTTACAGCATTTCTTGTGTCCTAATGTTTTGAAAATAGATTGACTGTTTACTGGTGTTAACTGTGGGAGTTCTCCAAAAATGATAATGTGTTTTCCTCCAAACAGTTCTTTCTGGATGGCCTTTAGGACTTCTAGCATTATGGGATGAATGAAAGCCAACATGAGGTCGGAAACCATGCTTACTTCATCTATCAGGAGCATTTTTATTTGCTTAAGAATTCTGCGTTCTTCAGTAGCAGCTTCTGCTGATTATCTGTAGTATTCTAATTTGTTTTGGTGTTCAACTAGGAGGAGCAGGAGTCATGGTTAAGTTACACCCCTACGTTGTAGGCAGCTAAACCTGTGGGGGATATTACAACAGATGAAAGGTTTTTGTTTGTTAAATGTGCTGATTATGTTAATTAACCCCTTAAGTGTCAGGCAATTATGCAAGTCTATGCATACTCATCCTTAGCACATAAGGGGTTAACAACGTTTTACCACAACCAGCGCCACCACTTACATACAGGAGCACAGGACTATCATTTTTAAAGCTACACATTTTAATTTCATGCTTAATACCATGTTCAGTGTCTTCAGTGATTTCTTGCTAAATGGTGACTGGTTCATCATTTAGCTGTGATTTGAGCACTGACAAGTCTTCTTCAGATTGTTTAGATTTATGCATGGTATTGTCTACCTCAGTTATGGCTATATCTGCTTAATTTAAATGAGTGGTTCTCCAAGTGGTTCTTGGCTTCCTCTAAGGGAAGGTTGACTGCCCTCAGGAGAGTCTTTATTTAGTAGAGCTTCAATTTATTCATCTTGTTGGTGTTCATTGTCCAACATTTCGTTGCATTGTTTGAAATTGACATTTGTTATACTGCTTTTATTTATGTTGAATGCAGCTTCAAATGAGTCATGGTCACCTAAACATTCTTCTTCTTTTCTCAAACGTTTAAAAAGTTGCAGTAAGGTCATGTTAAAAAGTTCTCTATGCTGCAGAGACTTAAATGATAACTTTATATGAATAATTAGGCAAGGTTTGGTAAGTTTCAATAGGCTTCCTTCACAAGCTGTGACTGTATATTTGTCAGTTATGTCATCTAGTGTGAAATTATTTTTGTAGGAGTCGTTTTGCACTTTCTAGTACAGGCACATTTTTTCCAAGGCCGCACTTCTGGTTCTGGGGTATGTGTTAATTAAAATGTTTTTTTTTAAATGTCCTGGTTGGTGGGATCATTTGTGGCTATTGTTGCTATTTCTTGATAGTATTTTAGTACTCTTTTTCAGGATGAACCTGGACCAAGTTTTAGCCAGACAATGTGTTGAGATTTGCCATATAAAGATGTACCAGTTAAACGGTCTGCAGCTTCATAGCACCCACATTCTCTATGGTAGAGCATTTATATACCAAAGCTGTACCATTTTTTTGTCAGTGTTTTGTCAGATGATATGTCATCCCAGAGGTTTTTTAGCTCAGCTTTGGGAGATAGGCTTTGACATATGTTGCAACTGCAGTGAAATAGTCTGCATGTATTGTATGTCTCTATTTGCATTCCAAAAGAGGGCAATGACTGCATTGTAACTATTTATGTACTTGGATGCTTTTTCCCTTTTATTCTTGTATGTATGTGTAGGGGATTTTCCTTTACAATTTTGCTAACAGAAGACATCAAGCTATCTACTTACCCTAATTTGAAAAATGGTCTTGGGAAGCCAAAAGAGACATTTGGTCTATTTACCTTTGTTTTTATATCTACATTGGCAGAATTTACCACAATTTTTGAAAGTGTAATATTTGTGTACATATTTCACTATGTGTGGTTTCTGAAGGCATGTCGCAGGTAATGCAGTTTTCAATAAACAGTAAAACAGTGGCATCACTGTCATGGCCAAATTTGGGAACATCATTTATCCATAAAAGCATGTGGATGTGTGGTGCTCCTCTGGATTGATATTCTTTTTCCCAAAAGATGTGTTTGACTTCTCCGCATGGAGGGGTAGTTTTATTTCAGATTAAGTGCATCATGGCAATTACACAGATTTGTGATATTTGAGCCTGTTTTTAATGTGAGTGCATCTCCATAACATAGAGTTGCTAGTTGAATTTCGAACAGGAGGTGGAAAATGTATTCTACATTTTGTCTGAATGTGGTGTCCTCAAAATAAATTTGTAAAAAGTGATATTGTGATGCAGTAATTTGTATGCATCTTCCTTTTTCTGTAGGAAAGAGTAGAGGAAAAGAACATGCTCTACACTTTATTCCCATCTGCTCATTGGCGATTGATCCTTTGGCTTGACTCATTTGATATGTTTCTATGTTTCTAATGCATCTTCTATGGTGTCGTTGGAGTGTAGTGGGTGAATTGTATACTTGTCTAAAATATTGGCTGTAGTAACAGGATCTACATGTTCAAATTGGACAGTTGGTGCTGAATCTTGAATTATTTGGGTGATTTCTCTCAGGTTTTCCTCTTTGTTTATATCTTTGTAGTATTGATGGTTTTCTTTGAGATATTGTAGGGCTTGCTAACTTTGCTTGTTGACTAGTAGTTGCCAGTTTTGTTTTGTCTTTTGTTGGTACACCATTAACACCATTAACTAGTACAATCAATGATTGATCTTTTAACTATTGTACTCATCGAGTTTCTACACTTCCTTTAAGATCTAATGGTAAATATACTACTTTGCCACAAATGCATTTTAGTAACTCAGATGGAGGCAATGTGGCAGTTTTTGGTTGAAGGCGTATTATAGCTTGAAATGGGTTTACTGTCTGGATTATAATGCTCTCATACATGTATATGGTTTTGGAGAGCTTTTGAACATAGGAAGATTTTGATGTTGTTAGTAATAGCACATGATGTCATTGGGTTTCTTATCAGGCTTTATATTGCAGTACGTGCAAACTATTGAGGGGTCAGTTATTTTGTATTTATTTGCTGTTGTTAGAGATAAAGCTAATTGGAACTATTGGGATTCCTCATTGTCCTCTATTTTGTAGGCACTATATTCTATTTTTGTGCTCATTTCATACAAAGTCCTGTGACAACAAACTCATACATGGGCTGGTATTTCAGCATATGTGTTTTGAAACATAGATATTTCTTTTTTGCATGTGCTTCTTAAGAGGTTGGAGTTTGTGAGGCTTTTCCTAGTGTTTTGCTGAAATTACTGAATTATGTAAGTAAACTTCAGTTCCAAAATATTTACTTTGGATTTGCTCTATTTTTTTACAGAGTTCTATCGCTGTTGCATGTAGGAGTATGTTATGGGGATCTAAAGCAGGATTTTTTGCATTGTACAGGGAATGCATAATATTTTGTACAGCTTAAATGGTGTATTGCTAACATTTTGATGTGCTTTAAGGTGCTTTACAAACAGTTCCTGAAATGCAGGCTAATGAATGTCCTGGCAGTCCAGTGTGGCCGCACACTGGGCAGGAGTCTACGGTTTGTAACATTTTGGTTCTACTTTGGTCTTTTAGTTTCACATAGTGATTGAGGAATTGTCATACAGATTTGAAGGATTGTTGGTGTACGTTACATATTGAGCTCTATGTCCATATGTATGGTTCGTTTAAGTGAAAAGAACATTTGATTGTAAGTTTGTTGGGGAAGGTTTTTCTGTAAGGGCTTATTTTGCCATAATGGTGTCTCATACCATTTCATACCCTCAGACATTACTGTCTATGGCAATTTTTATTTTTTGTAATTGTTTATAGGCCTCTTCATTGAAATATGGTTCTCTGCTGCTTGTGTAAATCCATTCACCTTTAGAGAAGTTTGAAAAGGTACCTATATATTGACATTGCACATGTTTAGAAGTACTTTTTGTAATGTATTGATTAATTTAGTTAGTGGTTTCATTCTGTTTATGTGCCATCTGGGTACTTTAAGCATGACAGGTATTGAAAGGAGACTGCAGATACTGCAGAGACTCATGGATGTCCGCGGACAACAGCGGACCAGCCAATCAGGTTTCATGGGTGAGGTGTACAGGAAGACTGGGTAGCAAGAGTTATCTTTGTTATGTGCAGTGTAGATGGCTTTGGCTTTGGGGAAGCAGAGTGTTTGGATCCTGGGCGATTCTTGTGTACATTGGCTAAAGGTGTATTCTGAGAAGAGTTGATTATCTAAGAATCTTGGATTAGATGAATTTCAAGTTCCATGGTATGGAGTTTGAAAAATGAAGTGGGTAGAATTTCTCACATCTGGACATCATTGTAGTTTACTGTGGAGGCAACAGTTTGGCCTCTGTTACCAGAATTGCATTACAGTTTGCCATGAAGGATTACATTTGGAAAGTTGATGCTCTTGTTTCCACATTCAAAAAAGCTTGGATAGTTTAGAGACAAATGTGGATGTGTTTGAATGTATTTTGTCTACAAATTGAGAAAGCAAGGCACAATGTGAACACAATTGTATGTGCTTTTTTGAGGGATGTTGGCATGACATCTTTTCATAATGAAAATATCAAATGTGATCTTGAAAACATTTTTCGAAGAGCTAGAGTGCGCCTGACTGATGTTGGCAATCATATTCTTTTTTAAAATATTCAAAATGCATTGAAGCAGTTTCTGTGAACACATACAATATGGATTCAAGTATTCTTTAGCAGTTGAAGTAAACAAAAAGGAAAAACAGAAAAAAATAGAAGTACTTTTTCTGAAAGTTAGAAAAACTGATTATGTGTAGTAGAACATTTGCTAGTTTAGTACAGCAGCCTCAAAAGCACTATAAAATTGCTCCCCCCTGCAGATCAGTTCATCACAGTACAAACATAGTACTGTGACCTTCAAAAGGTAAGGTAAGGGTCAGCAGAATTCTGTATGACCTGCAAGGTGGCTGCTGGGATCCTCTGCCAAACAGGAGTAACCTGTGTGGTGGCAGGAGCGGTCGAGGAAGATGGGTAGAGGCAGTCAACCTGCTTTTTGCTGAGAAAGGAACAGCCTTTCTCAGAGCACCAGGGTGGTTGCATCTGGTGTGGCGTTGCATGGCGGTGGTCCCATAGGAGAACAGCCTACATCTTCCACAAGTGAGTACGACCCTGCACTGAGTACATCTCACCTTCTTTAAAACTCCAACAGTGATGAAAAACCACCACACTCATGGATCACTCTGGGCGCTGGAGGTAGGCACTTCCTCTACCTCATCTTGCCTCTCTGCACCTGTTCCCCTCTCCAGGCACCCCATGTTTTTGTGGTGGTGGTGGCCCCTGGGAAGGAGTCGAAATGGCCATAACAGTTGCCATTAATTCAGGTTGGAAGATTTGCAAAGTGATCTAGAATTCAGGTGTTCTCTCCTGTTCTGCCAGATTGAGAATGACTATAAGTAATGGGGGGTACCTTCAGAGAAGCTGCACATCGACCGTGCAAATATCCGCAGACTAAGAGTCGAAAATAGGCCTTCTTAAATTGGAAAAAGTTACCAGATCAACTAAGAATGGGTTTAGAAGGTCTGGAAGGGTAAACTGTCAACTTGAAACACTATAGATTGTCAGAAAATGCAGTTTCCAACTGTCTGTGATGATATACATTGTCCACGGACACGCCGTCACGCCACACGTGTGCAGTCACATGATGATTTCCCATGCGCATGGTTTTCCGTAAACAGGTGTGCTGTCTGCTGACTAATTAAAAGTGCGTCATGGCAGAGCTGACATGTCCGCAGACACCCCATTGCATAAACGGACACCCTGAACTGTCGTATAGTCTGCAAACTATTCATTGTTTTTTTAAAAAATAAAAATGATGTCAGACAATATACAAGATATTTATAGTATACAAAATAAATATATTTATGAAAGGGATGGGGTATCTGAATGGGAAACTTAAATAGGAGAATTTGACATTTCTATACAGTGATCACCTGGGGAGGTAGAGAGTGAAGATTCATCAAAGTTTCTTTCATTTATATTTTTGGAATTTGATGGGGGTGATTTCTGGGGGGAAGAGGGACAGGAACAAGAAGGACAATGATAATGAACATTTTTAATAAAGTGATTTTTGACATAATTTTTGACATAACTTAAAAGTTCATTAAAGTCATTAGTAAGTTCATCCAATTTTGCAGACAAGATCATGATTTCATTATGCAGAGTTGGTGATAGAGATTGTGTTTGTGATTCTTGGGATTCTCCATGATTAAATGGGGGTGTTGTTTCTTCATGTAAATTATGTAATATAAGAAAATAATACATTATTATTTTACTGATCTCTGTACAAATTACAGTATTTTTTATATTAAAAGATGTATTTTTTACCATTAGAAATGTTATCATCACTCATTTCCTCTTTTGGGAAGTTTTCTTCCAACCACTAAAGTGTGTTTGCCATTTCTGTGAAAATAAAAAATAAAAAAATTTGCTTTCTGTTTATAAAATGTTTTTATATAATGAATGGTAATATTGGAGAAATGAATAGAGTATACTTACTATTTGGTAAGAGGTTGTTTTGGAATGAGCGCCTGGTGTATGTGAGTCTGTATAAAGAGTTGTACTGAAGTGATAATATGAGATGTACAGTTATGGTTTGTGCTTGGTGCATTCTTATATTGTGTGCTAAATTAAAACATTATTTGCACATTTTCAAATGATGATTTTGTACAAAACGTTATATTTGGGCATAGTAAATTTAAGTAATGTTGTTTTATGTATATGTGTTTGCTGGTTGAAGGGTAGAATATTTGTTGTTCTCCCTGTGCTTCTGGGCTTTGTGAATGCTACCTGATGTCCGCAGACTTTCATGCTGTCCGTGGACTCTAGAGCTGCTACATTGAGGGTGAGTATAATATAAGGAACTTGTAGGAAATTAATGATGCACTAGTAAAAACCTATAAAATTCTGTAAAAATACGTTCTTAAAGGGACGTTATGGTTAAGTTGGACTAATACAAACATATGAAATACTGAGAAAAAACTTTGTGAAAGGGACGTTAAGGGTACAAGTAAAACCGGAAAAGCCCAGACATTTGCCAGTTATAGTAAGCTAGGCAACTATAAATTGTGCCGCCACGTGCACTGCCAAGACTAACACCCAGGACATCAAAGATGACATCACAAATGGCATTAATAACATCACAGATGACATCACATATACAATTATTTTTGATGAAAAGTCCCTACAAGGGGTTGTGTTTATAAAGTTGGTAAATAGATTCCGGGGTGATTGGCAGACCTATCATGAACTACTTAATGCATTAAAGAATGTACACATCTAAATCAAACATTATATTGGAGTGTTGTTGTTAATACAGCAACCTAAACATACATACACATAGGCAATGGCTGCAGCATGCACCATAGGAGTACAGTAGGTTTAATCTGGGAATTTTGGAAAGTCAAATAATGAATGCTACCATATCAGAGTTTTGAGTAATGTTAAACATGGAATAAATAGCAAACAATTGAAGACTAACTACACATGTGTGTTAGTACAAACAATGCATATGACGACCCACAATGCATACAAATTAGAGGCATGTACAGGGGAACTAAAGTAAGGTAGGAAGAAACAACATCACCATAAAATGTCAATAACATTACAGTTCATCTTCATGTATGCAAATAAATTGTTTGTTTGAGGCATGCCTATTGCCAATGTATGTGCACCATGAGCTGAGACCACACATAAGGAAAGTATTTTATGAACATACAACAAGGTTAACATCTAGATATATAGCACCATTTAAATGTTCATATTCTGGCTCTAAGTGAACAAAAGCACCTGGCCTAGATATATCAATGAGCAAAAACATGTGGCCTAGATATGTGAGGTCATCAGTGATATCATCAATGACATTTGTAATGTCATCTTTGATGACCTGGGTGTTAGTCCAAGCAGGGCATAGTGGTGGTGTGAGATATGGTTGCTTAGCTTACCATAAATGGCAAACTTCTGGGTTGTTTTGGATTTATTTGTCACCCTAACATCCCTTTAACAACTGAATTTCATAGTTTTTTATTAGTGCAACTTAACCATAACATCCCTTTAACAACATGTTTCCACTGGATATATATAGAGATAGATAGCTAGTGTTCTTTTGCTTTGATACATTTAACACTAGCATTAATGTTTTTAACGAATTGGGAACGTCAATACTTGATAAATGGCAGCATATATTAATCACACAATATTGTATTGTGAAGTGCCTAGGATATGAGCTATGATTTTACAGACTGCATGTTTATTAAAAATAGCCCACTTTGTCTTTATAATTTGAATAAAACGGTGTAGCTCATTGCATCTGTAATTATAATTAAAATACATATGTTTTTTCTCTAAACTTTATTTCTTTATTTTAAGATAATATAACAAAGAGGAATAAGCGGCAAGCACAATCCGTTACCTCATCCCAAAAGCCCATAACAGATATCACGTTCTATGCCATTCTGAAATGGCGTTGCTGAAGCTGTGGGAAGTTAGAGAAAACAAAATAAATGAAAATAAAAATGTATGTTAGCTGGCTTGCATTCAATGCTAATCATTGATTCACCCGTGTAATGCCTCCATCAAAACCTGGGATATGATTTACGTACTACTGATGTATTCATTAGTGTTTAAAACCAACAGCAGGTGAGCTTGAGAGAGGGTCACTGGGTGTTGGTATTTTTCTCCAGATGTAAGGTGACCAGATATCCCGGTTTTGCAAGGACTCTCCCAGAATTGGGTGCTCTGTATCTTTGTCTTAAGAGTATGTTTCATTTGATAACCTTGTCATCCCAGTTTTTGGTAGAGGGCCTTCAATAGCTGCCGACGTTAGGCAGGAATACACAATCTCACACATAACAAATGCTGCATTTTACAAATCAAAATAATGGTAGTTTGTGATAGAATAAACAGATATAATTAATTTAGCAGTACCACTTACAGGTAAGCCATCTTTGGGTGTCCTCGAATCACCAACCTTTTTTAGTTATCAGCTGTAGCACTAAACGATTGCACCACAGACACTGCTTCTGAAACACGTTCAGACATGCCAGCAATATCAATTGTAGCACAAGCTCTATTGTGTTAGTATGGCAAATGCATGACACACACCGCCTGCACCCCACAGCAGCTACTGAAGTCTAGTGCCCTGGCAGACACTGTGAAGAGTTAGTACTACATTTATGTTAGTTGCCCTGTCCCTTTTTCTTTTTCTTTTGAAAATCTTGTAACCCTACCTCGGTGGCAATTTCTCAAGCAAAATTCCAAGGAGAGTGAGACCGTGAGCATGGCCATAGGAGAGCGGACATGAAGTGAAAGTTGGCTGTGAATACGCTAGTGTGCTGTGCAGTGGTGTCCTAACTGTACCTGGCCATTTTGATGAATTCATGAGTGGGTTGAACTCCCTACCATTGTTACAATGAGCCCTTACTGCCAGTCTGCATTGGACCCACAAGTCTAGCCTGACTGAAGAGTGATTAGCTCAAAAGCACGAAGGAAGTCTCTGCATGCATATAACATAATCTTCTGGTCAAAGTGAGTACTACACTTGACTAATTCTGGCAGAGCTAAACTTTCTTTTAAACTGCAGTAAATATTTCAGGCCATACATTATTTTTACTGTCATCTGGTATGTTTCTCAAATATGTGTTAGCTGTGCATGGACCAAACTATATGATATGGATGCCTTACAATTTCACTGTTTGAGCCATTAATGCCAAAACATACTTAAGACCTCTTGAACTACCAGACAGACACCGACAGAATGTACTATCCTCATTTCAGAGGAGCGGAGCTAAGCTCCATAAGCATGACACTGTTAAGGAAAAGAAAATACTCGCCAGATACCAATTCACAACTACGGATCAGAAGAAGGGTACATCTATTTAACAATGTGTAACAGCATTAAGAGGTCTGGCTATTCATTGTTGCGCAGTTTTGGAGCAGTTGCTACAGCGGTTTTGGTAATTGGAACCTTGCCTCAGTGTTTTCTTGCTGTCTGTACCAAGGAGAAGGGGCACTCACAAATAAAATCCCCAGCAGGCTAGTGCTAGTGAAGCGCTGACGTGTACAGTTGTGGAGCAGTTTGGGAGCAGTTGGAGCTGAGGGGCAGATCGGTAACCAAAGCCCTGATCCCACGACACTTCAGCACCACAGGAGCAGGGGAAGAAAAGCTCTGGTGCAAGGAGCCCTGAAGTCGACAACCGGGTGAGCTTCCTTCCATTATACTCAACAAGCAGTTTGTTGGTAGCTGCTACATCCGAGCTCAGGGAGTATTTGTGCATAATTGGAAGAACTGACGGCCCGGGGACTCCACCCCCCCAGAATCCGCTGGATTCTGACCTTCCCCCACCTTTCTAACCAGTGGACTCCTGGTGCCTACGGTGGACCTCTGGGCATAACTGTCCCCCTTGCAAAGAAACAGCAGGGCCAGGTTGTTAAATGAGTGTGAGTGGGGGAGTGGTGATTAAATTAGGCACTCTAACGGTGGGGAAAAAAGCTCAAAGAAATGGGAAAATCCAAAACCACTCAACAGGTAATCCTCAGCAGTGACCGCTACAGATCAGTTAAGCACCCGTGAGTCCTCAGAAAGTAAAATAAAAATGTATCTCACCCCCTGTCGAAAAAAAGAGAAACGAGAGAGAGGGGGCTCCTCCAACCCCATGCAAGCAACATAGAGGATTATTTTGGGTCATGTGCACCTAGGAAAAGCAATGGGCTAGTGGAGTATCTGCAAGGGATCCAAGAGTCACTGGAGGTGGATGCTTCAGTGGAGAATATATCAGTCGATAACAAAGGCTCTTTGATGAAACTATGCAAAGTCATACAACTAAGTTCTATGGGCCCAAAAGACTTTGCATATGACAACAACCTGGCCTCAAATTTATCAAAGACACCAGACCTGGAAAAATTACTCATTACATATGGCTCATCCTCTAGCGAAAGTGATATGGAAGAAGAATCGAGGCTTGAGGTTTCAACTCTTTCTCAGTCCTCTCAAGATGTTTTTTCTGCCACTGGCCCATCTTTGAAAACACTAATGGTGAATATAGAGGCAGTCTTAAGTCTCTGATCTAAAATTACAGAGGACCAGTGGGGGATCCAAAACACCTTGGTAAGAGTGGTAGACATGATACTGAGGGCCACCCGGGAATCAGAAATGATCGGAACCACTCACCAGCCGAAGGTCATGATAAAATACCTGGAGCCCTGCAGGGGGGAAACCGGAGGACCTAACACAACATTGTAAGATTAGAAATTATCCATCAATAGAAGAGACGTCTAATCGAGGGGATGGAAACACCTACCTTCCCCAGTCTCTCCCACCTCCACGGGAGGGCTATGTAGTGGCGGCCTCAGAGAGTAAAGCCCTTGAAGCACTCTGTGCTGAAATTCCTCTCTTGGAAAATCCTTGCCACACTCTAGAAGACCCCAAACCAAACAGCAGATAATAACAAGAAAGACATGGCAAGCGTTCCAACCCAGAACAAATGCTGAAATGAACGCCAAAGAGGGAGTAGAAAAGCCCCATAAAAAGACGAAGACAAAAAAGATTGTAAGCATGCGGATGGGGGATGGCACAATAAGGAGGGTACCAGAAACAGAGCCCAGTGGACAACTGGGTGGCCTGAGTCAAGAGATCAGAACTATTGCCCCCTTATTGCCAAGACGTTAGACCACTCACACCAGAGAAGAGGCCTCCAGTAGCTGGAGCGGGTGGCCCTGCTCACGTGCTGCATACTAAATCCTCATGGCAACGTGGAGAGCCACACTCTTAGTCAATACTCAGTGCCACCTCCACAGAGCAGGAGGGGAATGATGGAGCCCAGGGATGTGGAAAGCAAAACTCGCTGAGACCACTGCAGTCACCACATCCAGCAAATGCCAAAGGGGGAGACCCTAGTACACAGAACCTCTCAGATACATGGAAGCAAAGAGTGGAGAAACTCCACCCCCACAATCTAAAATGTTAACTAGAGATGTAGTTGAATTTTACAGAGACACACACTTGGTAAAATTGATTGAGACCAATCCCACCACCTCTAGTTCATTTCTCAATCACTCGTGGCTCTTAGAACTATTACATCTGGTACCAGACGAGAAAACCATTACATCAAGGGACATAGGGAAGCTGGAGATCCAACAGTTTGACAGTCCAACCAACTGGGCACTGGATAACTTTGTCTCCTCTTTTGTGGTGGAAAATGCCTATAAAAACGACTTGATATGTAAAGATCTGGGGTTTGAGATTGTGGTGTTCTGCCCACATGCTCAAAGCATCCTCCCCATAGCACCACCATTAGAAAATAAGAAGCCATCATCAAGGGAAGCAACTAGAGATAGACAGGGAAAGGGGAGGCAGAGGGCGTATTGGTCCCCAATTAAAACATCAATCTTATGACTGATGGAAAGGGTAGAGGACTACCAGCCAACACTGCAATTAATCAGGAAGGTTTTTAGTTTCGAGGATATTTGGCTGACTTTAATCCATCAAAACACCCTGAGGGTGGTAGCCCTACCGGAGGTTTGTGCATCAGGACAAAAACATATTTGAATTTAACAGAATACCAAACTGAGATTCTGCACAGTAACCTAACATGTAGTCAAGTAAGCATTCTATGGCTGGGTGTGGGACCCACATTGGTGGTAACGTTATACAACCCCCTGAGTGGGGAGATGATGAAGGGTCTGAGAGAGGTTTTGGTAGACACCCTCAGAAATTGGAGCTACAGCTTCCCCAAGGGGGTGTCATTTTGACAGAAGATTTTAATGTGGACTGTGTGTACAATCATCTAGGCCTTATTTATTCGGGGAGAAAAGATGTCCAGGGAACCAGAGCATGCCATTGGAGACAGATCCTGGATGAGTTTATTTATTTTATTTATTGGTCACTTTTTAGGCACTTATACAATTAGCAAAACTGTCTCAAAGCACCCAAAGGGCAAAAGGGTGGAGACGGGAAGGTAGACAATGAATTACAGAAACAACAAATCATGAGAGTAACAGGGAGGGGAGACAAACCTACTATGCCTTGTGAGTTTTCAGAATGTGCAAATGTAGAGGGGAGAGTTTTGAACTCTAACCTTTGGTAGTCTAAGTTGGATAAGCGCAATCGACATGGTGCGACGGAATGTTTAAGAGTAGTATTGACTTCATATTTGTAAACACAACCATAAGGAGAGGTTCCCCTAAGTTTGAAATATTTCCCGCCTAAGTAGTGATCACGCCACACTCAGGATGAAGAGTGAAGGAAAAAGGGAGAGACCCACCATTGTGGGGTCAGCTAATCCCACAGTAAACCAGCAAGGAAATACATTATTCCGATCAGTGGCTAGGAATTTGCAACCTTAGTCAAGCAGTTAGAGCGCTGGGTCAGAGTGAAGAATAAATCCTGGGTGTTTGCAACTGGGATTTAAAGAGAATGATGTTTACACTGGCCATACATCCCCGCATCAGACAGCCAGTGGTCGCCAAACACTTGGGAGAAGACTTAGAGTCAAAAAGGGAAATAAACTCCCTGATATGGACAATCAAAAGATCCCAGAACATACCACAGGCAGAAAAGAGAGAACTGCAGACAAGGGTCAGATCTAAGTACAAAACATGACTGCAGAACTACAAATATGTTTAAAACTTGGCTGTTTGGAAACGCATAGAAAAACTGATCTGAACAAATGATACAAAGAAGTTATGGCACCTTATCCACAGCAATTGCGTGGGCAGCTTAGCACTGGAGGCGTGTGGGGTAACAGAGGAACAATGGGATGTCTTTACTGGGAAAAACTTTAGACGGGGTAGGCAGTACAGGGACCAGAGGGAGGTTAGCCCAATGAGTGACACAGTGGACCAAAATCACATAAGAGGAGCTGACATCGAGGGGTTGTTAGTTAAGATGAAACTATCAATGGCAATGGGGCCTGATGGTCTTTGTAATGTAGTCATATAGAGTGATCTTGCATTATGGCACCCGCTATTACAATCCCTCTTCCTCCACATTTGTGAAACGTGAATTCTACCCAAGATCTGGAGAAGCTCCATACTAATTCCAGTGCACAATAAGGTTCCCCACAACACACTATCACATTTTAGATTACTGGCAATGCTGGACCCTAACACAAAGATCTTTGTTACATTATTGTTAGAACTCCTGGCTAAGTGGGTAAAGAGAGAAGGCGTGCTTCCCTTCCACCAGTCTGGTTTTAGGAAAGATTCAGATCTACCCACTCTATATGGACCTTGATAACAGATACCCATGCGTACCTTAGTATGGCTCTTTACACCGCGTTTGTGGATTACACAGATGTGATGAACAGCGTCATCAGAAAAAAGTTGTGGGAGAAGTTAGTAAGATGGGCAATTGATTCCTCACTGTTATATTTTATCAAGTCACTCTACTCTGAAATATTGATTCAGGAGACACTGTCACAAGAAGGAACTTTAACAAAGCCTCTCATGACTAATATCGTTCTCAAACAGGGATGCCCTTTAGCCCCCTGCTGTATAACTTATACACAGACAAGTCAGCACAAGCCCTGGAGAAGGCACATAATAACCCCCCCCTGTTTTGGAAAGGAAGCCCTGATCTCACTAACGTATGCAGATGTCATCACCATCATAGATCAGACGGCTGGAGGTTGGAGGTTCTGTACACCTTTTCAAGAGAACATGGGTTATACCCTAACAGCACAAAAAGACCAACATCCTCACGGTGGGTAGAGGAGCATATGGGCCCCCACATTCAGATGGACTTTAGCTGGGGTTACTCTAGAGCAAACAGAAGAATATAGGTATCTTCGAATGATGATTAGAGCAAAATTGACTCAGGCTCAATTGAGGAAGGGATTGACAAGAAAAGTATGGAAAAAAATGGCTTGTGCTGAAAACGATCATCGACACCCATGGTGGCCACTCTCTGGAAGCCAAGATTAGAGCTTACAGACAGTTGATAGTCCCTAGCATTCTATATGCGCTAGAAGTCTATCCATAAATCTTATAGACTAGTTGCCCAAGTTAGAGGCATGAATACTGCGCTAACTGCTGCTCTCACTGCTGCGCTCCATCTAGTGCTCTGTAGAAGTAGTACGCCTTGAATTAGGGCTACCTTCCATGTTGTCCCTTAGGAAGATTGCAGCCTGCAAACTGTGGCTGAAAATACAGCCTAGCGATTCTAGGGAGCTGACATTACAGAGCCTCACTATTCCTCATTCAAACAGATGCAAGAAAAGCTATTGGTATAGACTAAGGAATATGGTGGCACAACATTCTGGGTACTTGGGTATTAAAAATCCACTGTCAACCTGGTTAGACCTCCATTTGATAAAATTGGAGAGGAAAACCAGACACCACAACATCTCTCTAGGGGTAAATCACCTGGCTACCCTGCAAAGATAGGCAATCTTTTCTCAGAAGGGTTTCGGCAGGGATTCGCCAAGATCTTATCTTACAAAATGTAACACTCCGCTCTAAGGTTATTCATCCACTCATTCAGATTAAATATCATCCCGGTATTGGAAAATACTGGGGTAAGGGAGGCAATCCCTTGGGTCGAAAGGCGGTGTTGCAACAGAATACGAGATGGGATATGCCATGTTTAAAATGCAGCAGGCAGATCTCTTCTGGAACACAATCTTTGGGGCTTGTGATTGTAGCAGCTGCATTCCAGATCTGACTAAGGGCTCTGGGAGAAAATGAAAGGGCTAACAGAGATGCTGGCCAAGGCTAGACAAGACTGGGATAGTGGCCTGACTCACATCAGCTGGGCAACTTGATTTTGGTTTAAACATTAATTTGATGTTGCAAGTAATTTTAATGTTCTTGTATTTAAAAGTTATTTTATGTATGATATGTTTGACATGTTTTATAAATTGTGTATTCATTTTAAAGTGTAAAAGGTCAGCAAATTTGTCCAAAAAACACTAAATAAAAAAAGAAAAAATCATGAAACACAGATCAACTTTTTATTGAGATCATAAAAAAGGAACTGGACAGTGGTAAGAATAAAATGCTGTCATCGTGGGCGGCGGATAACACCAATTTACTGGATTAAGCAGCGCTGAATGAAGAAACCCTCATAGGAATTGAGACAAGGTAGCACAGAAATTGACCGAACTTGACTGGGTAAGAACGCAAGAGGTAGCCGCAACCTACAAATCGACAAAAAACTTTCCAACTCACCCATTGACAATTAATGAGGTGAGAGGCTACATGAATACATTTCCGGACAGAAATTTGGGCCGTACCTTTCTGAGAATTAGATTAAATGTGGTGAGAACAAACAAGATAAGGGCAATTAGAGGTGAATCCTGTACAAATGAATGCTGCTTCTGCAACACAAAGCTGGTAGAGTCAATGTGTCATCTACTGCTGACGTGTACTGGCACGCAAGGAGCAAGGGACAACTATATAAGGAACATTTTGAAACATGGCGGACACTCCTTATGAGTGGTGAAAAAACTCACTGCGCAATTGCAGTGGCTCTATTCACAGATATAATTGGACTTTCCTAGAGAGCCAGGCATAAGTCTGACTTGAAAGACGTAGGGATGGATACTAAAGTTAATCCGGAACATGGCTCTTCACCTCGCTGGGTTGCTAATGTTTCTTTGTAAAAATTGTAAAACGATTAAATCAATTAAAAAAAAGAAATTAATTGTGAGTTTTGCCAATGTTTTGAAGAACATATTAGAGATAATATAATAATTAGATGTGAGAACAACCAAATTATGGAATAACTGTGGATAGAGAAGGACCCCTCACTCAATAGAAAAATCAAAATTGCCAAAAATTTAGAACACAGAGTCATGTCTTAACAATACCAATGCAGATACACTCAAATCTGATCATACTCTATATGAATTATAATTCAAGAGCAAACAGTGAACCTCTACCTTCAAGATTCCCTCCTCCCATGTATGCCTACCTCTATGCCTTCCCCCCGTGTTAGTATACTTCCCACAATCTGAATCATTTGGGAGGGGCTGGAATCTGAACATGCATCACAACACCTCTGACACTACTCACAGAGGTAGCCATCAAAAACTGCTACGAAAAAACATGCAACAAAGATGTATCATTTACTTGGAAATTAATGCCAACATGGACCCATGGGGTTCAGTATTGAACACGAGAAAGTAGATATAAAAGGATGACTTCTATCTGTATTTCGCAAGAATTGTGACATAGGGTCTGATTTACAAAAGCATTTTGCAATTGTGCAGTCCCATTGGAAAAAAAACTGTCATGAATACACAGCATAGTCATTGGTCTGTGTTGTCAAAATGGAGGGTTCCCTATAGGCGCACTATCGCAGAGCCCCACTCCAAGATAGTGGTGACATTATCCACAGTTTAGAAGGGCTTTGTGATTCCAACATTGCTGCAACAGTTATCAGATCCTGTCAGAAACAGCTTGGCTTGTGTCAACGCTAAAGGTACTGTTACTCAGCGTTCTCTCTCTGAATTTCTACCTTCCTAGTCTCCCATTTAATTCTGCTGCTTCCTTGTTCCTTCTTTCTTGCTCTTACCATGCTGCTTCCCCCTGCTCTGTTTACTTCAGTCTACCCTGGACCATTTATTGTCCCTGCCTTTCTCCATTCTACTGGATTCTGTTTGGAGTGTGCCTTACCTGTCTTTCTGTGAATACTTGGAATACTTGAAAATTCCGTCGGATTACTTCAGCTCCACTGACACCACTTTTCAGCTTTGGATCAGGTTTTTTCGCATGTGGTTTTTTCCTGGTTGGTGGCTGGCTCCGGGTGTTTTCCTGTCATGTGTTACATTCATCAGGCAGGGTGGTACCAGATACAGTTGCCCATTTCTGCTTGATTCCCGTTCCAAACAAATAAAACGTGAGACAAACTTTTACCCTTGAAATTGAAAACAAGGCACATGTGAGACCTAAATCCCAGCTTCAGTCCTCTGATTGTTCCACGTGTTCATCTGTCCCTGAACCAAACAGTTTGAGATGCCTACAGTCTCCTTCCAGAAAGGACCGAATGCAAAATGTAATACGCTCCATGCAAGAACACGCTACTGAGGTCCAAGCTTTGAAAGCCAAAAATGCTGCCCTAAAACCAATGATTCTCACCCGTGATGTCTTATCCCAGGAAAATCCCTCTTTTGGTAAAGTATTGGATAAATATGATTGGTTCCCTAAAAGTTTTTGACAATTTTTGGATTCCTGCGTTTCCTGATATAACCCCTTACAGGCAATTATCTTTACTGGGTGACTCTTCTTGTCACTGGGGGAGACCCACTGTTGAATAATGATGCTGCCTTCTTGAACACATTTAAGTCCATGTTTGACAGACTTGACATGGTGCACTCTGTTCATAAATCACTACTGGATTGTCGTCAGGGGTCCCAGGATCTTATGACATGTGGTTTAAAATGTAAACAACTGGCCAAAGAAGCAGCCTGGCCAGATGATGCCTGTTCTTCCCTCTTTTGTAGAGGTCTGAATGAAGACATTAATGATGAACTAGCCAAGGTACCACAACCAGACATGTTTTCTCCCTTTGGTATACATTACTCTCCAGATTGATTTCCTTGTCCAAGATCGATGGATCAAAAGAGAAAGAGTAGATCTTAATACCCTCGTCCCTCTCTCATGGTTCCCAGTGCCACCTTAGAAGCCCAAAGAGAGCCTGAACCCTATGCAACTGGCAACTGCATGTGGTATGCTATGCCAGAAGAAAGAGGCAGACTGAATGCTGAAGGACTTCGTGTGTACTGTGCCTCACAAATCCATCTGGTCAGGGATTGTCCTATATGCTTTGTCCTGTCACTCGGGAAAAGCAGCCTCCCAATCCTAGATGGAACAATATTTCAGGAGATCAATGAGTGCCCCAGTCATACCGTACAAGTGTCCACTGTATCCCCAATTTCTTTACTTATCTTTCATGCAACCATAATTCCCAATAATCAACAACCTTTTACAGCTCTTGCACTTGTTGACTGCAGAGCTTCTGGTATGTTCATGGACAGTTCCTGGTCCCAAGCACATAACGTACCTCGATAAACTCAGGAGAAAAGTTAAGCTGTAGAAGGCAGTCTGTTCAAGTAACCATAGCACTATGTCAGGAAAAAGCCTCCTTTTGATTTGATCAAGGCACCTAATTATCCTCAGGTGGTGGGGATACCCTGTTTACAATAACACAACCCATACATAAACTGGACTGTTGTGACTCTGTTTTTAGACTCTGAAAACTGTGTTCATTATTGTGCCATACCAGAATCCAGGACTTCTTCTCTTGATATTGAACTGGTCGGACCATTTTTATATCTGTTTTACATTAGATCTTCCAAGTAAATATAGTAGATCGCCTCAACCACCTAGAACCCTATTCACTAATTGCAACTTAAAGAAAGCCTCGCCAGGGACATGTTCTGCCCTTATTTCAAATTTAACAAACCCGCTTCTTCAATGCCAAGACACTTTTTTGCTAGTTAAGCATTTTTCGGACATCACATCATCTGCCATTGATACATTAGTCCCTCTCATTCTGAACAAAATGAAACTTGGAGGACCTTATCACTTATGGTGTACAGATGAATTAGTTGAAGCCAGGAAGCATAAGCGATTACTTGAGAGACGTTGGAGCAATCACTTTATTCCTGACTCGCTTGCCAACTATCAAGCTGGAGCACTAGAACCTAAAAATGCTATCCTGATAGTGAAAAAAATCACACTTCAACAGGAGGATTTCATATGACAAATTGGATTAGAAATAACTAAAGTTATAAAGTTGATTGATAAGCACAAAGGTAACATTAGGGACCAGTGTATCCTCCAGTTAATGGAGAAAACTGCTTAATTTTCTGCTCATTCAAGTGCATTGGTCACACCTTTAGTCCCACCCAGGTTTTGCTTAGTGCTAAAATATGAGGGAGCCCTTACATCTACAGTACGGGGGCTGAAATCTACATCCTGTCCTTCTGATACTTGTTCCGACTCTATCATTAAAGATTCCATCGATGTTTTGGCATCATTTCTTACTAATATTGTTAGTTCATACATTTTTACTTTCCATATTTCTTCATGCCTGAAGGATTTATGAATAATGCCCATCCTTAAGAAACCTTTAGGACTCTGCTAATGTAAATAACCATAGACCAATAACCAATATGCCATTTCTGTTGAAAATTTTGGACAAGGTCACCTATCAATTACAGTAACACATTGAAAAATGTGATCTTTTAAGTGCCCGCCAGTCTGATTCCCATGCCATGTATGGCAGCTGAAACTGCCATGCTAGACCTTCGTGCAAACCTTTCTGAGATTGTAGATCAGGGTAAGTTGGCTTTACTAGTCCTGTTGGAGCCTGGATGATCACCACTTCTTCTTGACAGGATGATTCCAACCAACCTCAAAGATGTGTGAGTCCTCCCCTTACCGAAGAAACCTACATTAGACCCCAGCATTCCTACAAACTACCGCCCTATCACAACAGTATCTGTCCTACTCAAAATACTGTACAGAGCAGTGTATCTGCAGATACAAAACCATTTGTTATCTCACAACCTCCTACACCTTTACCAATCGGGCTACCATCCAGGGTTTTGCACTAGATCAGCAGTCCTGGATTTAATCAAACAAATTGATGAGATCAAAGATAACGGCATCCTAGCGTTCCTCCTCCTGTTGGACCTCTCAGCAGCCTTGATTTAGTCAACCACAACATACTTTACAAACACCTGTCCTCGGTGGCACACTTTTCTACCACAGCTACCACAGGTATACATTGGACACAGCCCTTCCAGACTAACAGAACCACGAGGGTCATCTCACCTACCACTGCAGCATTGCAAGCCCAGTCACAGGTGGAGTCGCTCAAGGCTCCTGTGTCCCCCTACACTCTACAATATATTTACCAAACCCCTGTTTGACCTTCTCAATGACTTGGGTATCACCTACTTTTATTATGTTACCCAAAAGAAGGGACACTTACATCATCACTAAAACAACATGTTACCCTCAAACATTTGGAACCTTACTGACAGCCACTAAACCAATGTGGGCTGTGTGTACAAATAATTAATACCAATTACAACCTATTCACTAAAAAAACATATTTTAATTCCTTTCCTTATTCATAGCACAATTATCAACAACATTAAAAAATATTTACACCACATAAAAGTATATAATGTTAAAAAAGTAATTTTTCCACCACACAGAATCAAGTACACATATGCTTGATATAATCCGCAATAGCAACTTAATTTCTATTGTTTTTCTACTGCGTACACAATAGCCCAACTTATATAAGTTTCTGTCCTTGGTGTTGTTAATAACCGGACATTCTTCAGGGGCAGAAGTATGACTTATGCTTTCTGTAGGCTTTTCTATTCTTTATAATCCTGGTTCCTCTGTCTACAGGATGGATTTTCTCACTTTCAGAGGAGAAATGGTCCATGGAGAAGAACTCATGCCATCTAGCGTGTCGAGTGGTGGTGCATTTCACTGATTGCAGGGCAAGGAGGTTACAGTGATCGGTGAATACCTCTCCGCGTATTGATGTACCCAAAAGATGATGTCACCAGACTAAAAAGACATTGTGGACTGCCAGTAGTTCCTTTTCGGTAATGGTATAATTCATACAAAGTCAGTTTCCTGGAATGAAAAGCCATTGGATGCAAGCTCCATGTGTCAGGACATTCTTGTAAATAATCTCCCCTACAGCCACATCTGAGGCATCTGCTTTGACGATAAAAGGCAAAGCAGGGTTAGGGTGTAGCAATACTGGGGTCATAGTAAAGGCTGATTTGAGCTGGTCAAAATCCACTTGAGCTGCATTACTCCAACTAAAAGTGTTCTTAGAACTAGTAAGAAAAGTCAAAGGCGATGCCATAGAAGAGAAGGATTTGATAAAACGCTGGTAAATATTGGCGAAACCAAGGAATGACTGGAGTTGTTTCAATGTAGCAGGGACTGGCCAATCCAGAATAGCCTTAATCTTGGTATTTCTCATTTTTATACCACGGTCTGTAATATCGTAGCTCAGAAATTCAAACGAAGAGGCATGAACATTTTATTTCTCTATTTTGGCATACAAGTGATTTTCTCTAAGCCGCTGCAAAACCGACGAGACGTGAGATACGTGAGAGCCATAATCAGGTGAATAAACAAGAAAGTCGTCCAGATATTCTACAACAAACCTATCCAACATATCTTTAAACACATAACAGGCCATACTTAGTTTTAAATGCTGTTTTCCACTCATCCCCAGAACTCATTCTAACCAAATTGTAAGCACCCCTTTAGTCAAGTTTAGTAAAGACTTTGGAGGTACCTAACTGATCTCGCTAAACCGAGATCAGAGGATGGGATATTGATTATGGATGGTAATGGAATTGAGCTCTCAGTAATCTATATAAGGACATAGATCTCCTTTTTTTTGGATACAAAAACATAGGTGAGGCTGCAGGGAAACGTGAAGGTCGAATAAACCCAGTGCTTAAGGATTTCTCAATATATTACTTCAGAATACTGTCTTCTTTCTGAGTCAAAGAATAGATTCTGCCATTCGGTATTTTAGCCCCTGGTATGATATCAATGGGACAATCATAGGATCTATGTGGAGGAAGCACCTCAGCCCCTTTGGGATCAGAAACATCCTTAGCCATATACAAGCAGACAAACAAATCCAATTTGGCAGGCAGAAGAGTAGATGGTAACGGTCCGGGTTTGGTGCATGAGCAGACAAACAAATCCAATTTGGCAGGCAGAAGGAAGATTGGTAAACAGTCCGGGTCACAAAGTATCAAAAGGTAATGGAGAGGGGAGCAAGGGCAGTCAGTAGAAGACATAGTCGTAGCTGATTACAAAATCAGAAGCAAGGACCGAGCAACCCGGAAGTATTTATATAGGTTGCCATGGAAATCACGCCCTTAACGTCGTAGTCTGTGTGGAAGCTGTGTGGAAGCTGTAACAGACACCAGAGTCGTCATGGTAACCCGTATCCACCGTTTCTGTGGATTAGGGTATGGCGAAAGTGTTGTTTCACACTGAAATATTTATTACCTTGAGGGGAAGAACGAATCAACACAGGACCTGGTCGAAACTTGACACAGAGTTACCATCTCGCCCAAGGCAAAAGATAGGAACAGACTTTATAGAGGAACTGACATTTTCCAGAGGTTGTACCACAATCATGATTACTTTTGATTATTTCTCAAAACTGGCTCACTTTTCACCATTAACCAAATTACATACTGCAGCAGAGATGTCTTACGTCTTTAAAACAGACATATTCAGGCTGCATGGCTTACCTACTACCATTATTTCTGACCACAGATCACAATATGTGTTGTATTTTTGGGTTGATCTATGTCGGATAATTGGAATCTAGAGAGACCTGTCTTCTCGAAACTGGAGAAAATGGATATGAGGCGCGCACTCTGGTTCCCAGTCAGATTTACCTGCTAAAGCAACAGTTAGTCTTCTCCAAATGTTTTTTTGACTCTATCAATCATCAGGGAGGCTGTTTTCCTTTTACTTTTCAGGTGTGTCTAATAAATTCTCATTAAAGTCTATAAGGATTCTGGTGCATGTAGTCGCACACTTTTTTCAATGCAGCTGACTAGAAACCAACTCTGCCCCAAAGCACAAATCTTACCCTTGATAGGGGGAGAGGGGAAACCATGTTTATGGTTCTCTGAAAGACCAAAGAAATATTGATGCTTAGTACCACAAATGAAATACACCAATCATGGGCTGAAAAGATACAAGTCTCTTTTATTACTGTACAGTTTACAAAGCAAAACAGATAGCTATATGGCTCCCAACACCTCACAGTGTGTACCAGCAGACACAGTGAGGAGTGAGAGTGCTGGACATCTAAATACAGACATATTTATACGATTTTAGCATTATTGTCCAGCCTCTCTCCAAGTTAATAATTTGTGGGCTACAGTTTGTGCCTAGTTCACATGACAGATGTTACAATATTATACATAAGCAATATGACCCGAGCGGCGGGGGCATTACCGACTCAGGTAATCCCCCGGGGCCCATAGTTATAGGCCCGAGCGAAGCGACAGCCTTAACGAAGGCTCCGGGGCATTACCTGAGTCGGTAATGCCCCCGCCGCGAGGGTCATATAGCTTTTAGTACGCCGTACCGCATTATGTGCGTGACCGGGGCACCCAAAGCATTTTTTTCTGCCCCGAAACGCTGCAGAAAAAAAAAACAAAAAGAACACGACCAAGAAAATGGCTGCCATGCAAAGGGAAAACGGACTCCGTTTTCCCTTTCCATGGCGGCCATCGGGAGCGGACGCGCTGGGAACACAAGTGTTCCCAGCGTGTCTGCTCCCAAAAAAGAAGCAGAAGGTAAGTGGGGTTTGGAGGGAGGGAAGGGAAGAAAAAAAAAAAAAAAGCTTCCCTGAGTCCCCGGCGGGGGACGAAGGCAGCCTCCCAGTGGTGGGGAGGCTCAGAGCGGGGATGGCCCTGCTTTGAGCCTCCTCATTGGCAAAGGGGCTGCCACGCCCCCCACCGAGGACAAGGCAGCTGGAATCCCGGCCGAGAATCGAAGGATTCTCGGCCGGGTAAGGACCCGGCGAGAGCCAATCAGAATGCTTGTTGCATTCTGCTTGATTCTCGTCGGGTACTTAAAGGGATTAAACAGGTTTACATATCCATGAAGATTCAATGGTACTGTTGATTTTCAAATTCACGGTAAGCCTTATTCCAAGAGTCACTACAATGCAGTTCAGCTAAAGCATACGATCGAAGTTTACTCTTCATTGTTTCGGTGTTTATTCAATGATGAGGATTGTGAGCGCAGACAACACTTGAATGGCAGTTCGTATGAAGCACAAAGTTTCTTTAGATAGGTTAAACAGTCGGCTCTTGGTCAACATAAACATTAACAAGACTCAAAGGTCATTTGGCTCGACTGCAAGTCGAAAACACAGTTCACCATTTTAGAACATGGAACATCAGTTTAAATCAAAATGGCGGAGGAGTCTTAAAATGGCGGTGAAGTTAACCCAAAATCGGAACTTTGAAACACGGTTTTCTGCATAATGCAAACGGGCCTAGGCCAATATTTATAATAAGGAGGCACTATATGATTACTGTTTAACAAACCATCCTTTTGGCCTAATCCAAGAGCTTCACTCAATCATTTGCTTTACTCAGAACCCCATGTCTCGATGTCCGTACATCCTGAATCACATTCTCCAGATATATCAATCGTCATTAGTTCCTTGACAGTTATATCCTTCATTACAAAAGCATTAGTCATTTTATCAGGTGTATGTATTTTTGGTCCCAATGTACCTACAGTTTGCGCACAACATCCCCCTAACATCGAACATATGGCACGAAGAGATTGAATACAACAACAACAGAACAACAGAATACCAAGGATTACCACTTAGGCTGAAAAGAGCTTCCATCCCCAAGACCGTAAAAAGTCCCAGAACCAAGCACTAAGATCCAAATTTCCCTCGGGAACATGTACTTCTGTACTTAGGATGTACAGATTTTGTATTGCCTTGAATATGGTACGGGAGGAGTCAGGCACAAAAATGCAACAAGCAAATCCCACCAATTTACATACTCCGCCACGCTCAGCTAGGATGACGTTTAACATCATCCTGTTCGGCTGAGCCACTAAATTAATTGCTCTCTGTTACAACGTCATACTGTATAGTTGTTAGGGAGAATTCTCATTTCATGGCTAATTTCCCTCACCTAGTGAGCCCCCAGCAGCTTTGCTGGATTTCTGAAGTTATTTTTTGCACTTGGTAAGAGTGTGAGCTTGTCCCCCACTCTTACCCATGTTTTGCCATGTGTATTTCATCTGTTTTTGTGATTGTGGACTCTGGAGTACACCACTTCAGTAGCCCCCTTCTTTAGTGTGTTACACATCACCTTCAGTGCAGTGACACAGGGTTGTCTTTTAGACTTCCCACCGACTCCATTTTCTGAGGCTGACTACTGTCCCCCAGAAAAAGTTGCCATTAACTTTACCTAGTCATTTAATACAGATCCAGTACACTCCATCTTACATGGAGTACTGGAAAGGGTTACTCTATATCCCTTTTTATTT
Organism: Ambystoma mexicanum; assembly: GCF_040938575.1. Classification (NCBI taxonomy): domain Eukaryota; kingdom Metazoa; phylum Chordata; class Amphibia; order Caudata; family Ambystomatidae; genus Ambystoma; species Ambystoma mexicanum. The sequence goes on along the minus strand of NC_090930.1, from coordinate 583,743,869 downwards.
GTACCTCCTAGAGCATTGTTTCGCTCTTTTAACATTTAGACTTGGCTTGTGGCAGTGGTATCTACCCTAACTTTTCTACTGCGATTATACTATATAAACATGGTATTGTTTTAGGCTATTATATTAGCCTCAAACATAAACCCGCTAGACCAAATGTTCTTTCTTTTGGCTCTGGTTGGGTTTATTTGCCATTTCTTTTTGTTAAAGTCCTTATTGTGTTTTACTTTGCGTGGCAAACCAGGTTTGCCTTCTTTGTTCACTGTCTTTTGGCGGGCTTCTGCCAAGAAGCCCTCCTCCAGGCGCCTGGGTGTCTAGGTAGGCTGAATGTGAGGGAGGGGTGTAGTCACCCCCTGCACAGGGTATACTCGGAAACCCAAGTCACACTTTGCCATGATTGGCTGAGGTGGTGGTCCATGTGATAATTTCTCTGCAAAAATATCACCATACAAAAATATTGCCATATTTTTGCAGCAAAATTCACAATGGACCCTGCGGGGGACACCCCCGCAACCCCCGCATCACTTTTTAATGTGTGGGGGACACCCCCGCAACCGCCACTCCCAAATAATATCCCCAATAAAAATATTGCCTACGGCGAACCAAACGGCCATATTTATGGTGATATTTTTGTTGGGGATATTATTACCTGATACCGAGGTGGTTGTCCGGGCTGGACAACCCCCCTGCTGCGTGATTGACAGCCAGCCTTTGTGAATGGGGGATTTTTGCATAAAAGGCAGGTCTCTTGGGCTAGAAGTCAGAGTCGCCACTGGAACTACAAGGAACCGAAGAGAAGCGGAGAAGAAGACGGCTGCTGCATCTACCCTGTCCCGGTGAAGCCCTGCTTCAGTCCTGAGCTATCTACCCTTCGACGACAAGAAAAGATCCAGTCCGCAGTCTTCTTCCCTTGAGCCTGGTGGGGATAACCAGCTCATCTTCCACAGCCAGAGGATCCTCTTTTTGGTCAAAATCGCTGCACACTGCTGTAGTTGTCTGGATAGCCTTGTGAAGAGCCTCTCCTGTTTTTAAGGTGCACACCTTTTATTCACCCTCGCTGCTGCCGGCTTCATCCCTGTGTGGTGCAGACCACTCCAGATGTTCTCCTTCGTACCGAAGCTCCAAGAACCGTGGGTCTGCAGGAAACTACCAGGAACAACTGCCGTGGAACCAGCTTCTTTATTGAATAAGGTACTGTGTTCTGCTTGAGGAATTAGGGTGAATCCCTTTTCTTCGCCTCCAAGGTTTTCCCTTGTCTTCCCTCCTTCTTATAACTTTTGCTTCCTCTCTTGACAATATCTAAGTACTCCTGGCAACGTTGCATCTTGAACTGTCCGACTGTGTGATCCTCAACAACAGGAACCCGGTTCCACTAAACACTGGCTTCGGCCTATTGACTCTTGAATTTCTGTCACCGAGTTTTCTTTGATTCTGTCTGCCTTGACAAAAGTATTGCCTATGATTTTTGCCCCCAACTCTCTCTGGTTAACTCAGGTGCTAAGTCTGTTTTTGCCCCGGTAACATTTCTTGTCGCGGATATATGCGTATCTTTAGTAAGACCGAACTGTCATTACTGTCAAAAAGTGATTGCATACGCATTCCCGGTAAGATCTTTTGTTTCACAACACCGGTCCGTTAAAACATAGGGTACCTACCTTGAGTTAGAATATACCAAAGTGAATTGGTTGGTTGTAGTGTATTTTACGTGTGATTTTGAATTAATAGAAGTGTTGTGTTTATAAAAAATGGTTTAAAAATAAATGTACTTATATTTTTTACCTGAAACCTTGAGTCAGTGTTTGTTTAAGTCACAGTAATTGTGGTTCCTTTGTGTAATCTCTGCTACTGCTCATATATTCTTGAGATAAGCCTGGCTGCTCCGCTACTGCCACCACTTTAACATAGTAGTACAGGCTTGTACCAAAAGTGAACTTGTACTACCACTTGTAGTCTAAATTGTGTGTAGTGGTCCCTAAGGGCACTGTACAGGATTCTGTATAACAATAGTATATCAGCGGTTCTGTTGATGGTTCTCTCCAATACTCTTGCCAGTCTCCTAATATCCTCGGAGTTCATGATCTGTCCCCAAAATGGCACAATCACCCATGACCTGTGAAGGAGTGTCACCGTTCTTGTCCTGCCTTGGACGAGCTCTAGAGACCTCAGAGGTGCTGGCTACAAATACTCCTGGTAGCAAGATACCCAAATAAGTACCCTGCCAATCTCTAGGTATGATATGACATGATATGATAGTTTATTTATATAGCGCCTATACACAATGTGTTTCAAAGCGCTTCAAGGCAAGGGAGGGGACAAGAGAAAATACAACGACGTTCTTATAGGCCATGAAATTTAAGGATGTGAAATTAACTATCGTACTCGGCCTGACGACATTTCAGATAGTGCAAGAGCTAAGACATAGATGAGGAAGGGAGGGGGACAGTGGGAAGGAAATGGAAACAGACAGGCGACTGCGTACTAGGCCTGACAACATTTCTGGTAGAGCCGGAGAAAAACAAAAAGTGAGGGAGAGGGGTGCAGAAAGGGAGGGGAGGAAGCCAATGATAAGCTTCATTGCCACAGACAAAATAAACGGGATCACCTACATACAAAGGTCTGTTCTCACTATTCAGATTTGCAATATTGGAACAACCCTCAAAAGTACCCATTGACTTAGAACCATCCTTTTGTATGCAGAAGGAAACAGAGTTGGGGCTATGATTGATAGTGTAAGAAGGAGGCATGGCACCCCGGTTGCCTATGGGAGCCTTCTTGAAAGAAATCAATGATTGGAAAGGTTTAGAAAGTCTATCGGAAGGCCTAATAGAAGCAATATTGAGTTTGCTCCTATTTTCAAAAAGGGAACATCCCAGAGGCATCAGGACTCGTCTTTCAAATTCATTCAAATTAGTCCCGTCGAAGTTTCCAGAGATGCTATCATTCCAACGACCAAAGAATAGTGCCCTTAGAGAGGCATAGCATGCAGTAGTCAAAGAAAGAGGATGAATATACCAGCCCAACCCTTTTTTCCCTGTGCTATGGCAAATGCAAACATATCCAGCAATTGGTTCTGGTCAGAATCGCATGGGTCGCATTCATAATTAATAGAAGTGTATTATTGTGGTCACTCTGTCTGTGTTGGGAATCCCTAGAAAGTTAAGTGTGCAGATGCATGAAAGGTGAAGACATAGTGGGAACACTCTTGGTAGTAACAAGGTCTCAAGTGGACGCACCCCCTCAAAATACCAAAAAATGGCATTCTACAAGTCTGGCACTCTGAGCGTGTCTAGCCGAATGGAACCGTTTATCGATCTGCAATCCTGCGCATACTTGCACGATAACAGCAGCAATAAAGTGTGGGCGATTGTCTGACCATATGACTCTCGGGAAACCAAACCTAGGAAAATATTCCTTACGCATGGTTTTGCCGTTCTCATTGCTGTGGCGTCTTTCACAGGGAAGGCTTCAAACCACTTGCCAAAGGCACAAATGACTACCAAAACATACTTGTAGCAGCGTTCCATTTTGATGAAGTCGAAATGTATTACCTCGAAAGGCACAGAGGGGGGACCAAAACTACCCCTCAGTGTCGTTGTACCCTTCCCGACATTATGCTGTAAGCATACCATACAGTTTTGGACGAAACGCTCGGCAGTCTTTGAAATATTTACATTTACCCAAACAGGTTCTAGTCATTTACAGATTTTCCTAGCACATATATGAGTAGGACCATGAGCCATTGTAGCCATGGCAGTGACATAAGCATCGGGTAGCATCCATCTTTTTCCTGCTTTGTCCACCAAACAACCTGCCTCATCCAAACTTGCTAAACCCTCAGCCCAGTGTTTGAGTTTTTTTGGGGTGGCATCAGCTTGAATATTTTTTATCAAATCAATTTCTTCATCTATTGTACAGGTATTTGTAGTTTCTTTTGTTATATACATTTCTGAACATAAATCAGTAGCAGTCTGTTTAGCTATCCTGTCATCAAAAGTGTTGCCTCTCCCTACATCGTCTGTTACTTTCTGATGTACGGCCCACTTCATGATTGCTAGTTGAGTAGCAAGCGCAGGTGCTGAGAGTAGCTGAACTATCAGTTCTGTGTGAGGTCAAGAAACCTTGTTCTGCCCATAGTCTACTGAAGTTGTGAACCCCCCATACTGGCTATCTGTAAATATATTTACTCTAAGCCCTTCAGAAAGTTCACAAGCTCGAGTCAATGCGATAATCTCTGCTGCCTGCGCAGAGTTATGCAAGATTCTCTTGGTTTCCACAATCGTGCTTAATGTAGTGATGGCATAAGCAGCAGTGGCAGTACCATCCGGAAGTTTGAAGCAGGAGCCATCGCAAAGCAGCTCCCCTTGTGGATCATTCAATGGTGTATCATTTAAGTCAATTCTGCCTTTGGTTTCTTGCTCGGTAGTATAGAGGCAGTCATGTGACATTTCGTCACTGCAAGCAATGTCTTGCGGAAGAGGCAATAATTCAGCCGGATTCAATATGCAACACCTCTTAATTTGAATATGCGGTGCAAATAGGATCAGTTTGTATCTTGTTAATCGTGCAGAAGTAAGGTGTTGCGTTTGTGTTCTGTTTAATATAACGTCTACGGAGTGGGGTACCATCACGGTTAAAGAGTGACCTGAAACCATACCCTCACATTGTTTTACGGATGCAGCAGCAGCAACAGCTCGCAAACATCTCGACAAAGCGCATGCAACAGGATCAAGTGTGGAGGAAAAATAACCGCACAGTCTATTCTTCCCCCCATGTTCTTATGTTAACACAGCCAAAGCACATCCATCACATTCATGCACATATAACACGAAGGCCTTATCAGTTTTGGTGTGCCCAAAACTGGTGCTGAACACAGTGGAGCCTTGAGCAGGCCAAAAGCTTTCTGGTTTTCCAAGTTCCACGGTAATGGCAAAGACATTTGCTTCTTTGTAAATGCCAATATTGGTTTGATCACTAGTGAAAAATTAGGGATCCACTGTCTACAGTAAGAAGCCATTCTTATCAAGGCTCTGATCTCTTTCTGTGTATTCGGGACCGACATGCTAGGGATGCTTTTTATCCATTCAGGTGTCAATCTTCTTCCCTCCTTTGACAGGAGATAGCCTAGCTAGGCAACCTCCTGTCGACAATACTGAAACTTTTTCAATGAAGCTTTAATCCCATGCTCTACTAGATGAATAAGCAACAACAGAGTACCTACTTTGCAAGCCACATCTGAGTCTGCAGCTAAGAGAAGATCGTCAACATATTGCAACAATGTACAAGTGGAAGACAACTAGTGTATCGAGCTGATCTTTCAAAGCCCTACTGTAAATGCTCGGACTCTCTGTGTACCCTTGTGGTACACGAGTGAATGTAAATGAGCATCCACCTAAGGTGAACACGAACAAATATCTACTATGCACGTGTAGGAGAATACTAAAGAAGGCATTCTTAAGATCCACCACACTGAAATAAGTAGCAGAAGCTCGGATCATTGTTAATATTGTGGTTACATCAGGCACAATTGGAAATTGTGGCACAACAATCTTATTGATAGCACACAAATCAATAATAAACCAGAAAGGAATGGCATTATCCCCTTTTTATACACCGGTAAAATCTGGCTTTTGCACAAACTTCCTGCAATTTCCTCAATTACTCCACGATGGACACAATCAGAAACTACGCTCTTCAGAGCTTGCCCACCATGAACTGAAATCTTATATTGTGGAATACGTGGCAAATTTGCTCCTGGCTTCAAAATGTTTTAACAGGTTTAATTTGCAAAATGCCAACATCATTGTCATGAACAACCCATAAACATGCCGGAACTTCACTAAATTCAGGCGGTAAAGGTCTTGTCAAAAACTGTGAGGTATAAGATTGCTTGGGTGAAATCGTTAATCGTACACCATCCGAAGAACAATTCATTAACGCATTTAATTCCTTGCATGGCACCAGTGAAATCGCTACCGACTTAGAAACCGGACTAACCACTGCCATGTCAGAAAACCCTACAGAAATGTTATTTTGCCCTGACAATCGAATATCTGGAACCCGTGAATGGTCAATGGAACACTTCTGTGCTCCTGCAGCTATCAAAAGTAGATGCTTCATATTCCCCACCTTCATCTCAACATGAGGCCCTTTCTGATTGACGGGAATAGGTACTGGTACCAGACCCTGCTTAGGGCTGTCCTAACAAAAGAATATATCATCAAAGACAAGATCTTCAGAAAGATAGGCAGTTGAAGGATTATCAAAAATATTTCTGCTATCTATACTAGGTTGCTGACTATCTTGTGAGAATGACTGTGGATTTTGAGTGAACTGGCTTCTACCAGGACCCCGTACCCCAGGGTGGCCGCTGGATCGTCTACCCATGATAGTATATGTGTTTTCGATCTTTGCTGAACGATCGGGCATTGTGCTCGCCAATGACCCTCTTGTCTGCAATGAGCGCACTGGTTCCTTTGTTCAGGACCCAACTGCGTATTACTTGGTGGAACAAACTGGCCTCAAAACTGTGTACTCCCACCTCTAGTTCCTCTAACTATCTGTTGCAATAATACTTTACTTTTCAAGTCTCCCTTTTTCTTTTCAATCCTCTCTTTTTCATTATTGACTCTATTTTAGTAATACTGAGCCATATGAAATACTTCTGACTGCGATTTGCCTTGCCAAGCACTTTCAGAAGCCACGATTTGTGATTGGATATCAGGCAACAATCCACAAACAAATGTATCCACAAACAACCTTTTTCCTGATTATGTGCTTAACTCCTGTCCAGTAAAATCTGAAAATACTTGTTTGAACCGATTAAAGAATTCGCTAGCACCTTCAGATTTCCCTTGGGTACAAGCAGTGAGTTTGTCCCAAACAATCCTTTTCTCGGGAACCAGAGTTTTTAACTTCGTTACTATTCTGTCTGGCAAAGTCAGTATCACTTGCGGTGGTCTCTCACCAGCTTTCCTTTCTCGTCTAACCGCACCAAGTTAACCCATGTGTCACCCAGCCCTGCTTGCTCATCTACAGTTCTAATCTGATCCATAAATCAGCAGGTAGGATCACAGGGAACAACAAGTCTATATTACTTAAGGGAAAACTGACAAATGCAAGACAGATTCTATTTCTTTATAAAAACCTTGTTGGATTTTTCCTAATGTCTGGAATCGACTGCCTAATAGTGTTCACTTCCTGTCTGGAGAAAGGGACATGAACAAATTGTGATACATAATGAGCTTCAATAGTAGTGGCTGCTGCGCCTGTTGCTGCATTCGCTGGAATCTCAACTTTAGGAACAAATGTCGGAGGTACCTCTCTCATAGGCAACTGAGTAGTAGGCAACTCCGAATGTTTGTTAAGCAATAAAACCAGATCAAGCGCTAAAGTGGTGGATGCAGTATCGTGCGTAAAGGCTCTCTTATAAATAATCATCAAATCTGCGGGACAACAAATCTTTTTCTTCATACACTCATCCTGCAGGTATTCTACCATTACCTGTAACACTTTCTTCTGCATTTCTGGAGTATACTGTCATGCCCACTGGGCAGGAGCCCAGTACTTCACTTCATGCAGGGTCCCAATGGACCCAGTCTTGGCGCCTATGGCACCAAGCTCATTTCAAAGTGTGCATGGCACTCAGAACACCAAAGGCATGCGCAGCAAAGCCGGGCAGGGCCCTGTTATCACAGGGAAGGCACATGCAGAAGACAGAATGAGGAGCTAGGTGTGGCCACAAGGCCGGGCCTAAGGGGAGTGCCTAGGGTTAGGCTATATAAGCCGGCCCCACCCGCATACTGGCGCTTCGTGTTAGTTTGCTGAGAGCAGCGTAACACTTACAGCCGTTCAGAGGACTGTTACTTGATTCAGCATGTGTGCCTTCAGTCTCCGGAATCCTCCAACACCTACCTGGTTCAACACGTGCATCACCAGTCCCTGGATACCTCATTCATCTTACCTGAATTCTGCGACACCATCGCCAGAAAGACTGCCATTAGCTTCCACTCTGCAGTCGCTGCGCACACCTTACCTAAAGTTGCACTATCGCCAGAAGCATCGCCATCCGCTTCTCATTCTGCAGTAGCTGCGCACGCCTTACCTGAGGACACACCATCGCTGGAAGCACTGCCATCTGCTCCCGACTCCGCCACATTCAACTTCCCTGCCTTCAGAATCCTCCGCAGGTACCGCCTAACATCCTTACTTGCTCCGAATTTCTCCAACACGGGGATTTCATTGGGCGCAGCCTCCACGCGGATCTTCATCTCTGGCAACCTGAAGAAGTTGGACACTGCCCGCCAGCCATCGACGCTCTGCCGCGCCTGCATGGGAATAAGAGACACAAGGTGAGCTGTCACACAGACTTTAACTCGCTAAAGCAGCACTACTCACAAATTTGCTGCTTACCAGTGGTGGGATCATCCGGAGCAGACTCTTCTCTCCATCACATGCTCCTGGGTCATCTTCGTCATCTACAGGGGAGAGAGAACAATATACCATTACAAACAATTTAACTTGAGACAGTATTATTACAAGAATACGGACAACAACCATTATTATAAAAACTTACCGCCAGGACGGAATGGTCGCAGCCGGTCTGGACCTCAACAATTTGGACCAGTGACATAACTAGGTCCATCTGCAGAGCCCCTGCTGAAGAAAACAGGATGGAGAACTCACCCTTACATACAAACAGGCAAGCCTGCATGGGTAAACCTCTACGCACTACATTTTGGCACGAAAGGGCAGAGGGGAACTGCGACTCCACCACGCTATCCTTACTGCCTCTCACCTTTTCAGCCTTCAGGATCCCCGGGAAGACAGCAGTTGGGGGAGAGAAGCGACCAGAGGGAGCCAGATCCGGGGAGGGCTCCAACCGTGCCCCAATGTCCCCGCAGAGACCAGGTCAGCGTAACATATACAGACTAAACATATCGTATACTTCTATGGGAGATATCGCCACATCCGAAATCCATCTAAGCTCATCCCTTGTGCAAATTCCCGTCTCTTAACTCATTGATTCACAAGGAGGAAGGAACCGTTTCTGCACATACAGAGTGTCCAATCTATCACCATCTACTTCATCATTCTGTAATCGTTCTAACTCGCTTCTTAACTCAAAAACCCTCTTGACATGCTCATTTACTTTCTCTGCAGTATCCCTTGAATAAGCTAAGACATTCAAATCCCTCAACCCTTGTGGGACATCCATGTCCATCAAATTATACCACATTACAGCCAAGTGTATTCCCATCCCCTCAATAAAAATATTCTGTTCGGGAATACTTTCTAAATCAAGAAGTGTAGCTAAGACAGCTGCTTTTTCACCTTTCTCTATACATTCCTTAGCCCATGCATACAAATCTCTCTTCTTATTTTTGGAAACTGCACTATGAGTCACTACTTTTGATTCAGCACTCGCCCCTTCATCGGCTACAAGTGGAGCAGAACTGCTTGGGAAAGAGAAAGTAGACAAATCCTATACAATAGGTAGAGGAGACACTACCGCTGGCAATAAAGCCGGAATCGCAGGAACAGTAATAGTTGGTAAAGGTGGAGATACAGAAAGAGAAACAACAATAGAAAGAGGACCTACAGCTGGCGGCGCAGGAACAACGGGAGGAACAGGGATTGCTATGGGAAGATGTGCAATAACAGGAAGATGTAAGACAGAAGGAAGAGGTACATAAGGAGGTGGTGCAGTGGCACCAGGCCTACATTAATTTAAAAACTTATCAATTAGTTCATCTGAGACATGAACATCTTTAGACAGATATATTTTCTGTATACCAAGTTGAAAAGCCCTATCCATGTTTCAACAGACTCTGACTGTTTCTGTTGATCATACAGTAATGCCTTTTCTGAATTTGACATATGACGACGTGCATGCTTCTCTTTACTCTTAAGTCGATGCATAGCTTCTTTTTTCCAATTCTAAATTACATCAAATGCTGCAGGTCTAGCTTTTTTCTTTAACAATATGGACTCTAAATACTCTATAAAGGCAATCTTAAAACTTCCATTGACTGGCCACTGAAATTCAGAAGCATGTCTAGTTTGTGCCAAATATCGTTGAATACTATTCTACCAATGCCGTACTTACAGTACATAGTACATGCCGGCGACCCCTCCTGTGGCGCTGGTTGGCCAAATTCCAAAGATTGTCTGTCTCTGCGGAATAAACCCCTGAAACAGGCAGACAATTTCCCAAGCATGTCAGATCACTGGTGTTACCTGGCGTCGTTTGTGCTCATGAGGACAAAACTGCAAGCAAATATCAGTATACTTAGGAATCGGGACAGAACTCACCTGATTACATAGGACTGTGGAGGTCCAATCAGATTACAAAGGACAAAGGACCCTCGTGGTTGGTGATTTTGGCAAAACTGGCCGCCTCGATATGTGGACACTCGTCAAGATGCCTTCTCGGACCGCATGCTCACCGTTCAGGGATCGGATCGTGCAGTACTGTCAAGGTGTTGCGTCTCATATAAAGGGGCCCCCTATTTCTCACCATCCAATCCCGGTCCGATAGCCGCATCTTCTCTTCAATCAATCTTGAGGGTCCCTATTCAGGCGCCATTTGCATGACCAAAGACATATCGAGGCTTAGTACTACAAATGAAATACACCAATCACGGGCTGAAAAGATACAATTATCTTTTATTACTGTACAGTTCACAAAGCAAAACAGATAGCTATCTGGCTCCCAACACCTCACAGTGTGTACCAGAAGGCACAGTGAGGAGTGAGAGTGCTGGACATCTTAATACAGACATATTTATACGATTTTAGCAATATTTTCCAGCCTCTCTCCAAGTTAATTATTTGTGGGCTAGAGTTTTTGCATAGTTCACTTGACAAATGTTACAATATTATACTAGGGATTAAACAAGTTAAAATGTCCATGAAGATTCAATGCTACTGTTGATCCTCAAATTCACGGTAAGCCGTATTCCAAGAGTCACTACAATGCAGTTCAGCTAAATGATTACGATAGTAGTTTACTCTTCATTGTTTCGGTGTTTATGCAAGGATGAGGCTTGTGAGTGCAGCCAACACTGGAATGGAAGTTTGTATGAAGCACAAGGTTTCTTTACAAGGTAATTTGACTCGACTGCAAGTCGAAAAAACAGTTCACCATTTTAGAACATGGAACATGAGTTGAAATCAAAATGGCGAATGAATCTTAAAATGGCTACAAAGTTAACCCAAAATCGGAACTTTGCAATGCGGTTTTCTGCATAACGCGAATGGTCTTAGGTCAATATTTATAATAAGGAGGCACTATATGATTACTGTTTAACATCTCCATAGTAGGGCATGATGAGCCTGGTGCTGCTGCCTCTTGAGCCCGGGACTCTTGAAACACAGTAGAACATGGAGATGAGGCACACACTTTGGTTCCCAGTCAGATTTATCCGCTAAAGCAACGGTTAGTCTTCTCCAAACATTTTCTTGTCTCTATCAGTCATCAGGGAGGCTGTTTTCCTTTTTCCTTTTCACGTGTGTCTAGTTAATTCTCGTTAAAGTCTCTAAGGATTCTGGTACATGTAGTCACTTACTTTTTTCAATGCAGGTGACTAGGAACCAACTCTCCCGCACAGCACAAATCTTACCCTTGATATGGGGAGGGGAAAAACCATGTTTATGGCTCTCCATAGTAAGGCATGATGAACCTGGTGCTGCTGCCTCTTGAGCCCGGGACTCTTGAAACACTGTAGAAAATGGAGATGAGGCGCGCACTCTGGTTCCATGTCAGATTTACCTGCTAAAGCAACAGTTAGTCTTCTCCTCAAAACGTTTTCTTGACTCTATCAATCAACAGGGAGGCTGTTTTCCTTTTCCTTTTCAGGTGTGTCTAGTTAATTCTCATTAAAGTCTCTAAGGATTCTGGTACATGTATTTGCACACTTTTTTCAATGAAGGTGACTAGTTGACTAGGAACTGTCTTCTGGAAACCACCCAAAAAGTACAGAATCACTGAGACTGTAGACCAAACCGTAGAACAATACTTACTGTGCTTTGCTACCAAGGTCGATGAAGATTGGGTTGCTCTACTTCCCGTGGCAGAGTTATCATACAGCAAAACAAAATGTGTGATGCCTGGAAGGTTTAGAATTAATCTTAACCTCTGGCATTGCTCTGGGCAACCCTCCAGACCGTTGTTCTTCACCTGCCAAGCAATTACAAAAGGGGAAAGACCATATGCAAATCAGACTTGGTCCCAATTCAAAAGGGGCAGTCCAGCCCAAACTGCTTGGTCACATCCGTTGTGCATGAGACCACAAGCATTCCCAAGCATGTTTTGGCCTTGTTGGCCTCATCACTGATGAGTAGCTGGGGTCTCTAGGGCCAGCAAGCAGGGGACCCACATCTCGGCATACCCATTCCACTCAGAGTGACTATAGCAAAATAAAAGGTGTGATGGCTGGAATGTTAAGAATTAATCTTAACCTCTGGCATTGCTCTGGACAACCCTCCAGACCATCGTTCTTTGCCTGCCAAGCCATTACAAAAGGGGAAAGACTGTGTGCAAATAAGGCTTGGTTCCAACCCAAAAGGGGCAGTCCAGCCCGAACTTCTTGGTCACATCCCTTGTCTACTAGACTAAAAGCATCCACAAACATGTTTCAGCCTTGTTTGACCACATCAGTGAGGAGTAGCTTGGGTCTCTAGGCCCAGCAGGCAGGGGACCCACGTCTGGGCATACATGTCCTGCTCGGGGTGACTATAGCAAACAAAAGGTGTGATGGCTGGAAGGTTTAGAATTAATCTTAACCTCTGACATTGCTCTGGGAAACCATCAAGACCATCGTTCTTTGCCAGTCAAGCCATTACAAAAGGGCAAAGACCATATGCAAATCAAGCTTTGTCCCACCCCATGCAGAGGGGACCTGACCTAGCAGTTTAGGCTGGGCTGCTACCATTGCTGGCAGTATGTGACTTATTTGCATATGGCTGGATCCCTTTTGCAATGGCACCGAAGGGCTAAAGAACAGTGGTGTGTAAGGTCGCCAAAATCATTGCCAGAGGCACAGATTTATTCAAAACCTTCCACCAATCATTTTTTTGTTGAGAGTTCTCAAACAAGCACTCTGTTCATTCTTCCAGTAAAGCGTGTCCCTTCTTTTGTACATATGGTTATCATCCAACAGTGTTTCCTGTCCAAACAATGGAACATACTGCACTCCCATCTGTAAGGGCACTCCAGACATTACAGGCTACAGGACATTTGGACACCCCACCCCTTTCTCCAGATTCCAGCAAAACTCTACTTTTGTTTGTGGGTTTGTGGTTTGGCGAAGCATTGTTCCTTATACAGTTCCACACTGTTTCACCAATCTGCACCACATTTTGCATAGTTGCCTGTTAGGACCCTGCAGACATTACTGGCTGCATAACATTTGGACACCCCACATCATTTCCCGGATGTCAGCACCATCACACATGAGATAGTTGCCTGAATTAGGCAAAACATCAATGTGGTCGTATAAGGACTGGTCCTCAACCCTAGAATGCATGGATTCTGGGACATTTGCACCCCAATGCACCACAAAGAACGGCACCATGCCAGGGTGAGGCAACAGGTGGGGAGAGAGCACAGCAGGTCCCAGTATGCAGCAGCACACCAACTCTGACCTACCCTCAACGTCTGCTCCTGGGTATGCCAGCCAACCACACAGGCCCATTATCAGTGCAGTTTACCGCAGACTGCAAAGCACATGAAGCGATAAGCAAATGGAACAGCGACCTACAGTATCATTGATTTTCAACAATTGATGAGCGTATTGTCATGTCAGTTCACAGAACACGTTCGGGGAACGTCACTCTTTGCTAGTAGCATCTAAAACCAAATAGATGTCACTTTTAAAGTAAAGTGCACTTTGTTTTCCTTTTTTTTTAAGAATACATGTATACATTTACCATTATAAGTGCATTAAATGTACATGCAATTGGTTTTATGTTTAACGATATGTAATGTGTATTTTACGAAAAATGTATTTTATATTACTACTTGGTAGGGTTTCTATTATTTGTATCTTTTTATATTTATTCTTATCTTAATTAATAATGTATATTTTAGTACAGTACACACAGTTTAATATATGCCCTGTATTCTGTTATGCACATTTTGAGAAAGCAAGAATAAGTATTAACTAACGTTTAATGTGTAAAGGTAATTTAATTACGTATGCATATGTGCACACTGCACGTGGCTTTTTTAACATACGATAGAATAGATTTGCATTTTTATTTAAAATAAAGAATTACTGCTTGTGTTTATGAGGTTAAAACTGTATTGTTTGGTGTGTTTTGAAGGCATCAGGAAGTAGACACAGACAACAGAATAAAGTTTGGGCTACAAACTTTTATTAAAAGCAGAATAAGGTTGGGATAATGCCTACCTTGCCCTATGCCAAGGTGGGATTTCCCTACCTAACTAAAATTAAGGATAGTGTGCGTCAGGAATTCCAAAGTAAATGTCCTTCTGTGTCAAAAACGTATACTTGCCCTCATATCTATTTGTTCAAACTGTGTAGGGATATCAGCATCAAATGAAAAAGTGGTCAAACAAAAGTTCAGAGCTTCTTCCAGCTCTGTGTAGGAAAAGGGTTCTCCCATCCCCAGGATTCCAAATAGTTCACTTCCTATCAAGAAGGGTTCCTTTGGGTAGTGTAGCACACAATTTGACCCCCTCACCCTCTGCAAGCTATTCTGAGAGCCCCGCCCCCCAGCTCAGCAACAAATCACGGGTCGTGACATACTCTGGGTCGGCCTACAATACCATGCTTGAGCAATACACACAAACTAGGGGAAAGATATGTATATGTGTTTTAATGCATTGTACAGCAGACTTTCTGAGAAAAATTGGCTTAAAAGCCAGAGCATTTGCAATTGTTTTGTGGGATAACACCAAACCAAAAATCCAGTACATGCAGGTCACCAACAGTGCACAGGAACATTAATGCTTTAATTCATTTAATGTTTTGTTATTAAAAAATGCCATGCCACAATGAAAACATGTCCACTGGCTTCACAATGTAGACCAGTCTAGACACATAATAACATATAACAGTAAAGCATGCCATGCCACATTTAGACATACCTAGACTGGGTGCACCAAATTGCAATAACACTTATCCCGGTTGTGTTTTCACAGATGCCCAGAAAAATATACAATGCCACAGTAGGAAACAACTAGATTGGCAGCACCCAAATGACAATCTAGCCAGGTAATTACACTTAGCAGGACTGCGTTATCAGAGAGACCCAGTTAATAAAACAGAACGAGTACCTGGTAGCGGCCCTCGTCACTCAGGCGTTAATGAGAGTACACTATGAGCAATTGATCAGGGTCCCAATGGAGGATAGATCTGGGTGCAGTACTTAAATAATATACCACCCAAATTCGTGATTACTAAAAATAAATATAGCCTTTTCAATATACTACAATCAATAAAAGATAATCAAATGTGTATAACATGTGGTAATGAAGCTTGCCAATAAGTAATCAAGTGATTTAACACAAGAAGTGACACAACACCATTGAGCTGACTGGGCTGCAGTCCCTCTCAACCCCCCCACAGAACGTTGGGTTTTACATGACCTGGCTGATCTACAGAGCCATTGATGGAAAGACAGGAGACATGTATTTTTTTTGTTGTTTTTAAACTCTTTATTTACAAACATTTAAATTTTCATCACAAAAGGAAACCGACCAAACCAAATGTTAAGTGTACTTTAGGATCAAAACCCCTACACAAAAACAAATTAACCTTCTGCCAACCCATGTAACAAATCCTAAAGCACTACAAATATGGTTTGTCAGCAAAGATAAAAACAGTAAAACAGAAAACAAACCATCCCTAAACAGGGTTTTGCCATTAACAAAGGCCCGACAATTACCAACACAAACTATCTCACTGTTAATACGTGCCTTCAAATGCATACATTTTTAGGTAATTAAAATCGTGATGTGGGGTTAGCACTTGCATGCCAGGGGAGTGATTGGAAGGGTAGAGAAGGGACAGGAGACCGTTCATTCTCACAGCAGTCCATAAGTGGGCGCTTTCAGACTTAAGGGATAGAGTTAACTGCTTGTAACATTTACGCTGCACTAGACTAGTCTCATTAAAATTGCCCCCACACTGCCCATGAAGTTAATGCCTCTCCCAACATTTCAAGGGTTAGCTTCCCTGAAAATGTTTGTTTCGTTGCACCCCTTAACACAAGCACACACACACACACACACAAACGCCACCCATACATTTAAGTGTGCACCCTTTCACTGTACACTCAGACAGGCACACACAGGTAGCCACCTGTACATCATGCACCCACCCATTCATGCACATTATATTATATACATTATATTTACACACACTTAAATGCACACACACAAATTTAATGAAAATACATGTTCTTACCTTTAATCTGTTGGTCCGGGGAACAAGGCCTTCAGCTCCCGGCAGTTTCAAGGAACAGTGCAGATGATATGGAGGCCTTCATGTCATGTGGAAGAGGGGAGCCCTATTACTTCAAAAAGAAATGGTTTATTTTTATAGTCGCTCTGACATCATAAAGAAATGATTTCCGTTAAAGGACCAAACCTGGAGAATTCCATGTCATGAGGGATTCTTCTGAGCTTTCAGGATTTTAGCTCTTTGATCAATATCATAAAGTTCAACTCTTTAAGTTCACACTGTATCATCTTCCCTGGATATTCATCCCTAAATTTATAAATGATTCAAGTCGCTTCTCTTTAGTGGCATGTATTCAGTCTAGGTGCAGTTGTCAGACCACACGGTCCACCCATCACAGGTCATGCAACCAAAACACCCGGTTGACTTCTTTTCCACAGTTGCACCACCACTGCTTCAGTTCAAAAGTGGTATTGGATTTATATTCTTGCAGTCATTTTCAACACTTGCATTGCCACCATTCAGTTGTTGGATTATCACAACTTTCACACAGTTTGCCAGTTTTAATGTTCAGTTTTGTACAGTTCCTCTTGTCCTTATGGTTCTTTCTAATCCTTGCTTTTTCTCATTTTGCACAACTCAAAGTTCTTTATATTCTTTACCAGTGCTCATAGTTCCTTTGTATCAGGGAACACTTTTAGCTGCTTTCCAGTTACGTGGCATAAACTCATTATTACTTTCCTTTGGTTAAGCATTCAAAATTGAAGTTATTTCATCTAAAACAATTCAGTAGGTTGGCAACCTGACCCTGCCACTGGAGACCTTCCAACAATGCCAGCCACACTCGGCTGCCGCTGCAGCGTCTCTGCAGCACCTCAGCACTTCGGTCTTGCGTCTCCCCGCTTTCACCTCCAGCTCCTCCGTCTGCAATCATTCAACATGTGATTTTCTTGGCAATCACCCAGGCAATCTAGGTTCTCCCCTCTTGACCTGAGCGGGCCATTTGTACCATCCGAAAGATTATTGTATGTTCCTCGATGGTCTCTTCCTCATCTCAGTACCATAGTGGTAGACATTCGGAGATGGTTTTCTAACACCATAGGCAAGGGATTGGGAATATCCCTTAAAAGCCTGTGAGACATTTAATTCCTGATGAAATGGTAATGGAGGACACTGTGTCTCACCCAAGGTTGCCTCATCCCCACTCCCCAAGTCTCCTCCTAGGTGATCCTCCCTTACATATCCACCCAGAGGGTCAGGATCCAAAGTTGATGGCCTTTCCCTGGCCACCGGGTGGGAGGATATGTTGGGGAAAGAAGTGAAGATGCCCTCAGATTCCTCACAGTTTGTAATATGACATTTAGGGGCCGATTCATGGAACAAACGCGCGCCGAAAATCTACGCGAAAGCAGGCGCAAGCAGGCGCAAGCAGGCGCAAGCGGAAAAAAACAGGCGCACGCGCACGCGAGCGATTCATGGAAGTCCCTGCGCGTGTACACCCCGGGATGTGCGCCAAAACCGTGCATGGCGCACAAGTCTCTGCAACATCCCGAAAGGCGTGCGCGACGCGCACAGTGAAAGCGCACAACCTCGGCGCATACACCAGAAAGTGGGCGGGACACGGGGCGTAACGCGCGGAATGGGGAACAACGCGCGAAAATAAGGGCGTAACTGGGGATGTACTGCAGGGAAGCAGACGGAACGCCCACACGCACTCGAACCACACGTATTCATGGAATCGAATAGGGCAAAGCCACGCACAGCCAAAGACACGCACAAGCCGAAACACGTCCGCCACACGAAGGCAGGTGGTAGCGTCCCTGCGCATTACAAAAGTGGCAACATACAGCAATTGGGCCTGTGCGAGCGGGCTACGTGTATCCGTGAAGTTTCTCATGCGATCGGGCCTGGGGGAGCGGGCTACGTGTATTTCAGGGGTTCGCGTGAACTTTTTCACGCGATCGGGCCTGGGGGAGCGGGCTACGTGTATTTCAGGGGTTCGCGATCGGGCCTGGGGGAGCGGGCTACGTGTATTTCAGGGGTTCGCGTGAAGTTTCTCACGCGATCGGGCCTGGGGGAGCGGGCTACGTGTATTTCAGGGGTTCGCGTGAACTTTTTCACGCGAGCGGGCCTGGGGGAGCGGGCTACGTGTATTCCAGGGGTTCGCGTGAACTTTTTCACGCGATCGGCCTGGGGGAGCGGGCTACGTGTATTTCAGGGGTTCGCGTGAAGTTTCACACGCGATCGGGCCTGGGGGAGCGGGCCACGTGTATTTCAGGGGTTCGCGTGAAGTTTCTCACGCGATCAGGCCTGGGGGAGCGGGCTACGTGTATTTCAGGGGTACGCATGACCTTTTTCACGCGATCGGGACTGGGGGAGCGGGCTACGTGTATTTCAGGGGTTCGCGTGAACTTTTTCACGCGATCAGGCCATCAGGGGTTCGCGTGAAGTTTCTCACGCGATCGGGCCTGGGGGAGCGGGGTACCACTCACCGCCTGCCTTGCATGTAGAAGAACGCGTAGCCAACACCCGCTGTAAAGTAATAGCGTGTGAACCCCAACGGATGGAAAACACACGCACCGCACGAAAAGCACGTACAGAACAGTGTAAAGGCACGCGGGATCTCCAAGCCCTGCCAGGGCAACGCCCGTGCGCAAAACGTCACAGACGCGCTTACGCTGTAAGGGCCTTTGGTCCAATGAAATCGCGTACGCGTGCTGACGCGCTTACGCGCTAAGGGCCTTTCCTCGATTTTCACGCTGACGTGCAGGATTTTCACGTGCCAAATCACTCCGTATCAAGCTGGCCACGCGAAAACACACGGAAGACCACGCTCCTGCCCAGAAGGCCGAATTATTGCGCCCCAGTGCCCCGAGCAGCCTCCCACGTGCCATCTGCTGCTGCCTGCCTGCCTGCCTGCTGCCACCGTGCCCTACCATTTGGTGCCTGCACATCAGCCATCTGCAGGGGTCCAGTTGCTGTGTCCACCCCTGCTGGAACAGAAGACTCCCGACTCAGATAACATTGCTCCACAGCCCAGCCCCAGGACCCAGTTGCCCACCCACTCCTGCCCCTGGGGTTGCCATGTCGGGCACATCCACATCTGGCACCAGTGGCAACCCCCGGCCAGAGGGGCAGAGGGGCACCAGCTTCACTGCCACTGAAGTTGGTGTCCTGGTGGAGCAAGTCCTGGGGCAGTATGATGCCCTCTTCGGATCGTCCCGCGCCAACAAGGAAGGACGGGAGAGGATCTGGGCCGACTGCGTGGTTGCCATCAACGCAGAGGGGGTGGCAACCCGCACCATCCAGAAGGTCAAGAAGCGCTGGGAAGACATGAGGTCCAGGACCCTCATGAAGGCCCGGCGCCTCGTGGAGGGGGGCCGGGGCCGCATGAGTTCCATCCAGATGGGGGTCCTGGAACGCGTACACCCAGCACTCCACGCCCAGGTCCTTGAGAGGGAGACCCGTCTGGAGTTGAGCTGTAAGTGGCCAAGCATTGCTGTGTGAGACAGGGCATATGTGTGACATAGGCCATGTACGCATGTATGTGTGCAGGGACATCATGGTAATGCATGTGCGACCAGTAATGTGTGAACCGCACGGTTGTTGCATGTGTTTAAATGCGACATGGGGAGCCCTATGCAGATTGTACACATGAGAGCATGGCAGTCTCTGTTGCTGGACATGGGTGGGGGTGAGGGATGGGTGCTGCTGCCAGGTACATATATGGTGTCCATGTCTGTGTGCCTGACCTGCGTGTCTGTGACTTGTGGATGCCATGGATGCATGACACATGTCTGTGACAATGTACAGAATCACTGATGCAGCCTAGTCATCCTTGTATCCACTGTGATTGGGGTGTACAGGGCCAGATGGATGTGACTGAGGTGACGTGTGTGCATGTGATAGGCATGACCCATGATGCATGTGAGTTCCATTACATTGTATGTTTCGAGAGTCCATTGGACATGTATGGAAATGTCCATGGCATGCACCATGACTGTCACTGTGTGTGTTTTGCCTGGACTGACACATGTGTTGTGGAGGGACATGATGGAAGTGTACTTTGACAGTGGCACTCATCTGCTATTGCTTCCTGTCTAGGGGACCATTGTACAGTACCCTGATGCTTGTGTTCTATGTCTCCCTCTACGCAGCGGCTAGTGAAGAAGAGGGCGGAGACGGCGCTGTGGAGCAAGGCGGTGGGGATGCCCCCACGGCTGCAGCGGAAGGGGTGGGTGAGCCCCCACAGGGGCCTGCTACGGCGGAAGACGATGAGGAGCCATCCAGGTTGGTGGTTTCCACAGATGAGGAGGAGGCCGCCACTGAGGCGCACATGGGGCCTGGTGGGGGCATCCCTGCTGGTGCAAGTGGTGCAGTGCAGGGGCAGGGGCAGGAGGCAGCACAGGTCACCGTGGAGGGGCCTGTGCAGGTCGCTGTCCCTGACCCTGTGGGTGCACCACCATGCACCAGCAGGGATGCCCCGTCCCAGGCCCGTCCGCAGGTAGAGGGGATGTCCATGTCATCTGACTCCCCTCCACCTGCGGACGAGGGGACCCCTGGCCGTATGGAGAAGGTCCTGATTGGGGTCGCGATGCGCACGGCTGTGATTCATGATGCCGTGCGTACTTCCCAGGAGGAGCACGCACGTCATCACGAAGAGCACCGTGCCGACGTGGCCCAATTGGGATCATCCATGTTCGGGGGTTTCCTGCATGCGTCGGCCAATCTGGCGGCCCTCTCCTCCTCTGTGGAGACTATACCCCAGTCGTTCTCCTTGCCGTCTTCCGGCCCAGATGCCACCAGGGCCCCCTGTGGACCTGCCCTGACCAATGCAGCCAGCTCGGTGGGGATCCCATCCCTGCCACTGTCGGGAGTCAGAGGTCCAGCAGGGGTGGACACCACAGCAACTGTACCCCAGCAGATGGAGGATGTTCCGGCATCATCAGGCAGGGCACGTGCACGACGGCGTCGGTGGATTCCATCAGCCTGGATGCCGTCGTGCTGGCAGAGGCAGTGGCGTCGGAGGCAGCAGCGGAGTCAACGTGGGAGGCATCATGGCTCGGGGCCATCAACATCGGAGGGGCAGGCATCGGCCGGAGGGCAGGAGGACCCAGGACGGGAAGTGTCTTCCGTGTGACAGCGGTTGGGCCAGCATATAGGTGCGGAGCGGCGGCGGGCGGAAGAGGCACGGCTCACAATGGTCAGGGCGGAGAACTCCATGCGGACGGCCCTGAGGCGGGCCGAGTGCCTCGAGGCAATCCGCAGGGGGTTGGAGGAGCAGATGGCGTCGTCCCTGCGGACCCTCGGGGCCATGGAACAGGACCACCTCCGGGACATAGACAAGGAGTTTGATGATGCCCTGGCCCGGAACACCACAGAGTGAGCCGCTGGACTTGCCCGCCGCCTTTGTATATAGTTCTTTAGTTTTAGGTTTCATTTGTTTCTTCTTATGATTTGGAGTCGACGGACACAGCTCCACTTTTTGTATATAGTTGCATTATAGTTAGGGTTTTTTGTAGGTTTCCTTTGTTCAGTTGGGCTCATGGACCATTGGATGTTTTGTACATAGTTCTTCATTGGATTGATTTTATTTTTAATGTGACTTCGAACAACTTTTTTTTGGATTTGGATTTGTAGTTTTGATTTTTTTTGGACGGACATGCAGCTTTTCTTTTTTTCATTGCCATTGTAGTTTGTTTCATTTCAGTTGCATTCAATTTTTTTTTAATACAATTTTGTTTTCATACTTCACTGTGTGGTATCATCTCATTGGTTTCATGCATGTCATGTTGGGTGTTTTCCCATTCATTTGCAACCATTGTGTGTGACGGACATGGTTTCATTTGCTTTATGAACATTGGGGGTGTAACATGTAATTTCCATTTCCATGTGGGTGAATGGGTTACTTGGTAGGGCCTTTTGGCTGTGGAGGCTGACCATAACGCACATGATTGGGGATTGTGAGGACCTGGGTGCAGGGGGACATGAGTGGGGGCCTGGTGGAGGCTGCCCCTGGTGACTGGGGGGTGGGGGTGGTGGGAGACATGGGTGGGGGCCTGGTGGCAGGTGCCCCACAGTGCTGGGGGGTGGGGGGGTGGGGAAAATGAGTTGGACATGGGTGGGAGCCTGGTGGCAGGTGCCCCACAGTGCTGGGGGTTGGGGGGGGTTGGGGAACATGAGTTGGACATGGGTGGGGGCCTTCTGGCAGGTGCCCCACAGTGCTCGGGGGTGGAGGGGGGGACATGAGTTGGACATGGGTGGGGGCCTGCTGGCAGGTGCCCCACAGTGCTGGGGGGTGGGGGTGCTGGGAGACATGGGTGGGGGCCTGCTGGTAGGTGCCCCATTGTGCTGGGGGTGGGGGGATGGGGAACATGAGTTGGACATGGGTGGGGGCCTGCTGGCTGGTGCCCCACAGTGCTGGGGCGTGGGTGGGGAACATGAGTTGGACATGGGTGTGGGCCTGCTGGCAGGTGCCCCACAGTGCTGGGGGGTGGGGGTGCTGGGAGACATGGGTGGGGGCCTGCTGGCAGGTGCCCCACAGTGCTGGGGGGTGGGGCGGGAACATGAGTTGGACATGGGTGGGGGCCTGCTGGCAGGTGCCCCACAGTGCTGGGGGGTGGGGGTGCTGGGAGACATGGGTGGGGGCCTGCTGGCAGGTGCCCCACAGTGCTGGGGGTGGGGGGGTGGGGAACATGAGTTAGACATGGGTGGGGGCCTGCTGGCAGGTGCCCCACAGTGCTGGGGGGTGGGGGTGGTGGGAGACATGGGTGGGGGCCTGGTGGAGGCTGCTCCTGGTGGCTGGGGGTGCAGGGGGGGTGGGAGACATGGGTGGGGGCCTGGTGGAGGCTGCCCCTGGTGGCTGGGGGTGGGGGTGGTGGGAGACATGGGTGGGGGCCTGCTGGCAGGTGCCCCACTGTGCTGGGGGGTGGGGGGGTGGAGAACATGAGTTCGACATGGGTGGGGCCTGCTGGCAGGTGCCCCACAGTGCTGGGGGTGGGGAGGGGGTGGGGAACATGAGTTGGACATGGGTGGGGGCCTGCTGGCAGGTGCCCCACAGTGCTGGGGGGTGGGGGTGGTGGGAGACATGGGTGGGGGCCTGGTGGAGGCTGCCCCTGGTGGCTGGGGGTGCAGGGGCGGTGGGAGACATGGGTGGGGGCCTGGTGGAGGCTGCCCCTGGTGGCTGGGGAGTGGGGGTGGTGGGAGACATGGGTGGGGGCCTGATGGAGGCTGCCCCTGGTGGCTGGGGGGTGGGGGTGGTGGGAGACATGGGTGGGGGCCTGGTGGTGGGTGCCCCTGCACTGCTGGGGGGTGGGGGTGGTGGGAGACATGGGTGGGGGCCTGGTGGAGGCTGCCCCTGGTGGCTGGGGGTGGGGTGGTGGGAGACATGGGTGGGGGCCTGGTTGAGGCTGCCCCTGGTGGCTGGGGGGTGGGGGTGGTGGGAGACATGGGTGGGGGCCTGGTGGTGGGTGCCCCTGCACTGCTGGGGGGTGGGGGCGGTGGGAGACATGGGTAGGGGCCTGGTGGAGGCTGCCTCTGGTGGCTGGGGGGTGGGGGTGGTGGGAGTCATGGGTGGGGGCCTGGTGGAGGGTGCCCCTGGTGGCTGGGGGTGCAGGGGGACATGCGTTAGTGGGCAGTAGTGCAAGTTGACATGTGGGTTGACTGGGGGGCATGGCCATGGTGGATTGGGTGCCTGCAGGACATGTGCAGAGTAGGCCCCTGTGGTGTGGGCCACCTGCAGGGGCTGTGGAGGGTGTAGAGGGAACACCTGGGAGGGCCAACACGTGCAATTCACGTGTGGTGCTCCCCGCGCACCCCTGTAATACACGTACCCTGATGGAATCACGTGTCGAACTTCCCCCGCACCCCTGGAATACACGTACCCTGATGGAATCGCGTGTGAAACTTCCCACGCACCCTGAAATACACATACCCTGATGGAATCGCGTGTGGAACTTCCCGCGCACCACTGAAATACACGTACCCTGCGGAAATCGCGTGTGTAACTTCCCCTGCACCCTGAAATACACGTACCCTGATGGAATCGCATGTGGAACTTCCCGCGCACCCCTGAGATACGCGTACCCTGCTCGCACGGGTCCAATCACGTGTGGAAATTCCTGCGCACCCCTGAAATAAACGTACCCTGCTGAAATCGCGTGTGTAACTTCCCCTGCACCCTGAAATACACGTACCCTGCGGAAATCGCGTGTGTAACTTCCCCTGCACCCTGAAATACATGTACCCTGATGGAATCGCGTGTGGAACTTCCCGCGCACCCCTGGAATACACGTACCCTGATGGAATCACGTGTGAAACTTCCCCCGCACCCCGAAATACACGTACCCTGATGGAATCGCGTGTGGAACTTCCCGCGCACCCTGAAATACATGTACCCTGCTGATATCGCGTGTGAAACTTCATGCGCACCACTGAAATACACGTACCCTGCGAAAATCGCATGTGTAACTTCCCCTGCACCCTGAAATACACGTACCCTGCTGATATCGCGTGTGGAACTTCATGCGTACCACTGAAATACACGTACCCTGCGGAAATCGCGTGTGTAACTTCCCCTGCACCCTGAAATACACGTACCCTGATGGAATCGCGTGTGGAACTTCCCGCGCACCCTGAAATACACGTACCCTGCTGATATCGCGTGTGGAACTTCACGCGCACCACTGAAATACATGTACCCTGCGGAAATCGCGTGTGTAACTTCCCCTGCACCCTGAAATACACGTACCCTGCTGATATCGCATGTGGAACTTCACGCGCACCCCGAAATACACATACCCTGATGGAATCGCGTGTGGAACTTCCCGCGCACCCCTGAGATATGCGTACTCTGCTCGCACGGGCCCAATCACGTGTGGAAATTCCCACGCACCCCTGAAATACACGTACCATGATGAAATCGCGTGTGGAACTTCCCGCGCACCCCTGAAATACGCGTACCCTGCTCGCACGGGGCCAATCGCGTGAGGTACTTCCCGCGCACCCCAGTGATACACGTAGCCCGCTTGCTGTGCTGGTACAGGGTTAGCGCAGCCCTTTGCGCTGGATTGGGTATATTGATGGCTTTTCCCTGCGCGAGAGGCGTTCTTGGGGGCGTAACTGGCGCTGCTGAAGGGTCGCTGCGCCACTGTGTGCCACGGCTGGTTTTGGTGGCTGGAATCCATGAATACGCTGTGCGCGGAAATGGATTTTAGCGCACGCGGCTGGCGCAGGGATTCACACGCGCACACTGTGCGCCAGCCGTGTGCGCCACTTGAGCGCTGAATTCTATAAATTACCCCCTTAATATAAAGCTTGTTTACTTGTGTATGAACCCAAATACAGTGAAAATTGCTTCCTTACTATACGGTAAAGTAACTTTGTTGTTAGTAGTATACTTTTCAGTATTTTTTAAAATATATTATTAGATAGCAAACAATATGTGTGTACTGTCGAAGGGTTTTTTGAACCTTTTGTTTAATGTACAAAAACATCATATGTTTACACAGTAAAGTAATGAAATATATGTTGTGTACGAGTATTAGATTTTTCGAGAGTTTTAAGGTTTTTGAACAGGTATTTTAAAACACCACTAGAATCCACAACTGAGGTTGTTTTCTTTCCTAGCGGGTGGAAGACTGGCATTCCCTATTAAGTAAGCCAGTTTAAGCAACACTTATTGGTTGTCCCGAGCGATTAAAAAAATCATTTCCAAGCGTATAAAGTAGGTATTCCACCTAGAGCTATACCTCATACACTGGGGGGCAGGGTGGTTTAGAGGTCTAATTTTAAGACATTTTGAGTATATTAAAATTGTGCCTTCATCCCATTAGGAATCTATAGGAAGAGCAGGGCCGTGGGAAGTTCACTTCCACAAGTTGCCCTACAGACAAAACACAAAAGAAGAGGTTATCTACACCCCTGATGAATGTCCATCTATTCATTTTGCTGTTAGGACAGATTCTTGTGCAAGTCTGGCTTGTTTTTCAATTGAATTGTCCACAAATGTACACATTAAAGTGGTTGTAAACCATTTGTCATTGAGATGCTGAGATCCTCTACACTGTTGACGATTTGGGTATACACATGGATATTATTGTGGAGTGCGTTTTTTATATTGTTTTTTACATGATTTTTTAGTTTTTTATGTGTGCGGTATGTATAATAAAATTCAAAATATAAATGTATTTTAAAAACGAGTATTGGGTAAAGATCCATATTTGTGATTATAGCCTGAAGCACTTTGATATCCTTCCTTTTGTATATATCATTATATCATGTATGAGTGAATATACATGCATATTAAATGATGCATTTAAAAGAAATCACTTTATAAGTACCTGCTGTGTTGCAGGAAGTTACATTTGTGATTTCTTTTAAAAGATGTTTTGAAAGTGTCACATGGCATGTGTAACCTATGGTATATGAGTAAGGTTGTGTTGTTATGCACATATTTTATTTAAAACAGTATTGGAGGAAAAAGTAACGTAATGATGAAAGATGCCATTACAAAGGTGATATTAGAACAAGTAGGAGGTTCATAGGTAAGTGTACCTTGATTAAGCCTTGCAAGTGGCTGCATAAAATGTACATATATCATAAAACTTAAATGTTTAATACAATGTTATTTTGTATTTTTACATTAGATGTCACCTTATTATATGTGCATTATTGTGTACTGTAAACTGGATGTTTATTATTTTCATGTAAGGTTGCAAAAGATATGCAATGGGCATAGTATAAACTGAACATTTAAAAATGGTAACCTTACAATTACATTTGTGAGGGCACATGAATACTACATGCATTTGATTAAAATCAGTTTAAAAAACAATATTTGTGGAATATGTGATTTCATATCTGTACCAATACAATGGACTGAATAAAACATATGGGGCCTCATTACAACTCAGGCGTTAAAGGGTTAACGGCGCCGTAAAAGGTGTCGGCGCCGTTAAATCCTTAACGCCTGATTACTAGGTACCCTTTGCGGGTTGCACTTTAATGCCTGCTTTTAGCAGGCGTTAAAAAACCAACCCGCATAGGGACCTAGCAGCTAATTACGGCACCGTAATTTACAGTGCCGTAATTAGCATCTTTCCCATTCCCATTGAGCCCTATGGGGCAAAAATGGGAATGGGGAAGGGCCATGGCGGCATGGGGAATTACCGCCGCGCCAACCTCGGAATGGGGTGATAATTCCCCATTCCGCCATGGCGGAGTCGGTAAGTTACCGGCATGGACCATGGTGCTATTAGCACCATGGTCCAATGCCTGGGTCGTAATGAGGCCCATGGTGTGCATTTTTATTCACTCACATGACTACTAGAGTAGTGGTTTTTAAATACTTTGGGCCTCATTACGACCCTGGCGTAAAGGGTTTAACGGCGCCGTAAAAGGTGTTGGCACTGTTAAACCCTTAACACCTCATTACGAGTTCCCTTTGCGGGACCCAACCTTAACGCCTGCTTTTAGCAGGCGTTAAAGTAGGGTGCCGCAAATGGACCTTGGTGCTAAGTACGGTGCCGCAATTTGCTGCACCGTACTTAGCGCCTTCCCCATTCCCATTGAGCCCTATGGGGCAAAAATGGGAATGGGGAAGGGCCCAGGGTGAATGGGGAATTACCGCCCCGCCAACCTTGGAATGGGGCGGTAATTCCGCCATTCACCATGGCGGACCCCGGCATGGACCATGGTGCTAATAGCACCATGGTTTAGCGCTGGGGTCGTAATGAGGCCCTTTGTATTGAAAGCTACATAAAATGGTTATGGTTAGAGGGATATCAGAAAATATTTGTGTTTCTGTTATTTATTACAGAGGTAATGGTACCGGTGACCGTTAACCCTTACCGCCTTACTACGATGTCCCTTTGTGGGTTGGTACTTTAACGCCTGCTTTTTAGCAGGCGTTAAAAACCAACCCGCAAAGGGACCAGGGTGCTAATTAAGGTACCGCAATTTGCGGTACCGTAATTAGCACCTTCCCCATTCCCATTACGCCCTATGGGGCAAAACTGGGAATGGGGAAGGGCAATGGGGGAAGGGGGAATTACCGCCCCGCCAACCTTGGAATAGGGTGGTAATTCCCCTTTCCTCCAAGGCGGTGCCGGTATTTTACCGGCATGGACCAAGGTGCTAATAGCACCTTGGTCCACTGCCTACCGTGTAATGAGGCCCAGAGACTTTCAATCAGGGACATTACACATAGTATGGTATCTGGAAGTCAGACATCAGAAGACAATACCCCTACACATGAAGCAATGTGACAGAGCTTCAAAAGCAGAAGAGAGAGGTAGTACTTATAGCAAGCAAAGCTATACTTCTATGGCAGGCACCTGGTACACTACCAGACAGCTGACATCCATGCCAAATTTAGAAGTGTGCCCAACAACCTCCCTGTGTGCCCAACAGCCTCTCTCTGAATTTAGAAGTGTGCCCAATAGCCTCTCTGTGAAAGTTGCATTTAGAAGCGTGTCCAATAACGTGTCAGTGGAAAGTTACGTTTACTCTATGGCCTCTCTGTGAAAATTGCATTTAGAAGTGTGCCTAATAGACTCTCTGTGAATTTATAAGTGCGCTCAACAGCCTCCCTGTCAGAGTTGAATTAGAAGTGTGCCCAATAGCCTCTCTGAGAAAGTTGCATTTAGAAGTGTGCCCAATAGCCTCTCTATAAATTTAAAAGTGGGCCCAACAGCCTATCGGTGATAGTTGAATTTAGAAGTGTGCCCAACAACCTCTCTGTGAAAGTCACATTTAGAAATGTGCCCAATGACCTCTCTGTGAAATTTGAAATGTTACCAATAGCCAGTCTGGAAGGTTGAATTTAGAAATGCGCCCAATAGCCTGTCTGTGAAAAGTTGCATTGAAATGTGCCCATCAGCCTCTCCGTGAACTTAGAAAGTGTTCCCAATAGCCTTTCTGTGGAAAGTTACATTTTCAATGTGACCACAATAGCCTCTCTATGAAAATTGCAATAGTGTAATGACTGTGGGAGCGGATGACTGTGAGGAGCGGATGACTGTGTGAGCGGATGAGTGTGTGGAACGGATGAGCACGTAGAGCTGAGGAGCACGTAGGGCAGACGAGTACGTAGGGTGGACTGAGTACATGGAGCGGATTGAGTGTGTGGAGCGGATTGAGTGTGTGGAGCAGATGAGCGTGGGGAGCGGATGAGTGTGTGGTGCCGATGAGTGTGTGGAGCGGGTGGGTATGTGGAGCAGATACATTCATAGAACGGATGAATGTGTGGAACGGATGAATGTGTGGAACGGATGAGTTTGCCGAGTGGATGAGTTTGCCGAGCGGATGAGTTTGCGGTGCGGATGAGTGTGTGGTGCGGATGAGTGTGTGGAGTAGATGGGTATGTGGAGCGGATAAATACATAGAGCGGATGAGTGTGTGGAACGGAAGAGTAAGTAGTACTCATCCGGACGAGTAGTATGTCAAGCGGACGAGTAGTATGTTGAGCCGATGAGTTTGTAGACCGGATGAGTGTGAGCACATGAGTATGGAATACATGAATGCATGCGTGGGGCACACTGGAGATTGAGGGTAGACTAGAGCATGCAAGGTCGGCTAGAGTGCATGAGTGTGTCGAGCAGACAGGAGTGTTTAGGGCAATCTTGACCGCCTATAATGAAAAAAAAAATGCATTGAACAGACCTGATCGCATAGATTTGAGTGACGTACATAATATACTTTGGAATGCAGAGAACGTTTGAAAGAACATATATCATACCACACCCCACGCTTACTCTCTTCTTTACACCACCACTCAACTAGAACACAGAGATACTATGACACCATTCGGTATAACTGTTCTCATATCAACATATCCCGCTCACTCCTCATCACTCTAAGTAAACACTGCAGGTTTCAAACCCCCCGGCCAAGCGTTCTCCTCAGGCTTAACGCAGCCACACTCGACCTGGATAAATCCTGTCAGTGCGAACACATACTCCTGATCTCTCAACCACCACACCTACCGCTAAGAAGCAGCTACCACACGAATTCCGCACCAGCTGCACACATACCTGGCGTGCACACGCACCTTTGGACTCTCGCTACTCTCTCTACTGACCCGAACTTCGGTTCCCAAGGGCGTTCAACCTACCAGCACCTTCAGATCACACCAATGGTATATAAGGCGCTATATAAATGCAAAATAACAATAACAATAACATTTACAGAGGTACATGGATTTGGTCAAGTAGATATGGTTAGCCTATGATCTTTTTATGTATGGATTTTGTTGCATGCATGTGTATTTGAATTGACTCCTCCTTGGTTTTGGGCTTGGCCCGCACTTGTTCAGCGCAGTCTTCAAGATTCAAGGCATTCAGGGTATTATGTGGTTGATTGAAAATGATCTGTGGTCAGTGAATTTTGCTTGTGTGAATTATACCAACTCTCAAAATAACCCCATATCATAGAACACATCTTCTTCAAACAGCCATGTGGATTGACATGGTATTTCACCCATTCAGCCAGAATGGGGTAAGAGGAGTAGGAAAGCCACAGATTCATTCATCCTGTTCATATATTTTTGATCATGTATAGTTTTGACTCTAGAGGTCTAGGTAACCTTTTGCAACCTGAATGGGGTAAGCACACCAAGCCTTACAATGAATATTGTGTAAAGACATATCCTACCATGTTTGTTAGTGTAGTATCATTGTGATACATAGTGCCTATGAGTGAATTAATGTACTCAATAAAGCTTTAACAGCTTACATGACCAAAAGATGTTCCTATATGAATATTAGTTTGTAATGTGAAGCAGCATCTATCGAGATTGAAGAGGATTTCTGATGTGGTATCTCAAACATGGATGATGTGTTTTGAGTTATTATTTATTTAACCAATTAGATCACCATGTCACATGCAGGGGGACCACACAATCGCCTCCCAGACCTAACACACAAAAGTGCCTATGCAAATGGCACTCATGCTCCCCGACTCATGAGACATCCCTCTCTCCAAACTCCTCCCTAAAACACGGCCCTTCCCACATCCCAATGTTCCACAAAATACACCCAGGACCACCAGTGAACAGAAAACATTGGACCACACAGAGCCCAAAAACGAACCCACTACGGCAATCACTGTGGCACTCACTGCTCCGTTCTCCCTTTAACTCAGAAACAAATGCCTAGCTTCCCACCACATTCAAATCATGTAGGACACAGAAATAAAAACAATACGCCAGGAAAGCCCACATCTAAACTGCTGAACAAAGAGCAAACATCCACATTTTCCAACATAAAGGGCAATCTCATCAACGCTACATCCCTCATGGCACACGCGTTAGACATAGCTGACCTCATCACCACCCTAGACCTTGACTTCCTAGCAATCACAGAAACTTGTCTCCATGCAGCAGCTGGTCCCACCCTCTTCATTGCATTCCCCGAAGGATACACTATCCTTAAGAAAGATAGAACAGGTCACAAAGGAGGGGGGAGTAGCGTTCATTGCCAAACAAAACCTCCAGATAAGAACAATCACCAGCCAAACCTTCACATCAGGGGAACTGATCTCCTTCAAACTCTCACTCTCAGCAACATCTACCCTCACTATCCACCTGATCTACAGAACACCCAGCCCTTTGACATCATTTGAGGAAGATATAGTGACCCTTCTCACCACGAACACCAAACTTCTATCAAAAATGATCATCATGGGTGACTTCAAAATAGGCTTAAATGACCCTTCCGAATCCCAGGCTAAAACCATCGCCAACACTATAGAAGCACAAGGCTTTACCTTCAGAATCACAAGCCCCACACATGAAAAAGGACGCACACTAGAATGATTAGCTGACTTGAATTGTCTTACCAACATCCTAGCCAACAAACCTGGTCCATGGTCAGACCACAATATCATTCAATTCAATATTAGTTTCTCATTGAAGCCCAACATTTTACCGCAACCTAACCCAGCGGCGCTCGCAAGAAACCACAAGTCATCACACCCGACAACATGCTCCCCTTACTACTCCCAATTTTTAGTCACACAAACACCACATCAAAACCTACCACCTTAGTAACGCTTTACAACCAAACCCTACAAGAGACCATCAATGAAGTGCACCCCCCCAGGCCTTCGCACCAATTTTTAGTCACACAAACACCACATCAAAACCACTCACCCACTCCAACTCATGGTTTACAAACAGCCTAAAGAACCTTTGCAGAACCAAAAGATCAGTAGATTGCAACTAGAAGAAAAAAACTCCATCAAAACAAATGTCTCTTCAACTCCCTAGCATCCAAATACAAGAAAGCCACCATCCACGCAAAGGGCAACAACTACAACATGAGAATCGAGACTGCCAACTCAAACACCAAAGAACTATTCACCATACTACGGGAACTCAAATCACCCACCCCCACCCCAGACCACTGTATCAAGGATCTCCCATAGTGCACCAACATCCAAAATGCCTTATCCGACAAAGTCCCCTCACTTCATAATAAAATCACAGCCAAGTCATCTAAGCTTGTCCCAGTCAACCTGCCACCCAACCAGCCCCCCTCCCATGACAACTCTGTCCCTAGATTTGAATTTACCCCAATCTCCAGTGTTGATACGCTCAAAATCATCAATGAACTCAAGCCATCCAGATGCCATCATCAAAATCATCAATGAACTCAAGCCAAGGAGACATCTGCCTGGCACCATCATAAATGAGTGTGCGGAGTAATTTATCACACCCCTAATCAGCAACTCCTTCAACTCTAGTAGCATACCAGGAAACTTGAAAGAAGAAAGGGCGCTCTCTCTGCTAAAAAAATCTACCATAGACCCAGACATCCCAACTAATTACCGACCAATTACCACTGTACCATTTCTCATAAAAATCCTTGACAGAGTTGCGTACCTTCAAACTCAAAAATATTTGGAAACCCATAACCTCCTAGGCCTAACATAATCAGGCTTCCGTCAGGGCCACGGGACAGGAAACTCCCCTACTGGACCTCAACATCCAAATGGATCCAATCAAAAAATAAAGGTGACCTGGCAATCATCCTCCTCCTAGACCTGTCCACTTCAAAAGACCTAGTCAAACACAATATCCTGTGTCAACACCCGGAACATGCAGTCCATTTCTCAACTAATGGGATATAATGGATCTAATCCTTCTTGGCATGAGAGTCTTCTCCTCCACTGCAGCAGCACAACCTGTCCATGTCAAATGCAGAGGTCCACAAGGATCTTGTATATCCCCCTACTCTCTACAGTGTTTACAAATTTGCTTTTTGACTACTTGACAGACTGGGCGTCACATACACTAACTATGCTGGCGACACCCAAATACTCCTACCGATATCAGGTGACATCGACACTGACACCAAACTTCTGAACAATATTTACCTCACAATCCAAGCTTGTATGGTAAAGACTAGCTTTGTCTGAACGACGAAAAAATGGAAATACTCATTATCAGTAACCCCCCTAGATCAAACTCACTACCGCAAGCCTTCAAATCCTTCACTATCGATGGCAACATCATCAAAGTGGCCAATGAGGTAAAAGCACTAGGAGTCTACCTAGACTTATCGCTGTCTCTGTCTAGACAAGTCAATGCCATTGCCACATCAGCAGCCTAACGGCCAAACTGATCACTGCTAGCAGACCCTTCCTTTCAACAGACAACTGCATCACACTAGCCAGAGGACTTATTCTATCGAGAATTGACTACTGCAACTCCCTCTTTGCAGGCTCAAACACTAGAAATATCAGTAAGTTGCAAACAACTCAAAATAACACAATCAGAGCTGCCCTCAACATCCCCAAAAGGGATCATATCTCCACTACCAGGTGCAACCATCACTGGTTACCAGTACATGAACTTATTTGATTCAAAGTCCTCTCATTAACACACAAATGCTTGTCCAATACTGCCCCAGCCTATCTTGCCAAACAAATCTCTAAAGCCTAGACTAACAGACCCACCTCGCACCTTCTTACTAGCCTCAGATTCAAACTGCAAAAAGCTGGAGGCTGCAGCTTCCCAGTAATCGCGGTGAAACAGTGGAACTCCATGCCACTTCCTCTTAGAGTCGACATGTCATTCTGCTCTTTCTGCAAAGGCCTTAAAACTTGGCTTTTCACCCAAGACAGCTAAAGTACCACCAACGCCCACATGTGCAACCCTGGTACCACTTTGACCAAGGCCCTACACCATATGCAAGTAAGACAACTGTTTAGCCAAACCATATATGGAATCAATAAATGTACCTGCTCCATGACAACCTGTATGTAACCAACCAATGTACCTACTCCATGACAACCTGTATTTAACCAAACACATATGCAAGCTCTGCGGTACAACTGTAACCGTACGACCACAGCAAACAAATCTGTAACCTTAGTCTTCAGGTAAGTGCCCAGATGCCTCAGGGCTTGGTGCGCTCTATAAGTGTACAAATAAACAAATACATAAATAAATACACCATCTAGCTCAGTGAGGATAGTAAGAGCTGGGTATTCCAGCCAGCAACATATGCATGCATATGCTTGTAGTCTAGTTATGATAAGTAAATGTATATGTATTTCAGACAACACCATATTGGTATAGAGCATGGCTTTATTTAGAGTGCCAGCTTAGTAGACATCATTTTATTTTTTAGCAGCTAGCATTGCATGGCTTACTAAGAAATCTTCTAAGCAGGAAGGCCTTGCTCTAGACAGCCTGATCACTGGCAAAGCACAACATTCACAAGGATTGTTGATGAATGAGCTTGCAGAAAATATAGTGTCAACAAGACTATGGTTATTGAAATTGATTCCTAAGGAACAACGGATGTAGAGTTGAGGGACGTTAGTGGTGTGAGAGGTCTTGTGGTGGCTGAGCTAATGGGTATTATGTAGGAAGGGAATTTTCCCTATTGAAACCTTATAAAACCCTGTTCTTTTCCGAGATATGGGTTGATTCTAAAAGCTGGACTACCCAGGAAAGAAAGACAAAGGATTTGTAAGTATTATTTTATTTATCAAGGTTTAGGGTTTTTGGATATATGATGATACATTTATAGTGTTACTTCTTCTCATCAATAGGTGATATTCTGTGATATTAAGCACTGTGCCTTGATTTATCTTGTTTCTGTCTATTCTGATGCAGATGCGTTGAATTGGTATATAAAGCCTTTTTATCCCGTTAGACGCATGTATAGAAGATATAGGGTGAATCTTCCTTACAAACTGTTACGATGTGTGTGCTAGCAGACAGTACATGCTAGTTTCTTTAAAGGTGTTGTTATTTGAGGTGTCAAGTATTTGTGTAAGTTACCCCGAGTGGACCGGTATGCCAGACACGGGTCCCTGGCCTGCTGGGCTTGGCAGGCAAAGAACAATGGTCTTGAGAGTTGCCCAGAGCTATGCCAGAGGTTAGTATTAATGCCAAACCTTCCAGCCATTACCTCTTTTGTTTTGTTTTGTTTTGTTAGGTTTTGTGTAAATATTGGTGATTCAAGTATTTGTGTTTCATGTATTTTGTGTTACATTTAATGTGATGACCTGTGTTATATCTATTAAGTGGATTTGGTTTCCATTTTAGTTGGAATTCTAGTGATTGTAAGCTAGTGAAATTCTTGTTTGTGAAGCATGTACATGAAGTTGGTTTACTTTTATACACACTGAGGTTGGTTGTTTGCATTCCTGCAGATTGTGTGAATTATTGTAGCATTCTAATCTGCAGTGTGGTTTTATTTGCCCTATGCTATTTCTGCCTGTCTGCTTCTCGTTGAGAATATCTTGATTCGTTAGTATATAATATAGCAGGGTCTGTGGCTGTTCATTTTGATCAAATGCTAGGTTAAAGAGAAACATCTAAGGCCCATTCATTTACATTTGTTGTGAAAGCTAAATCAACTCTGATCACAGGTGCAGCAGGAAGGGACTCTTTTCTCTCCTGGTTCAGACTATGTTACATGCTTCTCCTAGATCATGACAGTGGGGACCGTAGTCGCCACTGCGGCTGCAGGTAATATATGTTAATATCACATACTGCCCCTGGATGACAGGGATCTCAGTCTGGTTTAGGAGGTTGTAAAGCAATTTTATGGGTCCTCTTGGACCTGAGGAGTTACAAGGGACCTATTCATTTTAATAGGCATGGTCCCAAAGCAATTGGCTTTGAAGCCAAAGAATTTGAAAATTGCATGAACAGCTGGTCGAATTTCATGTGCACTGCTTAACTGATTCAATTAATAGATGTGAGTAAAGATAGCCCACTTTTCACTTGGTCCAACGGATCCAGATGCTCTTGGATAGACTTCATCCTTACGGGTGAAGGCGGATATGATTTAATTAGTAGATTGACATTACTACAGAACAACCCCCGTGACCACATAATACTGGAATTTACATTAGAAAATGAGGTACTAAGGGATGATTATCTATTACCCAGAAATTATGAGATCAACAATTCAGGCAACAGAATGCGTTGGACCAAGAGAATTGTACGGGCTTTCAATGATCAAATTGTTGCCTCTCTTGAAGAGGAAGAGAAATGGGACACTATGAGTGCAGGAAACCTCCGTTATGTTATGCTTTCTCTTAATGAACATATTTGTAAGACACAGAAGAAATATTCTGTGGCGGTTAGAGAAAGAAACAATGAATATGACTGTGTAATCGCTGCAATGCAAAAAACTCTGTGCTTAACAATCAAGCAAATTAAGAAATTAAACCTTGATAACCAGCTCAAAGTTAGTAACATTAATAGATCAAAGATGCACTTTCAAAATTGGGCCATAAACTCATAAAGCACCAGTGGCTCAGTGCAGAGGCAAATTATGAGAAATGCATTAAAAGGCAAAGATTTGCAAAAATGTTGGTACATCTTTAATAAACATAGTAATATTAACAAATCGAAAAATAATATAAACCCTATGGAAAGACTGTATTTTGAATATGTATCACACTGATAATGCACCCCATGAAACACTTAACTATGAGGAGATACAGTAAAGGTGCATGCTATCTTTTACTGAGAAGGCCATTGAACTTATTTTCATTGGTCAGAAGTCATCTAGCGTGCCGGTGCCAGATGGACTCCCAAATGTTATCTTTAAAAAGAACCCGAAATGGTGAGCTGCTATCTTATTTATTATATTCAAAGATGTAGTAAGTACGGGACACCACCCACTGAGTGGGAAATATGCAACACTGATACCAAATTATAAAAATGATTTTCCTGACATATTGACAAAATACAGGCTACCCTCCATGATAGACTTGAGTTCAAAGATTTTTGTACAGTTATATTAAGTCATATTAATCCATGGATAACCAAAGAGAGTATATTAAACCACTAGCAAGCGGGTTTTAGAAAAGGGTATAGCACTTTGTCAAATTTGTGGACATTAAACTATTTTATTAGACAGACGCAAGTATTTTACACAAAAACACTGTATGTATGTATCATCGATTTCTCTAAAGCTTTCAATACAGTGAATCAAAATTTACTTTGGTAGATCATTAGAGCAAATGGAATACAGGCACAGGTTCTATATTTTATTAAAGCCTTATACACAACTACTAGGGTGTGTGTGCGAATCAATCAAGAGGTTATCATGAGATAAGGACCAATTATGGTTTAAAACAGGGCTGTGCTTTAGCACCAACATTGTTTAATATCTAGACCTTTGGTCTGGGAAATACTCTTTTAAAGTGCAAACATTTTCCACCTAAGATTGGGCCGCACCCCATCTCCTAGCTGTCATTTACAGATGACATTTTAATTATGGACCAAACAACGATCGGACTGCTGCACAGCCTCACCGCTCTGAACCACTTTGCAATGTGTCATGGTCTATTAACTAATCTAGACAAAACTAAAGTTATGATTTTCAAGAAAAAAAGAAGTGGGATTAAAAGATATGGTTGGACAATTGGCATTATTCGCCGGGAAGAGGTTAATACATATAAATACTTAGGTATCCCAATCTCCTGTAACAGACGTGAAGAACAACTATCCAGTGTCATAACCAATGAGGCCCTGGCTAGATTTTTTGCTATCAAGAGTTTTATTCAAAAAGGCTCGGGCCATTCTGTAAAGGGTCTAATATTAGTATAGGAACCTGTATTGTGCCAAGTATCCTATATGGACTTGAAATATTTACTACAAAGGAAGTGACCTGGCTGAATGCATTGGGAAGTAAATTATGGACAAAGGCACTGTGGCTAGAAAATTTGGTGCAGGTCTGAAATGAGTTGGGGTTGACCAGACTGAGTTCCTAGAAAACGATCTACTCCTGTATTTTATATTTTAAGATGTTGGATGATTGTGTTAGGGATTATTCTATCTATGCTTATTTTCAAGATTTGATTGAACTGATCTCACCCTGCCCACCCCTTAAAATGTGGATCAAGGATAAGAACCTTCCTAACTGAAATTGACTACACCCCCAGTGCCGAGGAATATTGCCGAGTTAATGTAAAATGGTAAAAGCAAAAGCACTGGCCTGGGATCTCTGTGATAGTAATGCTAAATTAGTTGGAACAACATCTTATGACAGTTACGCATCACAAGCTTTTGTGATAGATAGCCCCAGCACATATTTTAAAAATATCCAAAATCCTAAAACTGGGCACTTTATTATGTGTTTGAGATTAGGACAATTGCCTACAATATCTAGAACAGGAGCACGGCAGGGTATTCCTAAACAAGAGCGACTGTGCAGATTGTGTAAATCTGAGTTAGATACTGCTCACCACTTATTGACAAGGACATCTACCCTTTCTGTATTCTATGAAAATGGATATGCGAAACTAAGAAACAATGCGCAATTATTTCATCAAGACCCGTTCTGGTATTACATTTATGCCGCCGAAAATGTGGTCATGAATAACACCATTTTTTATATATGGCAAGACGTTTTAAAAATATTAACTTGAAATAACGAAAATATTTTATTGATTGCTATGTGTTTTGTATGAAATAATGTATGTATTGTTGGGATAAAAAGAAAATTACTTTTGAATTTTTGTAATAGAAGTGTATATGTTCTTGATTGTATGATTTTCTTTAATATTGATGTGAAATAGCTAATGCTTTTAATTACGTTTCCTTTGTTACAAGGTTTATTTTAACCTATAAAACACGTTAAAAAAGAGTAAACCAATTTGCAACAGTATATTGATCCTAGTCCTAGTCTTCTTCCTCCCAAAGATGACAAATAGTGGTTTACACATGACTTCCTGATTACTGTGACAATGAACATGGATATGGGATTAATGGCTTCAATACAGATGATAATATTTACTTCTGGTACTAGCCTTCCTGTTTCCAACAATAACAAAGTGAGGTTGAAGACTGTGAAGAAATTGTGTGATGTGGTGGGGGCAACAATGTTTGAACAGTATAACTGCTCTGGTAAAGTATGATAAGGCCTGTGGCGGTGTATATGTATCAGAGTGCAGAATCACAGTGAAGTGACAAGTTATATAGAATGGAAAATGGCCCAAACTAAGTTGGATTCAAGCTACAGCAGTCACGAGTCACGAAACAATAGAGATTATGAGATTTGTAGTGAAACTAGAGATGGTACTGTGTTCAGCAACCATTTGCATACAAGGTTTTTGCTGTGCAGCATATGTATAGCACATGTTTTCTACAGTTGCATACCACTACATGTGTCTTATAAGCGTACACGTTTGTGCAGTGGCCTGACACACATTCAGGACTCAGTTTCTGGTTTCATATCCCTCTTCTATGTGTGTCTTGCTTGCATATTCCTCGACTATGTGTCTCATCATTCTGGCATTGTTCTTTCATCAGCATCTTGTCAAATGCAATTAGATTTTGTGTTATTGTGTCCACCAATGCCAGTTTGGGAATGGCATTAGAGATGTTTTACTTTTCTTCTGAGGTGAAGTGGGCATTTCTGTGATTACTCATCCCAAATGCAAAGGGTGATAAACATGAAAGACCTTCTTTCTCATGCATATCTAATGGAACATTGACCAGTTTGGGCTCTGGAGTTGCTGCCATTCTGAGGGTTATCCTGCATGTTTGGGTGTTATAAATTGTGTTTTTCAGCCATTTCCTGTAATCACTTTACATCTCTTGTGACATAGACATGATTTGATCAAGGCACCTGAGGCTTTTCTCTTTCTAGA
The DNA here is from genome assembly GCF_040938575.1 of Ambystoma mexicanum. NCBI lineage: Eukaryota > Metazoa > Chordata > Amphibia > Caudata > Ambystomatidae > Ambystoma > Ambystoma mexicanum. The sequence continues at coordinate 583,703,316 of NC_090930.1, read as the reverse complement.
ACAAAGAGTCAGTATTCCACAGCTTTCATCTAAATGCCAGTGAGCAGATTTTAGGATCACTAAGCCTAAACCTTAGACATAAATAACCAAGGCATCTGGTGCTTTTACTGTACATTTTCTTTTATAGAAATTGTCCTTGAGGGTGTACACACTGAGCTTGTGATAATTGTAAGGATGAAGGGTGAAGGATGGGAAAGACAGTTGTGGCAGGAGAGTCTGCCAGTTGAAAAATGCTTCTGTATGTACAGGAGATCCTGTTGTAAAACATGGTGAAATCCCTAATTAAAACATGCAAACAGCAGCGAGAAACCACACTAAGTGCATCTACTGTAGTCACAGTGGCCCTGAACCAGCATGGAAGGGACGTGCATTTCCTTCCACAACTACCTGGTTCCGGTCTGAAGCATTGTGAAGGACGGGTGAGGACAGTTTTGGCAGGAGAGTTTACCAGTTGGAATATGCTTCTGTATGGGCACAAAATCCTGTTGTAAAGCTTGGTGATATCCCTAATCACAACGTGCAAATGGCAGCGAGGATCTAAAAGAAGTCATTCTACTCTATTCACAGTGGTACTGAACCGTCAAGGAAGAGGAGGGCATTTCACTCCATAAATACCCGGTTCCGGTGCGAGGTGCCGCAAAGGACGGGGAATGGCAGTTGAGGCGGCTAGGCTTTCGCACACTGCACAGCTTTTCTTAACCTTATATATCTCTAAGGTGAAGGTGTATTAAAGAAGAAGGCAACTGTTGCCTACAGGGGACATGAAACTAGAGCCAGGTGGGTAACCCTAAATAATATAACGGCTTTGTGCTCACCACATGCCTTAAGAAGAAGTAAGCATATGAACAAGGCGAATACAAGCTTTTAACCAAGATGGGAAGCAATTAGAGAAGTCAGTCTCCCCCAAAAGTAAGGCCAAGGGGAATATAGCAGAATTCACCATTGAGGGTCAAGCAAATGTTACAGGTTTCATTTCCCCAATGGAAGCTACCACGACACTACTGGATCCTAAAAGCAAAGCCAAGGTAGCATCACTACCACTATTAAGTAATCCAGTGAGAAATTGTTACAGCTCACCCCTAATAGACAACAACTCACTGCTAAATATATATTTGAACTTACAAAGGGAATGGCTCAGCGATACAATACAGGCCAATGTAGTTGGTCCTTCACAAGAATATGATAATATTATTGGAACATATTTATCAGCCTCACCTGTTTTGATGGAACTCAGAGATATAATTGAAGATCCAACAATAACTGACAGCAATAGTGAGGCCATTTTACAAAGAAACCCAGCAGACAGCGTTGTGGGTGTCTCTTCTACTGACCTGAATGCAGTTGCTGCTACGGTAGAGGTGATATTTGCACTAGGTCCATCTATGACAAAGGAACAAAGTGACCGCAATCACATCCTGGCAAGAGTCTGAGACATAATACTGGATCACAGTGAGGAACAAGGTGTGAGGGACAAGAGTGTCTCCTCCTGGGAATGCCAATCCATCTTGTTGTCTATGCCTTGCTCAAAATCCAGCCTGATACAAGAACCTAACAAAGCACCATTACTCCAACCACCAGGGATTATGAGAGCTGTACAAAAGGCTAACACAGCCTGATACAAGAACCTAACAAAGCACCATTACTGCAACCACCAGGGATTATGAGAGCTGTACAAAAGGCTAACACTAAAATAATAGAAGACATTGAGATCTCTAACAGCTTACTCCAGGAAGAAGAATGGACAGTAACTAAATGCAAAAGAAAAAGAAGGATAAGGAGAAACACATACCAACAAAGCAGCCTAAGATTAAAAGTAAATGAAGAAAAACTCATTAAAGACACAGCTGTAAATGGGAATTCATATGGCATTAATAAAAAAATGCCTGTTTTGACAATATAACCAAGAAAGCACAAGAATAGAAAATCCCCCAGTAAGATCTCCGACCCAGCCACCGAAGAAGGGAACACTCAAGAAATGGGTTCATTTTAAGGAGGATAACAGAAATGTATTAATTCCTCAAAGTAGAGGGAAAACCTCAAACATTGATAATGTCATTGAGCTACAACTACCTGAGGACAGCAGACGACATTTAGGTCCAATATTTTTTTAATCCTACTGTCAAGTATCCCTAGAGACTCTCTCTCGTTAGTTATTCATACCCAAAAACCAAATGTCCATCCATTGGGGAAACAGGTACAATTCATGGAACTAAAATGTATCGGGGAAAGCCCCTTTGTGAACAGGAGATTTTTGTTGAATCTGTTGAAACAAATATCAGCACTGAAATCAATAAACCCCACAAATATAGAATAGATATGTAATATGTGGAACTCCAAGAGGTAGATTGCACAGAACGTATGTGTTTCCCCCCGTGTGGTGGCATTGCTATGTGCAAATTATAACTTAATATAAAATAAGGGATTTAATGTGATCATAAGCCGCAAGCACTTTTGAGTTGCAGAGCTGACAGATATAATATGTCCTAAATTATGTAGAGAGGCAGAGACCCAAGCAGGGTATATCACAGAGTGACACAGTTTATTATCTTGCATCGCTAAGCATCCACCTGCAAACTAAGGCCTGCACAGCACGAGTGATGGATTCCTGAATAATTGTGATAAGAAAGCTCATGATGTGCGCTTAAACAGAAAAGAAACGATTCGTGGAATTAATGCGCAAGTAAAATCAGGGATGTGCGCTGAAAAAGTGCGCGGCGCACGCCGGCGCACAGGTCATCTAACGGCGTGCGCTAAGGCTACAGCGAAAGCGCACATAGTGCGGCGCACATAACAAAAGTAGGCGGAACACAGGGCGTGACACGCGGAATGGGGAACAACTTTTGAAAATGTGGGCGTCACGGGGGAAGTACAGGAGGCAAGTGCACGGAACGCCCACACGCTCGCCTACAACACGTATTCATGGAATCGAATAGGGCAAACCAGCGCACGGGCAAAGACGCGCACAGGCCCATAGACGTCCGCCACACGAAAGCAGGCGGTAGCGTCCCTGCGCATGAAAAAAATGTGCACCAAAATGTGCGCTAACAAAAAGCACGTATACACAGCTCTGATGAATGTCCCATACTGTGGCCCTCTAGGACAAATGACGTGCAAAGGGGTACGCAACAAACACGGACACCCGCTGTGAGAATAATAGCGTGTGCGTGTATTACGTAGGTGCTCGGGAAGTTTTACATGCGATCGGGCCTGGGGGAGCGGGGTATGTGTATTTCAGGGGCTCGAGGGAAGTTTAACACGCGATTGGGCCTGGGGGAGCGGGGTACGTGTATTTCAGGGGCTCGCGGGAAGTTTAACATGCGATTGGCCTGGGTACGTGTATTTCAGGGGTGCGCGAGAAGTTTCACACGCGATTGGCCTGGGTACGTGTATTTCAGGGGTGCATGAGATGTTTCACACGCGATTGTCCTGGGTACGTGTATTTCATGGGCTTGCAGGAAGTTTAACACGCGATCGGGCCTGGGGGAGTGGGGTACGTGTATTTCAGGGGTGTGCGAGAAGTTTCACATGCGATTGTCCTGGGTACGTGTATTTCAGGGGTGCGCGAGAAGTTTAACACGCGATTGGCCTGGGTACATTTATTTCAGAGGTGCGTGAGATGTTTCACACGCGATTGTCCTGGGTACGTGTATTTCATGGGTGCGCGAGAAGTTTTACACGCGATTGGCGTGGGTACGTGTATTTCATGGGCTCGCAGGAAGTTTAACATGTGATCGGGCCTGGGGGTGCGCAAGAAGTTTCACACGCGATTGTCCTGGGTACGTGTATTTCAGGGGTGCGCAAGAAGTTTTACATGCGATTGGCCTGGGTACGTGTATTTCAAGGGTGCGCGAGAAGTTTCACACGCGATTGTCCTGGGTATGTGTATTTCAGGGGTGCGCAAGAAGTTTTACACGCGATTGGTCTGGGTACATGTATTTCAGGGGTGCGTGAGAAGTTTTCCACGCGATTGGCCTGGGTACATGTATTTCATGGGTGCGCGAGAAGTTTCACACGCGATTGGCCAGGGTACGTGTATTTCAGGGGTGCGCAAGAAGTTTCACACGTGATTGTCCTGGGTACGTGTATTTCAGGGGTGCGCAAGAAGTTTCACACGCGATTGTCCTGGGTACGTGTATTTCAGGGGTGCGCAAGAGGTTTTCCACGCGATTGGCCTGGGTACGTGTATTTCTGGGGTGCGCGAGAAGTTTTCCACGCGATTGCCCTGGGTACGTGTATTTCAGGGGTGCGCGAGAAGTTTCACACGCGATTGGCCTGGGTACGTGTATTTCAGGGGTGCGCGAGAAGTTTCACACGCGATTGGCCTGGGTACATGTATTTCAGGGGTGCGCGAGAATTTCCACACACGATTGGCCTGGGTTACGTGTATTTCAGGGGTGCGCGAGAAGTTTCACACGCGATTGTCTTGGGTACGTGTATTTCATGGGCTTGCAGGAAGTTTATCACGTGATTGGGCCTGGGGGAGCGGGGTACGTGTATTTCAGGGGTGCGCGAGAAGTTTCACATGCGATTGTCCTGGGTATGTGTATTTCAGGGGCTCGCGTGAAGTTCCACACGCGATTGGGCCTGGCCGAGCGGGGTACGTGTATCACTGTGGTGGGCGTGAAAGTACAGGAGGCAAATGCGCGGAACGCCCACACGCAAATGCAAATAAAGTTGCGCTAATCCGGAAACACGTACGCAAGCAGGAAGCAGGCGTACATCGACCCGCACAGCATAAAAGTGCGCGCAAACAACAAACAAGCTCAGACGCCAGGATGAATATACCGTTCCTAGCAGCAGTGGCCGTGGGATACCGCAGGAGGAGGAGGAGGATAGCCAGGGCCAGAATTTTTACACCCAGAACCAGCCTTTTTGGGATGCCTGATGACCACGTGTATGCGAGGTATAGGTTTCCACCTCACATAATACTCGACCTGGTCAGTGAGTGGGAGGATGACCTCACATCACCCACCCTCTGCTCCCAAGCACTGAGCCCCCTGGTGAAGGTCCTTAATGTACTGCACTTCTTGAACACTGGTTCATTTCAGTGCCATAGTTGGGGGCGTCTCACAGGCCACGCAGTCACGCTGCCTACACCAGGACTTGGCCATCATGATTGCACGCCCATCAGTACGCAGGCACATATACCTGCCCAGAACACCTGCAGAAAGGCAGGCTGCCATCCAGGATTTCTACGGGGTGGCACACTTCCCCAAAGTGCTAGGTGCCATTGACTGCACCCATGTGGCACTACGTCCCCCCAGGGCAACTGAGCACATCTATAGAAACCGCAAGCACTGGCATTCCATCAACATCCAGGTAGTATGTGATGCCAAGGGAATCATCACCTCAGTATATGCCAACTATCCAGGGTCCACCCACGACAGTTTCATTTACAGAATGTCAACCCTAAACCGGGACTTAGAAGCTGGTCGGCATGGCGATACATGGCTGGTTGGTGAGTATAAATGCCACTGCACATGCATGCATGTCAGATACTGAGTAATGTCACAACCCCACTAATGATACCCATCACCACCTCCCCAGGGGACAGTGCCTACCCTCTGAGCACCCACATGATGACGCCAATTCGGAACCCCACCACGCCACCCCAGGTAAGATACAACACAGCCCATATTGCAACCCGGGGCATAGTGGAGCGCACATTCGGAGTGCTCAAGTCACGCTTTCGCTCCCTTGACCGCTCTGGTGGGCAGCTGCTATACGCTCCCCCAGTAGTGTGCAGGATCATAGTGGCAGCATGTGTCCTGCACAATGTTGCAACATGCAGGGGCCTGCCGATGGAAATGGTGGTGCCCCCACATCCCCAACCACATGCACGCCCACTGCGCATGGGAGGGGAAAGGGCATGGGGTGAGGCAGCCTGTACACAGCTGGTGGCTAATTACTTCACTTAAATCACACCCCTGTGGAGTGCACACATCCCTGGCACATACCAGCTGACTATCAATGATGATGATTCAACTGACAGTCAACTGTCACAACCATACCAGCCTGAGATTGTTCACCTGGTAGTGTTCCAATGTGTGCATCCCTACCTACACAAACACCACCAATGCTGTGTCATCAAAAGACACACTTCTATGCTTCTAAAATCATTACCCCTTGCAAGATACAACATGACAACAGTGACATGTCACCCAACACCTCCCCAGCATCGCCCCCAAACACACCAAGGCATGTCATGCTATGTGAGAGCAAACAAAGGAATCCCCAAAACATGACACAAGTGTCACAAAGTACAGTGTCCCGATGGGAAAATGGCCACACACAATGTGCTCCCATTAATGTAGAAGTGACAACACACATGACCAAAGACTTATCACAATACAATGCAGCTAGCCACCCCAAACATAGCATTCACATGACAGTACTAAGTAAAAGGATACGTAGACTTACAACCTGGTGATGCTAGCACATCGACCACCCCCAACTGTACAGTGTTGCTGCCACGCAAATCTGGAAGTGCACTTCTTACAACACGAACTCCATCTCCATAGTTGACGGCCTTGTGAAGATATGTGGAATGAACCTGCAAATTAGGAGGGAGACATGGATGCACAAGCACACATCAATACACCATGCAGTGTACAATACTACAACAATATGCACTAGGAATGTATACAAAGTATTGACTACAGAATGCCCACACATGTCATGGGAGTCCAAGGTCACTGTGTAAGTTGCTGTCACTTGGGCACACCCTTTGCAAGCCCATGGTAACGGGAAGCAGGAGGGGTGTGTGTCTCACGGACCCAAGCATCTAACCCAAACTCAGGACAAGCCTGCATGTGCCTAGCCGCAATACAGTGGATGCCCACGGGAGCCACACAAGGCAACACACTGTAACAAAAAAGCAAAAATCAAAAATCAAAAACAAAAATCCCAAAATCAAAAATCAAAAATGGCCATGTGGAGGTCAGGAGGGGTGGGGGAGGCCACCCAGGAAGTCCGAGGACAAGGTGCACACCAACAGCCACCTGTGTGGATGTTGCGAAAAAAAAACACCTCCATGGGCTCATGGCCTGCACGGCTACGCTAATGTGAGAGATTCTGAATCGCTGTGCTCGCTCTCACCACCCTGTGCTGCTGCCGCCACAGGAGGTGGTGGTGCTATGGGAGACAGCCCACGCAAAGCCCTAGTCTTGTCCTCCATGGCAGCAAGCATGCAGGTGTGGAAGGTCTCGTTCTGGTGGATTATGGTGCAGAGATCCCCATGCACCACCTGACGTGATGCCCGGACCTCCTCCCGAGTTGCCTGCATCTCTGCTGAGAGCGTACGTGTGACACGCTCCAGCAGCTGTTATGTCCTTGTGACAGTGGAAGCCTCAAGCTCCACAAGAGTCTGCCTGAGGTGACGGACTTCTACCCTCAGGGCTTCCCTCTGGCCCTGGGACTCTAAAGAAATGGCTTCCCGCAGAGTGTCCAGGGCCGCCCGTCTGTCCCTGTTGGACGCCAAAATGTCATCCCTAAGTGATTGGCAAATGGAGTCTGTTGCCTGCTGTAGTTGCTCCATCTGCCTCTCTGGGGGGACAATGGAAGTGGCCACCCTCTCCATAGCTTGAGCCATCATCTCAGATGCTGCTGCCTGTTGGTTTGCCATACCGTACATGGATCTCTCCCATGCGGTATTGCCAGATGGCGTACGGCCACCGCATTGGCGGGCACCACACCTGTCTGGGGCAAGGCGAACTGTGCCTTGCTGTGTCGGCACTGCCTGAGGCTGCAGGACTGCATTCCCCCTCTGATCTGCTGGCCCAGGAACAGGATAAGATGTTGTGGAGTGTGGCCCTGCATCCGTAACCACCAAAGGCGGACCTACCAACACTGACATCCCCATAGTGGGCTGTACCCCTGGTGCAGGTGGGTCGGACAGAACAGAATCCCTCCCAGAAAGACCTACCTGCGAAGCCACATAGGTCTCATCATCTGAATCTACACCCGAAAGGAGGTCTGGTGAGGTGCACCCAGAGACACCCCTGGTGAGACCGGTCTGCAGCAAGAGTGGGATCTCACCCACCACCACACCCTGTCCCCCACTGGTGCCCGGTCGTGCCTGAGATCCCTCCTGGGTTTGCACCGTCTCCTCACCCTCAACAGCATCAAGTGCGTCATCCCCTGCAGAAACATGAAAGAGAAAAAATGGAAACAGGCATTAGCACCATGGCACACAATTAGGCCTCACGAGGTACAGAACCAGTACTTGATTGACACATGACCCACATGACTATAACCCTCCCATGCATGCACTGTCACTGAGTTTGAAGGGGAGGAAAAGGTCACACACTGATGACACCAAGATGGAAGAGCAACACATTAGCTGCATGCTGGCTAGCAGAGCCATCACACATTGGCCTGTGAGTGGCATGTCCAATCCACATACATGACCATGCCATCACACAGATGGCATGTACCATAGGCATGTCCCATATCATTTGACAATAGGGCTCAGATATGCGTAGTGAAAGTGGGGGGATTGAAACAATCAGCCTGAATGAACAATGAGAAATACGGAACAATGTTGTAGCAAGATGCCACTTCAAGGGCAACTGGCGTGATGTTGCACAAAAAGTCTACTGTGGGCAGAAGGGATACTGTAATACCCAACTCCAGGGGCACAGAATGTTTTGGATGAAGCACATGGGTGACCCAAACCACTCAGGCACACACACCCTCACCTGGCACTCAATCAGAACCCCTCACACACACAACATACACATGGATCACACACACATGCATGTGCACTCGCCGGACAATGCCTCGTAATCTGGCAGATCTCCCACACCTTGGATCTGTTCCTCTGTGACGTAGGTCCCGGCAACAGACTCATGTACAGTGAGTTCAATGTCCTCTTGTGGAGACCCACCTCCAGTCACCAGAGTAGCGGCACAACTTGAGGCCAGCTTTTTCTTTGCCCTGCGCTTAAGGTCATTCCAGCGCTTGTAGCACTCACCAGCTGTGCGCCTCACTAATCCAAGGGCACTTATGATGTCCGCGATGGTCTGCCAGTGTGCCTGACGTCGGGCATGTGTGGTCTTGCACCCTGAAGTGCTCAACATTTCGCTGTCGTGTGTGGACACATACTGCACAAGTGCATCACGTTCGGCATCATTGAAGCTAGGCTTACTTTGCGTGCCGGACTGCCTAGCCGTGTCTGGGGTATCAGCCTGTAGTGGACGAGCGCTCTTCCTCTTTCTTTTGGAAGGTGGTGGGGATCCTGAGTGGCCTACGCCGCTCTGGCCACTAGGGGCAGGAGCACCGGTGGACTGGGGAGTTGGAGTGTGGGAATGCACACTGAGCATGGGACTAGGTGCAGGCATTGGCTGAAGTGTTACGTAGTCAGGGGGAATGTTAGCAAGATGGACTGGGACCAACACTGCCCTGGCTGGGAGAGTCAGAGCTGGGGTGGATGGAGCTGCAGCTGCCCCTGCAGCCTCCCCACCCTGCCTACTCGGGGCAGCAGATGACATAGCTGCCCCTGATCCACGTGGCCTGGGACACCAACTTGCACCGCCACACGTGTCCTAGACTTGGCGATCTGGAAGTCAGCCTGGGAGTCACCCTCTGCCAGGCCAGGTGCCACAATGGGCTGGTCCAACAAGGGCTGATCAGAGATGGTGTCAGCCACGTTTCCCTCAACTATGGGGAGGGGGGGCATGGGTGTCCCTGACTGGTTCTCCACACATGGGGGCCTAGGTGTACCCTGCAAATCCCAGCCACGTCCCCTACCGCGCCCACCACGGCCACCTCTTGAGGCTCGGCCACCTTTGCCACACTTACCGCTTGGTCGCCTCCCAGCCATGGCACTGATGTTGTTGTGCGTATGGGAGTTGCAGTAAACTATTGCCATGGGCAATTGCGTGTCAAAGGGGTAGGGTACTAGATGGAATTCGTACCCTAGTGCTCTAGCAAGGCTGTATGTGACCCCTGGGGAAAGATGACGGGTCACGCAATGCACAGGCACCCCAAAAACAGAATATAACGTGCATGCAACCCCTCGTAGACCATGTGCGTGGAAAAATGAACCTGCACTACGCTGTGGCACCCAGAAACACAAAAATGAACGTACGCGTGTTACACGCAGCCTACAATGACCTCTGAAGGGGTAAGCGACACACGGGGCAAGCACAGTTGGTAAATACATGCGCGACTCACCGTCTGCCTGGAAAATGAGCGTGAAAAATACACATGTGTGCGCGTTGGCAACACCTCCACCAAAAGAAGAATTGTACACTGTCTGAGGAGACAGGACAAAAGAAGAAGTGAACACTGTTTGAGGAAACAGGCCCAACAGAAAATCAGAAAAAAGCTGTCAGAGGTAACAGGGAGTATGAACTAGAAACGCTGTGAAGTAAATCGTGTGTGAACCGACAAGAAGTACAGAATTCACCCACTCGCTCTCCATGAAAAGCACGTACAAGGAAATGACGTCCTACACGTGCCTTTTGTACCGGCCCACACGTCCCACATCACTTCCGCGTATACGCGCTAAGGCCATATACTCTAATTACACGAGCTGACACTCGGACGTGCAGTTCTTGGACGTGTAACATGCACCCGTGTACAGGGAAACGCCTGCGCACCCCTGGAATACACGTACCCAGCCCATTCGCATGTGGAACTTCCCACGCACCCCTGAAATACACGTACCCAGCCCATTCACGTGTGAATCTTCCTGCACACCCCTGAAATACATGTACCCAGCTCATTCGCGTGTGAGACTTCCCGCGCAACCCTGTAATACACGTACCCAGCCCATTCGCGTGTGAACTTCCCGTCCACCCCTGAAATACACGTACCCAGCCCATTTGTGTGTGAATCTTCCCGCGCACCCCTGAAATCCACGTACCCAGCCCATTTGTGTGTGGAACTTCCCGCGCACCCCTGAAATACACGTACCCAGCCCATTTGCGTGTGAAACTTCCCGCGCACCCCTGAAATACACGTACCCAGCCCATTCGCGTGTGGAACTTCCCACACACCCCTGGAATACACGGACCCAGGCCAATCGCGCGTGTGAAACTTCCCGCGAACCCCAGTTATACACGTACCCCGCTCGCACAGGCCCTTTCGCGTGTGGAAGTTACAGCGAAATCCGTAATACACGTTCCCCGCTTGGCGTTTGCTGTTTGGCAGTCCGGTAAACTGGTTTTGGGTTGGCGCAGACCTTTGCGCTGGATTGCGGATTTTGATGCCTTTTCCTTGCACGAGGGCGTTCTTGGGGGCGTAACTGGCGCTGCCGCAGGGTCGCTGCGCCACTCTGCGCCAAGGCTGGTTTTGGAGGCTAAAATCCATGAATACGCTGTGCGCTGAAATGGATTTTATCGGACGCGGCTGGCGCAGTCTATCGCACGGGAACACTGTGCGCTAGCCGCCTGGGCCACTTTTGTGCGAATTTCCATGAATTACCCTGTTAATATCTTGAATTACAATTATATGTTTGTGCAATGAGCAGGGTTTAAAGGAACTTATGAAAAAATACATTTTTCTCTTCATGAAACATTCTCCATAAGAGAGTTGATGATTGATGGTTATAATATCATCCAACAACCTGCCATTGCTCAAGAAATGGGCTGACCCATAGCAGGATTATGTATTGGAGGGAAGCCATATCTTAATGTAACCAGATTCACTGTAGGCAAGCCGTATGGCTTTGTATTGAGTGCAGCAGTAGAAGGTTGGTCCCCTCCACTAAAAATGTTTCTGATTATCAATGTATACGATCCCCCAGGAGGGATTAATACTGGGAGAATACAGAGTAAAGTTAGGACACTAATAAATGGCAGGCAAATTCAAAATAAAGGCCAAAACATAATCATAATTTGAGATTTTAATGATCACGAGATAATCAAACATGTAAAGGATCATGTGGAAACAGAAAAGTGCTCCGTGACCACCCCACTGGGTCATATGGAAGGTAAACTAAATAGCAAGCAGGAAGGGAAGCTATGTAACTAGATGAAGCTGCTCTCTTATTGTGATCTGGGCGTCTTGTTAATGAACATTAGTAGGATGATAACGTTATACTTGGTCCAATGGGAAAGTGTTCTCACAATTAGATTACATTTTTTCCACCCCCCTGATTAGAAAATTATCATCTGTCATTATGGTGAGTCATAATGGTCTCAGTGACCAGGCTAATCTTTCATGGTGCCTAGAGGTTACGAATGATAAAAGAATCCATAAATTCTACAGAGCATTGAATAAACTCCTAAGGAAACAAACTGATTTGGAGCTCTTATAATGTTGACAAATTGAATGCATATTTAGCAACAGTCAAAATGGGTACCCAGTAATTTTACCAAAAATAAATCAGAGTGGTAAGCTTTACCGAGACCCAAAATACAGAAAAAACAGGGGGCTTGGAGGCACCCTCCAAATAAAAAAGAAAAAAAATTGGTATTGTTTTGGTATTTTGGCATCAGTGAAATTTACCACTCTGATTTTACCTTTGGAAAATCACATTTAAGCGTCAAAGAGCCAATAATATCGCATTGCAGATTGGGTAACAGCAAATAAAAAATGAACGAGAAAACATTAAGGGGCTGATTCACCAAAAAATGGGAATTTGTGCCCCATTCGGCCTGCAAATCAGCCCCTAAGTATATATAACGTACAATAGCTAAAAGGAAAAGAGAATTCAGCATGCAATTCACAGCATGCAACATTAAAATCAGTTCTCACTGGATGAAAAAGTAAGAAACTTCTCTAATTTGTGCACACATTATAAAAATTGGCTGCAAGATCATTAAATAAGCTTGAACAATGCCAATTGGAAGTTTGTCTTCACCTTATTAAATGAGAAAAGGGGTGCCACAAGGGGCACTGAGAATTGATTACCCCTCATTACTTCGACTCTTGAAAAAGGGATTGAACAGTTATGGTCACATACAATGAAGCATACAGCTCAACATTTTACAAACACATAGACAGTGTGTGATGTTCATAAATCAAGAAAAGGCAAAAATAGCCCAGAACACAGAAAAATAGAGAAAATATAATTTTAATCATATAAGTGTTAAAAAGGCTAAAAAGCAAAAAAGCAATACTTACATGAAGTGTCAACCATAGTCGCAAATTAAAGCTGTGTCTAACTATTACGCCAGACTATAAAACGAAGAAAGGCAAAAGAAAGAGAGGGATCAGTATATCAATACACCCTATACTCCTAAAAATAATTACATACAACGCCTGCAATTAGACATTGTTTGAGATGTAAGTTGTCGACACATTTCGGCCAGCTGATAGATAGGACATTTTCTCAAGTGTCCATGCATAAAATGGTGTAATGGCGATCTTCAGGACAGGTGATTTCTTCACAATAGGCCTTATATACGATGTAGATAGGACATCATAAATCTAGAAAAATATATACAATTAATTAACTTGTAGAACACAGTGAAACCATTAATAGGCTATTTAGCAGATTAGTTTTACAATCAATAGGTCTCTAAGTTATATCAATGAAACATTACATTGTGATGTTGTAGACAAAGCACTGGCAACCAAGAACCTAACTAAATAGTGGTTCTATTGTAAAATATACATAAAATCAACAGACATAACAAAATGTGACATATAATAACGTTCAATCTCTTACTTGTTTACACTAGGTCGAGTGTGATATGAACGGTTGAAAAATCAGCCGTCTGGCAACATGCAGAGCTAACGTCTGAAGACACGTGGGCTCAATGGATTATGGATTCTGTGGCAAAGAGCACCTGGTCCTATTCATCAGGGTTAATTCAATATTCAATATTAATGTCGATACAAAATGATTATTTACTTAATAATACTTAATAGGTAGGTTCAAAACCCAAAATAACAGAAAGACCCATGTCTGTGATCCATATGAATTACATTAGGTTTATGGAACACCCTAGGTGGGTTGACGTAATATGCAAGACTTACTATTAGTATTGGGGTATGCTAGTGGTTCATTCCTGCATATGCTGATAATTGTTTTATCCATCCCTCTCCTCTCTTTTGCCTTTCTTTGTTTTCTAGTCTGGCGTAATAGTTAGACACAGCTTGTATTTGCGCCTATGGTTGACACTTGATGTATGTATTGCTTTTTTGCTTTTTAGCCTTTTTAACACATATGATTACAATTATATTTTCTCTATTTTTCTCTGTTCTGGGCTATTTTTGCCTTTTCTCGATTCATGAACATCACGCACTGTCTATTTGTTTGTAAAATGTTGAGCTGTATGCTTCATTGTATGTGACCATAACTGTTCAATCCCTTTTCCAAGAGTAGAAGTAGTGAGGGGTAATCAATTCTCAGTGCCGCTTGTGGCACCCCTTTTCTCATACGGTCCTGCATCCCTTTTTGAGAATTGTTCCCCCAACAATAACAAATTTGGGATTTTGCCCTTTTTTCTATTACATTCACCTTATTAAAGACAAACGGCATCAGCAAATTCTTGTACAATTACAGAAAGCATTTGACAGGCGATAAGTCCCTTATACTCAATCCAATATCGGAAGAGGTTATGGTAAAATACATCACTAAAAATAATTTTGCACCGTATGATGACAATGACAGAGAATAACTCCATTATTATGGACAACTAGCTGAGAAGGCTTTGATTAAATAGACATGTTAATGTCTATTTCTACAGCAGTCTGTTTATACGGTCATGAGTCAATTAAGCGCGGGGCCGTGAGGGTGGACTACACGCTGCAATATAATCTGGTGCCCCTTGTCCCTAGTGGTGAGTTTTCCCTCAGGGACATAGTTACAAGGCAGGTGGGTGATTCTAAGTCCAATTTGTATTGTATATTTGCTACTAAATTACTACGATGTCTACTTGGTAAGTATGTGATCAATTCATTAGCCCAAGTAATCATGCGATGTTGAAGATCAGGTTTGACATGATTTTGCAAACTTGCCATGTGCCTTTATTGAGTAGGGCTAAACCATTTGTACAAGGCAACCAAATTAAATTGACCGAGGTAAACATTTCAAAAATTGGTGAGAGTATAGAAAAGCTGGGTTAGGAACCGCATGATCTATATACCCACTGTAACAGACAATTAACATTCCTGTTGCGGATGATATGGCTGAGCATAAATGGGTCGGTCGTGTTTTTCTTCAGAATGGAACTGGATTTAAGCCATTTGATGTCAGGATACACAGGCCAGCATTCGACATGACATCGCTCTAACATTACCCCAACAGCCAATAGAGTCGGCCACTGTGAAAACAAGATACAAGAATTTGGCTGGGGCAATATAAAAGCAGTGCTCAAACTGCTAATTGGAAATTGGTATTTAAACTTATCAAAACCAATGACTCACACACAATAATGCTGGTAAAAATTCCTAACTGCAACCTATTGGGACTGTATATGCAATATTCAAACGGCCATCAGCCCTATTCGAGTAGAGACATGTATAAGTGACATGATGAGCAGTGCCAACATTGCTTTAAGAATGAAGGGACTGAAATCGTCCCGAGCTCCAATGCCGGATGGCCTGCCTAATGTCCTCCTGAAAGCTAATCCGCAGTTCTGGGCAGAGGTCCTTCACATAATGTTCATAGAAATATTGGGTGGTGGCAATATTACAGATAGCTGGTGATTATCAATTTTGACTCCTGTTCACAAAAAAGAATCACATTATGATCCACTGAATTATTGCTTGCTAGCAATTCTAGATTCCAGTGGTAAAGTATTTGCCACAGTATTATCAAAGTTACTGGAAGAATGGGCAGGTAAACACCATATCCTACAGCCTCAACAACTCTCCTTTAGGAGAAGATGCGCCATAGTATTAGCCATGTGGGCCCTGCAGTTGGTATTTGTGGACATCTATCATGGAATAGATTGGGCTCTGTACATCTGTTTTGTTGACTATTCAGCAGCATTTGATTCAGTAGATCGAGAACGCCCCTGGAAAAAACTTGCCGCTTGGTGGATTGATCCACATCTGCTATATCTCATACTTCTTCTACATACTGAAACATTTGTGGCAGTACGAGTTTCTCAGGAGGGTGCCATAACCTAACCAGTCAACACTAATAGAGGACTGTAGCAGAAGTGTGTCTTAGCATCCCTGTTTTTCAACCTCTTTATGGAGGACATGGGGAGGTCTTTGGCTCAATGTGGGAATCATCAGCCTCATTTGGGGGGGTGTCCCTATCTCTTGGATAGGTTACGCAGATGATATTGTAAAACTGGTTCCCACACCCCAGGGTTTACAACACCCTTTGAATGCCCTTGTGCTGCATGCTAAAGAAAACAGCATGAAAATTAATCTGCAAACGACCAAGATATTACAAGTGCAGCGCAAGGGGAAAAAGCGGAAGAGTTATATTTGGTGGCTAGATGGCATCACGCTGAAACAAGTTAAACATTATATATATTTGGGATGTCTATTCCCCTGGAATTACATTTTTGACCATTGTTGGGGACCCAATGATCACTAAGGTAATCAACAAGTAGCAGGTGTTGAGAAACTTTATAAAAAAACTAAAACTGGGGGCGGTGAGCCTGCAGAGTCTATACCAAATCTTCCATTCCAACCTTTGTGTACGTTATTTAAGCCATGATGGGAGTCAGCACCAAATGGCTGAACAAAATTGAGGGTAAACTCCTGAGGTCGATTCCCAAAAACAGTCTCTGTTGAAGTCTTAAGAATGGAGCTGGGGCTGACTTCACTTGCCACCCCTTGGAAAATGAACTGCACGTGATTAGCCATGAACATATTGGAGCAATGGATGGGTGCAACTTCTCATTCATTGTTGTTGTTATTGGGGGCACATCCTAAGTTTAGATCTGGCAAAACAGCCAATCGAAATTTGATGAATGTGGTTTCTAAACATTTAAATGAAATTGGCCTTCAGGTAGAGGATATGGCTGTACCAGGTATATTTCTGTTTGAAGTGAGCAAGCATTCACTGTTGTGGAATCATGTTATGCCCATTGATAAATTGACTGCGTAAATTACATTCTGAGTTAATTAAGCAGGGATTTCCTTGGCGCAAACCCTGCAGTTATCTCACTAAATATTGTAGTTTACCTTTACAGCAATGTGTGCTGCATTTAAGGCTGAATATACTGCCCGCACGTGAAGTGATAGGGGCTTGGAATAAGGAACCCAGGGAACTGAGATTGAGTTGTATATATGGGGTTGAGGTTGAATCTAGTAGGCATATTTTGACTGAATGTGCTGGTTTAAAAAATGTTATATGTTAAGGGTTATGATCGATTCACGGCAAAGTGTGGGGGTTATCAATCTGACCAGTTTTGGTCTATGCTTTACTTTGAGGAACCCCTGACGGTGGTAGCTGCAGCATTTCATATTTGGACCATAGTGAAAACTAGGCTGGTTTAAATGTGGACAAGGGTTTGAGTGTCTGAATGTTATCTGCTTGTGCAATTACAAATGTTATGTTTCATTTGAATGAATTATTATGTTTCAAATGTAAGGCACTTTCTTATATTTAGATGATGTGTTTTGTTTTAAGGCTGCATTAAGGCTGTTTATATTATGATGTTTGTAATGACATATGTTAAATGTTATGTAATGCAAAAGGGTTGAATTAGCCAAATGCATGAACACATTATAAAAAACAAAATATAGTGTTGGCTTGTAGGAGACTTATGATGGTAACTAGGTCAGTGCAGTCTTTGGTGAAGGAGGTGTGTCGTTTCTGTGGTCTACAGATGAGGCAGAAGGAGACTGTGTTCATCGAGGAGAATGATAAGTGGCAGGAGAGGGTTTCAAAGTAACCAACAGTGGATGTGTCCAATCTGGTGCTTGATTGTGAAGCCTCCACCTGCCTTGTTCTCCCAGTCTCTATATTGCATATTATAGCTTTTGAGGATGAGGATGTCTCGAATGTGGGTGAAAGGGATGTCATCCAAGTCTCATTATTAATGAAAGCACCCAAGTCATGGACATCGATGAGGTCTAAGATGTATATCTAATGATTGATTGCAGAGTGGACTTTAGTGTGCACCATTGTTCATGTTGTGGCGGTGATGGAGTGCTGATGGGTTTGAAGGGCATGAGAGTTAAGTTGCTGTGATGCAGTACCCATGATGATGGTGGTGGACCATGCGCTAGCATTGTCCAGTGATGTTGGGTGTGGCCTTTTGGAGACAGAGAGAGAGAGAGACGTATAATGTTATTTGATTACCTGAGGTTTGGTGGGCAGGGGTTGGTGTCCTTGTTCTTCCTGGCCCAAACATGTCCAAACAGGAGTGTCTATTGTGCTCTTTTGCTGTAAGCTAAGAATGACAGGTGAGGAACACCATAGTGTGAGGTCAGATGTAGCATAGTGTGTAGAGTTAGTTGCTGTAAGGTGTGAGGAGCGGGGTCACATAGCCTGCTTCCTCTGTGCAGGGCTGCGCTTGCAGCTTCTCACAAACTGCAAAAGAAAAGAGGGTGTAGGTGAGCTTAAGAATGGAAAGATGGGGGTATAGTTAAGTTGCTGTGATGCAGTACCCATGATGATGGTGGTGGACCATGTGGCTAGAATTGTCCAGTGATGTTGGGCGTGGCCTTTTGGAGAGAGAGAGAGAGTGAGAGAGAGAGAGACGTATATTGTTATTTGATTACCTGAGGTTTGGTGGGCAGGGGTTGGTGTCCTTGTTCTTCCTGGCCCAAACATGTCAAAACAGGAGTGTCTATTGAATCTGTTGCTGTAAGCTAAGAATGACAGGTGAGGAACACCATAGTGTGAGGTCAGATGTAGCATAGTGTGTAGAGTTAGTTGCTGTAAGGTGTCACATAGCTTGCTTCCTCTGTGCAGGGCTGCGCTTGCAGCTTCTCACAAACTGCAAAAGAAAAGAGGCTGTAGGTAAGCTTAAGAATGGAAAGATGGGGGTATAGTTAAAACAGTAGTGCCCAAAAATAGGCACTGATCATTTGCAGTGATTAGAGGGTGGGGAAAAGGTCACTTGACCTTGATCCATTTGTAAAAGCTCATCAACTCCATATAAAAAAAAGAGTCTGGAAACCAGCTTAATTAGGGATTAAAAGGGACAGGTTTAACAAACAAGTATTAGCAGTGATTAGAAGGTGGGGTAGAGTTCATGTGAGCAAGATCCACTTGCACCAGTTCACTAATTGAAACCCTTGTTTTACCATTACAATATGTTTTTCATAAGTAAGTATAATTTTATATTTCATCCTGCATTCTTCATAATAACTTGATGCAGCTTCTACCATACTTAAATTGAAATATGACAGCAATATGAGCCTGGTCTTATGTACGCAAATATGACAGCTTTGTATGTAGATAATATAGATATACTCTTTTTCTTTTGATTAGGACATAGCCAGCATTATGATCACTGCTTAAATATTATTAATCTTTGTGATGACACTGACAAACTCATTACATTGCTTTGATAAATGGGTAAATTGTATATTGAATCTGTGCATTTAAATAATTCCTTTTTTAAATGTTATCATAAGGTAATAATATTCATGTCATTTCAGAGTGAATTTAATTTCAAAGTGAATCTAAGACATTGAACATTATGAATTATGTAACCAGGCCCTGATATGGAAGTGGTTGGGGGCATTGGAATGCTTTCCGGCATTCTCCACCACCCATGCTGTTGGTGGAAATCTGCCCACTTCACAAGTTGAATAATGTATTGTTGAACGGTAGGTAATTCATCGTGGCATATGGCTGATATTAAACTGTAATGAATGATTGGCAGATTTAGAAACAAAATAATTGTCACTGCTGATGGTATATGGATTATTTTGTATATGATTCTTTTTTACACTCACATTATTATGAAAAACATACGTATGTACTTAAACTTACAAAATAAAAATAAAAACGATAGGATGTCAGGTTTTGTTGATATTAATCTTTAAATTGTAGTCAGTCAAATTAAGCAGCAGATTATGTTTGTTTGATGCGATGATTTTCTCCAAGCCAATCAGTCCTTTCAGGTCTGTTCTGCACAGAGTCTGAAAACAGATTTCAAAAAGCTCTCTACAACCACATCAATGCTGGAGTCTTCTATGTAGGGTGGATAAGCCGTATTTAATACAACTGGGCTTCTAACAGCCAATCCTGATCTTGTATGCTCATAGTGTCTAATGTTAAACTCCATTATCCAGCTACTTGGCTGAAAGGTAAACCATAATTGCTGATCCTAAGAGCACGGTTGCAATGAAAACAAAATGTTGTTGACATTTTGAACAGGGTTTAAAAGAAAACAATAATGGGTGCTTTTCAAGCATGTTAATGGTCTAGTCATTTTTTCCATATGAAATTGACTTTCAAATAGATAAAAAAAAAGTATTACCTTTTAACCTGACTATCCAAAAGAATGCAGCATGCCTTTTCCATTGCTCAAGGGCACTTTCTCTGGCTAATTTAAACAGATTTTGAAGCAGTGCTAAAACATACGTTGTTGATAGGCAGTATGTCTAGTACTTTCAGAGATTTAAAACATGACTTCCATTATTTCTATGTGATTTTTTTTCAATTGCTAAGTGCATTAGCAGTGAACAACGAATTACAATTTCATAAAATGTACACTTTAATATGGTACTTCTGATAAACGTATTTGTTTACTTGACTGTGCTTAGCATCCTTCAATGTTACAAAGGACACAGTAGGCTGCAGGGCCTGTGTATGTGTGTGCCATACAAATTATACGTTCAAAGCTCTACATCTGTATGTTCACTTGTTTAGCCGTGCATATCTGTTCTTTTAAATTCAAGATATGGGTAGCATAGCATTGGGATTTGCAGTGGATAGCATGTTAGTCAGCAGCCCCCAACCAACTTTTGAAGTACTGGCGTGTTACATTTGCAATATATTTATACTTTTGTGAGATTCGCTCATTTTATGATTCCTTACTGGGAAGGATCACAAACCATGAATGTTGATTTACTTTTCTTGAATATCATGCAATAAGCTAGTCATGTACAAGGGGACCACACAAGCAGGAAGTCACATCAAAGAATGTCCGGTTTCTTCACATTAATGGTTGTTGTGCTGTGCTGTCTCTTGTGTACTCTACTGGACCATCCACTGAACACAGACAGAGGACTTTGGTGTGTTTTTCCTCCTGATGGAGCTCCCAAGCTGGGTCACTGTGCATACCTCTGCAGCACACATAGCATTAGGGATTAGTTTCACAAATCAACCGCAATTGGTCATAATATATCAAGGAAGTTCAGTCTACATCTCTAATTGAGAATGCTTATCTCTGTGCTAAGTGAATACTTTTTTACTGACACTATTATTGTCTATTTTAATGCATAAATTATGCCCAAGAATACACAGTAGTACATAGTGAAATACCCCTCTGATTCTGTCAGTGCACATTTTAAATCTACCCTGCTCATCCTGGAATCAAACATATAAGATGTTTCATACAACAGTAGAATATCTCTAAACCTCAAGGGTATGGTAAAATCTTACTTTATTCAGTTACAAAAGAATAACAAAGCGACAATAACAAAGGATCAGAGCAGCTCTGTAAATGTTACATTCATGTCCTCACCTTGATGATTTTAGAGCTAGTGAGTACCATTCATGGTTGTTTTCACAGTGAGTGTACATTGAGATGGTTTACGACTGAAGTATTCACTCCAAATAAGCACAGAAAACGACAGTACTGAGTTGTACAAATTGATTTCTGTTTACAAATTATAAAAAAACACCTCTGAAACAAAGAAAGACAGAAACGAACTGCAGATGTATTGCATGTATAATGTCAAACATGTACGGATTATGATAGAAACATGTCAGAAATGTATATGTACATGTGATATGTGTGCAAGTACTGATCATTGTTGTAACCAACATTTGACAAACAATTAAGACAATGATTGTTGGTAACTGAACACATAAATGAGCTTTATGAGTTCAATGATTTTTAAATGTTCATGTCAGTCTTTCTTTTGAATGTGAGATTACTTTGCCAGAATATGACTAATGGTTAATTGTCCGTATTTGTTTGGTGTATATGTCTTGTGCAGAGGGACTCATTCCTTTGTATTGTCTCTTTTTATACTGTTGTAACTTGAATAAAGTAAGATTTTAACATACCCTTGATATTATGAGATTCCCTACTGAAATATGAAACATGTAACATATTTTAAATGATCAGAAATGTATAACACATCCATGCCCGGTCTCTTATAGGTGAAAACCAAACACAAATGAAGACTTCCTAAATTAAACATTTCAGTAGCACTAGAATAATGCATTGCTTAATGCATGATTTGTGCTTCACACCAGATGCATCCCCAAGGGCACATTTATGAAAAACAAAAACCTGCTCACTTAAGAGACAGCACTTCACAAGGGGCATCAATTTTCGTATATACCAGGAACCCTCATGCGACCTGGCCCAAAGACCGAGTTTTCAATAAATTTAAATTAACATCATGAAATGCTGAAAACTCAGACCTTTCAAATCATGGAACTGGCTATCCAAAAATCAGAATTGCCCAAGTGTGTCAGAAATGTGAACAGGCAATCAAGGGAACATGGGCGGTGCCAATGAAATATTAATTTTAAAGTTACAAATGTCACAGGAATTATAATCTGATTTTATAGAATGTTGCCATGTCTTCCAATGCAGCACCTTTCTGCTGCACACACAGAAATGCTCATTGTAAATGTTGCACCAAACAAGGACTTGTATACGTGATATATAAAAAGATGGGAATACATTACTGTGTAAATACTTAAAAAATCATATATAGTCTTAAGATGGTTTGGTTTATTGTTTATTTTTGTAATTGACCACAAGTTAAAACTCTGTATCAGCTCTGCATGAATGGTAAAATGTAGGGTGGATAAGCTGTCCCACAATATTTGCCTTGGTTCATCTGGGAAAAGAAAAGACATAAAAAGTAACATCTGCATCACAATTCCAGAGTTTATGGGATCCCCACACATGTGAATTCATCTAAGGCAGAAGACATTCACATAAATACAGGTGATGATTCCCCAAAACACAAATCTATGGTGTGATGGGTTATAATCATCAGGCATGTTCTCCTGAGGCCGAACTTCAGACAAAAAGTATTGCAACTAGTGTGTCCCTTTTAAACTTTGTTTCCTCATAAAACTTGACTAGATGGTCAACCAAATGGAAATTAGAAGTGTGTGTTAGCAGACCCATATTAATAATTAACTGGAAGGCATAGTAGCATCGTGGTTTTACTATCCCAAGAAAACAAAACCTAACACTCTAATTTTGCATAAGAAAGTAACGTGCATTAAAAGTAACATTATCATTGCATTTAAAAATGTTTTTTGAGATAAATCCACAATCAAATTACTAATAATCTAGACAAGGGTGTTTTCTTATCAAGGTTATCCCTCTATCTAATCATTCTAAGTTTGAATGTCCTACTATTATTTTTATTTAACAAACATTAATATTGATCACTGTTTAAAAATGCACTCCACAAATGCATGTCACATATCCAGACGTGTGTGTGGACAAAAACATTACACAAATCAATGTGTTATCAACATGTCATGTTGCTTCAAAAAATATAACAGAAAAATTGATTGAGAATGTAATATTACTCCAAGCAAATCGGCACCCACCTTTTTCAGATTCCGACATATGAACATCCAATGCAGATCAAGAGGGGCGATCGGGAGGTGTGTTATTCTAGTAGTGTTCACAGTTACATAAGCCAATGGAAGAACTTGACCAATCAAAAATTGTGACACAATCATGAGAAAGAACAGGAATATGATGATAATAATAAACAGCAACACACTGGGGAGGGAGAGCTGACTCTTGAATCAAAAGCTGCAGAGAAGTGATGGGACCGGGATGAGCTCTGAAACTTGACATTGGGCCTCATCACGAGTTTGGCAGTAACCCTTAAATGCGGCGGTAGCGCTATTACCGCCGCATTTAAGGGTCCGCCAAATCACGGGTTTGGCAGATGTCCCCCCCTCAGAAATTTCACGCTCATACTGCTGGTGGGAAATCCGCCAGCGGTAAGAGTGTAAAAATTCCCCAGTGAGCCCAATGGGGAATTCCCGAATGGGCTCAGTGGGCAATGGGCAATACCCGTTCCGCCAAACCCGTGATCCGGCGCTATTAGCACCGGGGGGTTTGGCGGTAGGGTTATTAACGCTGGTGCTATTAGAGCCGGCGTTACCGCCCAACTCGTGATGAGGCCCATTATCTGGAGAACTGTTCCCTAGCCATGAGGGGAATGCTACCTGGTGTGAACTTTCTTACCAAGAGGGAGGAGATGTTGATAGGATGTTCAATTGACAACTCTTAAAGAATGTAATGTTTCAAAGTGAGTATGATAGCTCTATATTAAGACATGCTCAAAAGCAGAAGTTAGACAGTTAAGTAAATGTTTGGAGGAGATCAGTGAATGGATGGCTGCACCTTGCAAAAGCAAAGTTTGGTTTGGAGACTTACAGGTGATGGAAAGTCAGTACTTAGAGTTCAAGGAAAAGTTTAAATTGTTAAGATTTACACTGAATTCAAACCTATCCTTTGTGTGATTTATTAATAATTTGCTGAACATGGCTAACTTTCATCTCATTAAATTTGGAACAGTGAAAACATTTGATCTAGAATGTTCGTTTTCTTGTGCAATTACTGGTGATGTCATGTATTGACTTTGAAAATGCTTTGTTAGTGGGTTTGCCGGAAATTGCATTGGTCCCATTGAGGGCAGTATTCAATGCTGCAGCCCAGCTGATTGTAGAGTAGAGAAGATATGATCATGTAACACCAATTTCGAAACATCCACATTGGTAGCCTATTGATCAGAAGATTATAAATAAATTCCTCAGTATTACACACAAAGCACTTTATTCTAAGGCTCGTACTTACGTGGCAGAAAAGCTGAAAATCTCTGGAGGATAGAGGGATGAGGAGCGGTGAAGTGCTATTGTTGTAATGCCTAAATTAGTGAGGATGATCAATTGCATTGCTAGTTTAGGAACTGTCAGTTATTCTAATTGATGTTATTAATGTTTATTGGATAAATGAATATTATGTTTTCACTGAAATTTGTGTACAATGCTCTGATACAACTTGTTAGTCTAGGTTGCGATATATAAAATCTATACATAAAAAATCATTCAAATAAAACACTCCAAATTTGTTTAGATACACACCCTAGAACCATTACCATGCTAAGTCCCTGGGGTGCAAGGGAATTGGTGAGATGATTTTCACTATGGGTCAATCATTTTAAGCAGAACCTTTCCATACTTTGCATTCTTGCTGCATGTAAGATGAGATGTCATTTCAACCCAAACCAAAAACACCATTCTGAGCTATGTGTGCAGTGAAAAACGGAAAGCACCTCTGTGCAGCCTAAGCACACATTTTTGAAAATCAAAGTCATCTTCAATTGTACTCTAACCCATGCTCACAGAAATATTCAACATTGGGCTATGGTTAGAATGTGATTGCATTATAGCCTAATAATGAAAGGTTTGATACCTATTTGATCTGTAAAATGCATACATATTTTAAAACTATTTGGAATTGAGAGGGAGCTTTGTGTGTAACTTGCAGTCCAATTGCAAATGCTGCTAGTCTAAATTCCATTCATCCCTCACTCTTGATTTAACCATGAGATAACAGGAATTCTGCACCAATGGTACTCAATTTGTGAAATAACGTAGAATCATGCTTGTATTAGGAAATCATACAATTGTTTTCCAATACTGAATGGGTGAACCAAGTTCCTGTGCATTATATTACATGGACGCGTTAGCGTCCATGTAGTTATGGTTAAGTTGGTGTTTCCATAGGAAGAGCACTTTTTGGGTGGCTTATAACTTCGCTCCCTCTGGACGAATCCTCACCAAACTTAGCAAAGAATGTATATGGTCCACTCTGAATTTCTCTGCAAAGTTTGGAGAGGTTTGGTCCAGGGGGGGCAAAGTTATAGGGGGGGTCCCAAAACTTTAGTTTTTTCCTTTAGACATAATGGGAAAAAACTTTGCGCACGGCTACAGCCCGAACTGCTGGACGGATTTACACCAAATGTGCGGCAGGAGCGGCGGCTTGGTCCAGAAAGCGTGCTTTTGCAAATTTGGTGTAAATCCGTCCAGTAGTTTTTTAAAAAATGACCAAAATGTAAGGCAACAAAAATTAGTGATATCTGTGTTCGCTTCGCGGATGGACTTCCCTGTTCGCTCCGCGGACAGCACCCCGATTGGCCGAGCGGCTGGCGTCATGTCACGGCATGGGGCGTGGAGCGCATCAGATTTTCGATGGCGCCTGACATCTTGCATTCGCGGACGACCGCGGACAGCGAGGTGAAACTTGAATTAAAAATTGTATTTAGTGGCGTGTGTTGGTGTGTAAGAGTGTTTGGGGAGGGTGGGGGAGTATGAGATAGGTTCAATGTTGTATTTTTTTTATATCCTAGACGCTTTTGTTGTGTTCGATTTGTCTGCGGACAACACGGCTGTTCTGGAATGTTCGTAAATAAAGAGAATGAATTCGGTGTGAAGTTGAAAGTGTTCTAAGAACACTTGTGGGGTCCTGGAATGTTAGCAGGGGGTATCCTGGAGACATTGGCCCTCATTACGACCCTGGCGGAAAGTGACTGACCGGACCGCAACAGCGTAAATAGCGTTTCCGCCATTGCACGAAGGAGCAAAGAGCGGTCCATTCCGACCCATCGGGCACGAGCACCACGCCATGGCGGAAGTGCAAAGTCCGCGATGGCGCAAATGGCCCCAAAACGGCCCACACCGCCGCCGTACGTCGCCCTAGGTGCAATACCGCCACCCATCACAGCGGACACCGCAGAGTGCGCCTACCGGAAAGTACGGTGACCGGAAATATACGGAAACGGAAGCAAAAACATGGGCCCGGAACGGGAAACAACCCGCCGTACACCTATAAAACCACTAAAACCACACTACCACTAAAAACACAACCCTGAGACACACCCCAACCCGTCATCCACCCTAGCGAAACCAAGTAAAATGGGAAAAGCAGCGAAGAAAGCGTGCGACCGCAAGCGGCAGGTCCACTTCTCCCGCGAGGAACTCACCGTGCTAACAGAGACCCTCCAGGAGAATGGTGCCGTCGTCCTCTCCACGCAAATGACCAGGACGGCACTTGCGAACAAGAAGGCCATATGGGCTCTGGTAGCACAGCGGGTAAGCGCGGTGGGGACCGCACCCCGCACACCACAACAATGCCGAAAGCGGTGGGACGACCTGCGGATACGCGTCCGCAGCATACTCTCTGCCAACCGCAACATTGCCACAGCCACCGGGGGAGGTCCTGAATCACCCATCAAGTTGACCCCCCGGGAAGAAATCTGTGCCTCCACCATCGGAATGGAGAGCATTGAGGGAGTCGGAGGGATGGAGAAAGGAGTGCAGACATCAGAAGAATCAGGTAGGTGGGCCAGATAAAATAATGCTAAAACCACAATGTCCAATCATGTGAAGTACCATGTGTCCACATAGTGCAACAGGAACACATGTCCAGGAGAACGTCCACACACATCGCCCTCATAGCGCACCTTAAAACCACAATAAATACATAAATAATTAAAACCCCCTAAAACACCCACCACACGTCCAGCAGGCACACCCTAACTGCAGGCTGCCAAACAACTGCACCCTCACCCCACACACAAATGAAAGCACCACTAAGGCCCCGACCCAAATCACCCTCATGTACCACCCCAATGCATGTGATACAATGCCATTCCAATACCCACAGACCCATTAATAACCCTCGCCCTCCTTTACTCCACCACAGGGTCCGATCCAAACGACGAGCATCAGGACACCCCTACCAGCACACCTGCAAAGAGGGCCAAGACCAACGGCCAAAGACCCTCCACCTCAGCTGCACGCATCAAGACACGGCAGCAGCACAAATCAGGTGGCAGCACAGAGGAGGGAACATCAACAGGCACCCCAGCAGCCAGCATGCCCACTACACCACCACCACAGGTCCCCCCAACGGATGCCACAGAAGGCACTGGCTCTGGTGGCAGCAGCACCATAGGTGACACCCCAATGATGGCAGCATGCTCCGACACGGAAGACGGAGATGTCGAAGTCAGATCCATCCATGACCTGTCCCAATCCCCCTGTCTGTCCCATCCCGTACAACATGAGAATACCACGCAGGGGCACCCACAAGACGACGACTGGCCATCCCCCCCAAGCCCTGTGGCAAGGCAACATGAGGTCAACAGCCCCTCTGTGACCCCCCCGCAAATGGCCATGGCCCAGCAGAGGCAACAGTCCCTCGACAAGTTAATCGGGCAACAGCAGCAACTGGCCACGCTCCTCAAGGACCATGCCGATGAATGTGGGGGCACTAAGGCAGACATAGAAACAGCAACTGAGACACTTAGGGCAGAAATGGAGAGAAGTACAGAGACACTAAGGGCACAAATGGAGAGTAGCACCGAGAGCCTGAGAGTACAAATGGAGAGAAGCACCGAGAGCCTGAGGGGGGAACTGCATGCGACGTCCAAAGACGTATGTGCCGAACTTGCCGCAGTGCGCCGTGTGCTCACTGAGCTCTCACAAACCCTTAGGGACATGCATGGACGTGAGCAGGCAGAGACATCATCCGTTGCAAGTTCCGTCCAGGGCAGCCCCCAACGTAGATCTGGGAGGAACCTGCGCTCCACAGGCAGGGGTGCCCCTGATACCCGCAGAGGGGGCTTGCAATAGCGACAGCCCACTGACAATGAGCATCTTTGGACACTGGTGTTCGGGGGGGAGGTAGGAGGGTGGAGGGGGTGTGTTGGGCTCACTTGGGTGGCGGGTCGATAGGGTGTTCACCATGATATCACATATGCCATAAACAAGTGCACGATCAACCAATGAGATGTGTCGACGATGATCATTATGTACTAGGCCATCCTAGGCGTATAGTCCATATTGTGCATGTACCAGACACACACAGTGCCACGAGTCCCGTGTCCATGTATCAGCCACCAGGCGTGAGTGCTAGAAGCATGCATCAATGACATGCTGACGAATGTCACGGCCCTCCGGCGCCTCGCAGACTCCTTGAGGTGCTGCCACATCCCCACCCTCATCATGACCATCATCAGGTGCTTGCAGTTCTGCGTCTGGGGGCATGGGCACATTTCTACGTACGCACATGTTGTGGAGCATGACACATGCCATCACCATCTTTGCAACCTTCTCATGGCGGTACAGGAGTGCCCCGCCAGACCTGCTGAGGCAGCGGAAACGAGTCTTCAGTAGGCCGAATGCCTGTTCAATGACTACACGGGTACGTGAGTGGGCATGGTTGTAGTCCTCCTCATGCTGGTCCCGTGGGTTCCGGACTGGTGTGAGGAGCCATCTCTTCAGTGGATACCCAGCATCACCTGTATGTGGACGATAAACGTATGATGTGGGATGCCATTGCTACGTACGCACCCCCCCCCCTTCCTGCCAGGTCATTGCCGCATCACATACCCCACATCATCATGCATGAAAAGAGACTCACCGAGTAGCCAGGATCTGTTCCCTGCGTGTCGCTCCATGTAGCGTGGTATAGTAGAGTTCCTCAAGACCATAGAATCATGGGTTGATCCAGGGAATCTGGCACAACAATGTGTAATGATCCTGTTGGAGTCACACACCATCTGTGCATTCAGGGAATGATATTGTTTTCGGTTGCGGTACTGGGCCTCCATGGCATGTGGGACGACCAATTCCACATGGGTGCAGTCGATGGCACCAATGCAACCCGGTATGCCGGCAAGTGCATGGAATCCCACTTTGGTGTTGGTAATGTCCTGCTCCGAGCGTGGTAGAGAGATGTAGTCGTCTGCGTGCTTCAGGAGGGCATCGAGCACTTGCAATGGTGTCCGTGAGAACAGTGGCTGTGATATGCCATGCAACTGTCCGACTGTGTGCTGGTAGGTGCCTGTGGCCAGGAAGTGGAGTACAGACACCACCTTCAGTAGGGGTGGGATGGCGGTTGGGCTGTCTATCATGCTGACAAGGTCAGCCTGTGTCATGTCCACTATTGCGGCTATGGTGTTCCGGTCCAAACGGTAGAGGGCGTGGATCTGCTCATCAGTGAGGTTGAACGGATGTGCTCGGAGGCGTGGGATTGCGGGCTGCCTGCGTGGTGGTAGTGGCTGTGCTGGCGGCCCTTGCGGGCCCTGCCTTGGCCTCCTCCTCCTCCTGCGTCTCCTCCGTGCGGCCGGTTGTAGTTGGTGTTCGTCTTCTTCTTGGAGTTGGAGTACTTGCAGTGCTATCAGGTCCCCCAGGGCCAACATCGCGAGTCCTGCCGGTAGCATTTCGGAGTGGGTGTGGTTGTGGGAGGAGACTGGGTGTGCACTTTATGTGTTTTCAGGCTGTATGGCCTCCACCTGTGGTGATTCATTCCACCTGTGCAAGCTGCTCTCCCCTTTGGCCGAGCACGTCCCGCACACAACGCTGCTAATCGTGGAACGGCATCTTGCTATTGCAATCATGTATTTGTACCCGATGGCCGTGTAACATTTGTTGATATGTACATTCGGCTATGGTCCCATTGTTTTACATACAATCTTTGCAGTCGCGAACAGACTTGTGATGGGTCAGTGGAACGTAGTACTCGAGTAACGGTGGGCCCTCATGCATCACTGTACAGGGTTGCAACGACGGGCGGGGCGTCCCATTAGTGGGTGATGGCAGTTGACATTTTCACACACAGCTGCACTAGCTGGATTAATTTGTGATTTCAAACGGCCACAGATGCCTTTTCGTACGTGAATGTGGCTCTGTGTACCATGATGGGACAGGGCGTCACACAAGTAGTAGCTGGTCATTCCTTGCGGATGCAGCCCACAATGGTGATATGTGTTTTGGAGTTCATGGACTGATGGCTGTATGGGCTTGGTGATTTAGTTGTGCATTGAATTTCTATTCTGATATGGCCCGTGTAGCGTTCTTCTTTGCGAGTGATGTGGCATATTCCTATTTGGGGAGCGATGTTTTGTGAGGAGATCTGCATTGGGTTCCGGTTTCGGAGTATGGTCGCGTGGTACTGTGCTGGGCGCGTTTGCCTACGGAGCCCAGTGAGGTCAGGGATGGGGGATGCCAATATGACTGTTTGGATGTTGTCATGCTCAGGGGCGGGGGATTGGGTTTTGTGTAACAGACGACGGTCAGCCAGGTGGACTGGTGGAATGTTGTGAGTTTCGTGATATTGCTGGTCACAGGTGCCTGTGTTTGCGTGCGTTTCGGGGGGGGAATGTGGTCATGTCCATTGGAATGGCTTCTGTATTCGTGCCATCTGTGCCCTGCAGCTCCCATTGGCCCCTCTTGTGGATCTTTTGTTCGTTGGCATGCATGGGTGACTTGTACATTTCACTGGTAGCATTGTGACTTCATTGCACCTACGAGGAGTTGTGCTTTGTGGGCAGGGAGCGGTGTACAGGCACTCAGTGGGGCCGTTTACGGTTGATTCGCGATGCCGTACTTCTCACCATGGCGGAATGGTGCTTTCCGCCATGCTTGATGGCGTTAGGTGCATGTCCGCTAGGGTCGGAATTCGCGTACCCTTGCGCCATGGTGGTATTTACGGTTTGGCATGGCGCGCGCGCGCGTACTTGGTGCAGTTAGCGTTGGCGTTCACTACGGTGTCGCTAATGACTTCGTACTTTGCGGTGGCGGGTCATAGTCGCACCGAGCGCTATTCGATGGCGGTATTGCATCTCCGCCATCGTTTTCCGATTTCCGCCAGGGTCGTAATGAGGCCCATTGTGTGTATTGTTCGTTGGCAAGCTGAAAGTGTTCTAAGAACACTCGCGGTGTCCTGAAATGTTCGTACAAAAAGAAAATGGGGGTGTCTTGAGGACGCTGTCCGTATTGTCCTCTGGCAAGTTGAATGTGTTCTAGGACCTTCCTTGTGTCCGAGGACATTAAAATGGTTGCAATGCTTGAATCTATGGGTGTGATATGCTGCGGTGATTGTGGCCAGGGTATAGAATTTTGGGTGCATGGCCATTTGGCCATGTACCCAACACTCTATGGCCTGGCCACAACCACCGCTGCATATCACAGTCATATGCCATGCACCCAAGCATCTATGCCCTGGCTAGAAGTATCGTAGCATATCACAGTCATATGTCATGCACCCAAGAGTCTATGCCCTGGCCACAAGTATAGCAGCATATTAAAACTCATAGTGGCTAAGAACACTCGTGGGGTGTTGTAATGTTCGCAGGGGGTGTCCTGGAGACGTTGTCTGTATTGTTCGTTGGCAAGCTGAAAGTGTTCTAAGAACAGTCGCGGTGTCCTGAAATGTTCGTACACAAAGACAATGGGGGTGTCCTGAGGACAATGTCCGTATTGTCCTCTGGCAAGTTGAATGTGTTCTAGGACCTTTCTTGTGTCCGCGGACATTAAAATGGTTGCAATGCTTGAATCTATGGGTGTGACATAGTCATATGCCATGCACCCAAGAGTCTATGCCCTGGCCAGAAGCTCTACAGCATATCACAGTCATATGCCATGCACCCAAGAGTGTATGCCTTGGCCAGAAGCACCGCAGCATATCACACTCAGAGTGGCTTATAACTTTGGGTCAAAAACAAATTTATAAGGAACAATGTTATAAGCCAGTATGGGTGTGATATGCTGAGATGGTTGTATTTATGATGTTATACTTACTATTTGGTTTAGTAACGGGAGTCCATGTTTTTCTTGTTCATTTCTGTGATAAAAGAAAATAGCATGTTAGTATTAGTATTTTATAAAGAGTTATTACATTGTACAATCAACATTTTTTTCTTTTTTTTTTTACCCTCATATTTAGTCGATGACAAACAAGAGTACTGTGCAATTTGCTCAGTTTCTGTGTTTGTTGCTAAAATCATTGGGTCTGTGGGAGAAAAAAAATCCATGTTGGATTAAAAAAAACCCTTTTTCTGTTATGCTACAGTTTATTTGTTTGTTTGTTTTCAGTGTTTACTTGTTGTTTCTGGCTAATGCTTTATACATTGGATTGTTCCAGTTTTTGGGAGCAGTAAGATATTAGATATTTGTTTGGATATTGTACAGTTTTGGAGCAGTTAGATACCAGTAGGCGTATTCTAACTGTTTATTTTTTTATATAATTTCGTGGTATTGATTTATCTGTTTGAATATTTCTAAATTTTGGGACAGTTAGATACCAATTGGCATATTCTAACTGTCTATTTTTTGATTTATTTGAGTAGTCCTAATTTATCTGTTTAGTTGTTGTAGCATCTTTGGGCAGTTAGATAGCTTTTGGAGTATTGTGACAGTTCATATTTTTTTACTACAAGTGTACTTAAGGTTTAAGTACAGTTGAGTTATCAAATTTTGGTTTTAAGAACATTAAATAAGCATTTGTAAAATTTGCTGGTAATCTCTGCTTTAGAGTAACAGTACTATCATTACATTCAAAGCATCCACATTTCTTTTTTATATATGCAGTGTAGTGTCCTGAGTTGGTTGTGGCTCCTGCGTGGTAGATGAAACCTATTGTTGTGAAGGTTTTCCTACCAAGTGATATTTGACCATGTGTGAATCCAGTCAGCTTGCAGTTGTTTTTGGTACCATCTGCATTGTAACGTAGAAGCATTAGTATTACGTATTTACTATGTGTTTGTATTACTAACGTGGAGCGATTATCTGAATTGCAGGTGGAACATAATCTACCATGGTTTGCATTTTGTACAAGTTGCTGAAATGGAACGGATTCACAATTAGGTATTGATATATACACATAGCGCTCATTGGGGATTTGTTCTTGTGTCACATTGTTGCAGAGAGTGCATGTATGTTTCCACATGTATGAAATCTGGAAGATTTCATTTATAGGTATGTTTTTGTTTTCCAGTACTTGTAGTAAGTACATTAGAAATTCTTGTGGATCTTCCTGTGAGTTTATAGTGAATTTCACCATTCCAGCACAGTAGTCCAATTGTTGTCTTATCCCATAAACACTATACGTGTTGTCTGGATTGTTTGCTGCATTTCTGTGAAGTACTAACATTTGCAAACACAATGGGTCTGCACTGTGTAAGTAAATGTTCTCAACAATTGGTGGTAATTGAAATAGAATATTCATTGCTACATTTGCGTAGCAACTTACACCAACTATGGACCATGTAGTTCTGTATCTGACTGCTTTTTTTGGACTTTGTCTTCCTTCTCTGAAGAAGTAATTGGTTTACTTTCCCTACTTGATTGTTTTTTGATTGTGGTACTTTTAGTTTCCTTTTCTCTTTTTGGAGGATTTGCAGTGACATCCTGTTGCATTTCTGTTTGATTTAGTTTTCTTTTAGAACATTTTCCTTTTTGTGGAACAGGATATGTTTGTAGAATGGGGGTGTATAGTGAACGAAGTCTATTGTCTTCTAAAATGCAAGGAATATCAGTGTTTGTTTTACCTGCATCAAAGTTGATTAGAAATAAACCGTCAAGTGTACGCAAGTGTGATAGTGCTACGAAGGTCATGCCTTCTTTAAAGACTGTGTTACCAATGTCTATCATTGCTTTGTCTAAGGTAAGACCTTGTGATTTATGAATGGTCACTGTGTATGCAAGAGTTATAGAAAATTGTTCTCTGCGTACATACATGTCTTTGAAGAGAAGGAATCGAGCTGTTGAGCATCCTATTCTTTTAACTTCTGAAAGTTAGTCATAGAGAATATTGACAAACTGAATTTTGTTGTCACGTGGGTATGTTTGAAAGCCAACAACTGTACCCAGTGCTCCATTAACTAGTCCTTGGTGTACGTCAAGGTTACGTTTCAGCATTACTCTGCTGTTTAAGGATAATTTTAATATCTTTTCCAAGCCTGCTGTGTTTGAGATTGATTTGTCTAAACTGTTTAGTCTTGCTGTGGCTTGGTCACACATGGGTAGTGTCATTCCATGTACATCTAGTTTGTCTGTGGCGCTAATTTCCATTATTGGTTGCATTTCTTTACTTAACAT
Organism: Ambystoma mexicanum; assembly: GCF_040938575.1. Taxonomy (NCBI): domain Eukaryota; kingdom Metazoa; phylum Chordata; class Amphibia; order Caudata; family Ambystomatidae; genus Ambystoma; species Ambystoma mexicanum. Next base: position 583,668,383 of record NC_090930.1, on the reverse strand, counting down.
GATTTCATTGAATTTGAAACACCTTGCAAGAGTTGGCATTAAGGCCATACAATTGACATTGTTGTGGGCTAATTGTTCCATAACATCTGTAGCACATATATTAACACCATAAAGTGCATGAATGTTTTCAATATTGTTTCTGCTTCTCTAGAAAGTATACCAACTCTGATACCAACAAGATGTTGGCGTAAGTGAGATCTGCAGATTGGCGCATGTTTTGTGTTAATTGTCTGTATTGGAAATGTTGCCAAAGGTTGACATTTCCAATGCTGCCAACAGTTTTACGACAGAGTTTGTGTCCTAATATTTTAAAAATAGGCTCACCTTTTACAGGTGTCAATTGAAGATCTCCGAAAACAATAATATGTTTTCCTGCAAAGAGCTCTTCATAGTTTGTTTTGAGTACTTCCTGTAATCTGAGGTGAATCAAAGACAACATTAGGTTGGACACCATGCTCACTTCATCTATTCGTAGTATTTTCATTTGTTTTAATACTCTGCGTAGTTCCATTGCAGATTCTGCATAAAGTTTGTAATAATCTAATTTGTTTTGGTGTTCTACTGGCAGGAGTAGTAATCGGTGTAAAGTGACACCACCTATGTTGTAGGCAGCTAAGCCTGTGGGGGCAGTGACAATAGCTGACAGTTTGTTGTTTGTGAATTGTTGAAGGAACTTACTGATGATTTTGATTAGGAATGTTTTGCCAGAACAAGCTTCTCAACTGACATACAATAGTATAGGTTTGTAATTTTGACAGGTGCATTCTTTGTTTTCATGTTGTACACCATGTGCAATTTGTTTTGTTACTTCTTGAAAAATGCTACGTTGCTCATTGTTTAGCTTTGATTCTAGTATAGTTAAGTCTTCTTTATCTTCATACTGACACATGGTGTTTTGTACTTCTATCATAGCTAATTCTGCCTCATTTGTTATTAGTGGGTCTCCCAGTAGTTCTTGGCTTCCCGTGACAGATGGTTGACTACTGTCAGGAGTGTCCTTATCTAGTTGGGCCTGGGGTTCTTCTTCGTGTTGCTGTTCATTGTGCAACATTGTTTTGTACTGTGCAAAGTTTACATCATTTATACTGCTTTCATTTCCTTTGAAAGCGTCTTCATATGAGTCATAGTTATCTAGTATTTCTTCTTCTTTTCTCCATGGTTTAAAAAGTTGTAGCAGGGACATGTGATGTACTTCTTTATGTTGAGGGGTCTTTAATGACAATTTGATATGATTAATTAAATTTGGTTTGGTGAGTTTTACTAAGCTGCCTTCACAGTTTGTCACTTTGTATTTATGGTTTTGTTCATCAGGTTTTATATTATTTTTGTATGTGTAGTTTTGTGCTATGTGGTATAGACTCATGGTTTCCAAAGTGGTACTCCTATTTGGGTAGTATGTGTCAAATAAAGTGTTTTTTAAAATGTCTTGGCTGTTGGGATCATGTTTGGTTATTGTTTCTATATCTTCGTATGATTTTAGAACTCTTTTTTCTAGATTTAGCTGGACCAAGACTTAGCCATACTATATTTGCAGATTTACCATACAATGCAGTACCAGTTAATTGATCAGCTGCTTCATAGGATCCACATTCAGCATTTTTATGCCCAAGCTGTATAATTTCTGAGACACTGTTTTATCTGATGACAGGTCATTCCAGAGGTCTTGGAGCTCTGTCTTATCTGATTTGGTTAAGTATGCTGTGACATATCGTGCAACTGCAGTAGAATTGTCTGCAATGTACTGCACGTCTATGTTTGCATTCCATTCCATAAGTAGGCAATGATTGCATTGTAATCATTGATATATTTTTCTTCTTCTTTTCTTTTTATGCAATATGTATTTTTAGGTGACTTACCTTTAACACTATGTCTGACTGAAGACATGAGGTTGTTCACTTGACCTGTATTTGTGACTGGTCTAGGGAAACCAATTCGGCATTTGGTGTAGTATTTCCCTTTGTTTTTGTATTTGCGACAACAATATTTGCCACATTTGTGTCTTTGGAATTGTAAAATGTTTGCATGAAGATCACTATTTGTGGATTCTGATAGAATTTCACAAGTGACATATTTTTCAATAAACTGTAAAACAGTGGCATCACTGTCTTGACCAAATTTAGGAGCATCTTTAATCCATAAAAGCATGTGGATATGTGGTGCTCCTCTGGCTTTGTATTCTTTTCTCCAAAAGAAGTGTTGCACTTCTCCAAGGGGAGGAACAGTTGTGTTACAAATAAAATGTACCATAGCAATGAAGCGATGGTGAAAATATCGTGAAACATTAACAGGATACTGTGAACAAAGTTCTCCAGGTGTTAGTATATCTATGTTTGTTTTGTTTTCGTTTGATATGCATAGGAAAGCATGTAAATCTTCCCATGCATATTCTGCGCAACTTAATGTAACAAACCAAGTGGGTGGGCCAAGGTTTCTGAACATACAACGTACATCTCCATGACGTCGAAACCAGTACTCTTTAGTACCACGCATATTTGCTAATAGATTTGTAAGATTTGCTTGTAAAACCTCATCTTTTTGTTGAACTTTTCGTGATAATTGTGTAGCTGTCATATTTTGAAAGTGTGATCCTGGTTTTAATATGTGTGCAACTCCGTAACATAAAGTTGCTAGTTCACTTTCAAATAGTAGGTGGAATATGTATTCCACATTTTGTCGAAATCTGGGATCTTCAGAATACATTCGTTGAGCGATATTCTGATGCTGATATTTGAATAGGTCTATCATCGTATCTTCCTCCTTTGCCAGTAGGAAAGAGTAGAGGAAAAGCATGTGCTTCTATACTTTTTTCCCATATGCTGATTGGTGATCCTTTTGTTTGACGCATTTGGTACGTTTCCAGTGCATCTTCTATGTTGTCATTAGAGTGCAATGGATGAATTGTATAATGGTCTAAAGTGTTTGATATTGTAGTAGAATCTAGGAGCTCAAATTGACCAGCTTCTTGTGTCTGTTCAATTATTTCACTTGTATCTTGTAAGTTTTCTTCAATATTAACTTCTTTGTAATATTCATTGTTCTCTTTAAGATATTGCAGGGCTTCTCTAACTTTATGTAAATTTACCAGTTGTTGCCAAATGTTTTTGTCTTTTGTAGGTACTCCATTTACCAAGATAATTAAAGATTGCTGCATTGGACGTTGCACTCCGAGAGTGTGCACATTTTCTTTTAGATCTAATGGTAAATACACTACTTTTCCATGAATACCTTTCACTAATTCAGAGGGAGGTAATTTTGCAGTTTTTGGTAGAAGGCGTATTATTGCTTGAAATGGGTGCAGTGTTTGAATTATGATGCGCTCATATAAATTGAGTTGTTGAAGGGGTTTTGGTAGTGGATACAATTCCAAGTTATTTGTGATAGCACGTGAAGGAGTTTGGTTGTTGTCAAGTTTTGTAGTGCAGTAACTGCAAAGTATTATGGGGTCAGTTATTTCGTATTTGTTTTCTGCTATAAGGTAGAGAGCTAATACAAACCATTTAGAATCTTCATAGTCTTCTATTTTGTATGATAGGTCTATAGTTTTTGTGCTACTTTTATATAAAGTTTTGCGGCAACATACACACACGTGGTTTGGTACTTCAGCTGAAGTACTTTCAAATTTTAGTATTTCTTTTTTGTATGTCTGTAGTGAAAGGTTGCCATGTGCAGAATTGTTACGAAGTTGGTTGACAGCTAATTCATCTTGTAAGTGGGTTTCACTTCCAAAATATTTAGTTTGGATATAGTCGATTTCTTCCAGGAGGTCCTTTGCTGTACCATGTAGAAGAATGTTATTTAAATTGGCTAGTACTAAAGCAGGACTTTTAGCATAGTACAGTTTATAAACTAGATTTCTTATACTTGCATGATGTGTTGATATCCTTTTGATATCATGGAAGGGTGTTTTGCAAGTAGGTCCTGAAATGCAGGCCAAGGAATGTCCTTGTAGACCTGTGTACTTGCGTATTGGACAAGCATCCATATTTTGCAGTAGTTTAATTTTGATTTTGTCTTTGCTTTTCACATATTGATTGAGGAATTGGCGTAAAGACTTGAACATTTTTTTGGGAATGTTACACATTGACGTGCATGGCCATTTGTACACTAGATGTTCTGATTCAGTTGAATGGAAGGGTAAATCTACGTTTTCAGGGCATATTTTTGTAAGGAGTTCTCCTTGTTCCATTATGGTATTATTAACTTTTTCATAACTTCGACCACTGCTATGTATGGCAATTGCATTTGTTTACTTTTGTTTGTAGGCTTCTTCATTAAAGTATGGTTCTGTGGTTGTAGTGTGACTCCATTCACCTCCACAGATATTTAAGAAGTTATTTCTGTTGACATTTCGTTTATTGAGAAGTCTTTTTTGTAATTTAGTTATTAGTTTTGTTAGTGGTTTCATTCTGTTTAACACTAAAATAAATAACTTTGTTTTGAGAAGAAGTGCAATGTCTTCAAATGCTTCTAAGATCACTTTCCTACGATAGGTTTGAAGTCTTGAACCTGGTTTCTCTCCTGTTTTCATAAGATTTTGAAGGACTTTGTGACGGAACATTTTGGCTAAAATACGTTTCTTGGTATGCTTACTTTGTACTATATCAAGATTTATAGAAGAAGTTTTATTAGTAGTGATAGTTGATTTTCTGTTAATTGTTTTTTGGGTTGGTTTACTTTTTGATAGAGGAGGGAAAGTTTTTGTACTAGAAACTTCTTCTGTTTACTACATGACTGTATTAGCTGTTGTGTTTCAACTTTTATTTACAAATTCTGCTATAGATGGATGTTTATGTTGGAGACTTTTCTTTTCATTTGCTCTACTTCTGCGTCCCTTTCTACTTACAACCTACTTAGTTTTTTTCTAAAATGAGCAGTTTGCTTCTTAGTTGTTCTTTGTAGTTCCAATTCGGCTGCTTCTTTTCAGGAGAATGGTCTTCACTGCAATTGTAAAGAAAGAAATTATTAATTTGGTTTGTATATAGCACTCTTTTTAATTTAGACATAGATTTTTTAAATTGAAATGCTCATCGCCTTCCTTAAAACCATTAAAACTATTTTATGACTAACTGTAGGAAAGAAAATATCTTCACTATGGCTTGTTAAATTCATAATGTACCACTGTATACCACTATTCCTGCAACTAAGCTTTTCCACATAATAGTGAGTCCATGTCATAGCCTGCTTTTCCACGTAATAGTGAGTGAATGTCATAGCCTGCTTGTCCTATTTAAATGTAAGTAATTATATAAACTAAAAAAAGTAAAACCAAATATGTGTTTGTACAAATATTATTCTTTGAGATTTGATCATAGAGTGTGCATGTAATTTTGTTTGATTATATGTAGTCTATATATTTTATTTGAAAAAGATTAGTTTAACATTATTTGAGTGTGTGTGTGTGTACAAAGAAATTAAACGGTATAAAGGTTTGCAAGTCACAGTTCATTTTAGGATAATGAAAAAATGATTGTAGATTCATTTTACAGATTATACAAGGTAAAAGTCGGTTAGAAAATGTGTTCATGTACTGTATAGAAAATATGCAGACCTGTAGTTTGTGTTCATGCATATGGATATGGACGAAGCTGCAAGTAGAAATCTTGGAGATTTGTCTAGTATTTCTCGTAGATCGTGCTTGCCAATGGTATGAGACTTGTAGTCCGAGAGATTCACCGTACATTTGCAGTGCTGATCTATGATGATGCAGTTACATGTAGAGGTTGTGGATTTGATTGGTGGATGGTCAAGTGATTTCTTAGCTACATCCAATGAGGGAATGGCACAGAGAGTGAAGTGGAAATGGTAGAAGGGCTGTCCATGTTACGATACGTTCGCGGACATGGCGGTAGTTCCGGGACACCGCGTATTACATCCGGGGAATTTGGGGTGGGAGGCATGCAAATGAGATTGAATGTAGCAAGGGATTGGTCAGTAAAGTTTAGTGAGTGTGTTGTGCTAGGAGAGGTTTTCTCTGATATTCTTTTTGGTGAGAGAAGAACAGATAGCTATGGCTGAGTGTTTCAAAAAACAGATTGTGTGGATTTTGGGAGACTCGTGGATACATTGGTTGAAGGTGCATGCAGAAAGCTGTGCAGTATCTATAGATCTTGGATTCCCACATTTGGAAGTGCACTGGCATGGAGTACGTGGAATGAAGTGGCTGGACTTGCTACCTCTCTGTGCAACTTTGAAGATAGAGGAACATCCAGACATAATTGTAATTCATTGTGGAGGGAACAGTTTAGGACATGTGTCTGGAATTTCTTTGCAATTTGCAATGAAAGAAGGACTTCAGAAGATCATGGATATGTTTCCAAACTCCAAAGTAATTTTTTCACGGATTGCGCAGAGACAAATGTGGCTTCGTTCTTTCTCATGTGGTCCACAAATGGAGAAAGCAAGGCGTAATGTCAATAAGGCTGTTTGTGCTTTCCGAAGAGATTTTGGCATGTTCTCTTTTCACAATTAAAATATTATGTTTCGTAGTACATACATTTTTCGCAGAGATGGAGTCCATCTTACTTATGCTGGCAATCAGATTTTTCTGAGAAATGTACAAAATGCATTGCAACCTTTTTTAGAAATGCAGCATCTATTTTGAAGTAGGTGTTAAGTATTTATAATTTTTGACATACAAACACCTCCCAAAGGCTCTTTTCAGAGCCAGCACTTCCTCCCAGAGAAAAAGCAATGGTTACAATAGGGCAGCACCCCAATTTTTTTTATTTTCGCGAACTGTCCGCGGACTTTCAAGAAATAGAAAGGGCCCTGCATTCTATATCGTTACTTTTATTTTTTAACTGTGAAAGGTGGCTTGGTTTTTTACACACGACACACTAGGAGAGGAGGGTAAAGGAGGGTAAAGGGGGGGGACCAACCACAGGGATAAGAAAGGGCGAGCTGAGAGAGGAAGATGTAGAGTGGGTTTTATTTGGGTAGTGAGCAGGTCTTCTCGTGCTCTGAGACGATAGTCTTAAAAGCACTCCGAAATCGCTCCCCCCTACAGAGTTCTGTGTCACAGTACATACATACAACTGTGACCCTCGAAAGGTAAGGGTCATCAGAATTCTGTATGGCCTGTGAGGCAGCTTGAGGAAGACGCTGTCCCACAGAGGTGTTCCTTGTGGTGGCAGGATCAGAAACGGAGGATGAAGTAGAGGCAATCAACCAACTATGCTCTTCGCAAGGTACAACCTTGCGAATGGCCCCAGCTTGGAATGAGTTCAGGTGTCGCTTCATGGTCGTAGTCCCAAAGCTATACGAACCATGCCTCCCACGACTGAGTACCATTTTGCACTCGTTGCAGGTGACACGGTTCGCACGAGCCTTAGGACCATTCCCATGAACGGTAAACAACTAATTAAAAGTGCATCACATGTAAAACGAACAGTTACGGACAGCCGTTTGTTCTTAGCACAGTTTAATTTATTTGCTAACAATACGGAAAGACATACGTTTCAAGCACACCTCCATTTTCGTTTATTTACGAACAATTCAGGACACCACGAGTGTTCTTAGAACAGTCTCTGCTTGCTAGCGAACACTACGAACAGGCATAGTGTTCTTAAGGACACCTCCATTTTCGTTTATTTACGAACATTTCAGGACACTACGAGTGTTCTAAGAACATTTTCAACTTGCATGAGAACATTACGGACAGATGTAGTGTCCTCAGGACAGTTACATTTTCGTTTCTTTATGAACATTTTAGAACAACCGCGCTGTCCGTGGAAACCTAAATTGGTTTCATCACAAAGAACTGAAAGTAATTACAACAGAATATAAGAAAAGTAACTTTATTTCATATATATATATAATTATGACTGGGAAGGTGGGGCAGAAACAGAAACAAAAACAGGAGAATTAGGGATTTCTAGATAACTGGGATCAGGTGAAGAAGGGAAGGAAAGCTCATCGAAACACTTTGGTCCACAGACATGGTTTGGGGTAAACTGAGTGGGATAGGGTGAGGGGGGACAAGTGCAGGTTGGACAATGGTGTGCTGTTGATGGTTTCACATGATAATCCACAAAGTTTTTCAAATCCATAAAATTTTGCATAAGGTCGTTTGTGATGTCATCTTTGATGTCCTGGGTGTTAGTGTTAGCAGTGCACGGTGGCGCAAGTTATGGTTGCTTATCTTACCATAACTGCCGAATTTCAGGGGTTTTTCGGTTTTACTTTGAACCATAACGTCCCTTTAACAACGTTTTTTTACTGAATTTCATAGGTTTTTCGTAGTGCAACTTAACCATAACGTCCCTTTAACAAGGTTTTTTCACTGAATATATATATATATATACATATATATATATAATACATTGTTTTATAACCAAAACATGAAGAATTAGATCAAACTAATTTTAATCTAAATTAACATTGCATGAACAAAGCCTAGAAACCCACAACCTCACATTCATACAGGGGGTGAGGTGGTTTAAATAAGTGTATATACATTGTGTTTTCTTTCTAAGAACTGGCTGAGGTTGATTGATCTGTAAATGTTAACCGAAGAGACCTTGAAAATGATAGCCAATAAGTGGCAATATGGTCATAGAATAGAATATTTCTTAGAGGTGGTGTTGTATTTTTTAGGATTGGTAATATTAAAAAATATGGTTAAGTTGCAGTAATAAAAACCTATGAAATTCAATGAAAGAACTTTGTTAAAGTTACGTTATGGTAACAAGTAAAACCGAAGAACCTCAGACATTTGCCATTTATGGTAAACTAAGCAAACATAACTCGTGCCATCACTGTGCACTGCTAAGACTAACACCCATGACATGAAAGATGACATCACAAATGTCATTGATGCCACTTTCTGCAACTTTTCCCACTGTTTTTGTGTTCATCAACATTCATGAACGTCTGACGTCATCGCAGGATGTTCAGACAGTGTCATGATGAGCAGTGTTGCGTGGGCATGATGACATGTTTGCGAATGCATCCGCACTTAGCAAGCGGGTCTGTGCTTCACATACAGTTTGGCAATGCTTTTTCTGCTGGTCTCAGAACTTTCAAACTTAAAATATGCCCTTGCACAGCTCCTACACCTATTCTTACTCATTATCCATTAATAATCTTGTACACAGCACATACATAGCAATACTGCTATTTATCTTAAAAATGGCATCAGCTATTGCCAGTCCTCCTTTTCAAGATCCATCACCACCACCAGCAGCTGGATGACCTACACAACAATAAAAGCACAGTACTTCCTAAGACAATGTAGAGGACCAAGAAGATGAGGTAGAGGAAGTGCCTACCTCTAGCACCGAGAGAGAATCATGGGTGTGGCAGTTCTTTACCACTGTTGGGAATGTACTAAAGGCTAGAGCTACTAAAGTAAAATGCACTGGCCCTCATAACGACCCTGGCGGAATTCCAAAAACGAAGGCGGAAATGAAATACCGCCATCGAATACCGCTCGTTGCGATCATGACCCGTCACCGTAAAGTACGATGCCATTAGCGACACCGTAGTGAACGCCAACGCTAACTGCACCAAGCACGCGCACGCGCGCCTTGCAAAACCGTAATTTCCGCCATGGCGCAACGGTACGCGAATTCTGACCCTAGTGGACATGTACTCAACGCCATCAAGCATGGCGGAAAGTACCTTTCCGCCATGGTGAGAATTACGGCATCGCGAACCAACCGTACATGGCCCTACTGAGTGCCTGTACTCCACTCCCTGCCCACATTGCACAACTCCTCGTAGGCAAACGCGGCCAGTACAGTACCACACAACTCCACTCAGAAGCCGGAACCCAATACAGATCATCTCACAATACATCGCGCCACAAACCGGAATATGCTACATCACTAGTAAAGAATAAGGCTACACGGTCAATATCTGAACATAATTTTAATGCACATCCAAATCACCAAGCCCATACAGCTATTCGCAAACTAACTCCCAAATGATTTCCATCACTGTGGGCTGCATCCGCAATGAATGACCAGCTTCTACTTGTGTGACGCCCTGTTCCTTCATGGTACACAGGGCCTACATTTACGACCAAAAAGGCAACACGGAAGCGCCTAGAACCGCAGGGCAGTCCCATGAAGTAGGCACTAGTCCAGCTGAAAGGAACATATGTTGCTCCTAGCCACTAGTACTGCGTAAGGGCATGTGGCCCATTGGCGATCGTCCCATAAGATCGTAATGGTGCTCCACTGATTAACTCGAAGCTGCAGGTGTCGAGTGAAAAACCCATCTGCAGGAGTGGCGTACAGATGGCAGCGGCAAAAGGGGAGGAGATACCTGTCACCCAAAAGAAAAAAATAATAGCATGGGCATCCGAACTTCATATGAATTACTCAGTTCATTCAACACACTAAATATACAACCATATGCATGCTAGCCCACTCAAAAGGATTAATGTCACCAAAAAATCACTTGCGAATCATAACGACATAAATCGAGCTCAATACACTATTACTAACGAGTGTATGTGTGCATGCGTCTGTCAAAACAGAATCCATTAGATGTGATTAGTAACGTGCACAGACACAAGTGTTTGAAGGCGCGTCGAGACAGGGAGGGTTCAACAAGGGCAGACAGATGATGGACCCACTATGGCAGCTTTGCATCACATAGCGCAGGGGAAGGGGATAGATATCAAAAAGCCATGCACATGACAAACTCTCAATTAAATCATCTGTCCATGCATCCATTCATCATTCCCTCATCTCGGAATAGAAACGCCTGAATATTTACTCACATTACATTAGTAATTTCCATTGAGTCTGTGCGTAATGCAGTCTGCAAAATCCACTGTGCTCCTGCCCGGTTCACTAGTGTAGTGAAGTAACATGTATTTGGGGACGTCCTGCCTCATCGTCCACTACGCTATTGCGCATCCCATTCAATTCACATCAATCATTGCATTCTCGTCATGGGCCCTGTCCCAAGGACATTCAACAATAGAACGTTACATTTCCAGTCAGACCTGTGGGTGTCTCCTCGCCGCTAGTTGAAAAGCAAAAGCGCTGTCCTTCGAATTCCTCATTTGCAACATCACGTCGAAAAGGCATCTGTGAACGCTTGGATTCACAAATACATCTATGTAGTGCGGCTGTGTGTGAAAATGGTAACTGGCTTCAATCACTAATGGGACTCCCCGCCCGTCGGTGAACGTCGGTACAGTGCTGCATGAGGGTCCACCGTTGATCGAGTACTACATTCCACTGACCCTTCACAAGTTTGTCTGCGACTGCAAAAATAGTATGTGAAACAATGGGACCATAGCAGAATCAACATATTAACCAATATTTCACTGCCATCGGGATCATATACATGATTGTAATTGCAAGATGCCATGCGTCAAATAGCAGCGTTGTGTGCGGGACGTGCTCGCCCAAAAGTAATTGCAGCTGGCACAGGTGAAATGAATCACCACAGGTGGAGGCTATACAGCCTGAAAACACATAAATTGCACACCCAAACCCCTCCCACAACCACACCCACTCCCAAATGCTACCGACAGGACTAGCGATGTTGGGCCTGGGGGACCTGATAGCACTGCAAGTACTCCAACTTCAAGAAGAAGACGAACACCAACGACTGCAACAACCGGCCGCACAGAGGAGACGCAGGAGGAGGAGGAGGAGGAGGGCAAGGCAGGGGCAGCAAGGCCCACCAGCACAGCCACTACCACCACGCAGGCAGCCCGCAATCCCACGCCTCCGTGCCAATCCGTTCAACCTCACTGCTGAGCAGATCCACACCCTCTACCGTTTGGACCGGGACACCATAACCGCCATTGTCGACATGACACTCGCTGACCTTGTCAGCATGATAGATAGCCCAACCGCCATCCCACCCCTACTGAAGGTGGTGTCTGTACTCCACTTCCTGGCCACAGGCACCTACCAGCACACAGTGGGACAGTTGCATGGCATTTCACAGCCACTATTGTCATGGACACTATTCCAAGTGCTTGATCCCCTCCTGAAGCACGCAGACGACTACATCTGTTTACCACGCTCGGAGCAGGAGCTCACAAACGCAAAAGTGGGATTCCATGCACTTGGCGGCATACCGGGTTGCATTGGTGCCATCGACTGCACCCAAGTGGAATTGGTAGTCCCACATGCCATGGAGGTCCAGTACCGCAACCGGAAACAATATCATTCTATCAATGTACAAATGGTGTGTGACTCCAACAAGATCTTTACACATTGTTGTGCCCGATTTCCAGGATCAACCCATGACTCTATGGTCTTGAGGAACTCTACAGTACCACGCTACATGGAGCGACACGCAGGGCACCGATCCTGGCTACTCGGTGAGTCTCATTTAATGCATGTGAATGTGGGGTAGGTGTTGCGTCAATGACGTGGCAGGAAGGGGGGGGGTGCGTACGTAGCAATGTTATTCCACAAACATCCTTCTTTGTCCACATACAGGTGATGCCGGGTATCCACTGAAGAGATGGCTCCTTACACCAATCCGGAACCCACAGAACCAGCATGAGGAGGACTACAACCATGCCCACTCTCGTATCCGTGTAGTCATAGAACAGGCATTCGGCCTACTGAAGGCTCGTTTCCGCTGCCTCAGCAGGTCTGGCGGGGCACTCCTGTACCGCCATGAGAAGGTTGCAAAGATGGTCATGGCATGTGTAATGCTACACAACATGTGCGTACGTAGAAATGTGGCCATGCCCCCTGACGCAGAACTGCAAGCACCTGAAGATGGTCATGATGAGGGTGGGGATGTGGCAGCACCTCAAGGAGTCCGCGAGGCACAGGAGGCCCGTGAGATTCGTCAGAATATCATAGATGCATGCTTCTAGCACTCACGCCTGGTGGCTGTTACATGGACACGGGACTTGTGGCACTGTGTGTGTCGGGAACATGCACAATGTGGCCTGTACGCCAAGAAAGGCCTCGTACACAAAGATCAATGTCCACACATCTCATTGGATTAATGTGTATATATGTATTGCAAATGTGAAATGGTATTACACACCCAATCGACCCGCCACCCGGAAGAACCCTACACACCCCCTCCAACCTCCTACCTCCCCCCAGAACACCAGTGTCCAGAGATGCTCATTGTCATTGGTCAGACGCTATTGCAAGCCCCCTCTCCGGGTATCAGAGGCACCCCTGCCTGTGGAGCGCAGGTTCCTCCCAGATCTGCGTTGGGGGCTGCCCTGGACGGAACTTGCAACGGATGATGTCTCTGCCTGCTCACGTCCATGCATGTCCCTAAGGGTTTGTGAGAGCTCAGTGAGCACACGGCGCACAGCGGCAAGTTCACCACATACATCTTTGGACGTCGCATGCAGTTCCCCCCTCAGGCTCTCGGTGCTTCTCTCCATTTGTCCCCTCAGGCTCTCGGTGCTTCCCTCAATTTGTGCCCTTAGTGTCTCTGTGCTTCGCTCCATTTCTGCCCTAAGTGTCTCAGTAGATGTTTCAATGGCTGCCTTAGAACCCCCACATTCATCAGCATGCTCCTTGAGGAGCGTGGCCAGTTGCTGCTGTTGCACTATCATCTGCTCGAGGGACTGTTGCCTCTGCTGGGCCATGCCCATTTCCGGTGGTGTCACAGAGGGGCTGATCACCTCATGTTGCCTTGCCACAGGCCTTGTGGGGGTTGGCCAGTCGTCGTCTTGTGGGTGCCCCTGCGTGGTTTCCTCATGGTGTACGGGATGAAACATACAGGGGGATTGGGACAGGTCATCGATGGATCCTACATCTACAGCACCGTTTTCTGTGTCGGAGCATGCTGGCATGAAAGCAGTGTCACCTATGGTGCTGCTGCCACCAGAAGCAGTGCCTTCTGTGGCATCCATTGGGGGGACCTGTGGTGCTGCTGTTGTGGACATGCTGGCTGCTGGGGTGCCTGTTGATGTCCCCTCCAGTGTGCTGCCACTCGATTCGTGCTGCTGACGTGTCTTGATCCGTGCAGCTGAGGTGGAGGGTCTTTGGCCGTTGGTCTTGGCCCTCTTTGCAGGTGTGCTGGTAGGGGTGTCCTGAAGCTCGTCGTTTGATTCGGACCCTGTGGTGGAGTAAAGGAGGGCAAGCGTTATTTATGGGTCTGTTGTAATTGGAATGGCAATGTATCACATGCATTGGGGTGGTACCTGAGGGTGATTTGGGTCAGGGCCTTGGGGGAGGTCTCATTTTCGTGTGGATTGAGGGTGCAGTTATTTTGCAGCCTGCAGTTAGGGTGTGCATGCTGCACATGCTGAGGGTGTTTTTAGGATTTTTACTTATTTATGTATTTAATCTGACTTTTACAGGGCGCTATCATGGCAATGTATGTGGACGTTCTCCTGGACATGAGTTTCTATTGCACTATGGGGACACATGGTGCTTCACATGATTGGACTTTGTGGATTTAGCATTGTTTAATTTGGCCCACCTACCTGATTCTTCGGATGTCTGCACTCCTTTCTCCATCCCTCCGACTCCCTCTATGCTCTCCATTCCAATGGTGGAGGCACAGATTTCTTCCCAGGGGGTCAACTTGATGGGTGAATCAGACCCTCCCCCGGTAGCTGTGGCAATGTTGCGGTTGGCTGAAAGTATGCTCCGGACGCGTATCCGCAAGTCGACCCATCGCTTCCTGCATTGCTGTGGGTTGCGGGGTGCGGTCCCCACCGCACTTACCCGCTGTGCCACCAGGGCCCATATGGCCTTCTTGTTCGCAAGTGCCGTCCTGGTCATTTGCGTGGAGAAGACGACGGCAGCGTTCTCCTGGAGGGTCTCTGTGAGAACGGTGAGTTCCTCATGGGAGAAGTGGATCTGCCGCTTGCGATCGCACGCTTTTTTAGCAACTTTTCCCATTTTTCTTTTTTATTATGGGGTGGCTAACGGGTTGGGATGTGTCTCGGGGTCGGTTTTTAATGGTTGTGTTGGGATTCTGATTTTATAGGTGTACGGCGTCCTGTTTCCTGTTCCGGCCCCATGTTTTTACTTCCGTTTCCGTATATTTACAGTGACTGTAATTTGCGCTGACCGCTCATTACGGTGACCGCTAAAATGGGTGGCGGAATTGCACCTAGGGCGCCGTAAAACGGCGGTATGGGCCGTTTTGGGGTCATTTCCGCCATCGCGGACTTTGCACTTCCGCCATGGCGTAGTGCTCGTGCCTGATGGGTCGGAATTGGCCGCACTTTGCTCCATCGTGCAATGGCGGAAACGCTATTTACGCTATGGCGGTCATGTCAGTTACTTTCCGCCAGGGTCGTAATGAGGGCCACAGCATTTTACCCAGTCGCAGACTTACTGGACCGTACCCCTATGGGACCACCTCCATGCACCGCCACACCAAATCCAACCATTGCAATGCTGTCAAAAAGGTTGTTCCTTTCTTAGCAAGTAGTATGCTGTCTTCCTCCACCTCCTCTTCTTCAACCAATACTATAACCACACAGATGACTTCTGTGTGACACAAAATTCCACAGCTACCTTGCAAGCGACAAAAGAGGCTGTTAATCCATATCCTTCAAAGACAACAGTACTCTGTATACACTGCAACAAACCACTCTGTAGGGGGGAGCAATTTCAAAGTGCTTTTGAAGCTGTAATCAAGGAGCATGAGAAACACCTCCCCCCTACATTAGATGTACCACACGTGCAACATCGTCCCCTGTCCATCTGCCCCTCCGTATTTGTAGTCGGGGCATCTTCCCTCATCCCCCCCCACTTTACTTTTTGACCTCTGCAGCAAAAAAAATATAATACAAATTTAAAAGAGGTTCCTTTAGGAACCATCTTTTACAGTTAAAAAACAAAAATAAAAGAAATAATCTTATAGGCTCCATCTACTTTTTACTTCTCAATAAAGTAGAAAGACTCAATAAGATTCTCCAACCTCTCCATTAGCATTTTGAGGCATTCCTCCCCTGTTGCAGGGTCTGCAATGGGAATAGCGGCCCGGCAGCCCAAGTTATTGTCCCAAGCGAAGCAAGTGCATATAACAAGGGCTCTGGGTCATTATCCCCCGTTCCAGCCCCTGCAATGGTGGAGGAAGGCCATTAGCACCCAGGGTTGCCAAAATGGCTTCCAACAGTGGGATGGGCGCAGGGTCCAGCTATAGGAAGGAAAATCCTTTTACAAGATGGCCACCATGGAAAGGGAAGGCGGGGATCCCTACGGAGCCCCTCTTCCCTTGACATGGCAGCCTTCAGAAGGGGAAGAGAAGGAGGGAATGCAGCAGCAGCAAACGTTGCAGCCGAAATAAGTTTAATAGGCGGGGTGAAAAATAAATAAAATGGGACGAAGGGTAGGGGAAAGATGGTGGTGGGGAGTGCCGGCCATTAGGCAGCTTGGAACGCAGGCTTGTACCAGTGGTTCAAGTCAGCATTCCTAGCCACCTGGTTGGATGGCTACCCCACCCAGGGTGCTAATGGACAATTGTATACTGGAGAAACATATAAAACAACAGAAACAATTTTCTGTCCAAAATACCTTTCTCTAGCATACAATAAGGACCATAATTGATGAACTTTTATGACTATCCACGGTCTCCACAGTCCCCTATCCAGGCCATGGATCATTAAAAAACCCAGATGACATGTGCACACCATCACACAGGGTAGCCCTTCCACCCTTTTTAATTGTATATTTGTAAAACTCCCTCAATGCCTGCTTTCAAACAGTCACACGTCCATCCCCCAATCAATTAAACAACTATACATATAATCCTATGACCAAACTAAGCTTTCACACACCAACTGCCACTTAACAATCTTCTACAAATCTTTTGCATCTGCATTTATCTTGCTTATACAAACAAATTGTACACAATGCTCCTATAAATGCACATATGCATTGTGCAGTGAGAGAAGTGAATAAATAGAAGGATCAGTACAAATGGAAAAGTGCTTATGAGACCCCAGGAGGGAAATGCCAAGGGATGCCAAGGTGGGACGCAGCTGGTTAACTACTGGAGCAGAGGAGTCACAAGGGTGGGATGCATCTTAACCGTAACATCCTGTTAACAAAGTGTGCTCCCTCAATTTAATAGGTTTTTATAAGTCAAAATGTTTCATCGTGTTACATCACTGTATATAAGTTATTAATAATTCCTCTTTTCATATATATATATAAAAGAACTATAAACTTCCTTTAAGAACCATATCTTTTGCAAAACATACTTATGTCTGCCATTTTCAGCAGCACATGCTGGGTATAGGAATCTTTGTTCAATTGCCAAAGACATAAGGCTCCACCATGACCCCAGCCAAACCCAACCATCCCTATTATTCACTACACCTACCCTGCATCCTAGCTCAGTGTCCACTATACCATAACAATGTAACTAATGTCCAATGCTCATGGCTTGCGTCATGGTCAGTCTTCAAAACCATGTGTCATAGGGTTCGGCCATGCCGCATTCACCAATAATCAAATTAGAGTACACATTTGCGTTTGCATAGGGCCAGGCCCACTACCCACGCACCAGATGTATATCACTAGTTTTTCTACTTACATTCTTACACCTTTGAAAAATAAAACACAAGTCATATTTCCAAAACATGCTTTTGGGTCTTAAAACACAGCACATATTTGGTCACCCTGAGTTACCTGGGGGCAACCAGACATGGACTCCCTGCTCACTGTGCTCAGAGAGGCGCATCTTCACCTCACTGATGAGGCCCAACAAGGCTGAAACATGTGTATGGGGTTGCTGTTGGTACTCTTGTTCAGAGAGGAATTGCCATCGCATTTCGGTGCTGGACTGCCCATGTGAGCGGGACAAAGATTGATATGCAAATGGATATTTCCCATCTGTGAAAGGTACAGTGAGCAAAAAGCGTGTGCTCCAAACTCTCATCTCAGAAGAGGTTATCATCCCATGTTCTTTCTGGAGAGGAGCGCCTGCTACCTTTTTTTGAAATATTTGTAAGGAACTTGGGGTTGGTCACCCTGAGTTACCTGGGGGCAACCAGACATGGACTCCCTGCTCACTGTGCTCAGAGAAGCACAGCTTCACCTCACTGATGAGGCGCAACAAGGCTGAAATGCATGTAGGGGGTTGCTATTGGTACTCTTTTTCAGAGAGGAATTGCCATAGCATTTCGGTGCCGAACTGCCCATGTGGGCAGGACAAAGACTGATATGCAAATGTATATTTGCCATCTGTGAAAGGTACATTAAGCAAAAAGAGTGTGCTACAAACTCTCATCTCAGAACAGGTTATCATGCCATGTTCTTACTGGAGAGGAACGCCTGCTACCTTGTTTTGAAGTATTTATAAGGAACTTGGGGTTGGTCACCCTGAGTTACCTGGGGGCAACCAGACGTGGACTCCCTGATCACTGTGCACAGAGAGGCACAGCTTCACCTCACTGATGAGGCCCAACAAGGCTGAAACAGGTGTATGTGGTTGCTGTTGGTACTCTTGTTCAGAGAGGAATTGCCATAGCATTTCGGTGCTGGACTGCCCATGTGGGCGGGACAAAGACTGATATGCAAATGTACATTTCCCATCTTTGAAAGGTACAGTGAGCAAAAAGCGTGTGCTCCAAACTCTCATCTCAGAAGAGGTTATCATCCCATGTTCTTTCTGGAGTGGAGCGCCTGCTACCTTTTTTTTAAATATTTGTAAGGAACTTGGGGTTGGTCACCCTGAGTTACCTGGGGGCAACCAGAAGTGGACTCCCTACTCACTGTGCTCAGAGAAGCGCAGCTTCCCCTCACTGATGAGGCCCAACAAGGCTGAAACGTGTATGGGTTGCTCTTGGTACTCTTGGGGCATTGCCATAGCATTTCGGTGCTGGACTGCCCATGTGGGCGGGACAAAGACTGATATGCAAATGTATATTTCCCATCTGTGAAAGGTACAGTGAGCAAAAAGCGTGTGCTCCAAACTCTCATCTCAGAACAGGTTATCATCCCGTGTTCTTTCTGGAGAGGAGCACCTGCTACATTTTTAGAAATATTTATAAGGAACTTTGGGTTGGTCACCCTGAGTTACCTGGGGGCAACCAGACGTGGACTCCCTGCTCACTGTGCTCAGAGAGGCACAGCTTCACCTCACTGATAAGGCCCAACAAGGCTGAAACACGTGTATGGGTGGCTCTTGGTACTCTTGTTCAGAGAGGAATTGCCATAGCATTTCGGTGCCGGACTGCCCATGTGGGCGGGACAAAGACTGATATGCAAATGTATATTTCCCATCTGTGAAAGGTACATTGAGCAAAAAGCGTGTGCTGCAAACTCTTATCTCAGAACAGGTTATCATGCCATGTTCTTTCTGCAGAGGAGTGCCTGCTACCTTTTTTTGAAATATTTGTAAGGAATTTGGGCGTTTGTCACCCTGAGTTACCTGGGGGCAACCAGACGTGGACTCCCTGCTTACTGTGCCTCAGCTTCACTTCACTGATGAGGGTCAACAAGGCTGAAACACGTCTATGGGGATGCTGCTGGTACTCTTGTTCAGAGAGGAATTGCCATAGCATTTCAGTGCTGGACTGCCCATGTGGGCGGGACAAAGACTGATATGCAAATGGATATTTCCCATCTGTGACAGGTACAGTGAGCAAAAAGCGTGTACTGCAAACTCTCATCTCAGAACAGGTTATCATGCCATGTTCTTTCTCCAGAGGAGTGCCTGCTACCTTTTTTTGAAATATTTGTAAGGAATTTGGACGTTTGTCACCGTGAGTTACCTGGGGGCAACCAGACGTGGACTCCCTGAACACTGTGCTCAGAGAGACGCAGCTTCACCTCACTGATGAGGCCCAACAACGCTGAAACACGTGTATGGGGTTGCTCTTGGTACTCTTGTTTAGAGAGGAATTGCCATAGCATTTTGGTGCTGGACTGCCCATGTGGGCGGGACAAAGACTGATATGCAAATGGATATTTCCCATCTGTGAAAGGTACAGTGAGCAAAAAGCGTGTACTGCAAACTCTCATCTAAGAACAGGTTATCATGCCATGTTCTTTCTGGAGAGGAGCGCCTGCTACCTTTTTTTGAAATATTTATAAGGATCTTGGGGTTGGTCACCCTGAGTTACCTGGGGGCAACCAGACGTGGACTCCCTGCTGACTGTGCCTCAGCTTCACCTCACTGATGAGGGCCAATAAGGCTGAAACACGTGTATGGGGATGCTGTTGGTACTCTTGTTAAGAGAGGAATTGCCATAGCATTTTGGTGCTAGACTGCCCCTGTGGGCGGGACAAAGACTGATATGCAAATGTATATTTCTCACCTTTGAAAGGTACAGTGAGCAAAAAGCGTGTGCTGCAAACTCTCATCTCAGAACAGGTTATCATGCCATGTTCTTTCTGGAGAGGAGCGCCTGCTACCTTTTTTTGAAATATTTGTAAGGAACTTGGGGGTTGGTCACCCTGAGTTACCTGGGGGCAACCAGACGTGGACTCCCTGAACACTGTGCACAGAGAGGCACAGCTTCACCTCACTGATGAGGCCCAACAAGGCTGAAACACGTGTATGGGGTTGCTGTTGGTACTCTTGTTCAGAGAGGAATTGCCATAGCATTTCGGTGCTGGACTGCCCATGTGGGCGGGACAAAGACTGATATGCAAATGTATATTTCCCATCTTAGAAAGGTATAGTGAGCAAAAAGCGTGTGCTCCAAACTCTCATCTCAGAAGAGGTTATCATCCCGTGTTCTTTCTGGAGTGGAGTGCCTGCTACCTTTTTTTTTAAATATTTGTAAGGAACTTGGGGTTGGTCACCCTGAGTTACCTGGGGGCAACCAGAAGTGGACTCCCTGCTCACTGTGCTCAGAGAGGCGCAGCTTCACCTCACTGATGAGGCCCAACAAGGCTGAAACACGTGTATGGGTTGCTCTTGGTACTCTTGGGGCATTGCCATAGCATTTAGGTGCTGGACTGCCCATGTGGGGGCGGGACAAAGACTGATATGCAAATGTATATTTCCCATCTGTGAAAGGTACATTGAGCAAAAAGCGTGTGCTGCAAACTCTCATCTCAGAACAGGTTATCATGCCATGTTCTTTCTGGAGAGGAGCGCCTGCTACCTTTTTTTGAAATATTTATAAGGATCTTGGGGTTGGTCACCCTGAGTTACCTGGGGGCAACCAGACGTGGACTCCCTGCTCACTGTGCCTCAGCTTCAACTCACTGATGAGGGCCAACAAGGCTGAAACACGTGTATGGGGATGCTGTTGGTACTCTTGTTCAGAGAGGAATTGCCATAGCATTTCGGTGCTAGACTGCCCATGTGGGCGGGACAAAGACTGATATGCAAATGTATATTTCTCATCTTTGAAAGGTACAGTTAGCAAAAAGCATGTGCTGCAAACTCTCATCTCAGAACAGGTTATCATGCCATGTTCTTTCTGGAGAGGAGCGCCTGCTACCTTTTTTTGAAATATTTGTAAGGAACTTGGGGGTTGGTCACCCTGAGTTACCTGGGGGCAACCAGACGTGGACTCCTTGATCACTGTGCACAGAGAGGCACAGTTTCACCTCACTGATGAGGCCCAACAAGGCGGAAACACGTGTATGGGGTTGCTGTTGGTACTCTTGTTCAGAGAGGAATTGCGACAGCATTTCGGTGCTGGACTGCCCATGTGGACGGGACAAAGACTGATTTGCAAATGTATATTTCCCATCTTTGAAAGGTACAGTGAGCAAAAAGCGTGTGCTGCAAATTCTCATCTGAGAACAGGTTATCATGCCATGTTCTTTCTGGAGAGGAGTGCCTGCTACCTTTTTTTTAAATATTTGTAAGGAACTTGGGGTTGGTCACCCTGAGTTACCTGGGGGCAACCAGAAGTGGACTCCCTGCTCACTGTGCTCAGAGAGGCGCAGCTTCACATCACTGATGAGGCCCAACAAGGCTGAAACACGTGTATGGGTTGCTCTTGGTACTCTTGGGGCATTGCCATAGCATTTTGGTGCTGGACTGCCCATGTGGGCGGGACAAAGACTGATATGCAAATATATATTTCCCATCTTTGAAAGGTACAGTGAGCAAAAAGTGTGTGCTGCAAACTCTCATCTCAGAACAGGTTATCATGCCATGTTCTTTCTGGAGAGGAGCGCCTGCTACCTTTTTTTGAAATATTTGTAAGGAACTTGGGGATTGGTCACCCTGAGTTACCTGGGGGCAACCAGACGTGGACTCCCTGATCACTGTGCACAGAGAGGCACAGCTTCACCTCACTGATGAAGCCCAACAAGGCTGAAACACGTGTATGGGGTTGCTGTTGGTACTCTTGTTCAGAGAGGAATTGCCATAGCATTTCGGTGCTGGACTGCCCATGTGGGCGGGACAAAGACTGATATGCAAATGTATATTTCCCATCTTTGAAAGGTACAGTGAGCAAAAAGCGTGTGCTGCAAACTCTCATCT
The DNA here is from genome assembly GCF_040938575.1 of Ambystoma mexicanum. Classification (NCBI taxonomy): domain Eukaryota; kingdom Metazoa; phylum Chordata; class Amphibia; order Caudata; family Ambystomatidae; genus Ambystoma; species Ambystoma mexicanum. Next base: position 583,646,063 of record NC_090930.1, on the reverse strand, counting down.
CAGAACAGGTTATCATGCCATGTTCTTTCTGGAGAGGAGCGCCTGCTACCTTTTTTTGAAATATTTGTAAGGAACTTGGGGTTGGTCACCCTGAGTTACCTGGGGGCAACCAGAAGTGGACTCCTTGCTCACTGTGCTCAGAGAGGCGCAGCTTCACCTCACTGATGAGGCCCAACAAGGCTGAAACACGTGTATGGGTTGCTCTTGGTACTCTTGGGGCATTGCCATAGCATTTAGGTGCTGGACTGCCCATGTGGGGGCGGGACAAAGACTGATATGCAAATGTATATTTCCCATCTGTGAAAGGTACATTGAGCAAAAAGTGTGTGCTGCAAACTCTCATCTCAGAAGAGGTTATCATCCCGTGTTCTTTCTGGAGTGGAGTGCCTGCTACCTTTTTTTTAAATATTTGTAAGGAACTTGGGGTTGGTCACCCTGAGTTACCTGGGGGCAACCAGAAGTGGACTCCCTGCTCACTGTGCTCAGAGAGGCGCAGCTTCACCTCACTGATGAGGCCCAACAAGGCTGAAACACGTGTATGGGTTGCTCTTGGTACTCTTGGGGCATTGCCATAGCATTTAGGTGCTGGACTGCCCATGTGGGGGCGGGACAAAGACTGATATGCAAATGTATATTTCCCATCTGTGAAAGGTACATTGAGCAAAAAGCGTGTGCTGCAAACTCTCATCTCAGAACAGGTTATCATGCCATGTTCTTTCTGGAGAGGAGCGCCTGCTACCTTTTTTTGAAATATTTATAAGGATCTTGGGGTTGGTCACCCTGAGTTACCTGGGGGCAACCAGACGTGGACTCCCTGCTCACTGTGCCTCAGCTTCAACTCACTGATGAGGGCCAACAAGGCTGAAACACTTGTATGGGGTTGCTCTTGGTACTCTTGTTTAGAGAGGAATTGCCATAGCATTTTGGTGCTGGACTGCCCATGTGGGCGGGACAAAGACTGATATGCAAATGGATATTTCCCATCTGTGAAAGGTACAGTGAACAAAAAGCGTGTACTGCAAACTCTCATCTAAGAACAGGTTATCATGCCATGTTCTTTCTGGAGAGGAGCGCCTGCTACCTTTTTTTGAAATATTTATAAGGATCTTGGGGTTGGTCACCCTGAGTTACCTGGGGGCAACCAGACGTGGACTCCCTGCTCACTGTGCCTCAGCTTCACCTCACTGATGAGGGCCAACAAGGCTGAAACACGTGTATGGGGATGCTGTTGGTACTCTTGTTCAGAGAGGAATTGCCATAGCATTTCGGTGCTAGACTGCCCATGTGGGCGGGACAAAGACTGATATGCAAATGTATATTTCTCATCTTTGAAAGGTACAGTTAGCAAAAAGCATGTGCTGCAAACTCTCATCTCAGAACAGGTTATCATGCCATGTTCTTTCTGGAGAGGAGCGCCTGCTACCTTTTTTTGAAATATTTGTAAGGAACTTGGGGGTTGGTCACCCTGAGTTACCTGGGGGAAACCAGACATGGACTCCTTGATCACTGTGCACAGAGAGGCACAGTTTCACCTCACTGATGAGGCCCAACAAGGCGGAAACACGTGTATGGGGTTGCTGTTGGTACTCTTGTTCAGAGAGGAATTGCGACAGCATTTCGGTGCTGGACTGCCCATGTGGACGGGACAAAGACTGATATGCAAATGTATATTTCCCATCTTTGAAAGGTACAGTGAGCAAAAAGCGTGTGCTGCAAATTCTCATCTGAGAACAGGTTATCATGCCATGTTCTTTCTGGAGAGGAGTGCCTGCTACCTTTTTTTTAAATATTTGTAAGGAACTTGGGGTTGGTCACCCTGAGTTACCTGGGGGCAACCAGAAGTGGACTCCCTGCTCACTGTGCTCAGAGAGGCGCAGCTTCACCTCACTGATGAGGCCCAACAAGGCTGAAACACGTGTATGGGTTGCTCTTGCTACTCTTGGGGCATTGCCATAGCATTTTGGTGCTGGACTGCCCATGTGGGCGGGACAAAGACTGATATGCAAATATATATTTCCCATCTTTGAAAGGTACAGTGAGCAAAAAGTGTGTGCTGCAAACTCTCATCTCAGAACAGGTTATCATGCCATGTTCTTTCTGGAGAGGAGCGCCTGCTACCTTTTTTTGAAATATTTGTAAGGAACTTGGGGATTGGTCACCCTGAGTTACCTGGGGGCAACCAGACGTGGACTCCCTGATCACTGTGCACAGAGAGGCACAGCTTCACCTCACTGATGAAGCCCAACAAGGCTGAAACACGTGTATGGGGTTGCTGTTGGTACTCTTGTTCAGAGAGGAATTGCCATAGCATTTCGGTGCTGGACTGCCCATGTGGGCGGGACAAAGACTGATATGCAAATGTATATTTCCCATCTTTGAAAGGTACAGTGAGCAAAAAGCGTGTGCTGCAAACTCTCATCTCAGAACAGGTTATCATGCCATGTTCTTTCTGGAGAGGAGCGCCTGCTACCTTTTTTTGAAATATTTGTAAGGAACTTGGGGTTGGTCACCCTGAGTTACCTGGGGGCAACCAGAAGTGGACTCCTTGCTCACTGTGCTCAGAGAGGCGCAGCTTCACCTCACTGATGAGGCCCAACAAGGCTGAAACATGTGTATGGGTTGCTCTTGGTAATCTTGGGGCATTGCCATAGCATTTTGGTGCTGGACTGCCCATGTGGGCGAGACAAAGACTGATATGCAAATATATATTTCCCATCTTTGAAAGGTACAGTGAGCAAAAAGTGTGTGCTGCAAACTCTCATCTCAGAACAGGTTATGATGCCATGTTCTTTCTGGAGAGGAGCGCCTGCTACCTTTTTTTGAAATATTTGTAAGGAACTTGGGGATTGGTCACCCTGAGTTACCTGGGGGCAACCAGACGTGGACTCCCTGATCACTGTGCACAGAGAGGCACAGCTTCACCTCACTGATGAGGCCCAACAAGGCTGAAACACGTGTATGGGGTTGCTGTTGGTACTCTTGTTCAGAGAGGAATTGCTATAGCATTTCGGTGCTGGACTGCCCATGTGGGCGGGACAAAGACTGATATGCAAATGTATATTTCCCATCTTTGAAAGGTACAGTGAACAAAAAGCGTGTGCTGCAAACTCTCATCTCAGAACAGGTTATCATGCCATGTTCTTTCTGGAGAGGAGCGCCTGCTACCTTTTTTTGATATATTTGTAAGGAACTTGGGGTTGGTCACCCTGAGTTACCTGGGGGCAACCAGAAATGGACTCCCTGCTCGCTGTGCTCAGAGAGGCGCAGCTTCACCTCACTGATGAGGCCCAACAAGGCTGAAACATGTGTATGGGGTTGCTCTTGGTACTCTTGTTTAGAGAAGAATTGCCATAGCATTTCGGTGCTGGACTGCCCATGTGGGTGGGACAAAGACTGATATGCAAATGGATATTTCCCATCTGTGAAAGGTACAGTGAGCAAAAAGCGTGTACTGCAAACTCTCATCTCAGAACAGGTTATCATGCCATGTTCTTTCTGGAGAGGAGCGCCTGCTACCTTTTTTTGAAATATTTATAAGGATCTTGGGGTTGGTCACCCTGAGTTACCTGGGGGCAACCAGATGTGGACTACCTGCTCACTGTGCCTCAGCTTCATTTCACTGATGAGGGCCAACAAGGCTGAAACACGTGTATGGGGATGCTGTTGGTACTCTTGTTCAGAGAGGAATTGCCATAGCGTTTCGGTGCTAGACTGCCCATGTGGGCGGGACAAAGACTAATATGCAAATGTATGTTTCTCATCTTTGAAAGGTACAGTGAGCAAAAAGCGTGTGCTGCAAACTCTCATCTCAGAACAGGTTATCATGCCATGTTCTTTCTGGAGAGGAGCGCCTGCTACCTTTTTTTGAAATATTTGTAAGGACCTTGGGGTTGGTCACCCAGAGTTACCTGGGGGGAACCAGACGTGGACTCCCTGATCACTGTGCACAGAGATGCACAGCTTCACCTCACTGATGAGGGCCAACAAGGCTGAAACACATGTATGGGAATGCTGTTGGTACTCTTGTTCAGAGAGCAATTGCCACAGCATTTCGGTGCTGGACTGCCCATTTGGGCGGGACAAAGACTGATATGCAAATGGATATTTCCCATCTGTGAAAGGTACAGTGAGCAAAAAGCGTGTGCTGCAAACTCTCATCTCAGAACAGGTTATCATGTCATGTTCTTTCTGGAGAGGAGTGCCTGCTACATTTTTTGAAATATTTATAAGGAACTTTGGGTTGGTCACCCTGAGTTACCTGGGGGCAACCAGACGTGGACTCCCTGATCACTGTGCTCAAAGAGGCACAGCTTCATATCACTGATGAGGCCCAACAAGGCTGAAACACATGTATGGGGTTGCTGTTGGTACTCTTGTTCAGAGAGGAATTGCCATAGTATTTCGGTGGCGGACTGCCCATGTGGGCGGGACAAAGACTGATATGCAAATGTATATTTCCCATCTGTGAAAGGTACATTGAGCAAAAAGCGTGTGCTGCAAACTCTCATCTCAGAACAGGTTATCATGACATGTTCTTTCTGGAGAGGAGCGCCTGCTACCTTTTTTTGAAATATTTATAAGGAACTTGGTGTTGGTCACCCTGAGTTACCTGGGGGCAACCAGACGTGGACTCCCTGCTCACTGTACCTCAGCTTCACTTCACTGATGAGGCCCAACAAGGCTGAAACACATGTATGGGGTTGCTGTTGGTACTCTTGTTCAGAGAGGAATTGCCATAGCATTTCGGTGCTGGACTGCCCATGTGCGCGGGACAAAGACTGATATGCAAATGGATATTTTGCATCTGTGAAAGGTACAGTGAGCAAAAAGCGTTTGCTGCAAACTCTGATCTCAGAAGAGGTTATCATCCCATGTTCTTTCTGGAGTGGAGCGCCTGCTACCTTTTTTTGAAATATTTGTAAGGAACTTGGGGTTGGTCACCCTGAGTTACCTGGGGGCATTGCCATAGCATTTCGGTGCTGGACTGCCCATATGCAAATGTATATTTCCCATCAGTGAAAGGTACATTGAGCAAAAAGCGTGTGCTGCAAACTCTCATCTCAGAACAGGCTATCATGCCATGTTCTTTCTGGAGAGGAGCGCCTGCTAACTTTTTTGGAAATATTTATTAGGAACTTGGGGTTGGTCACCCTGAGTTACCTGGGGGCAACCAGACGTGGACTCCCTGCTCACTGTGCCTCAGCTTCACCTCACTGATGAGGGCCAACAAGGCTGAAACATTTGTATGGGGATGCTTTTGCTACTCTTGTTCAGAGAGGAATTGCCATAGCATTTTGGGGCTGGACTGCCCATGTGGGTGGGACAAAGATTGATATGCAAATGGATATTTCCCATTTGTGAAAGGTACAGTGAGCAAAAAGCGTGTGCTGCAAACTCTCATCTCAGAACAGGTTATCATGCCATGTTCTTTTTGGAGAGGAGTGCCTGCTACCTTTTTTTGAAATATTTGTAAGGAACTTGGGGGTTGGTCACCCTGAGTTACCTGGGGGCAACCAGACGTGGACTCTCTGATCACTGTGCACAGAGAGGCACAGCTTCACCTCACTGATGATGCCCAACAAGGCTGAAACACGTGTATGTGGTTGCTGTTGGTACTCTTGTTCAGAGAGGAATTGCCATAGCATTTCGGTGCTGGACTGCCCATTTGGGCGGGACAAAGACTGATATGCAAATGTATATTTCCCATCTTTGAAAGGTACAGTGAGCAAAAAGCGTGTGCTGCAAACTCTCATCTCAGAACAGGTTATCATGCCATGTTCTTTCTGGAGAGGAGCGCCTGCTACCTTTTTTTGAAATATTTGTAAGGACCTTGGGGTTTGTCACCCTGAGTTACCTGGGGGGAACCAGACGTGGACTCCCTGATCACTGTGCTCAAAGAGGCACAGCTTCATATCACTGATGAGGCCCAACAAGGCTGAAACACATGTGTGGGGTTGCTGTTGGTACTCTTGTTCAGAGAGGAATTGCCATAGCATTTCGGTGCCGGACTGCCCATGTGGGCGGGACAAAGACTGATATGCAAATGTATATTTCCCATCTGTGAAAGGTACATTGAGCAAAAAGCGTGTGCTGCAAACTCTCATCTCAGAACAGGTTATCATGACATGTTCTTTCTGGAGAGGAGCGCCTGCTACCTTTTTTTGAAATATTTATAAGGAACTTGGTGTTGGTCACCCTGAGTTACCTGGGGGCAACCAGACGTGGACTCCCTGCTCACTGTACCTCAGCTTCACTTCACTGATGAGGCCCAACAAGGCTGAAACACATGTATGGGGTTGCTGTTGGTACTCTTGTTCAGAGAGGAATTGCCATAGCATTTCGGTGCGGGACTGCCCATGTGCGCGGGACAAAGACTGATATGCAAATGGATATTTTGCATCTGTGAAAGGTACAGTGAGCAAAAAGCGTTTGCTGCAAACTCTGATCTCAGAACAGGTTATCATGCCATGTTCTTTCTGGAGAGGAGTGCCTGCTACCTTTTTTTGAAATATTTGTAAGGAACTTGGGGTTGGTCACCCTGAGTTACCTGGGAGCAACCAGACGTGGACTCCCTGCTCACTGTGCCTCAGCTTCACCTCACTGATGAGGGCCAACAAGGCTGAAACATTTGTATGGGGATGCTTTTGCTACTCTTGTTCAGAGAGGAATTGCCATAGCATTTCGGTGCGGGACTGCCCATGTGCGCGGGACAAAGACTGATATGCAAATGGATATTTTGCATCTGTGAAAGGTACAGTGAGCAAAAAGCGTTTGCTGCAAACTCTGATCTCAGAACAGGTTATCATGCCATGTTCTTTCTGGAGAGGAGTGCCTGCTACCTTTTTTTGAAATATTTGTAAGGAACTTGGGGTTGGTCACCCTGAGTTACCTGGGAGCAACCAGACGTGGACTCCCTGCTCACTGTGCCTCAGCTTCACCTCACTGATGAGGGCCAACAAGGCTGAAACACATGTATGGGGATGCTGTTGGTACTCTTGTTCAGAGAGCAATTGCCACAGCATTTCGGTGCTGGACTGCCCATTTGGGCGGGACAAAGACTGATATGCAAATGGATATTTCCCATCTGTGAAAGGTACAGTGAGCAAAAAGCGTGTGCTGCAAACTCTCATCTCAGAACAGGCTATCATGTCATGTTCTTTCTGGAGAGGAGTGCCTGCTACATTTTTTGAAATATTTATAAGGAACTTTGGGTTGGTCACCCTGAGTTACCTGGGGGCAACCAGACGTGGACTCCCTGATCACTGTGCTCAAAGAGGCACAGCTTCATATCACTGATGAGGCCCAACAAGGCTGAAACACATGTGTGGGGTTGCTGTTGGTACTCTTGTTCAGAGAGGAATTGCCATAGCATTTCGGTGCCGGACTGCCCATGTGGGCGGGACAAAGACTGATATGCAAATGTATATTTCCCATCTGTGAAAGGTACATTGAGCAAAAAGCGTGTGCTGCAAACTCTCATCTCAGAACAGGTTATCATGACATGTTCTTTCTGGAGAGGAGCGCCTGCTACCTTTTTTTGAAATATTTATAAGGAACTTGGTGTTGGTCACCCTGAGTTACCTGGGGGCAACCAGACGTGGACTCCCTGCTCACTGTACCTCAGCTTCACTTCACTGATGAGGCCCAACAAGGCTGAAACACATGTATGGGGTTGCTGTTGGTACTCTTGTTCAGAGAGGAATTGCCATAGCATTTCGGTGCGGGACTGCCCATGTGCGCGGGACAAAGACTGATATGCAAATGGATATTTTGCATCTGTGAAAGGTACAGTGAGCAAAAAGCGTTTGCTGCAAACTCTGATCTCAGAACAGGTTATCATGCCATGTTCTTTCTGGAGAGGAGTGCCTGCTACCTTTTTTTGAAATATTTGTAAGGAACTTGGGGTTGGTCACCCTGAGTTACCTGGGAGCAACCAGACGTGGACTCCCTGCTCACTGTGCCTCAGCTTCACCTCACTGATGAGGGCCAACAAGGCTGAAACATTTGTATGGGGATGCTTTTGCTACTCTTGTTCAGAGAGGAATTGCCATAGCATGTTGGGGCTGGACTGCCCATGTGGGCGGGACAAAGATTGATATGCAAATGGATATTTCCCATCTGTGAAAGGTACAGTGAGCAAAAAGCGTGTGCTGCAAACTCTCATCTCAGAACAGGTTATCATGCCATGTTCTTTTTGGAGAGGAGTGCCTGCTACCTTTTTTTGAAATATTTGTAAGGAACTTGGGGTTGGTCACCCTGAGTTACCTGGGGGCAACCAGACGTGGACTCCCTGCTCACTGTGCTCAGAGAGGCGCAGCTTCACCTCACTGATGAGGCCCAACAAGGCTGAAACACGTGTATGGGTTGCTCTTGGTACTCTTGGGGCATTGCCATAGCATTTCGGTGCTGGACTGCCCGTGTGGGCGGGACAAAGACTGATATGCAAATATATATTTCCCATCTTTGAAAGGTACAGTGAGCAAAAAGCGTGTGCTGCAAACTCTCATCTCAGAACAGGTTATCATGCCATGTTCTTTCTGGAGAGGAGCGCCTGCTACCTTTTTTTGAAATATTTGTAAGGAACTTGGGGATTGGTCACTCTGAGTTACCTGGGGGCAACCAGACGTGGACTCCCTGATCACTGTGCGCAGAGAGGCACAGCTTCACCTCACTGATGAGAACCAATAAGGCTGAAACACGTGTATGGGGTTGCTGTTGGTACTCTTGTTCAGAGAGGAATTGCCACAGCATTTCGGTGCTGGTCTGCCCATGTGGGCGGGACAAAGACTGATATGCAAATGTATTTTTCCCATCTTTGAAAGGTACAGTGAGCAAAAAGCGTGTGCTGCAAACTCTCATCTCAGAACAGGTTATCATGCCATGTTCTTTCTGGAGAGGAGCGCCTGCTACCTTTTTTTGAAATATTTGTAAGGAACTTGGGGTTGGTAACCCTGAGTTACCTGGGGGCAACCAGAAATGGACTCCCTGCTCGCTGTGCTCAGAGAGGCGCAGCTTCACCTCACTGATGAGGCCCAACAAGGCTGAAACACGTGTATGGGGTTGCTCTTGGTACTCTTGTTTAGAGAGGAATTGCCATAGCATTTCGGTGCTGGACTGCCCATGTGGGCGGGACAAAGACTGATATGCAAATGGATATTTCCCATCTGTGAAAGGTACAGTGAGCAAAAAGTGTGTACTGCAAACTCTCATCTCAGAACAGGTTATCATGCCATGTTCTTTCTGGAGAGGAGCGCCTGCTACCTTTTTTGAAATATTTATAAGGATCTTGGGGTTGGTCACCCTGAGTTACCTCTGGGCAACCAGACGTGGACTCCCTGCTCACTGTGCCTCAGCTTCACTTCAGTGATGAGGGCCAACAAGGCTGAAACACGTGTATGGGGATGCTGTTGGTACTTTTGTTCAGAGAGGATTTGCCATAGCATTTCGGTGCTAGACTGGCCATGTGGGCAGGACAAAGACTGATATGCAAATGTATATTTCTCATCTTTGAAAGGTACAGTGAGCAAAAAGCGTGTGCTGCAAACTCTCATCTCAGAACAGGTTATCATGCCATGTTCTTTCTGGAGAGGAGCGCCTGCTACCTTTTTTTGAAATATTTGTAAGGAACTTGGGGTTGGTAACCCTGAGTTACCTGGGGGCAACCAGAAATGGACTCCCTGCTCGCTGTGCTCAGAGAGGCGCAGCTTCACCTCACTGATGAGGCCCAACAAGGCTGAAACACGTGTATGGGGTTGCTCTTGGTACTCTTGTTTAGAGAGGAATTGCCATAGCATTTCGGTGCTGGACTGCCCATGTGGGCGGGACAAAGACTGATATGCAAATGGATATTTCCCATCTGTGAAAGGTACAGTGAGCAAAAAGCGTGTACTGCAAACTCTCATCTCAGAACAGGTTATCATGCCATGTTCTTTCTGGAGAGGAGCGCCTGCTACCTTTTTTTGAAATATTTATAAGGATCTTGGGGTTGGTCACCCTGAGTTACCTCTGGGCAACCAGATGTGGACTCCCTGCTGTAGTATAATGAATCTCAGGAGGCAGGAAGCTGCGGGTTGTCCAAACAGGCTTTATTGCATAAACATGGGTGGTTCTTACAAATAACCCTAGCAGTGGTGCTCTAACAAAAGGCCAACGTGGCCAACAACATATGGGGCTGCGAGTGCAGTGTCGGGTGGTTCGCAAGTCCTCTTGATTTCCCGTGCTCGGAGGAGCCCGGGGAGACGCTCCTCTTGCGTCCTCCGCTCGTCCCGTAATGCGCGCGTAGCGCGCGGGGGCGGGGCTTCGTTACGCTCGAGATCTCGCGAGAGCGGGCGCTCTCGCGACATCTCTACACACCTCCCTTTATCACAATGGGAGAGGGGTCACTGTAACACAAAGTCATTGAATCTTACCGGTCTTTTATGCTCCCTTCTGGGCCTCTCACTGGTTCCCGGGCAAGGTCCCTGCGGAACCGGTTCGGGGCTTACATAGGGTTCTTCCGGTTGATTCTCTGATTCTTCTCTCTCTCCATCGCTTCTCCCTGGTTCTGGTTCTTCATTCCCCACATCCTCCATTTCTGCTTCAGTGCGTGGGGTTTCTGGAGTCTTAAGTCTTTCTTGTCTGCGTTGATACAAAGCTACTCTTTCGAAGTTCCACGCGCGCCCGTCTTCTGTGCGGACGTGATTTGTCCCTTTATGAGTAACTTGTATGGGTTGACTATACCGGGAACCTGTGTCTTGATCTTTTCTTGGTAGTTTGATTTTGACCCAGTCCCCTCTTTCGATGCTGGGCGCTTGCTTCGTTCTCCTTCTTCTGTCACTCCACAATTTCATGCGTGACTTGTTTCTTGTAATGCGCCATACTACGTCTGCCATATCTACCTCTTCATCTATTCTTATTTTAGACAGCCAAGGCGGGATAAGTGTTGATGCCGCACTCCTCCCTCGCAACATTTTGAATGGGGATACATGGGTAATGCCATTCGGAGTGAGTCTATGTGCTGCTATGGCTTCCTTTGTAGTCTTGAGGGGGTCCATGCCCGAGGCCATTGCAAGTTGGATGGCCCCTTTAATGAACCTGTTCGCCCTTTCCACGAGTCCATTTGCTTGAGGGTGATACAGGGCCGCCTTTTTTTGCTTGATGTGGTTCTTTTTGAGAAACTCCTCCATGTCTCTAGAAACTAGTTGCACCCCATTGTCCGTGACTACTTCATTGGGGAGCCCTTCCCTTTGAAAAATTTCGGTAAGCACCTCTATAACCGTTTCTGTAGTTATGTTTGGAACAAACTCTGCTTCCACCCACTTGGATAGGTAGTCGACTAGTACAATTCCGTATTTGTGTTTTGCTGACATCGCTTCCAGGGGTCCGATAAAGTCTATGCCCACTTTGGACCATACTGTTTCCGGTATCTCGGTGGGTATGAGAGGTGCTTGGCGAATCTTCAATCTTTTGTCGCTGTTTAAACACTCGTGGCATCGCTCTATCATGGAGCGAATCTCCTGGTCCATGGATGGCCACCAATATGCTTCCCTGACTCTGCGGCGAGTCATCGTGTTTCCCAAATGCCCCGCATGAGCCCTGCATAGAATTGTGCGTCTCATTCCTGTGGGGGGGACGATTTGATCCGACTTCATGATTATCCCTTGTGTTTCGGACAACTCTTCTTGTACTTTCCAATATGGCCTCATGCCCTCGGGTAGCACCCTTTCATCTGGCCAGCCTTCTTTGATCCATTTACGAATGGCGGACATGGTTGGGTCTTTCCCTTCTTCTTCTTGCCAGTGCTTTTCACTGAGTTCCAGATATTCTGGCATTCTTATGTCCGAGATGGAAGCAACAATGCACTCCCCTTGTAGAAACGGGGCAGCCTTTTCTTTGTTTTCCGGTAATCTCGACATGCAGTCAGCCTGCGAGTTTTTCCAGCCAGATATGTGGTGGATTTCGAATGTATATTCTTGTAATTTCGCGGCAATACGAGCTAGTCTGGGAGTGGAAGCTTTGGTGCCTCCGGGACTGAGCATATGGATGAGTGGTTTGTGATCTGTCACCAGCTTGAACTTGGTGCCCCACACATAAGTCCTGAAGTGCTCCACTGCCCATGCACATGCTAGCATCTCTTTTTCGATGGTGGAGTAGTTCTGCTCTGCTTCAGATAGCGCCTTCGATGCAAAGGCCACCACATGCTCGGTGTCACCCCTCCTCTGCGTAAGTACTGCTCCCAGTCCATACGCACTGGCATCAGTGGTGATGACTGTTTCCCACTTGGGATTGAACGGTTGAAGGCACGGGGCTTCCATAATGTGCTGTTTTATGGTGTCTATTGCCGCCTTTTGGGGTTCCTGCCACAGGAATTCGGACCCTTTCTTGAGAAGATCCCGTAGAGGTGACGTGGTCTCAGAAAATTTGGGTATGAATTTTGCGTAATATTCTGCTAAGCCTAAGAATGATCTCACCTCTTCCTTGTTGGTGGGATTGGGTGCTTTGATGATGGCTTGCATAAGGTTCTGTTTGGGGCTGATGCCCTTTTCTGAAATTTTGTATCCCAGGTACTCGACTTCTTTTACTCCAAAAGAACATTTCTCGTATCGTAGGCGGACTCCCGCTTCTTGTAACTTGTTGAGCACTAGTTTGAGAGTGGCATCGTGTGTCGGTTTATCACCTGCATACACCAATATGTCATCTTGGAAGTAGACCACATTTTTGACTTTTCGAAAGAGGGCATCCATCATGCGCTGAAACGCTGAGGCCGCTGATGATAATCCGAAGGGCATTTTGGTAAATTGAAATGTGCCGAACGGGGTGATGAATGCCGTGAGAGATTTTGATTCTTCATGGAGCTGGATTTGGTGATATGCGTTACGCATATCTAGTTTTGAGAAGATATTGGCTTCTTTCATCAAAAGTATGAGTTCATTTATGCTTGGAAGTGGATAACTGTCTGTGACGACTTCCAAGTTTAAGCTGCGCAAGTCTATACATACTCTTAATTCTTGCGATTGTGGTTTCTTTATGAGAACGACTGGGCTCAGCCATTCGGACGCTTCAATCTCTTCTATCACCCCTTCATTCTTCATTTTGTCCAATTGTTGTTTGAGGGTGTCTCTCGCTGTGGCTGGTACTGGCCTCACTCGGTGTTTTACAGGGATGGCATTTCTTTTGAGGACAATTTTGTGTAGAAAACCTTTGATGTGGCCCGGCTCCTCCGAGAACAGTGCTGGGTAATCGCTCTTGACTACGGTTTCACTCCTCACGCCTATGGATAGGACTTGCTCTTCTGTGCTGGGGTCGAGTCTGATCTTCAATTTGTCTTGGTCATCCCACCCTAGCACTGGAGGCCCTTCGTGGCTGAAGTATATTCTGGTGTAAGTTTCCCTCCCTTTAAATTCGACTTTGGCGTTGATGTAGCCTAGTAGTTCAACTGATGCTCCACCGAAAACCGTCGGCTTGTGTTTCGTGGTGAGTACTTTTACTTTTTCTTTCCCGAGCATATCTTTGTATGTTTGTAGGGGTAGGATGGTAAGGTCCGAGCCGGAGTCTGCCATGACCCTTGTCTCTCTGCCGTCGATCTTGATCATGCAGTGTGGCTTCTCTCTCCTGGCTCTAGTACTGTTCACCATGATTACGGTGGGCCTTCCTTCTTCCTCCGACGAGGAATCCCTTTCTGCCATGCGTTCTGAGGTCAGACTTGTGACTTTCTTATTTCGCCATCTGCACACTATTGAGAAATGTCCTATGCGCTTGCATACTGTGCATTCTTTGTCTCTGGCTGGGCACTCTCTGTCGAACGCTAGGTGCTTTGTGCTGGTGCACCTATGGCACTTGAGGGGTTCTTTCTTGTTGGTTCTCCCTTCTCTTGAATCTGGAATGAACTTTTCCTTTCTAGGACGGAAACCTACTGCTTGTACCTCAGGGGAACTTTGGGTACCTGCAAACTCTTTTCTTCTTCCTGCTGTTTCTTCCACCGCTCTGGCTATTTCCACTGCTTTCTCTAACTGTACTTCTTTTTCCATGATGTATTTGTCTTGAACTTTCCGGCTGTTGGTGTGGACTATTAGCATGTCGCATATCTGATTTTCTGCATTCGTGCCGAAGTTGCATAAAGCTGCCAGTTCTCTCAATTTCGTGATATAATCGTCGACAGGTTCAGACGGTTCTTGTTTCCGCGTATAAAACCGAATCCTGTGGAGCACTGTGTTTTCCTTACTGGCGAACCTCTTTTCTATTCTTCTGACAGCCTCCTTGAACACATCATCATCGTCGTCTTCTACCTCTATCAGCGCCAGGCCCTCGAATATTCTTTGTCCTTCTACCCCAAGGGCGTTTAATAGCATGGCTCTGCGTCTTGCCGCCGTGAATCCTGCTCCCCCCATTGCCTCCACATACGTTGTAAACAGGGGCTGCCATTGTGGCCAGGGAATGGCAGGCCTACCTGGCGTCTGTAAAAAGGGTGGTGGCGGTGTTGCTCCCTGCATGCTTCTGCGCGGTTCCAGGAGGTCCTCGTCGCCAATTTATGTAGTATAATGAATCTCAGGAGGCAGGAAGCTGCGGGTTGTCCAAACAGGCTTTATTGCATAAACATGGGTGGTTCTTACAAATAACCCTAGCAGTGGTGCTCTAACAAAAGGCCAACGTGGCCAACAACATATGGGGCTGCGAGTGCAGTGTCGGGTGGTTCGCAAGTCCTCTTGATTTCCCGTGCTCGGAGGAGCCCGGGGAGACGCTCCTCTTGCGTCCTCCGCTCGTCCCGTAATGCGCGCGTAGCGCGCGGGGGCGGGGCTTCGTTACGCTCGAGATCTCGCGAGAGCGGGCGCTCTCGCGACATCTCTACACCTGCTCACTGTGCCTCAGCTTCACTTCACTGATGAGGGCCAACAAGGCTGAAACACGTGTATGGGGATGCTGTTGGTACTTTTGTTCAGAGAGGATTTGCCATAGCATTTCGGTGCTAGACTGGCCATGTGGGCAGGACAAAGACTGATATGCAAATGTATATTTCTCATCTTTGAAAGGTACAGTGAGCAAAAAGCGTGTGCTGCAAACTCTCATCTCAGAACAGGTTATCATGCCATGTTCTTTCTGGAGAGGAGCGCCTGCTACCTTTTTTTGAAATATTTGTAAGGAACTTGGGGGCAACCAGACGTGGACTCCCTGATCACTGTGCACAGAGAGGCACAGCTTCACCTCACTGATGATGCCCAACAAGGCTGAAACACGTGTATGTGGTTGCTGTTGGTACTCTTGTTCAGAGAGGAATTGCCATAGCATTTCGTTGCTGGACTGCCCATTTGGGAGGGACAAAGACTGATATGCAAATGTATATTTCCCATCTTTGAAAGGTACAGTGAGCAAAAAGCGTGTGCTGCAAACTCTCATCTCAGAACAGGTTATCATGCCATGTTCTTTCTGGAGAGGAGCGCCTGCTACCTTTTTTTGAAATATTTGTAAGGAACTTGGGGTTGGTCATCCTGAGTTACCTGGGGGCAACCAGAAATGGACTCCCTGCTCGCTGTGCTCAGAGAGGCGCAGCTTCACCTGACTGATGAGGCCCAACAAGGCTGAAACATGTGTATGGGGTTGTTCTTGGTACTCCTGTTTAGAAAGGAATTGCCATAGCATTTCGGTGCTGGACTGCCCATGTGGGCGGGACAAAGACTGATATGCAAATGGATATTTCCCATCTGTGAAAGGTACAGTGAGCAAAAAGCGTGTACTGCAAACTCTCATCTCAGTTCAGGTTATCATGCCATGTTCTTTCTGGAGAGGAGTGCCTGCTACCTTTTTTTGAAATATTTATAAGGATCTTGGGGTTGGTCACCCTGAGTTACCTGGGGGCAACCAGACGTGGACTCCCTGCTCACTGTGCCTCAGCTTCACTTCACTGATGAGGGCCAACAAGGCTGAAACACGTGTATGGGGATGCTGTTGGTACTCTTGTTCAGAGAGGAATTGCCATAGCATTTCGGTGCTAGACTGCCCATGTGGGCGGGACAAAGACTGATATGCAAATGTATATTTCTCATCTTTGAAAGGTACAGTGAGCAAAAAGCGTGTGCTGCAAACTCTCATCTCAGAACACGTTATCATACCATGTTCTTTCTGGAGAGGAGCGCCTGCTACCTTTTTTTGAAATATTTGTAAGGAACTTGGGGGTTGGTAACCCTGAGTTACCTGGGGGCAACCAGACGTGGACTCCCTGATCACTGTGCAAAGAGAGGCGCAGCTTCACCTCACTGATGAGGCTCAACAAGGCTGAAACACGTGTATGGGGTTGCTGTTGGTACTCTTGTTCAGAGAGGAATTGCCATAGAATTTCGGTGCTGGACTGCCCATGTGGGCGGGACAAAGACTGATATGCAAATGTATATTTCCCATCTTTGAAAGGTACAGTGAGCTAAAAGCCTGTGCTGGAAACTCTCATCTCAGAACAGGTTATCATGCCATGTTCTTTCTGGAGAGGAGCGCCTGCTACCTTTTTTTGAAATATTTGTAAGGAACTTGGGGTTGGTCACCCTGAGTTACCTGGGGGCAACCAGACATGGACTCCCTGCTCACTGTGCCTCAGCTTCACTTCACTGATGAGGGCCAACAAGGCTGAAACACGTGCATGGGGATGCTGTTGGTACTCTTGTTCAGAGAGGAATTGCCATAGCATTTCGGTGCTGGACTGCCCATGTGGGCGGGACAAAGACTGATATGCAAATGGTTGGATATTTCCCATCTGTGAAAGGTACAGTGAGCAAAAAGCGTGTACTGCAAACTCTCATCTCAGAACAGGTTATCATGCCATGTTTTTTCTGGAGAGGAGTGCCTGCTACCTTTTTTTGAAATATTTGTAAGGAACTTGTGGTTGGTCAACCTGAGTTACCTGGGGGCAACCAGACGTGGACTCCCTGATCACTGTGCACAGAGAGGCACAGCTTCACCTCACTGATGAGGCCCATCAAGGCTGAAACACGTGTATGGGGTTGCTGTTGTACTCTTGTTCAGAGAGGAATTGCCATAGCATTTCGGTGCTAGACTGCCCATGTGGGCGGGACAAAGACTGATATGCAAATGTATATTTCTCATCTTTGAAAGGTACAGTGAGCAAAAAGCGTGTGCTGCAAACTCTCATCTCAGAACAGGTTATCATGCTATGTTCTTTCTGGAGAAGAGCGCCTGCTACCTTTTTTTAAAATATTTGTAAGGAACTTGGGGGTTGGTCACCCTGAGTTACCTGGGGGCAACCAGACGTGGACTCCCTGATCACTGTGCACAGAGAGGCACAACTTCACCTCACTGATGAGGCCCAACAAGGCTGAAACACGTGTATGGGGTTGCTGTTGGTACTCTTGGGGCAACCAGACATGGACTCCCTTCTCGCTGTGCTCAGAGAGGCGCAGCTTCACCTCACTGATGAGGCCCAACAAGGCTGAAACACGTGTATGGGGTTGCTCTTGGTACTCTTGTTTAGAGAGGAATTGCCATAGCATTTCGGTGCTGGACTGCCCATGTGGGCGGGACAAAGACTGATATGCAAATTGATATTTCCCATCTGTGAAAGGTACAGTGAGCAACAAGCGTGTGCTGCAAACTCTCATCTCAGAACAGGTTATCATGCCATGTTCCTTCTGGAGAGGAGCGTCTGCTACCTTTTTTTGACATATTTGCAAAGCCATGCTTTCAGATCCTTGCCAATGCTCCTTACATATTTTTTCTGCAAATCTGCCTGTGTTTTATTTTTTCCAAAGTGTCAAAATGTACGTACATACAATAGTCATATGTGACCTAGCCCCCACTTCACAAAATCCATTCAGACTTTGCATTAACTTTCAAGGTGGGGTCTTAAATCTTTCTGAATACTTGTGTCCACATTCATCAAACGGCAGCAAAGTTATAAGCCATCTAAAAGTGTTAAGACCCCCCTCTAATTTTGCTACTTCTTGAGAAATTCCCACCAAATTGTGCAAAGACATTCATAACTCGGTCTACTATCTTTTTGCAAACTGATGTGCAGATTTATCAAATGGCCCCACCTTTATAAGCCTTAAAAATATTTTGGGTCCCCCCTCTAATTTTGTTCCTCTCTTGAGAAAACAGCACCGCACTTTGCCGAACCATTCAGAGTCAGGTCTGAAATTTCATGCAGTTTCATTGAGTGGCGCCAAAGTTATATGCCATCCAAAAACTGATTGTCACCAACCTGTAATTTACAAATAAGCATAGATGTCCTCGAACATCTCCAATATTTGCGAACATCACACAACTGTCTTTGGCCCTCATTACGACCCTTGCGGAAATCGACTGACCGGAGCGCCACAGCGTAAATAGCGTTTCCGCCATTGCACGAAGGAGCAAAGTGCGGCCCATTCCGACCCATCGGGCACGAGCACCACGGCATGGCGGAAGTGCAAAGTCCGCGATGGCGGAAATGACCCCAAAACGGCCCACACCGCCGCCGTACGGCGCCCCAGGTGCAATACCGCCACCCCTCTTAGCGGTCACCGCAGTGTGCGCCTACCGGAAAGTACGGTGGCCGGAAATATACGGAAACGGAAGTTAAAACACGGGCCCGGAACGGGAAACATCCCGGCGTACACCAATAAATACACTAAAACCACACAACCACCAAAAACACTACCCTGAGACACACCCCACCCCGTCAACCACCCTAGCGAAACCAAGAAAAATGGGAAAAGTAGCGAAGAAAGCGTGCGACCGCAAGCGGCAGGTCCACTTCTCCCGTGAGGAACTGCTAACAGAGACCCTCCAGGAGAATGCTGCCGTGGTCTTCTCCACGCAAATGACCAGGACGGCACTTGCAAACAAGAAGGCCATATGGGCTCTGGTGGCACAGCGGGTAAGTGCGGTGTGGACCGCACCCCGCACCCCACAGCAATGCCGCAAGCGATGGGACGACCTGCGGATACGCGTCCGCAGCATACTCTCTGCCAACCGCAACATTGCCACAGCCACCGGGGGAGGTCCTGAATCACCCATCAAGTTGACCCCCTGGGAAGAAATCTGTGCCTCCACCATCGGAATGGAGAGCATTGAGGGAGTCGGAGGGATGGAGAAAGGAGTGCAGACATCCGAAGATTCAGGTAGGTGGGCCAGATAAAACAATCCACACAGTCCATCCATGTGAAGTACCATGCGTCCACATAGTGCAACAGAAACACATGTCCAGGAGAACGTCCACACACATCGGCCTGATAGCGCACGTTAAAAACCACAATAAATACATAAATAATTAAAAACCCCTAAAACACGCACTACACGTGCAGCAGGCACACCCTAACTGCAGGCTGCCAAACAACTGCACCCTCACTCCACACACAAATCAAAGCACCTCCAAGGCCCCGACCCAAAACACCCTCAGGTACCACCCCAAAGCATGTGATACAATGCCATTCCAATTCCCACAGACCCATCAATAACCCTCGCTCTCCTTTACTCCACCACAGGGTCCGATCCAAACGACGAGCAACAGGACACCCCTACCAGCACACCTGCAAAGAGGGCCAAGACCAACGGCCAGAGACCCTCCACCTCAGCTGCACGCATCAAGACACGGCAGCAGCACAAATCAGGTGGCAGCACAGAGGAGGGAACATCAACAGGCACCCCAGCAGCCAGCATGCCCACAACACCACCACCACAGGTCCCCCCAATGGATGCCACAGAAGGCACTGCCTCTGGTGGCAGCAGCACCATAGGTGACACCCCATTGATGGCAGCAAGCTCGGACACAGAAAACGGGGATGCCGAAGTCAGATCCATCCATGACCTGTCCCAATCCCCCTGTCTGTCCCATCCCGTACAACATGAGGATACCACGCAGGGGCACCCACAAGACGACGACTGGCCATCCCCCACAAGCCCTGTGGGAAGGCAACATGAGGTCAACAGCCCCTCTGCGACACCCCCGCAAATGGCCATGGCCCAGCAGAGGCAACAGTCCCTCGACCAGTTGATCGAACAACAGCAGCAACTGGCCACACTCCTCAAGGACCATGCCGATGAATGTGGGGGCACCAAGGCAGACATAGAAACATCAACTGAGACACTTAGGGCAGAAATGGAGAGAGGCACAGAGACGCTAAGGTCACAAATTGAGAGAAGCACCGAGAGCCTGAGGGGGGAACTGCATGCGACGTCCAAAGACGTATGTGCCGAACTTGCCGCAGTGCGCCGTGTGCTCACTGAGCTCTCGCAAACCCTTAGGGACATGCATGGACGTGAGCAGGCAGACACATCATCCGTTGCAAGTTCCGTCCAGGGCAGCCCCCAACGTAGATCAGGGAGGACCCGGCGCTCAACAGGCAGGGGTGCCCCTGATACCCGCAGAGGGGGCATGCAATAGCGACAGCCCACTGACAATGAGCATCTTTGGACACTGGTGTTCGGGGGGGAGGTAGGAGGGTGGAGGGGGTGTGTTGGGCTCACTTGGGTGGCGGGTCGATAGGGTGTACAACATGATATCACATATGCCATAAACAGTGCACGGTCAACCAATGAGATGTGTGGACATTGATCTTTGTGTACTAGGCCATCATAGGCGTACAGTCCATTTTGTGCATGTTCCAGACACACACAGTGCCACGTGTCCCGTGTCCATGTATCAGCCACCAGGCATGAGTGCTAGAAGCATACATCAATGAGATGCTGACGAATGTCACGGGCCTCCGGTGCCTCGCAGACTCCTTGAGGTGCTGCCACATCCCCACCCTCATCATGACCATCATCCGGTGCTTGCAGTTCTGCGTCAGGGGGCATGGGCACATTTCTACGTACGCACATGTTGTGGAGCATGACACATGCCATCACCATCTTTGCAACCTTCTCATGGCGGTACAGGAGTGCCCCGCCAGACCTGCTGAGGCAGCGGAAATGGCCCTTCAGTAGGCCGAATGCCTGCTCAATGACTACACGGGTACGTGAGTGGGCATGGTTGTAGTCCTCCTCATGCTGGTCCCGTGGGTTCCGGACTGGTGTGAGGAGCCATCTCTTCAGTGGATATCCAGCATCACCTGTATGTGGACGAGAAACGTAGGATGTGGAATGCCATTGATACTTACGCACACCCCCCCCCCTTCCTGCCAGTACATTGCCAAATCACATACCCCACATCATCATGCATGCAATGAGGCTCACCGAGTAGCCAGGATCTGTTCCCTGCGTGTCGCTCCATGTAGCGTGGTATGGTAGAGTTCCTCAAGACCATGGAATCATGGGTTGATCTAGGGAATCGGGCACAACAATGCGTAAAGATCCTGTTGGAGTCACACACCATTTGTACATTCAGGGAATGAAATTGTTTTCGGTTGCGGTACTGGGCCTCCATGGCATGTGGCACGACCAATTCAACATGGGTGCAGTCGATGGCACCAATGCAACCCGGTATGCCGGCAAGTGCATGGAATCCCACTTTTGTGTTGGTTATTTCCTGCTCCGAGCGTGGTAGGGAGATGTAGTCGTCTGCGTGCTGCAGGAGGGCATCGAGCACTTGGAATAGTGTCCGTGAGAACAGTGGCTGAGAAATGCCATGCAACTGTCCGACTGTGTGCTGGTAGGTGCCTGTGGCCAGGAAGTGTAGTACAGACACCAGCTTCAGTAGGGGTGGGATGGCGGTTGGGCTATCTATCATGCTGACTAGGTCAGCCTGTGTCATGTCCACAATGGCGGCTATGGTGTCCCGGTCCAGACGGTAGAGGGTGTGGATCTGCTCATCAGTGAGGTTGAACGGATGTGCTCGGAGGCGTGGGATTGCGGGCTGCCTGCGTGGTGGTAGTGGCTGTGCTGCTGGGCCTTGCTGGCCCTGCCTTGGCCTCCTCCTCCTCCTGCGTCTCCTCCGTGCGGCTGGTTGTAGTTGTTGTTCGTCTTCTTCTTGGAGTCGGAGCACTTGCAGTGCTATCAGGTCCCCCAGGGCCAACATCGCGAGTCCTGCCGGTAGCATTTCGCTGTGGTTGTGGGAGGAGACTGGCTGTGCAATTTATGTGTTTCCAGGCTGTATGGCCTCCACCTGTGGTGATTGATTCCACCTGTGCAAACTGCTCTCCCCTTTGGCCGAGCACGTCCCGCGCACAACGCTGCAATTCGGGGAATGGTATCTTGCTATTGCAATCATGTATTTGTACCCGATGGGCGTGTAAGATTGGTTGATATGTTCATTCTGCTGTGGTCCCATTGTTTCCCATACTATCTGTGCAGTCGCGAACGGACTTGTGAAGGGTCAGTGGAACGTAGTACTCTAGTAACGGTGGGCCCTCATGCATCACTGTACCGAGTTGCAACGACGGGCGGGGCGTCCCATTTGTGGGTGAAGGCAGTTGCCATTTTCACACACAGCCGCACTCGATGGAATAATTAGTGATTTCAAACGGCCACAGATGCCTTTTCGACGTGATGTTGCAAATGAGGAATTCGAAGGGCGGCGCTTTCGGTTTCCAGCTAGCGGCGAGGAGATGCCCACAGGTCTGACTGCAAATATAACGTTCTATTGTTCTATGTCCTTGAGACAGGGGCCATGGCGAGGATGCAATGATTGATATGAATAGTTTGGGATGCGCAATAGGTACGTGGGCGATGAGGCCGGCCATTCCCAAATTCATGTTACTTCGCAACACTGGATTTACGGGCTGGGGCACTGTGGATTTAGCAGGCTGCATTACGCACAGACTCAATGGACGTTTCTAATGTCATGTGAGTAATTATTCAGGCGTTTTGATCCCGGGATGAGGGAATGATGGATGGATGCATGGGCAGGTGATTTGATGCAGAGTTTGCCATGTACAGGGCTTCTTGGGATCTATCCGCCTCCCCTACGCTATGTGATGCAGGGCTGCCATAGTGGGACCATCGTCTATCTGGCCTTGTTGAGCCCTCCCTGTCTCGACGCGCCCTCAGACACTTGTGTCCATGCACGTTAACATTCCCATCTGATGGATTCTGTTTTGGCAGACGCATGCACAGGTACACTCGTTCGTGATGGTGTTTACACCTAGGTATAGATGGTTATGAGTCGCAAGTGGCTTTGGGGTGGTGATGATCCTTTGGAGTGGGCTAGCATGCATATGGCTGTGGATTTCGTGTGCTCATTGGAGTGAGTTGTTGGAATGTAGTTCTGATGGCCATTCTGTTCTTGTTCTTTTCTTTTGGTTGACAGGTATCTCCTCCCCTTTTGCCACTGCCATCTGTATGCCACACCTGCAGATGGATTTTACTCCCGACACCTGCTGCTTCGTGTTAATCGGTGGAGCAGCATTACGATCTTATGGGACGATCGCCAGTGGCCCACATGCCCTTACGCAGTACTGGTGGCTCGGAGCAACATTTCGGCCTTTCAGCTGGACTAGTGCCTCCCCATTGGGACGGCCCTGCGGTTGTGTGCGCTTCCTTGTTGCCTTTTCGTACGTGATTGTGGCTCTGTGTACCATGATGGGACAGGGCGTCACACAAGTAGTGGCTGGTCATTTCTTGCGGATGCAGCCCACAATGGTGAAATGTGTTTTGGAGTTCATGGCCTGATGGCTGTATGGGCTTGGTGATTTTGTTGTGCATTAAATTTCTATTCTGATTTGGCCTGTGTAGCGTTTTTCTTTGCAAGTGATGTGGCATGTGCCTATTTGTGGGGCGATGTATTGTGAGGAGATCTGCATTGGGTTCCTGCTTCGGGGTTTAGTTGCGTGGTACTGTGCTGGGCGCGTTTGCCTACTGAGCCCGTGAGGTCAGGGATGGGGGCTGCCTATATGACAGTTTGGATGTTGTCATGCTCAGGGGCGGGGGATTGGGTTTTGTGTAACAGATGGCGGTCAGCCAGGTGGACTGGTGGAATGATGTGATTTTCGGAATGTTGCTGGTCACAGGTGCCTGTGTTTGCGTGCGTTTCTTGGTGGGGGACTGTGGTCATGTCCATTGGGATGGCTTCTGTATTCGTGCCATCTGTGCCCTGCAGCTCCCATTGGCCCCTCTTGTGTTGCTTTTGTTCGTTGGCATGCATGGGTGCTTTGTACATTTCAATGGTTGCATTGTGACTTCATTGCACCTACAGGGAGTTGTACTTTGTGGGCAGGGAGCGGTGTACTGGCACTCAGTGGGGCCGTTTACGGTTGATTCGCGATGCCGTACTTCTCGCCATGGCGGAATGGTCCATTCCGCCATGCCTGATGGCGTTAGGTACATGTCCGCTAGGGTCGGAATTGGCGTACCGTTGCACCATGGTGGTGTTTGCGGTTTGGCATGGCGCGCGCGCGCGTGCTTAGTGCAGTTAGCGTTGGCGTTCACTACGGTGTCGCTAATGGCATCGTACTTTACGGTGACGGGTCATAATCGCAACGAGCGGTGTTCGATGGCGGTATTGCATTTCCGCCATCATTTTTCCATTTCCGCAAGGGTCGTAATGAGGCCCTTTGACTGTTTGCAGACATCAGAGAAGAAAAACAGCAGTTTTTTTACTTTTTATGGCCATATCCCATCCCATCCTCATCACCCCTCAAGTCCCCAGTGATTGTTTCATTGACAATGTTGTGTTTTTCAACATGTTTGTACCGCAATGTTCCCGGACACCGGCGGCTGTCCGCGGATCCAACATGGTGGGTGTTTCCAAAAATCGGACACACCTCACACTTTTCACCATCAATGCCCGCAGACCTTACGCCAGACCCTCTCCAATTGGATGCCCGTCCGCTGACTGAAAAGGGAAATGAGTCCATGGACCAAACCCAGAAATCACTAATTTTCTTTACCAAATTTTTCTTTGTTTTTAAAAAAAACTACTTGACGGATTTACACCAGATTTACAAAAAGCACGCTTGCGGGACCAAGCCGCCACTCCTGCCACATATTTGGTGAAAATGTGTCCATCGTTTTGGGCTGTACGCATGAGCAAAAATTATTTTCTTTTGCGTCTCTGAGAAAACCACACATTTTGGACACCCATGTAAGTTTTCCCCCCTTGAGGAAACCTCACCAAAATGTGCACAACCAATCTGATGGGCACATATACTTGTTATGCAAAGTTTTGTGAGGAATCGCATGGGGGGAGTTATAAGCTGCCCAGAATCTGCTGTTCATATGGGTTGAGCAACTTAAACCTAAATACAGGGCCGCTACTACAGTCCCTGTAATACATCATGGAAATTGAACGTGTGCACTACCTCATTGTGAGACTATTACAGACCAGCCAACTCCAATTGTGTAAACAAGCCCATGCAATATATACCTGACACCTTGTGTTGACTTCCACTGCTTCTAGTAAGGGGAAAGTTGTTTTCCTTTTATTCACTGGCTTGGACAGTGGAGAGTCCTCAAGTCCCTCCTTTCTCAGAGTCAAAGGGCCTCTGACCTGACATACATAAAGAAGCTCAAAGGGGCTGAAGCCCACACCTGCTTGAGGCACTTCCCTATAAGCAAAATGAAGACATGGAAGTAGAAGGTCCAACTTACTGCAAAAGGGTTCTTAGAAAGATCCCATCATGCTTTTCACAGTTCAGTTAGATCTCTCTACCAACCCATTGATTTGGGGATGGTAGGGTGTTGACAACTTGTAGGTTACTCAACAGGTTTTCTACATGGCCTGCATGGAGTGGGACATGAAGTTGATCTCCCTGTCAGAGACCATCTCCTTGGGACATCCTGCTCTGCTAAAAATACCTAGTACGGCCTTGGCAACTGTCTGAGCAGTGGCAGTTATCATTGGGATTGCCTCAGGATAGCTAGTGGCATGGTGCCCTATAACAAGGATAAACATGTTGCCTGAAGAAGGAGGAGGTTCAAGGGATGCATAATATCAATCACAACCCTTGCAAAAGGTGTTTCCACAGCTGGGAGAGGCCCCAAGGGTGCTACATTCTAGGAACGACTTATGCCAGACAAGTGACAACTGTGGCAACTCCTGCAGTGTTGTTAATGGCAGAGATTTCCTGTCCATTAATTAGAACACTGTTCTTAAAATAACACTTGGCATTATCAGGGATGGAGTGATAGATATCCTGACACTGTTGTTCCCAGGAACCAAGAGAGACTAAAGTAACTCTAGCCTGAACTCCAATGAGTTCTTGAGCCAGACGGTGAAAGACTGCACCTAGCATAGGGATTCCCTCTTCCTCAGAGAATGCTAAGGAGACAGATGGAACCCCCAAGGGTTTACCCTTACATTTGGGGTCTACTTTCACATGGTCACAAGACCCACACACCATACATTTTCTAAACGTTTTTTGGGATGGGAGTGCCCGGTAACTGTTCTCCAGAGGTTTCACTAGCCCTATGAAGTTCCCTGTGGTGTTTATTTTTGTTACTTTTGTGGGCCCAGTCAATTATATCACACTTCTCATCATACAGACTTACAAGTTCCTTTGGCAACTCTGGTTTATTAGTCCTGTAAGCATCCACACAAGAGGACCCTGAAACTGGAGAGGATTTATCCGAAGCCATCTTTTTAATTTCTTTCTCATGTTTCATTTCTTTTTTTTTTCCTAAGTTCTAGCTTCCTTTAGTCTAACTGCAGTTTCATCTCTACAATCTTGGATTTTTGTTTTTCTAGTTCTAACAGTATTTCAGGGGCAATGGTTTTGTGAGCTCACTGGTGTGGTGGAATATGTTGCAGGGACAACCCCAGCTGATGTTGGGCCTTCCTTCAAATCTATTTCTTCATCATATCAAGATCAATGTCACAATCTTCACCATTTCCTCACTCAAGTCATTGTTAGATCTAGTTAGATCTATTGGATACAGATTTAAATGCAGACTTCTGAAAGTCCATCAACATTTGAATCAGCTCTGATGTGTGATCTTTACAGCTGAGGACATTAGTTTTACATATTTCTGTAAGTTGTTCTACTTTGAGTTGAACAAGGGCCACTTTCTTATAGTTTTCCTACACACACTTCTGTTAACCAGCCTTAGACAATGGTTTTCCTGAACACTGGTATCCCAAAGACTCAGTTTATCCAAAACTACAATCATCCCAACTGCTATAACACCACTTATGCTAGGGTTTTTGCAAAGGTCGCTGTCTGTGACAGGATTTAGGAATTCCCACCTTGCATGTACAGGGTTTGCACCTCTTAGGATCAGTCTGAACTAACCAAGGGATTGGAAGATTGGTGAGCGGTCAGGCTTACTCTAAAGAGGGAGGAGCGCTGTAGTTAGTTACAAAGACCTCAAAGCATACCTTAGTTCATACACACTTAGAGGTTATATACAAATAGAAATGTATTATATACGCTAAGCCTCACTGTTATATTACAAGGAACAGGTAATACTAGAAAGTATGTAAACAGTATAAGAACACTGGGGATACACCTAGAATAGTAAACCACAGGTGTGGTCACCTTAGAATTTGCTTTTTCAGTAACACGTCATGTAACAAACCAACAGAAAACATATATGAAGTAACGTTGATGGTTACAAGTTGGCTCAGGAAGATTAGGATCACCCCCTGAAAAGGTGCCCCAAGACCAAGTGTCCCAGGGCAGGTGGTTCTACCACTAGAGTACAATGATTTGTCCACACAATGTTATTCTATGGGTACCTGATTGGAACAAAATGCAGGCTACATGCTGCCCCCAGATTGGATTGCACTGGATTGCACAAGCAGTCCCTGGGTAGGTTATACCAGAGGTGAACAATACCTTAGATGGAAGAAGGTTTTGCTGTGGGACCATTCCAGCAGTGAGGTGACAAAAGACGCTGTCTCCTGTTCTTTTGCCCTGGTGATGTGGTGACAGTGACCTTAGCAGATCTGGTGACAGCACTCAAGAAGAGGGATGTCCAGCAATGGTTCCTCATGGATCTGGCATGTTGGCACCTTTTGCAGGCGCAGAGGCAGATGGTTGTTCTGGTGGTCAACTCTTCTTTGTTTCTCGATCCTCGTCTCTGGGGAGATGAATTTTTGTAGCTGGCTCAACTTGTTTCAGGCTTAGAAGGATGGCCAGAATGTTTCAGGCGAATCTGCACTTACAGAATGATGCATAGCATTGCATCACAGGTCAGCAGGTATTGGGAGTTTACAGGCTCTGGGGGTCGCAGCTCTTCAGGGGATGGCACAAACTGTAGTTCCTCTCAAGACTTGTAAGGCCCATCACTATATGGGACAAAGTTCTCTTCTTCAGATCTTCCCTGTCAATTGCAGTGGCGAGGTCAGTACAGCAGCTGCAACTCACCAGGCTCTCGCGCTCCTTGGAAGGGCTGGCAATGTCTTGCAGCATTCTCCTCTTCAGATACTTCTGTTCCAGTGGTCGACTCTTGGTTTCTACTCCAGGACCTCATAATTTATCCAAGAGCACCAGCTGAGTCCACCAATCATGTACCATGCACCATTCAATCTTGAAGATGGCAGTCCAATGGGGACAGCCAGCCTCCCAGTTTGAACTGGTTTCTGCCAGGCACACTGCAGTGCAAGATTCAGGGGAGTTTCAGCTGATCTCCCCCACTTCCTGTCCTGCCAGGCACTCAAATACCCTTTGCGAGATTGCCACGTGAAGCCTGGTGAAGGCAAAGGGACAAGATGAGCTTGCCCCACCTAGCATGGTATAAGCATGGATCAGAGAGGACAGGCCATCTTATTCAGGGTGTAAAAATGAAGGCCTCCATTTTTGGGATGAGGTGCCTTATGTACCATCATTGGAGCTGCAACTATAGCCTCCTGTGAAAAGTACAGAAAAGATTTTGTAGAAGGTTCACTGCCAGTTGGGTAAAAGGTTGCTGGAGAGGTGAGAAAAGGGACACATTGTATCCCCTCAGCACCCCACATATGGTGGTGTGTGCTTATCTTGCAAAAACAAAACACATGTATGATATAAGGTATTTCCCTGCCCTGGTAACTATAAGGGTTAGCCATTAAAAATAAAGAAACAATGAAAGAGAAGCATCAGGGGTTACTCACAACACTGCACAGCAGGTACTGTGTGTTGCTTCAGCAAAAGGTAAATAACCAAATAAACCCAGGTGTCCAGCAGAAATTGATGGGGGACTCAGAGAGAGTGGGGATTTCACACACAGACATAAATCTACCCCAATAGTTTGTAATTTTTGGATAGTGCCATGCTTCTGTGGAAAAAGAGAGTGTTACTGCTGCTTTGCCTTTGATCGTACGTTGAGTAGGCTGCAGGGTAGTTTGTGTGATTTGGCTTGCTCTTTTTTGTGCTATTTCTGGTCGTTCGGTGTGAGCGACATCTGTCAGATCTTTGGCTCTCTGGTGAGAGGGCTTGTTTCTTGGTGTGTGTGTGGTTATGTTATATGTCCCTTTATTGAGGAGTTCCATTAGGTTTTGCAATGGGTTTCTCTCTTCTGAGTCGCTATAGTTGGGTGTTTGTTTTTTGCGGGTTGCCCTTTTTCCAATCTTTGTTTATGTAAGGAGTGTAGGTGGTACGGAATTCTATTATAGCTCCTGTTCTCATTGGTGTCTTTCACAGATTATTTTCATCATTCTCATGCTCTGAGTTTGTGGGTCGGTGGTTAGATACTAGGTTATCTCCTCTATTTTTCACTCTGCCCTTTTTTGTGGATTGCTTGATTTCAGGTGTGGCTGGTTTCTAAGTGTAGACATAGAGTGCGATGTATGATGTCTTAATTCTTGGCTTTGTTCAGATCTTGACTTCGTCTAGTTGAGAATTGGTGGTTATTTGGAGGTGTTGTGAGTTATGGTCGGTGGTTCCTGTTGTTCGGTGAGGGTGTGCTTTCTCTTGTCTTTCTTGTTCTGTTTTCCATTCTTGTTTGATTATCCTTCTTGTAGCAGGGCATTTTTGTAGTTGTGGGTTTATTGTGGCCATTGTCGGTCGGTGGTCTGATGATGCTTTGGATCTTCCGTAAACCCACAGATGTGAACAGTTGTCTGCATCATGCAAGCCATCACCCTTAACATCTCAAAGACAATTTACCATACAGTCAGTTGTTAAGACTCAAAAGAATTACCTCTGAAACGGACACACTACAAGAAAAATACAATACCATGAAGAAAAGGTTCTTAGACAGAGGATTTCCTCCAGAGACCATCGACAAAGCCATCATACGCACTGAGACACATGACAGAAATGTACTCTTACAGGCCAATCGAAAGAAAGAAGAAACAAATCTGATACATACGCTCAAATATTCAAGCCAAAGTTTCCAAATGAAGAGAATCATTCATAAAAACTGGAACTTGATCAAATCAGATGAAACTTTATCCAACTTATTTCCAGATCCCCCTATGATGGCTTATAAACGTGGAAAGAACTTCAGAGACCAATTGATAAGAGCGGAAAGGAGCAAATGAACAACTCAGAAGACCCTAAGTAAACCAAAATTTGGCACTTTCGCTTGCCTACATTTCCAGCATTGTAATAACCTAATTAAAGGAGACCACATCCGTCACCCACATACTGGTAAAAAAATCATGTTGAATCACTTCGCGACATGCGACACCAAAAATGTCATCTACGCAATTCGCTGCCCTTGCGGGAAATACTATGTCGGCAAGACAAACAGAAGGGCAAAGGATAGATGGACGGAAAACAAATCGTGCAACAGTACACAGAATATAAAATCACCAGTCTTCAGACATTTCCGTGACTCAAGACACAATGGGCCTCATTACGACCCAGGCGGTAAGTTACCGCCTGGGCCGTGACTTTACCACCATGGCGTAAACTACATTTACGCCATGGTGGTTGGCGGACTTACCGCCCCATTCCGACCTTGGCGGGGCGGTAAGTCCCCAATCCCCATTTACCCTTCCCCATTACCATTTTTGCCCCATAGGGCATAATGGGAGTGGGGAAGGCGTTAATTACGCCACCGTAAATTACGGTGGCGTAATTAACTCCATGGTCCCTTAGCGCCATGGAATTTAACACCTGCTAAAAGCAGGTGTTAAATCCGCCATGGCGCTAAGGGACCTCGTACTCAGGCGGTAAGGGTCGGCGCTGTTTACGGCGCCGTAAACCCCTTACCGCCTGAGTTGTAATGAGGGCCAATGTCTGTCAAATGCGATTAGTGATTTTGGAGGTTCTACATCCCCTCAGCAGGGGAGGTAATCTACCTAAACTATTGGCCCAGAGAGAACTGTTCTGGATCAATAAACTTGACGCAATGACTCGACTGGGCCTTAATGAGGACTATTATTTAGGTCCATTTCTGTAAACATGGCTATTGTTCACATTCACACAATGCTTGCCTAATAACCGGTAATTTGTTTCTAGGATTCCCTAATTATAACACCTTTTAGGATGGTACTGACAATAGATTGTACACCCTTCCGTTTTGGGTTAGACAATTTGTACAGATGTCTGCCCTTTTTTTTTTTTTAAATGTTGATATGTAAAAGTTGGATATTCTGGATAGTCAACATTGAATCACAACAATGCTCTACAGTGTACTTGGATTGTTTTTATTGCAATGATCAAACCATTGTTCTTATCTTTTTCATTAATGCAGCTTTCAAGAATGGCCCTTTAGCCGTTTACACCATTATTTTGCGGCAGTAGGCTGTTGCAGCTTGACATGCTACATAATACCTTTTAGACTACTTCTTTTCACTTTTTTGTTCAGAGACACACAGTGAATAGTGAACCTTTATAACATTCTACTTTCACAGACCCGAATAGCGCGTGACAACAGTTATGTTATCACGTCTCGTCTACTTACCTTCATATTGATTACATGGTGGCGGGTGACGTGTTATTGACGTCGCCCACGCACACGCATCCTGATATTTCCTGACATTACGCCGCTCGCGCGCGCGCAATTGACGTCATGGTTGTTGTGACACTGCTCGCGCATGCACGAATGACGTCACGGCTCCATCATTAAGTATAAATAAACAGTCCCCGGCAGATGCGGTCTGAGAGCTGGGATTCCTGACCGCATTCCTGCCGTGGACTGTTGCTTCTTCTATCATCTAATTGAAAGTAAGTTCTCTTTTACACCATAGGGCTATTTCTTAAGCCTACACGGACTGCAGGCACTTATGCTCTTATTCTCCCATAGGAGAACGGAGCTTCCTCACTGGACTACCTTCAGCAACCACTGCTCTCTCCCTGTACTTCAATCCACTATCTTACCGGAAGAAGGGTGAGTTCTCCTTCTCCCCACCTCTTCCCTACTTTATATTCAGGCTTTATTTATTTATTTGAATTTTTTCTAGGCATTATTATGTCTCAAGATAGTATATCTATGTAAATTAAAGGTTCATAATGTGTAGAAATCTTGTTAAAACTACATTATTTTCAATCTTGGTCTCACATGACATAATATTCCGGTACCAAATGTACAACAAGAATCAAATCATTGCACTCTCAACAATTGTACCCTAGCAAGGTCAGGTTCATTGAGGAACTTGTAAGGGGATGCCCCTCTTTATAAATTGTTTTTTTGACTGTTTTTTTTATAAAAAGTGATTCAACTTGGTTAATTATTTTTCTTATGACCTTTTGTAAAAACATTAATTAATGTTTGATTAATTATTTGTAGATTAAAGTGAAAGAATTATTGAAGATTTATGCACCTGATGAAGAGAATATGAATCTCGAAACGCGTTGGGCCAACCTGAAAATAATAAAAAAGGAGAAGACATCTTTTCCTCTAAAAACTAACAGAATTATTGTATGTCATTCTTTGGATGTATTGAATTACATATCACTGTCATTCTAAAAATTGTATACACTGTATGTGTAAAATATACAAAAAGCCTTCGTGAAACCAGTCAGACCTGTTTTTACATTTCCTTAGGCTTATTGCCTCATTGACAGTGTGCAGGGGAAGCAGCTCTCCAAGATTTGGATTTCTTCTGTTCTCTAGTATATTCCAGCCTAGATACCAAGGCTGAGTTTTTCTCCACTGCACCTCAAATTCTTGTCTGAAGTTATTTATCATTAAGCATTATAAAAGATCTTTCTTTAATTGTCATTAACAATTTGGTGTGCAAGTGCATTTCAGCATCTTGGTTGGTATACTCGCCTGCCAGGACTTTCATACAACTTCTTTATACAGCTTGTTGTTTGGTATTTTTGTATAACGTTCATTCAGCTTGCTTTACAGAATATCTGGTATACTTCCCTGCCAGATTGTAACACACAATGTTTCCCTCTTTTGGCTTTCCCCAAGTTTGTATTGTGGGTCCCAGACCCCATTTCCACTGTCTGAGGCCTCAGTTCTCTTTCCCAACAGTGCTTCTGTGTCCCAACCCTTTCCCATGCTCACTGTTGGCTTTTTCTGGTTCCACATCAGGTGTTTCTTTGGCTCTCACATCTCTCGCGGCTACTACAAACACCTCTTAGAGGTGTTCAGTCTTTGGTTGGCATTCCTGTTTCCTCGCATCCTCCCCCGGCAGAGCTGTCCTGAGCACATTGCGCACCGGGTTTCTTTCTTCCTCCTTTCTGCCATTCAGACTTCTGCAATGCCACTGGTACCTCGCTCTGCCTTGCGCTGGCGAACTGCTTTCCTGGCATGGTTTTGAACTGTTCCGGGCCATTTCGATTGTCCCAACAACTAGACCACTGTTATTGTTTTTCTTTAGGAGTAATCATTACTACTCCTGAATTTTTTCTCGTCTAAGTTTCTGTTATGTTGTTTTCCATGTGATATTGAGCAGACTTGTGTTGGTTTTCTTTAGTAGTAATCATTTCTACTCCTTGCCTCTTCCTTGTCCGAGTTTCTGTAATGCTGTTTTCCCTGTGGTATTGAGGAATACTGGCTATAGCCTTAGCAACTGGTTAAGTGAGTTTTTTACAATATGGCTTCAAGGCATGAGGAAGGGAGGGAACATCCATAAAAGGGACTGGGGGATATTTGACTTCCTCTCAAATGCAATTTCATCCCCCTGATGGTCTCCTCCCCCTCATGTGATCCTATCTCATATAGGTAACCCCATGGTCAGGATCAGGTAGCGGCGCTGTCCCCTGGCCACATGAGGAGAAGCTTATCTCTGGGAAAGTAGTGATGACATCATCAGATATCACAGCTCCTTGATTGGGAAAGTTTGCTGTTGTTGATATTTCCTGTTGGTCATATTCCTGGTGGTTATGCTGCAGTTTTGGGCAGCTACTTAAAGAGGGTTAATGGCCAGCCGATGACTGGAGAACATGGTC
This sequence comes from Ambystoma mexicanum, assembly GCF_040938575.1. Classification (NCBI taxonomy): domain Eukaryota; kingdom Metazoa; phylum Chordata; class Amphibia; order Caudata; family Ambystomatidae; genus Ambystoma; species Ambystoma mexicanum. The sequence continues at coordinate 583,612,020 of NC_090930.1, read as the reverse complement.
TTTCGGTGAGCTCTGGCAACCGTACCTTGCTGAAGCGCTCTATCCCCCATATCGACTTACAAAAAACAACATTGATGAAGGAAAGGAAATCGGAAGGTTTGAAGAACATGCCCCTGAAACATTAACCTAGTAAATCAGACACTGGTAGAAGCAACGCGGAAGAAAGAAAGCTGGACTGTAAAAGCAAAAAGAGAATATCGAGGCTGAGTACCCCAAAAGGAAATACACCAACACGGTCTTACAAAGATACACAGATCTTTATTCTACAACTGAACAGTTTTCAAAGGACAAAGTAACAGATAGCTATCAGGCCCTCAGTACAACACAGCGAATACCAGCCCTGTTCGGTGTGTGAAGTGAGTGGGGCTGTACATCAGAATATTCGCTCTTTTATACAGTTTTGTAACATGATGTTCAGCCCCTCTATGCGTTAACAGGGTTCGTGGCGAGTTCACCTCTGACTCCCCCAGCTATATGCATATGGATCTCCTTCAGTTTACATGTTCAAAAAATCACAATGGCAACAGTATATTCTCGGATCTAACATAAGCCTTAGTACATATTTTGATACAATGCAGTTCAACAAGTGTTCACGTTTAGTATTTACACAACATTGTTCTTAATATATGTTCATGGATTAGTATAGTTGGCACAGAGAAGGTAATCCTCGATCTATAGGTCAACGAAGGACAAGGTCTCATTACATGACCCTAACATTTGGCCTACGGGCAGTTTAGGCATTAACATGCATACAGAGGTCAAGACGGCCATATTACTAACAGAAGAACACTGTCCACCATTTTAGAACACAGGGTGACTTTGGAGCGAGAATCAAAATGGCATATGAACCTAAAATGGCGGCTTAATCGATCTAAGGTCAGAACCTTGCAACACAGATTTCTTCGCAGAGCGACTGGGCTTAATCCAATATATACAGTAAAGGAGGCACAATATGATTTTTCCGTTCAACAGGACCGTTGGCAATCCAAGATGGTGGACAGTCGATGCGGGAAGTCCGAGACGGCTTGTAACGCGACTTATCTGTTGGAAGGAGGGACGCGGCTGCAACAAGCACAGTGACTCTGCTAGCCCAGGTAAAGCTTGCACAACGTAGGAGAGGGAGCTTTGAAAGGCAGACCAAAAGTTAACGAGCTTTGAGCTTGAACTGCTGGTATGGATGACAAAACGACTGCAACTGCAGGGAGCCTGGCAAGTGAGGTAGTGAAGCACGTAGGACCCAAACCGCGCGGAAACAAGCAGAGCAGTCGGGCACAGTAGCTGTGTCGGATGGCTCGGGAAGTGTGATCAAAAGCTGGCAGCAGTCCCGTGACCGAGGTGAACAGACACAGTCGCGAGGAAAAGAGAGAACATGCGCAACACGCACTGATAAAGCAGCATGGAGGCCACAGGGGGAAAGAATACGTGCAATCATCGTGATACAGAGCAAATGATGACCCACTGAAACAGCACAGGAGCTGGGCAGATGAATGAGGAGCTCATATATAGTGGCAAAGCAAGTAGGAGCCAACCTCCACTAACACAGCAAACAAAACGGCCAGTATACAAAAGGATGTCATCAGGGACCAGATAAAGCAGATTAAAAGACAAACCAAACTGCATATGACTCCCGAGCAAAAGCAATCTATATAACTGGAGGATACACATTAACAGCGTGAGAAGCAACCTGCTAATATACCTCACCATAAAGAACCAGCATCCAGAAAGAGTACAGGTGTGGCTCTTCCTTGAGAGCAAACAAATTGAGAAGTCAACATAGATTGCTAAAGAAGCACACAGAAGTACAAGAAGCAACCCGCTTTCTCTCTCTGCTACACCATACAGAACTGTCCCCAAGACACAGGGCATGTGAAGCTCCCCCAAGAGGCCAAATAAACTGAGAGGTCACCAACACCCTGTCAGCAGGAAGTGACACCTACTAACAATAAGGCAAGCTGGACCACAAAAGCAAACCCAGAACCAAGTGGAAACCCGCCCCATATCATTGGGAGGTGAAACAGGCACTGGAAAGTCTGGATCAACAGTGGTACTGCAAAGAAGAAGAGAGGAAGACAACAAAAGGGAAGGATATCGAAATAAGACAAGAGGGAAAACCTAAGTTCCTGGTGCTAAATGGCAAAGAATGCAGGCAAAACAAAGGTCCCCCTTCAGGTGATATACAAGCCATGATGCAAAACCAAGAGCCTGCCAAGAAACAAATACAGACCCCGGGACAAATCCACTCTTCTGTGAGCTCAGATTGGACAGCAGAAACTGAAGACCGGTCCACGAGAAGATCGGACTTGCAAGACATGCTGGCAGAGTTTAAAAAAGAAATCGAAGACTGTGCTATTGGCCTCACTATATCCATTGCAGTGCTGACCATGCAAGTATCCACAATTGAACATAGAGTTGAAGAAACTGAAACAACGTTATGTGAACAAGGATACAAACAAGGGGAGCTGGCTATAAGCTTGTAGGCAATGGAACAACAAACAGACTGGGTAGTGGCCAGACAAGAGGATAGAGAAAATAGATTGCAAAGGAACAACATTAGACTCAGAGGCATACCAACAGCGATTTTGGAAGCTGATCTACAGGAGCTTGTCCAAGCACTATTTCATGTATTGGGCGAAACAAACGGTGAGCCAATCATTCTGGACAGGAAACACAGGATATACAATGCCTACCAACAAAAGAATAACCTGACCCTGGACGTTATCAAAAGGCTACACTTTTTCATGGGAAATAGTGGATAATGACAGCAGTCAGAGGGACAAAAGCGATTAAATATAAAGACGCACACATCACATTTTATCAGGACATGGCACAGGCTACATTAGTGAGACGGAAGAAACTCTGGGTGGTGAACAGCTGGCTACGAGAGAAAGGAGTCAGATATAGATGGACCGTCCCCTGTGGGATACGATTCGAATATCAAGACAAGGCGTAACATATCACGAAAGAGGAGTTAATGACGGTCCTGATGTGTATAGAAAAACCTACTTGCTCAACAGAATCGCTACCTGAGAGAGACCTGGATCAATGGGCAGGCCATACAAACAAGAAGGAAGGGTGGCAACAGGGGTACCCTTACCCAAGGGGGAGGGGAAGGGGCATGAAACACAGAGAGGACACCTGAACGAACACCTAATGAGGCACGATGAACACATACAATTAAGATAAGCAACTATGGTGCAGCGGGGATATGAGTTATGTTGAAACTGTTTGCAGAATCCATAAAAGGAAATTAAGGGAAAAGTGGGGGGAGGGACTGGGGGTTGTGGGGTTGGATAAAGGCCCTATTGGTCCAGATATTTTGACTGACTAACTGGAAGTTAACAAGTGCACCTGAAGCACAAGTTGGGAAAGTTACGGGGAGTTGAGTTAAGTCATTTGAAAGAAACATGGGGCAGAAACATGACTCAACACATAACACTGGGGGGAAGGAATGATACAGGACGGAAATGGATCAGAGACGCGCAAATGATCAAATATGGCTGATATGTATATTGTAATCCTAAACACCCTGGGCCTAAACTCTGAAATGAAGCATTGCTCCATAATAAAATGACTGAGGGACCTACAAGCATCAGTAGCATATGTACAGGAGACCCACTTATTACCCACAGATGAAAAGAGAATGGCACATAGAGAGTATCCCAGACAAAATTTCGGAGCAAGCAGGAACAAGACTAGGGGGGTGGCAATCTTACTGGGAGTGGCACTTTTGTTTAAGCAGCATTTCTGTTATAAAGACCTGGAAGAGAGGTATCTAGTCCTTAAAGGCACACTGGGAACACAGATATATAAGCTGGTAGTTCTGTATGGTCCAGATTAGAAACAAGATGCTTTTTTTTAATATAGTGCCTCAGAAAATAGGTAGTTGGTGTGTGGGCCAGGTAATAATTGGAGGGGACTTTAACTGCGTCATGGACCCCAGCTTGGACAAGATGCTTCCCCCCACTAACAATGACCACAGGAACCGACAAGCCCTGAGGAAATTCTTTCAAGACCTTAATATAATTGAGACCTGGAGATTCTTTCACAACAATGATAGGGAATACACACACTACTCAGAGGTGCACAAAGGATACTCATGTTTAGACATGATCCTAATTTTGGCCACTCTGATACCCCAAGTAAGATGGGTTTGGTCATGGCTATAACAGGACCTTCAGAACACAATTAATCCTGCCCATGACAAGAATATTTAATAGAATCAGAGAAGAGGGGACAGTAACAGATGATATGTGTAGGTCCATCATTGTGCTAAACCCCAATCCAGGGAAGAATAAAAGCGAATGGGCCAATTACCGCCCGATTTCTTTACTGAATAGCAACGCTAAAATGTATGTGAAGATTCTGGCAAGGAGACTGGTGCTGGTATTGCCAAAGATCATACACGAAGATCAGGCAGGTTTTGTGCTGGGCAGGCATATACAGGATAACATATGAAGGGCTATAGACCTGATAGACCTGGGCACAAGGACAGAACAGAAATTCTCGAAATCGGCACTAGATGCTAGACATGCATTTGATAGCCTAGATTGGGGGTTCCTAGAACGAGTACTTGGGAAATTTGAATGCGGACCGGCATTTAAACGAATGCTATTAATTTCCAACTCCCATACACAAGATTCATGGTAAATGGAAAACTTACAGAACAGATTGACATCCAGAGGGGGACCCAACAGGGATGTCCATTGTCACCTATAATTTTCGCCATGGCAATGGAATTGTTTGCAGCCACAATCCTATAGGACCCTGAAATTCTGGGGATAGAGTCCAAGGGGGGAACGCATAAACTAGCCCTCTATGCAGATTATTTTCTGCTATTCTTCAAATATACAAAACAGACCCTTTTGAGAGTGATGAATAGAATACAAGAATGTGCAAAGGTTTCTGGTTTCCAGATCAATTTTAACAAATCTTAAGCCCTTAATATCACAGAAGATTGGAATGAAATTTGAGAACTAAGTAGGGGGCACCCACTTGCCTGGGAAGATCAAGAATTAGAGTATTTGGGGATAAAGCTAACAAGAAGCTATGAGACAATATATAGGGCAAATATGCCACCTCTCTGGAAAGTGTTCAGAGAGGACCTACCTAGATGGAGCGCACAATCACTCTAAGGGTTTGCCAGGACAGGAACGGTAAAATGACAATCATACCCTGGCTACTATATGCCACAAGCTCTCATCCGGTAAACATACAGGCCAATATGATAAAAACTCTATAAGAGGAGATTATTAGTTTTATCTGGCACAAAAAGAAACCCTGAATTGAGAGATTGGTTCTCCTCTGGCCACTGTGGACTGGAGGATTGGGAGCCATTGATGTGAAAAGGTGCATTTTAGCAGTCCACATCTCACCTATGTTAAGGTGGTCAAATTCATATTCGCATAAAGGGTGGAGTAAGATAGAACAAGAAGAATCCACTATCCCTTTAGCTGCATTACAATCTTTACGGAACCGGAATAGAGCAGCAGTGGGTCAACTGCTAAAGGCAACAATGGACTTGCTACAAAAATAGGAATTAGCACTGAAATGGGGGAAAATCACCACAGGACTGGGCCTGCACAGCCCGATGTTCCATAATGTTTCAGCCCCGGATTAAAGGCAACCTATTGGGACAGATGGGAGGGACATGATACCCTGAAACTAGAAGACTTTTATCACAATTGCAACCCACTCCTTTTCGAAGATTGCAAGCACAAGTTCCACCTAGGGGAGGGAGAGAGGTACAAATACATTCAGTTTAGACACTGGATCTCCCAGAGAGAAGTGAAGAAAGCAGGCACACGTACACCGATAGGATTATAACTAACTATGCGGGAAAGGGTAACTACGAAGGGGATCTCGAGGATGTATAAGCTACTAGAAAGAACACAATACACAGACAACCTAACCTTTAGGACGAAATGGGAGGCAGATTTAGGGGGGGACATCACAGAAGAGGAATGGGAGCAGATTTGGAGGAGGGCTCAGAAAACATCTGAATCCACAGCCATAAAGGAGTCGACCTATAAGATCTGCCACAGACAGTACTTAACAACCCAAAGACTGCACACAATGAATAGAAACCAATAACCCCACATTTCGGAGGCAATGCAGGGAAATAGGAACCCTGGGACACATGTGATGGGCAAGTCCCAAAGCCAAAATATTTTGGAAAGTAATACTAGCTCATATTAAAAAGATCACGGGGACACAACTATCTGATTCACCAACAGTAATACTATTGGGGTAGAGGTGGAAGGGGTATATGCAGCAACGGAAGGAGCTGCAGCACTCATCACATATTTACTAACAGCAGCCTGCATGACCCTGGCCCAGAGTTGGAAAATACCAGAAGGCCCTGTGGTAGCATGCTGGTGGGTCAAGATCTGAGGGGTTGGCAATAGAGAAGGTGAGCGCTCTTAAAACTGGGACTTACCCGAAATGTGTAAAGACCTGGCTTCCTTTCCATGAAAATGTTAAGGATAGGGAGCATTACTTTCACACACCACAAATGCTCAGAAATGTGAACGTCATTTGAACCCATGGTGCTGTGACCTACACAATGCAGACAAAGCATTATGCGCCCGTCGGATGGATGAGAGATTTGAGTCATGTTTACCAGCTTTTTATGTCAGAAGGGGAAGGGGGTGGTGGGAGGGCAAGGGGTTATATTTTTTTGTTTTTGTTGTTAATAATTGATTCAGTAAAAAAACGTTGTTAAAGGGACGTTATGGTTAATTGTGCTACTAAAGACCTATGAAATTCAGTAATAATAAGAATCCATTGGCAGACTTTTTTATGAAAAGTAAATGCACATGTGATGTAATCAGTGATGTCATCAATGACATTTGTGATGTCATCTTTGATGTCCTGGGTGTTAGTCTTAGCAGTGCACAGTGGTGGCGCGAGTTATGGTTGTTTAACTTACCATAACTGGCGAATTTCAGGGGTTTTTCGGTTTTACTTGGAACCCTAACATCCCTTTAGCAAAGTTCTTTTTTCCTAATTTCATAGGTTTTTAGTAGCACAACTTAACCTTAATGTCCCTTTAAGAAAGTCCCTTTAACAACGTTTTTTACTGAATTTCATAGGTTTTTAGTAGCACAGCATAACAATAATATTCTTGACTTTATATACATGTAACATAGAACATACTGAACCCCTGCTACTTAATATGAAGTCAGTGGACTCTTCGTATGTCCAAGGACAGACGCGGACACCAGCAACACTACCCAAAAAGTCAGGGGGTATCTTAAATTGTTATATCATACCATATGAACACTGCACAAGTTCACAAACCAGCACACATGCACATTATATGTATTGATACATAAGAAGTGTAACCCATATATGTAACACATCAACCATTCATTTAAATACAATATATACTAAAATGGAATATACCAAAAAGAAAGATAGGCTTCCAGCATAATTACCTCACAGAAACTGCACAACTAGGAGCAACAGCAGAGCTACAAACCAGTAAGAACACAACATACCAGAAGCTAGTAAGTGTACTTCATTTTTATTATATATTTGTAAAATGTCTGTATTACATACAAAAAAGTGATATAATTTTCTTTTCTCACAGAAATGTCCAGTACTTTGGACTGTCTTGAGGAGAATTTCCAACGCGAGGAAATGTCTGAAGATAGTGAACCTAATGGTAGACACTTCTCTATATAAACCAATTAATAAGTATTACTTTATATACACTTAACATATATATATTTTGTTTTGTACAGACCATACAAACATTGAAAATAGTACACCAAAAGAAATATTGGATAAGACTCTCCAGCGCATGGAAGAAAAAATTGACATGGTCATGGCAAATTTCAACAATTTGAAAATGTTTGTGGAGGATCACTTGAAAGAAAAAACTAGATACCATTGTCCCACATGTACCTGTCCCCCCTCACCATATCCCAGACAATTATCCCCAAACCCTCTCCATGAACAAAAACGTTTTGATGAGACTTCCATCCCTTCTTCACCTCCTATGAATCCTCTTGAAACCACCAATTCTCCTGTGTTTGTCTCAGTTTTTCTTCCCCTTCTCTTTCATACATTTTACATCTATATATAATAAAGTAAAATTATTATATGTGTCCTAATTCATTTCTTGTTATTTTTTTTTTCATTAAAAAGCAGTTGAGGTCTCCGCAAACGAAAAATGGGGGTGTCCTAAGGACACTATAACTGTCCGTACTGTTCGCAGGCAAGTTGAAACTGTTCTAAGAACAAACAAGGTGTCTGGGATGTCCACAATTAACCAAACTGGAGATGTTCTAAGAACATTATGCCTGTCCATAATGTTCGCAAGCAAGTCCAAACTGTTCTAAAAACACATTCGGTGTGCCAGGATGTCAGCAATCAAACGAAAGTGGGGCGTCCTAAGGACACTATACCTGTATGTCCTGTTCGCAGGCAAGTTGAAACTGTTCTAAGAACACACGAGGTGTCCGCGATGTCCGTAATTAATCAAAATGGAGGTGTCCTAAGGACGCTATACCTGTCCGTACTGTTCTCAGGCAAGTCGAAACTGTTCTAAGAACACATGAGGTGTCTGTGATGTCGGCAATTAACCAAAATTGAGGCGTCCTAAGGACACTATACCTGTCTGTAATGTTCGCAAGCAAGTCAAAACTGTTCTAAGAACACTCTTGGTGTCCGGGATATCCACAATTAACCAAAATGGAGGTGTCATAAGAACACTGTTCCTGTCCGTACGGTTCGCTGGCAAGATGAAACTGTTCTAAGAACGCACTCAGTGTCCGGGATATCCAATTAACCAAAATGTAGGTGTTCTAAGGACACTATACCTGTCATACTGCCTAAAGAACATCTACGCACATGCGCACAATACCCGTAAATTCTCAGAACATTGCACCTCTCCGTTAGTGTTTGCGTTGCTTGTGTCGCACTTTTAATTAATTTCAGGACCCAAACACTGTCCGTAGAACACCTGCACGCATGCGCACAACAGTTTGCGTGCATTTGATGTCCTGCAAACACCTCCTCCATTCGCGGACATGTTCGCGGTTCCATCATGTGACTGCACCCACGCTGAGCATGTGTCCTGAATTGCGCACACTGTCCGGGTCCCCGAACATTTTAAAAGTACTTTTTCGGGCAATCAACAGTATTTTATACTAAAAATGCACTGTAGCACATGTCCCAGACAATAACCCTGACATTTTACATATTTTTAAGAACTTTGTGAGCACTTTTTGGATGTTCGTCCTGTCCGCGGACAGCACCGGTGTCCATGAACAGCGCACTAGCACCCCTATTAAAGGCCACACCCCAGACCTCATCCTCATTGTGTTTCAGGCTACATTACAGAGCACGGTGCATTTTGCTACCAGTTTTTGAAGATTTGGCTCCTCTACTGCCATCTGGTGCTACATCTGCCTCAGCACCACCCCACCCCCTCCGCCACCATCACCTCCCCAAGGGCCTGAAGAGGGGAACAGGTGTGAGGATGCAGAGGAGGATGAAGAGAATGATGAGGATGAGGTAGTCGAAGTCCCTACTACCAGCACTCGCCGCGATTCTTGGGTGTGGAGGTTATTTATCATTCATGGTAAAGTATCCAAGGAGTGTGTGAACAAAGTCACCTGCAACGAGTGCAAAATGGTACTGAGTCGTGGGAGGCCTGGTTCATACAGCTTTGGTACAACTACTATGAAGCATCACCTAAAGTCGTTCCACGGAAGGGCCGTTCGTAAGGTTGTACCTTGCAACGAGCGTAGTAGGTTGAGTTCCTCTACTTCATCCTCTGTTTATGCTCCTTTCACCACAAGAGACACTCCTGTGGGAAAGCACATCCCTCCAGCTGCCTCACAGGCCATTCACAATGCTGATGACCCTTACCTTTTGAGGGTCACAGTATTGTGTATGTACTGCGACACAGTACTCTGCAGGGGGCAGAGACTTTGAAAGTGCTTTTGAGACTCTGGTCTGAGAGCATGAGAAGACCTGCTCACTACCTAAGTAAGGCCCACCCTACAACTTCCTCTCTCCACATGCCCTTTCTTATCCCTGTGGTTGGTGTCCCCCCCTTACCCTCCGTTCCCCTCCTTTCCTAGTGTGTCGTGATTAAAAAAATGAAAAAATACAAAACAACAAAAATGTAAAAAAAGGCTAATCACAGAGCCATGTTTCACAGTCAAAAAATAGAAGTGGAAAAAAATTGAGCAGGATACTGATTTTTCTTTTTTTTTTTTGTTAGAAGTCTGCGGACAGTTCGTGAACATCAAAAGTTTTGGGGCGTTGCCCTATCAAAATTATTGCACTTTTATCTGGGAGGAAGTGGTGGCTCTGACAAGAGCCTTTTGTGTTTTTTTTGCATTTGAAAAACTTTAAAAAATCAACACCTACTGCAAAAAAGCTGGCTGTAATTTCACAAAAGGACGCAATACATCTTGTACATTTCTCAGAGAAATCTGATTACCAGCATAAGTAAAATGGACCCCATCTCTACCAAAAATATTTCTGCTAAGAAACATACAGGGTAATTCATAGAATTTCGCAGAAAAGTGTCGCAAGTGGCTGGCGCAGAGTGTCCGCGTGCGATTGTGTGCGCCAGGCACGTGCGCTAAAACCGATTTCCGCGCACAGCGTATTCATGGATTCCATGTTCCCAAACCAGCCGTGGCGCAGAGAATCGCAGCGACCCTGCAGCAGCGCCAGTAACGAACCCAAGAACGCCCTTGCGCAAGGAAAAGCCATCAACATCGCTAAATCATCGCAAAGGGCTGCGCTAAACCTGGACCAGTTTACAGGGCTGCCAAACAAGGAACGCAAAGCGGGCAACCTTCATATCAGGAGTACGCGGGAAGTTTTACACGCGATTAGCCAGGGTACGTGTATTACAGGGGTACGCGGGAAGTTCAACACGCGATTGTCCAGGGAACGTGTATTACAGGGGTACGCGGGAAGTTCAACACGCGATTGTCCAGGGAACGTGTATTACAGGGGTACGCGGGAAGTCTTACATGCGATTAGCCAGGGCACGTGTAATACAGGGGTACGCGGGAATTATCACACGCGATTTGGCAGGGTACGTGAATTACAGGGGTGCGTGGGAATTATCACACGCCATTTTGCTGGGTACGTGTATTACAGGGGTGCGTGGGAATTATCACACGTGATTAGGCTGGGTGGGTCCTCACAGGTGTTCCCTGTACACCCGCCACGGCCCCTGCAGGCAGCCCACAAAACAGGGGACTACCCTGCACACCTGCTCATGTCCCCCTGCACCCCCACCCCCCAGCCACCAGGGGCACCCACCACCAGGCCCCCACCCATGTCTCCTACCACCCCCACCCCCCAGCAGTGCAGGGGCAGCCTCCACCAGGCCCCCACTCATGTCTCCCACCACCCCCACCCCCCAGCAGTGCAGGGGCATCCTCCACCAGGCCCCCACCCATGTCTCCCACCACCCCCACCCCCCAGCAGTGCAGGGGCACCCTCCACCAGGCCCCCAACCATGTCTCCCACCACCCCCACCCCCCAGCACTGTGGGGCACCTGCCAGCAGGCCCCCACCCATGTCTCCCACCACCCCCACCCCCCAGCAGTGCAGGGGCAGCCTCCACCAGGCCCCCACTCATGTCTCCCACCACCCCCACCCCCCAGCAGTGCAGGGGCATCCTCCACCAGGCCCCCACCCATGTCTCCCACCACCCCCACCCCCCAGCCACCAGGGGCATCCTCCACCAGGCCCCCACCCATGTCTCCCACCACCCCCACCCCCCAGCCACCAGGGGCACCGTCCACCAGGCCCCCACCCATGTCTCCCACCACCCCCACCCCCCAGCCACCAGGGGCAGCCTCCACCAGGCCCCCACCCATGTCTCCCAACACCCCCACCCCCCAGCAGTGCAGGGGCAGCCTCCACCAGGCCCCCACTCATGTCTCCCACCACCCCCACCCCCCAGCAGTGCAGGGGCAGCCTCCACCAGGCCCCCACTCATGTCTCCCACCACCCCCACCCCCCAGCAGTGCAGGGGCAGCCTCCACCAGGCCCCCACTCATGTCTACCACCACCCCCACCCCCCAGCCACCAGGGGCACCCTCCACCAGGCCCCCACTCATGCCCGACTCATGTCTCCCACCACCCCCACCCCCCAGCCACCAGGGGCATCCTCCACCAGGACCCCACCCATGTCTCCCACCACCCCCACCCCCCAGACACCAGGGGCACCCTCCACCAGGCCCCCACCCATGTCTCCCACCACCCCCACCCCCCAGCCACCAGGGGCAGCCTCCACCAGGCCCCCACTCATGTCTCCCACCACCCCCACCCCCCAGCAGTGCAGGGGCAACCTCCACCAGGCCCCCACTCATGTCCCCTATCACCCCCACCCCCCACCATCCAGGGGCACCCTCCACCAGGCCCCCACTCATGTCCCCTATCACCCCCACCCCCCACCATCCAGGGGCAGCCTCCACCAGGCCCCCACTCATGTCTCCCACCACCCCACCCCCCACCATCCAGGGTCAGCCTCCAACAGGCCCCCACTCATGTCTCCCACCACCCCCACCCCCCACCATCCAGGGTCAGCCTCCACCAGGCCCCCACCCATGTCTCCCACCACCCCCACCCCCCAGCAGTGCAGGGTCAGCCTCCACCAGGCCCCCACTCATGTCTCCCACCACCCCCACCCCCCAGCAGTGCAGGGGCAACCTCCACCAGGCCCCCACTCATGTCCCCTATCACCCCCACCCCCCACCATCCAGGGGCACCCTCCACAAGGCCCCCACTCATATCCCCTATCACCCCCAACCCCCACCATCCAGGGGCACCCTCCACCAGGCCCCCACTCATGTTTCCCACCACCCCCACCCCCCACCATCCAGGGGCAGCCTCCACCAGGCCCCCACCCATGTCTCCCACCACCCCCACCCCCCAGCAGTGCAGGGTCAGCCTCCACCAGGCCCCCACTCATGTCTCCCACCACCCCCACCCCCCAGCAGTGCAGGGGCAACCTCCACCAGGCCCCCACTCATGTCCCCTATCACCCCCACCCCCCACCATCCAGGGGCACCCTCCACCAGGCCCCCACTCATGTCCCCTATCACCCCCACCCCCCACCATCCAGGGGCAGCCTCCACCAGGCCCCCACTCATGTCTCCCACCACCCCCACCCCCCACCATCCAGGGTCAGCCTCCACCAGGCCCCCACTCATGTCTCCCACCACCCCCACCCCCCACCATCCAGGGTCAGCCTCCACCAGGCCCCCACCCATGTCTCCCACCACCCCCACCCCCCACCATCCAGGGGCAGCCTCCACCAGGCCCCCACTCATGTCTCCCACCACCCCCACCCCCCACCATCCAGGGTCAGCCTCCACCAGGCCCCCACTCATGTCCCCTATCACCCCCACCCCCCACCATCCAGGGGCACCCTCCACCAGGCCCCCACTCATGTCCCCTATCACCCCCACCCCCCACCATCCAGGGTCAGCCTCCACCAGGCCCCCACTCATGTCTCCCACCACCCCCACCCCCCAGCAGTGCAGGGGCAACCTCCACCAGGCCCCCACTCATGTCCCCTATCACCCCCACCCCCCACCATCCAGGGGCACCCTCCACCAGGCCCCCACTCATGTCCCCTATCACCCCCACCCCCCACCATCCAGGGGCAGCCTCCACCAGGCCCCCACTCATGTCTCCCACCACCCCCACCCCCCACCATCCAGGGTCAGCCTCCACCAGGCCCCCACTCATGTCTCCCACCACCCCCACCCCCCACCATCCAGGGTCAGCCTCCACCAGGCCCCCACCCATGTCTCCCACCACCCCCACCCCCCAGCAGTGCAGGGTCAGCCTCCACCAGGCCCCCACTCATGTCTCCCACCACCCCCACCCCCCAGCAGTGCAGGGGCAACCTCCACCAGGCCCCCACTCATGTCCCCTATCACCCCCACCCCCCACCATCCAGGGGCACCCTCCACCAGGCCCCCACTCATGTCCCCTATCACCCCCACCCCCCACCATCCAGGGGCAGCCTCCACCAGGCCCCCACTCATGTCTCCCACCACCCCCACCCCCCACCATCCAGGGTCAGCCTCCACCAGGCCCCCACTCATGTCTGCCACCACCCCCACCCCCCACCATCCAGGGTCAGCCTCCACCAGGCCCCCACCCATGTCTCCCACCACCCCCACCCCCCAGCAGTGCAGGGTCAGCCTCCACCAGGCCCCCACTCATGTCTCCCACCACCCCCACCCCCCAGCAGTGCAGGGGCAACCTCCACCAGGCCCCCACTCATGTCCCCTATCACCCCCACCCCCCACCATCCAGGGGCACCCTCCACCAGGCCCCCACTCATGTCTCCCACCACCCCCACCCCCCCACCATCCAGGGGCAGCCTCCACCAGGCCCCCACCCATGCCTCCCACCACCCCCACCCGCCAGCAGTGCAGGGTCAGCCTCCACCAGGCCCCCACTCATGTCTCCCACCACCCCCACCCCCCAGCAGTGCAGGGGCAACCTCCACCAGGCCCCCACTCATATCCCCTATCACCCCCACCCCCCAGCAGTGCAGGGGCAACCTTCACCAGGCCCCCACTCATGTCCCCTATCACCCCCACCACCCACCATCCAGGGGCACCCTCCACCAGGCCCCACTCATGTCTCCCACCACCCCCACCCCCCACCATCCAGGGGCAGCCTCCACCAGGCCCCCACCCATGTCTCCCACCACCCCCACCCCCCAGCAGTGCAGGGTCAGCCTCCACCAGGCCCCCACTCATGTCTCCCACCACCCCCACCCCCCAGCAGTGCAGGGGCAACCTCCACCAGGCCCCCACTCATGTCCCCTATCACCCCCACCCCCACCATCCAGGGGCACCCTCCACCAGGCCCCCACTCATGTCCCCTATCACCCCCACCCCCCACCATCCAGGGGCAGCCTCCACCAGGCCCCCAATCATGTCTCCCACCACCCCCACCCCCCACCATCCAGGGTCAGCCTCCACCAGGCCCCCACTCATGTCTCCCACCACCCCCACCCCCCACCATCCAGGGGCATCCTCCACCAGGCCCCCACCCATGTCACCCACCACCCCCACCCCCCAGCAGTGCAGGGGCATCCTCCACCAGGCCCAAACCCATGTCTCCCACCACCCCCACCCCCCAGCAGTGCAGGGGCATCCTCCACCAGGCCCCCACCCATGTCACCCACCACCCCCACCCCCCAGCATTGCAGGGGCATCCTCCACCAGGCCCCCACCCATGTCACCCACCACCCCCACCCCCCAGCCACCAGGGGCAGCCTCCACCAGGCCCCCAACCATGTCTCCCACCACCCCCACCCCCCAGCACTGTGGGGCACCTGCCAGCAGGCCCCCACCCATGTCACCCACCACCCCCACCCCCCAGCAGTGCAGGGGCATCCTCCACCAGGCCCCCACCCATGTCACCCACCACCCCCACCCCCCAGCCACCAGGGGCAGCCTCCACCAGGCCCCCAACCATGTCTCCCACCACCCCCACCCCCCAGCACTGTGGGGTACCTGCCAGCAGGCCCCTACCCATGTCTCCCACCACCACCACCCCCCAGCACTGTGGGGCACCTGCCAGCAGGCCCCCACCCATGTCACCCACCACCCCCACCCCCCAGCAGTGCAGGGGCATCCTCCACCAGGCCCCCACCCATGTCACCCACCACCCCCACCCCCCAGCCACCAGGGGCAGCCTCCACCAGGCCCCCAACCATGTCTCCCACCACCCCCACCCCCCAGCACTGTGGGGCACCTGCCAGCAGGCCCCCACCGATGTCACCCACCACCCCCACCCCCCAGCACTGTGGGGCACCTGCCAGCAGGCCCCCACCCATGTCACCCACCACCCCCACCCCCCAGCAGTGCAGGGGCATCCTCCACCAGGCCCCCACCCATGTCTCCCACCACCCCCACCCCCCAGCCACAAGGGGCAGCCTCCACCAGGCCCCCACCCATGTCACCCACCACCCCCACCCCCCAGCAGTGCAGGGGCATCCTCCACCAGGCCCCCACCCATGTCTCCCACCACCCCCACCCCCCAGCCACCAGGGGCAGACTCCACCAGGCCCCCACCCATGTCACCCACCACCCCACCCCCAGCCACCAGGGGCAGCCTCCACCAGGCCCCCACCCATGTCTCCCACCACCCCCACCCCCCAGCCACCAGGGGCAGCCTCCACCAGGCCCCCAACCATGTCTCCCACCACCCCCACCCCCCAGCACTGTGGGGCACCTGCCAGCAGGCCCCCACCCATGTCACCCACCACCCCCACCCCCCAGCACTGTGGGGCACCTGCCAGCAGGCCCCCACCCATGTCATCCACCACCCCCACCCCCCTGAAGTGCAGGGGCATCCTCCACCAGGCCCCCACCCATGTCTCCCACCACCCCCACCCCCCAGCCACCAGGGGCAGCCTCCACCAGGCCCCCACCCATGTCACCCACCACCCCCACCCCCCAGCAGTGCAGGGGCATCCTCCACCAGGCCCCCACCCATGTCTCCCACCACCCCCACCCCCCAGCCACCAGGGGCAGCCTCCACCAGGCCCCCACCCATGTCACCCACCACCCCCACCCCCAGCCACCAGGGGCAGCCTCCACCAGGCCCCCAACCATGTCTCCCACCACCCCCACCCCCCAGCACTGTGGGGCACCTGCCAGCAGGCCCCCACCCATGTCACCCACCACCCCCACCCCCCAGCAGTGCAGGGGCATCCTCCACCAGGCCCCCACCCATGTCACCCACCACCCCCACCCCCCAGCCACCAGGGGCAGCCTCCACCAGGCCCCCAACCATGTCTCCCACCACCCCCACCCCCCAGCACTGTGGGGCACCTGCCAGCAGGCCCCCACCCATGTCTCCCACCACCCCCACCCCCCAGCACTGTGGGGCACCTGCCAGCAGGCCCCCACCCATGTCACCCACAACCCCCACCCCCCAGCAGTGCAGGGGCATCCTCCACCAGGCCCCCACCCATGTCACCCACCACCCCCACCCCCCAGCCACCAGGGGCAGCCTCCACCAGGCCCCCAACCATGTCTCCCACCGCCCCCACACCCCAACACTGTGGGGCACCTGCCAGCAGGCCCCCACCCATGTCACCCACCACCCCCACCCCCCAGCACTGTGGGGCACCTGCCAGCAGGCCCCCACCCATGTCACCCACCACCCCCACCCCCCAGCAGTGCAGGGGCATCCTCCACCAGGCCCCCACCCATGTCTCCCACCACCCCCACCCCCTAGCCACCAGGGGCAGCCTCCACCAGGCCCCCAACCATGTCTCCCACCACCCCCACCCCCCAGCAGTGCAGGGGCATCCTCCACCAGGCCCCCACCCATGTCACCCACCACCCCCACCCCCCAGCCACCAGGGGCAGCCTCCACTAGGCCCCCAACCATGTCTCCCACCACCCCCACCCCCCAGCACTGTGGGGCACCTGCCAGCAGGCCCCCACCCATGTCACCCACCACCCCCACCCCCCAGCACTGTGGGGCACCTGCCAGCAGGCCCCCCCCCATGTCTCCCACCACCCCCACCCCCCAGCAGTGCAGGGGCAGCCTCCACCAGGCACCCACACATGTCCCCCTGCCCCCAGGTTCTGACGATACTCAATCATGGCAGTAATGGGCAGCATACCCAGCACAAACACCGAGGCAAGGATTGCATCCACCCACATAGTGAATGCAATTACATGATACAACCCCAATGGCAAGTCTGTAAATGAACTCATGTCCGTCACACACACATACACAATGGGTGCAAGTGAATGTCAAAACCCATATCATGACATGTATGAAACCAATGAGAAAATACCACAAGTGAAAGTTAAAAAAACATGTATTAAAGATGAAAAATAAGTAAACAAATCAAACATACAACAATGGGGATAACAAAATAAATGGTCCATGTCCGAGAACAAATGTACAAATAAAAAAAACAAAATAATCCAAAAACAAATGTTGTCCAAAGCAATATCATGTGGAAGGAAAATATTGAAAAACCATTTCCTCATGGTGAACACAATAATTAATAAAACAACTGTTTCTTCAGAAAGCAAACTATATACACGAATATTCCAGGGTCTGTGAGCCCAACACCATAAATGAAACCTACTACTACCTAATGAAAATAATATATACAAAAAAGTGGCCATTGTCCGAGCGGTCCAAAAAAATAACAATTAATAAAGGAAACCTAACACTAACTAACTAAATAACTATATACAAAGGCAGCCGGCAAGTCCTGCGGCTCACTCGGTGATGTTGCTGGCCAGGGCATCATCGAACTCCATGTCGATGTCCTGGAGGCGGGACTCTGTCCTGGCCCCGAGGTCTCGCAGGGATAACCCCATGTCCAGCTCAAACTCCCTGCGAGCTTCCTCGAGGCACTCAGCCCGCCTCAACGCGACAAGCATGGAGAACTCCGCCCTGACCATGGTGAGCCGCTCCTCTTCCGCCCGCTGCCGCTCCGCACCTATCCGCTGGACCAACTGCTCCCACACGGAAGACACCACCATCCCAGGGTTGCCCTGCCCTCCGGCCGATGCCTGCCCCTCTGATCTTGATGGCCCCGAGCCATGATGCCTCACACGTCGAGCCTGCTGCTGCCTCCGACGCCACTGCCTCTGCCAGCACGACGGCATCCAGGCTGATGGAAACCACCGACGCCGTTGTGCACGTGCCCTGCCCGATGATGCTGTCACATCTTCCATCTGCTGGGGTCCAGTTGCAGTGTTGTCCACCCCTGCTGGACCTCCGACTCCCAACTGTGGCAGGGATGGGATCCCCACCGAGCTGGCTGCATTGGTCGGGGCATGTCCACAGGGGGCCCTGGTGGCATCTGGCCCGGAAGACGGCAAGGAGAACGACTGGTGGATAGCCTGCACAGAGGAGGAGAGGGCCGCCACATTGGCCAACACATGCAGGAAACCCCCGAACATGGCCGATCCCAATTGGGCCACGTCGGCACGGTGCACTTCGTGATGACGTGCGTGCTCCTCCCGGGAAGCACGCACGGCATCACGAATCACAGCCGTGCGCATCGCGACCCCAATCAGGACCTTCTCCACACGGCCAGGGGTTCCCACGTCCGCAGGTGGAGGGGAGTCAGGTGACATGGACATCCCCACTACCTGCGGACGGGCCTGGGACGGGGCATCCCTGCTGGTGCATGGTGGTGCACTCACAGGGTCAGGGACAGCAACATGCACAGGCCCCTCCACGGTGACCTGTGTTGCCTCCTGCCCCTGGCCCTGGACTGCACCACTTGCACCAGCAGGGATGCCCCCACCAGGCCCCATGTGTGCCCCAGTGGCGGCCTCCTCCTCCTCTGTGCAAACCACCAACCTGGATGGCTCCTCACCGTCTCCCGCCGTAGCAGGCCCCTGTGGGGGCTCACCCACCCCTTCCGCTGCAGCCGTGGGTGCATCCCCGCCGCCTTGCTCCACAGCGCCATCTCCGCCCTCTTCTTCACTAGCCGCTGCGTAGAGGGAGACAAAGAACACAAGCATCAGGGTACTGCACAATGGTCCCCTAGACAGGAAGCAATAGCAGATGAGCACCACTGTCAAAGTACACTTCCATCATGTCCCTCCACAACACATGGGTCAGTCCAGGCAAAACACACACAGTAACAGGCATGCTGCATGCCATGGATATTTCCATGCATGTCCAATGGACTCTTGAAACATTCAATGATATGCAACTCACATGCATCATGGCTCATGCATATCACATGCACACACTTCACCTCAGTCACATCCATCTGGCCCCAAACACACCAAACACAGCCAAAACAAGGGTAAGTTGGCTGCTTCACTGAATCTGTGCATTGTCACACACATGTGTCATGCATCCATGGCATGCACAAGTCACAGACACGCAGGTCAGGCACACAGACATGGCTACCATATATGTACCTGGCATCAGCACCCATCCCTCACCCCCACCCATGTCCAGGTACAGAGACTGGCATGCTCTCATGTTCAAAATCTGCATAGGGCTCCCCATGCCGCATTTGGACACATGCAACAACCACGTGGGTCACACATCACTGGTCGCACATGCATTACCATGATGTCCCTGCACACATACATGCATACATGGCCTATGGCACACATACAGGCAAGTATCATAGAACCAGCACACCACAACATGCCCTGTCTCACACAGTAATGCTTGGACACTTACCGCTCAACTCCAGACGGGCCTCCCTCTCAAGGATCTGGGCGTGGAGCGCTGGGCGTACGCGTTCCAGGACCCTCTTCTGGATGGAACTCATGTGGCCCCGGCCCCCCTCCACGAGGCGCCAGGCCTTCATAAGGGTCCTGGACCTCAAGTCCTCCCAGCGCTTCTTGATCTTCTGGACGTTGCGGGTTGCCACCCCCTCCGCGTTGATGGCAACCACACAGTCGGCCCAGATCCTCTCCCTCCTTCCTTGCTGGCGCGGGACGATCCAGAGAGGGCATCATACTGCCCCAGGACATGCTCCACCAGGACACCAACTTCGGTGGCAGTGAAGCTGGTGCCCCTCTGCCCCTCTGGCCTGGGGTTGCCACTGGTGCCAGATGTGGAAGTGCCCGACATGGCAACCCCAGAGGCAGGTGTGGGTGGGCAACTGGGTCCTGGGGCTGGGCTGTGGAGCGATGTAAACCCAGTTGGGAGTCTTCAGTTCCAGCAGGGGTGGACACAGCAACTGGACCCCTGCAGATGGCTGATGTGCAGGCACCAAATGGCAGGGCACGGTGGCAGCAGGCAGGCAGGCAGGCAGGCAGCAGCAGATGGCACGTGGGAGGCTGCTCGGGGCACTGGGGGGCAGTAACTCGGCCTTCTGGGCAGGAGCGTGGTCTTCCGTGTGTTTTCGGGTGGCCAGCTTGATACGGAGTGATTTGGCACGTGAAAATCCTGCACGTCAGCGTGAAATCCGAGGAAAGGCCCTTAGCGCGTAAGCGCGTCAGCACGCATACGCGATTCTATTGGACCAGAGTCCCTCAGCGCGTAAGCGCGTCTGTGACGTGACCCGCACGGGTGTTCCCCACTCAGCATGTGATGACGGAGCACACGTGAAAATACTGCACGTCCGAGTGTCATCGCGTGTAATTGGACAAAAGTGAGCTTACACGCGATTGGCCTATGTACGTGTATTTCAGGGGTGCGCGGGCACTTACACACGCAAGTACGTCAGCGCACCTGTATCCCGTGGTGCGTGGGAATTTCCACACGCTATTGGACTGGGAACTAGATTCCAGGGGTGCGCGGGTCACACGCTCGCCTAGTACACGCGCAAAGCATTAATTTGCGCACTTATCAAATGACAAGCCAGATGCCAGGATGAACATACCGTTCCTAGCAGCAGTGGCAGTGGGCTACCAAAGGAGGAGGAGGAGGAGAGTCAGGGCCAGAATATTCACACCCAGAACCAGCCTGTTCGGGATGCCTGATGACCAGGTGTATGGAAGGTACAGGTTTCCACCACACATAATACTGGACCTGGTGAGTGAGTGGGAGGATGACCTCACATCACCCACCCTGTGCTCCCAAGCACTCAGCCCCCTGGAGAAGGTCCTCAATGTACTGCACTTCTTAGCCACTGGATCATTTCAGCGGACAAGTGCCATAGTGGGTGGGGTGTCACAGGCCACCCAGTCACGCTGCCTACACCAGGTCTTGGACATCATCACTGCACGCCCATCAGTCCGCAGGCACATATACCTGCCCAGAACACCTGCAGAAAGGCATGCTGCGGCCCAGGATTTTTACGGTGTGGCACGATTCCCCAAAGTGCTAGGTGCCATCGACTGCACCCATGTGGCTCTACGTCCCCCCAGGGCATCTGAGCACATCTATAGGAACCGCAAGCACTGGCATTCCATCAACGTGCAGGTAGTATGTAATGCCAAGGGAATCATCACCTCAGTATATGCCAACTATCCCGGGTCCACCCACGACAGCTTCATTTACCGAATGTCCACCCTATGCCGGGACATAGATGCTGGGCGGCATGGCGATACATGGCTGCTTGGTGAGTATGTATGCCACTGCACATGCATGCATGTTGGATACTGAGCAAGGTCACAACCCCACCAATGATACCAATCACCACCTCACCAGGGGACAGTGCCTACCCTCTCAGCCCCCACATGATGACGCCAATTCGGAACCCCACCACGCCACCCCAGGTAAGATATAACACAGCCTACATTACAACCCGGGGCATAGTGGAGCGCACATTCGGAGTGCTAAAGTCACGCTTTCGCTCCCTTGACCGTTCTGGCGGCCAGCTGTTATACGCTCCCCCAGTAGTGTGCAGGATCATAGTGGCAGCATGTGTCCTGCACAACGTTGCAACACGCCGCGGCCTGCCCGTGGACATGGTGGTGGCCCCACATCCCCAACCACATGCACAGCCGCTGTGCATGGGAGGGGAAAGGGCACGGGGGAGGCAGCCCGTACACAGCTAGTGGCTAATTACTTCACATAGTATTCACTCCCCTGTGGAGTGCACACTGGCCTGGCACATTCCATCTGACAGTCAATGATGACTCAACCTGACACTGATCCTGAATGTCTGGAGATTCAACCATGAAAAGCATATCAGCCTGAGATTGTTCACCTGGAAGTGTTACAATGTGTGCATCCCTACCCACACACAACACCAATGCAGTTTTGTGAAGAAACACATTCAAGCAGCCAAAATGAATACCCACTTGCTAAATGCAACAAGAGGACAGTGCCATGTCACCCAACCCATCCCCAGCACCGCCACACAACACACCGTGCCATGTCATGCTATGTGCAGGTAAACAAAGTAATCCCCACAACATGACAAGTGTTGCAATGTACAGTGTCCCCAATTGAAACTTCCTACACCTGAAATGCTCACTGTAATGCAGGACCAACAACAAACTTGAGCAGGTACTACCATTAACATGACTTCAGTAATGTAATAAATCAGTTGTCTCACCACCTGGATATGCCTGCACTCCCACCACTTCCAACTGAACAGTTTTGGTGCCATGTAGAGTTGTAGGTGCACTGCTGCCAACAAGGACCCCATCTCCAGACTAGAGGGCCTTGTGTAGACATGAGGAAGGGACCTGCAAATTGGGAGGCAGACACAGATGATGAGTTACACATCAATGCAACATGCAGTGTACAACACAACAGCAATATGCACTAGGAATGTATACACAGTATTGACTAGACTACCCACACATGTAGTGGGAGTCCAATGTCACCATGTACTTCAATGTCACTTGGGCACACCCTTTGCAAGCCCATGGAAACGGGAAGCAGGAGGGGTGTGTGTGACTCAAACCCAGGCATCTGAACCTAATACATGACAAGCCTGCATGTGCCCAGCCACAATGCAGCATATGCCCACAGGAACCACGGAAGCCAACAAATTGTCCCAAAAAAATTGGGAAAAATATAAAAATAAATATAAAAATAAAAATAAAAATAAAAAAAAATCAAAAATGGCCATTAAAGGGCCCGGGGGGGTTGGGGAGGCCACCCAGGAGGTCCGAGGTCAGGGTGCACACCAGAAACCACCTGTGTGGATCCTGAGAAAAAAAAACACCTCCATGGGCTCATGGCCCACACGGCTACCCTATTGTGGGAGTATCACTGCTGTCGCTATTATCACCCTGTGCAGCTGCATCCGGAGGTGGTTGCACTATGGGAGGCAGCCCACGCAAGGCCCTACTCTGTTCCTCCATGGCTGCAAGCATGCGGGTGTGGTAGGTCTCGTTCTGGAGGATGAGGGTGCGGAGGTCCCCATGCAGCAACTCACGGGATGCCCGGATCTCCGCCCTCGTTGCTTGCATCTCAGCTGAGAGCGTACGGGTGAGACGCTCCAGCTGCTGTTCTGTCCTTTGGTGTGTTGAAGCCTCAAGCTCAACTAGAGTCGTCCTGAGTTGATGTAGCTCCTGCCTCAGGGCTTCCCTGTGGCCCTGGGACTCTATGGAGATGGCCTCCTGCAGAGTCGCCAGTGCCGCCCGCCTGTCCCTGTTGGACGCCAACATGTCCTCCCTGTGTGACTGGCAGATGGAGTCGGTTGCCTGCTCTAGTCGCTCCATCAGCCTTTCAGGGGGGACAATGGAAGTGGCCACCCTATCCATGGCCTGAGCCATCATCTCGGATGATGCTGCCTGTTGGGTAGCCATACCGTAAATGGATTGCTCCGATGCGGTATTGCCAGGTGGCGTACGGCCACCACGTCGGCGGGCACCACACCTGTCTGGGGCAAGGCGGACTGCGCCTTGCTGTGCCGGCACTGCCTGAGGCTGCAGGACTGCATTCCCCCTCTGATCTGCTGGCCCAGGAACAGGATCAGATGTCGCGGAGTGTGACCCTGCATCCGTAACCACCAAAGGCCTAGCTGCCAACACTGACATCCCCATTGAGGGTTCTGACCCTGGTTCAGGTGGGTGGGACAGAACAGAATCCCTCCCTGGAACACTCACCTGCGACGGCACGTAGGTCTCATCATCCGAGTCAACAGCTGAGTACAGCTCGGGGGAGGTGCAGCCAGAGACACCCCTTGAGAGCACAACCTGTAGCACTTGTGGGTTTTCACCCACCAGCACACCACGTCCCTCACTGGTGGTTGGTCGACCCTCGGACCCCTCCTGGCTCTGCACCATCTCCACAACCCCAGCAGTATCAGGTGCGTCTTCCCCTGCAATGACATAATAACAAAGAAATGGAAACCCGCATTAGCACCATGGCACACAATGAGGGCTGAGAAGCAAGAGAACCAGTACTTGATTGACACATGTCCCACATGACTAAGACCCTCCCATGCATGCACCCTCACTGCGTATGAAGGGCAGGCAAATGGCACACACTCATTACACAAAGATGGAAGATGAACACATTTTCTGCATGCTGCCTGGCAGTGGCATCACACATTGCCCTGTGATTGCCAGGTGACACACACATGCCATCACACAGATGGCATGTGCCATTGCTACTGAGTGTAGATGGAGAGGAGGGCAGCACTTATTCATTCTGTCCAGTTCCCACATGCAATAGCTTTTCTAATTGAAACAGGTCTGCTTTATCACCTGGAGCTGCCAGTCCAATATGGTCCAATTGCACAGGGACATGTGTGAACATATGATATCCAGGTAACAAAGTCACTCCACTTTACCATGGCCATGCCAGACATGTGACTAGAGGACTGAGAAATGCCTAGTATAAGTGGTGGAATGCATACAATCTGTCTGATTGAACATAGGAAAATAAGCAACAATGTTGTGGCAAGGTGACACTTCAAGGGCAACTGGGGTGCTGTTGGGCTAGATGTCTACTGTTGGCAGAAGGGATACTGCAATGGCCAATTGCAGCTGTGCAGGATGTATTGCATGAAGCACATGGCTGACACATTCGACTCAGGCGCACACACTCTCACCTGGCACACAAACAGATGCCCTCACACACACACCATGCACATGGATGACACACACATGCATGTGCACTCACCGGACAATGCCTCATAATCAGGCAGATCTCCCACGCCTTGGATCTGTTCCTCCGTGACGTAGGTCCCAGCGACTGACTCATGTGGAGTGAGTTCCATGTGTTCTACTGGAGACCCACCTCCAGTCACTAGAGTTGCGGCATGACTTGAGGCCAGCTTCTACTTTGACCTGCGCTTTAGGTCATTCCAGCGCTTGTAGCAATCATTGGCTGTGCGCCTCACGATTCCAAGGGCACTTACGATGTCCGCAACGGTCTGCCAGTGTGCCTGGCGTTGTGCAGGTGTGGTCTTTGATCCTGCAACAATGACCATCTCGTTATCATGTCCGGACACATACTCGACAAGTGCATTCAGTTCGTCATCCGTGAAGCTGGGCTTCCTCGACGGACCGGACTGTGTAGCTGTGTCTGGGGCATCAGCCTGTGCCGGACGAGCACTCTTCCTCTTCCGCTTGGAAGGTGGTGGTGATCCTGAGTGTCCTGCGCTGCTCTGGACACTAGGGGCAGGAGCCCTGGTGGGCTCTGTATCAGGTGTGTGGGATTGCACACTCAGCATGGGAGTTGGTGCAGGCATTGGCTCAAGTGTAATGGTGTCATGGGGAATGTCAGCAGAATGGACTAGGACGGACACTGTCCTGGCTGGGTGTGTGAGAGCTGGGGTGGATGGAGCCGCAGCTGCCCCTGCAGCCTCTCCGCCCTGCCTACTTGGGGCAGCAGATGACCTTGCTGCCCCAGATCCACGTGGCATGATGGCATCAACGTGCACCAGCGCACGTGTGGTAGCCCTGCTGACCTGGAAGTCAGCCATGGAGTCAGCCAGGTGTGGTGCCACAATGGGCTGGTCCAACAAGGGCTGAGCATGGATGGTGTCAGCCACATCAGCCTCAACGGGAGGGGGGAGGGGGGGGGATAATGGGTGCCCTTGACTGGTCCTCCGCACATGGGGGGACAGGCTCACCCTGCAAGTTACGACCACGTCCCCTACCGGATCCACCACGGCCACCACTTGTGGCTCTTCCACCTTTGCCACCCTTACGGAATCCTCGCCTCCCAGCCATGGCACTGATATTAATGTGCGTATGGGAGTGGCTGTAGACTATAGTCCTGGGCAATTGGGGGTCAAAGGGGTTGGGTACCAGATGGTAATTGTACCCTAGTGCTCTAGCAAGGCTGATTGTAACCCCTGGGGAAAGATGACGGGTCACGCAACGCACAGGAGGCCCAAAAAAGGGAGATGACGTGCACGCAACCCCTCCTAGACCACGTGTGCAGAAAGAAAAACCTGCACTACGCTGTGGCACCCAGTAACACAAGAATGAACGTATGCGTGTCACACGCAGCCTAGAATGACCTCTGAAGGGGTAGGCTACACACGGGGCAAGCACAGAAGTTAGATACGTGCGTGACTCACCGTCTGCCAGGTAAAAGAGCGTGAAAAATGAGCGCGTTTGGTTGGCAACACCCCCGCCAAAAGAAGATATGTACACTGTCTGAGGAGACAGGACAACAGTAGAAGGGGACACTGTTTGAGGGAACAGGCCCAGGTAAACCAGTACGAGAGAAAAAAGAGAAAAAGCTGTCAGAGGTAACAGGGAGTACGAACTGGAAACGCCGTGAAGTAAATCGCGTGTGAAACGACAAGAAGTACAGAATTCACCCACTCGCTCTCCACGAAAAGCACGTACAAGGAAATGGTGTTCTACACGTACCTTATATACAGGCCCACACGTACAGCGTCGCTTGCGCGGCGTGTACGTGCTAGGCCCATTTTCACCAATCACACGCTTTGTCACTTCTGCGTGTAGATCCATTTTCACCAATCACACGCTTTGTCACTTCTGCGTGTAGATCCATATTCACCAATCACACGCTTTGTCACTTCTGCGTGTAGGTCCATTTTAACCATTTACACGCTTTGTGACTTCTGCGTGTAGGTCTATTTTCTCCAATCACACGCTTTGACACTCGGACGTGTCACGCAACATTTTCCTGCACGTGCACGTGACTTCATGGACGCGCATATGCTGTTGATGGGTTTACGCGCTAAGGGCCTTTCTTCGATTCACACGCAGACGTGTGGGATTTTCACGTGCAAAATCACTCCCTATCAGGCTGTCCACGCGTTCACACACAAAAGACCACGCTCCTGCCCAGGAGGCCAAATTACTGACCCCCAGAGCCCTGAGCACGCTCCCACCTGCCATCTGCTGCTGCCTGACTGCCTGCTGGCCACGTGCCCTGCCATTTGCTGCCTGCACATCAGCCAGGGGTGCTGTTGCTGTGACCACCCCTGCTGGAACCAAAGGCTCCCGACTGTCACCCCACAGCCCAGCACCAGGACCCAGTTGCCCACCCACTCCTGCCTCTGGGGTTGCCATGTCGGGCACTACGACATCTGGCACCAGTGGCAACCCCCGGCCAAGGAGGCAGAGGGGCACCAGCTTCAGTGCCAGAGAAGTTGTTGTCCTAGTGGAGCATGTCGTGGGGCAGTATGATGCCCTCTTCGGAAGGTTGCGCGCCGATGGACGTCGTGACTGCCATCAACGCGGAGGAGGTGGCAGTCCGCGACTACTAATGTGTCAGAAAGCGCTGGGAGGAGTTCAGGTCCAGCACCCTCAACAAGGCCCGGCGCCTCATGATGGCAGCAGATGCTAAGGGGCGGGCGGGGCCACTTGTCGGAAGATCAGATGAGGGTCCTGGAACGCATATCCCCTGCGCTCCACATCCATGTCCTTGAGAAGCAGACCCGTCTGGAGTCGAGCGGTAAGTGTACATGCATACTGATAGTAAGTTGTGCGTGTGGTGGTGTGCCAGGAGTGTGCAGGTTGAACATGTATTTTTATGTGGCCAAGTAGGGGGGGTGTACAGGGCTGTGAGGGTGACACATGCGAGGGGTCTCATGTGTGACACATGGATGGTGCTTGTGTGTGTGGGCTTGCATGGCACAGGATGTGGAGGAATGATTGTCAGGTGTGACATGGATGTCGATGGAGACACTGCGACAGTTGGCGGAGGTGTACACATGCAAGCAGGTTTGGTGTTGTGTGTGCATGTGTAGTGTACTCCCTATGTTACATGTGATGTGTGGATGACCTTTGGCTGCACATGCTGTTGTATGTGAATGGATGGTGCTGGCTGTTGCATCATGGCTGTGGTATGGCTCATGTGTGCAAGTTGAAATGACATGTGTGTTGGGGATTGTGATGCCATATCTGAGGTTTACCTATGCCACTCATGTATAACTGTCATGTGTGTATGAGTCCATTTTACAGTGCCCTGATGCCTGTGTTTTCTTTCTCCCTGTCTGCACTGTCAACTGATGAAGAGGACGGAGCAGGTGCTGTGGAGCACAGCGGCAGGGGTCGCACCACCAGCCGGAGACGCAAGGGCCAGATCCCCTCCCAAGTTGTGATCTCGTCGGGGAGTGAGGAGTCTGGTGCCGCGTCCCAGGCCGCAACTGGCAAGGGGAGGTACAAGAGGCGGAGGTCGGAGTTGGACTCCTCAGCAGCAGAAGAGACAGCTGGGACCCCACAGGGCCCAACGAGGGAAGATGGCACGGAGTCATCCAGGTTTGTGGGGTGTATGGTGGTGGGTGCCCCTGCACTGCTGGGGGGTGGGGGTGGTGGGAGACATGGGTGGGGGCCTGGTGGAGGATGCCCCTGGTGGCTGGGGGGTGGGGGTGATAGGGGACATGAGTGGGGGCCTGGTGGAGGCTGCCCCTGCACTGCTGGGGGGTGGGGTGGTGGGAGACATGGGTGCGGGCCTGGTGGAGGATGCCCCTGGTGGCTGGGGGGTGGGGGTGGTGGGAGACATGAGTGGGGGCCTGGTGGAGGCTGCCCCTGCACTGCTGGGGGGTGGGGTGGTGGGAGACATGGGTGGGGGCCTGGTGGAGGCTGCCCCTGCACTGCTGGGGGGTGGGGTGGTGGGAGACATGGGTGCGGGCCTGGTGGTGGGTGCCCCTGGTGGCTGGGGGGTGGGGGTGGTGGGAGACATGAGTGGGGGCCTGGTGGTGGGTGCCCCTGGTGGCTGGGGGGTGGGGGTGGTGAAAGACATGAGTGGGGGCCTGGTGGTGGGTGCCCCTGCACTGCTGGGGGGTGGGGGTGGTGGGAGACATGGGTGGGGACCTGGTGGAGGCTGCCCCTGCACTGCTGGGGGGTGGGGTGGTGGGAGACATGGGTGCGGGCCTGGTGGAGGCTGCCCCTGCACTGCTGGGGGGTGGGGTGGTGGGAGACATGGGTGGGGGCCTGGTGGAGGCTGCCCCTGCACTGCTGGGGGGTGGGGTGGTGGGAGACATGGGTGCGGGCCTGGTGGTGGGTGCCCCTGCACTGCTGGGGGGTGGGGTGGTGGGAGACATGGGTGGGGGCCTGGTGGAGGCTGCCCCTGCACTGCTGGGGGGTGGGGTGGTGGGAGACATGGGTGCGGGCCTGGTGGTGGGTGCCCCTGGTGGCTGGGGGGTGGGGGTGGTGGGAGACATGAGTGGGGGCCTGGTGGTGGGTGCCCCTGCACTGCTGGGGGGTGGGGGTGGTGGGAGACATGGGTGGGGGCCTGGTGGAGGCTGCCCCTGCACTGCTGGGGGGTGGGGTGGTGGGAGACATGGGTGCGGGCCTGGTGGAGGATGCCCCTGGTGGCTGGGGGGTGGGGGTGGTGGGAGACATGAGTGGGGGCCTGGTGGAGGCTGCCCCTGCACTGCTGGGGGGTGGGGTGGTGGGAGACATGGGTGGGGGCCTGGTGGAGGCTGCCCCTGCACTGCTGGGGGGTGGGGTGGTGGGAGACATGGGTGCGGGCCTGGTGGTGGGTGCCCCTGGTGGCTGGGGGGTGGGGGTGGTGGGAGACATGAGTGGGGGTCTGGTGGTGGGTGCCCCTGGTGGCTGGGGGGTGGGGGTGGTGGGAGACATGAGTGGGGGCCTGGTGGTGGGTGCCCCTGCACTGCTGGGGGGTGGGGGTGGTGGGAGACATGGGTGGGGGTCTGGTGGAGGCTGCCCCTGCACTGCTGGGGGGTGGGGTGGTGGGAGACATTGGTGCGGGCCTGGTGGAGGCTGCCCCTGCACTGCTGGGGGGTGGGGTGGTGGGAGACATGGGTGGGGGCCTGGTGGAGGCTGCCCCTGCACTGCTGGGGGGTGGGGTGGTGGGAGACATGGGTGCGGGCCTGGTGGTGGGTGCCCCTGCACTGCTGGGGGGTGGGGTGGTGGGAGACATGGGTGGGGGCCTGGTGGAGGCTGCCCCTGCACTGCTGGGGGGTGGAGTGGTGGGAGACATGGGTGCGGGCCTGGTGGTGGGTGCCCCAGGTGGCTGGGGGGTGGGGGTGGTGGGAGACATGAGTGGGGGCCTGGTGGTGGGTGCCCCTGCACTGCTGGGGGGTGGGGGTGGTGGGAGACATGGGTGGGGGCCTGGTGGAGGCTGCCCCTGCACTGCTGGGGGGTGGGGTGGTGGGAGACATGGGTGCGGGCCTGGTGGAGGATGCCCCTGGTGGCTGGGGGGTGGGGGTGGTGGGAGACATGAGTGGGGGCCTGGTGGAGGCTGCCCCTGCACTGCTGGGGGGTGGGGTGGTGGGAGACATGGGTGGGGGCCTGGTGGAGGCTGCCCCTGCACTGCTGGGGGGTGGGGTGGTGGGAGACATGGGTGCGGGCCTGGTGGTGGGTGCCCCTGGTGGCTGGGGGGTGGGGGTGGTGGGAGACATGAGTGGGGGTCTGGTGGTGGGTGCCCCTGGTGGCTGGGGGGTGGGGGTGGTGGGAGACATGAGTGGGGGCCTGGTGGTGGGTGCCCCTGCACTGCTGGGGGGTGGGGGTGGTGGGAGACATGGGTGGGGGTCTGGTGGAGGCTGCCCCTGCACTGCTGGGGGGTGGGGTGGTGGGAGACATTGGTGCGGGCCTGGTGGAGGCTGCCCCTGCACTGCTGGGGGGTGGGGTGGTGGGAGACATGGGTGGGGGCCTGGTGGAGGCTGCCCCTGCCCTGCTGGGTTCGTGGGGTGGTGGGAGACATGGGTGCGGGCCTGGTGGTGGGTGCCCCTGGTGGCTGGGGGGTGGGGGTGGTGGGAGACATGAGTGGGGGCCTGGTGGTGGGTGCCCCTGCACTGCTGGGGGGTGGGGTGGTGGGAGACATGGGTGCGGGCCTGGTGGAGGCTGCCCCTGCACTGCTGGGGGGTGGGGTGGTGGGAGACATGGGTGGGGGCCTGGTGGAGGCTGCCCCTGCACTGCTTGGGGGTGGGGTGGTGGGAGACATGGGTGCGGGCCTGGCAGCCTCCACCAGGCCCCCACCCATGTCTCCCACCACCCCCACCCCCCAGCCACCAGGGGCAGCCTCCACCAGGCCCCCGCCCATGTCTCCCACCACCCCCACCCCCCAGCAGTGCAGGGGCAGCCTCCACCAGGCCCCCACTCATGTCTCCCACCACCCCCACCCCCCAGCAGTGCAGGGGCATCCTCCACCAGGCCCCCACCCATGTCACCCACCACCCACACCCCCCAGCAGTGCAGGGGCAGCCTCCACCAGGCCCCCACTCATGTCTCCCATCACCCCCACCCCCCAGCCACCAGGGGCACCCTCCACCAGGCCCCCACTCATGCCCGAATCATGTCTCCCACCAACCCCACCCCCCAGCAGTGCAGGGGCATCCTCCACCAGGCCCGCACCCATGACTCCCATCACCCCCACCCCCCAGCAGTGCAGGGGCACCCTCCACCAGGCCCCCACCCATGTCTCCCACCACCCCCACGCACTGTGGGGCACCTGCCAGCAGGCCCCCACCCATGTCACCCACCCCCCCACCCCCCAGCAGTTCAGGGGCAGCCTCCACCAGGCCCCCACCCATGTCTCCCACCACCCCCACCCCCCAGCACTGTGGGGCACCTGCCAGCAGGCCCCCACCCATGTCATCCACCACCCCCACCCCCCAGCAGTGCAGGGGCAGCCTCCACCAGGCCCCCACTCATGTCTCCCACCACAACCACCTCCTAGCCACCAGGGGCACCCTCCACCAGGCCCCCACTCATGTCCGACTTATGTCTCCCACCACCCCCACCCCCCAGCAGTGCAGGGGCATCCTCCACCAGGCCCCCACCCATGTCTCCCACCAGCCCCACCCCCCAGCAGTGCAGGGGCACCCTCCACCAGGCCCCCACCCATGTCTCCCACCACCCCCACGCACTGTGGGGCACCTGCCAGCAGGCCCCCACCCATGTCACCCACCACCCCCACCCCCCAGCAGTGCAGGGGCAGCCTCCACCAGGCCCCCACCCATGTCTCCCACCACCCCCACCCCCCAGCACTGTGGGGCACCTGCCAGCAGGCCCCCACCCATGTCGCCCACCACCCCCACCCCCCAGCAGTGCAGGGGCAGCCTCCACCAGGCCCCCACTCATGTCTCCCACCACCCCCACCCCCCAGCCACCAGGGGCACCCTCCACCAGGCCCCCACTCATGTTCGACTCATGTCTCCCACCACCCCCACCCCCCAGCAGTGCAGGGGCATCCTCCATCAGGCCCCCACCCATGTCTCCCACCACCCCCACCCCCCAGCAGTGCAGGGGCAGCCTCCACCAGGCCCCCACCCATGTCTCCCACCACCCCCAGGCACTGTGGGGCACCTGCCAGCAGGCCCCCACCCATGTCACCCACCACCCCCACCCCCCAGCAGTGCAGGGGCAGCCTCCACCAGGCCCCCACCCATGTCTCCCACCACCCCCACCCCCCAGCACTGTGGGGCACCTGCCAGCAGGCCCCCACCCATGTCACCCACCACCCCCACCCCTCAGCAGTGCAGGGGCAGCCTCCACCAGGCCCCCACTCATGTCTCCCACCACCCCCACCCCCCAGCCACCAGGGGCACCCTCCACCAGGCCCCCACCCATGTCTCCCACCACCCCCATGCACTGTGGGGCACCTGCCAGCAGGCCCCCACCCATGTCACCCACCACCCCCACCCCCCAGCAGTGCAGGGGCAGCCTCCACCAGGCCCCACCCATGTCTCCCACCACCCCCCAGCACTGTGGGGCACCTGCCAGCAGGCCCCCACCCATGTCACCCACCACCCCCACCCCCCAGCAGTGCAGGGGCAGCCTCCACCAGGCCCCCACTCATGTCTCCCACCACCCCCACCCCCAGCCACCAGGGGCACCCTCCACCAGGCCCCCACTCATGCCCGACTCATGTCTCCCACCACCTCCACCCCCCAGCAGTGCAGGGGCATCCTCCACCAGGCCCCCACCCATGTCTCCCACCACCCCCACCCCCCAGCAGTGCAGGGGCACCCTCCACCAGGCCCCCACCCATGTCTCCCACCACCCCCACGCACTGTGGGGCACCTGCCAGCAGGCCCCCACCCATGTCACCCACCACCCCCACCCCCCAGCAGTGCAGGGGCAGCCTCCACCAGGCCCCCACCCATGTCTCCCACCACCCCCACCCGCCAGCACTGTGGGGCACCTGCCAGCAGGCCCCCACTCATGTCACCCACCACCCCCACCCCCCAGCAGTGCAGGGGCAGCCTTCACCAGGCCCCCACTCATGTCTCCCACCACCCCCACCCCCCAGCCACCAGGGGCACCCTCCACCAGGCCCCCACTCATGCCCGACTCATGTCTCCCACCACCCCCACCCCCCAGCAGTGCAGGGGCATCCTCCACCAGGCCCCCACCCATGTCTCCCACCACCCCCACCCCCCAGCAGTGCAGGGGCACCCTCCACCAGGGCCCCACCCATGTCTCCCACCACCCCCATGCACTGTGGGGCACCTGCCAGCAGGCCCCCACCCATGTCACCCACCACCCCCACCCCCCAGCAGTGCAGGGGCAGCCTCCACCAGGCCCACACTCATGTCCCCTATCACCCCCACCCCCCCCGCCACCAGGGGCACCCTCCACCAGGCCCCCACTCATGTCTCCCAGCGTGCTACGTGTATTTCAGGGGTGCGCGGGAAGTTCCACACGCGAATAGCCTGGGCGCGTGTATTTCAGGGGTGCGCGGGAAGTTCCACACGCGAATAGCCTGGGCGCATGCATTTCAGGGGTGCGCGGGAAGTTTTACATGCGATTTCAGCAGGGTACGTGTATTTCAGGGGTGCGCGGGAATTCTCACACGCGATTTGGCTTGGTACGTGTATTACAGGGGTGCGTGGGAAGTTACACACGCGATTAGGCTGGGTGGGTCCTCACAGGTGTTCCCTGTACACCCTCCATGGCCCCTGCAGGCAGCCCACAAAACAGGGGACTACCCTGCACACCTGCTCATGTCCCCCTGCACCCCCACCCCCCAGCAGTGCAGGGGCAGCCTCCACCAGGCCCCCACCCATGTCTCCCACCACCCCCACCCCCCAGCAGTGCAGGGGCAGCCTCCACCAGGCCCACACTCATGTCCCCTATCACCCCCACCCCCCGCCACCAGGGGCACCCTCCACCAGGCCCCCACTCATGTCTCCCACCACCCCCACCCCCCAGCAGTGCAGGGGCAGCAGGCAGTCAGGCAGCAGCAGGTGGGAGCGTGCTCGGGGCTCTGGGGGGCAGTAGTTCGGCCTTCCGGGCAGGAGCGTGGTATTCCGTGTGCGTACGCGTGGCCAGCTTGGTACGGAGTGATTTGGCACGTGAAAATCCTGCACGTCAGCGCGAAAACCGAGGAAAGGCCCTCAGCGCGTAAGCGCGTCTGTGATGTGACCCGCACAAGTGTTTCCCACACAGCACGTGATGACAGAGCACACGTGGAAAGACTGCACGTCAGAGTGTAATCGCGTGTGATTGGTGGAAATGGCCCTACACGCAGAAGTGACAAAGCGTGTGATTTGTGGAAATGGCCCTACACGCAGAAGTGACAAAGCGTGTAATTGGTGGAAATGGCCCTACACGCAGAAGTGACAAAGCATGTAATTGGTGGAAATGGCCCTAGCGCGTACACGCCGCGTAAGTGATGCTGGACGTGTGGGCCTGTATAAAAGGTACGTGTAGAACACGTTTTCCTTGTACGTACTTTTCGTGGAGAGCGAGTGGGTGAATTCTGTACTTCTTGTCGTTTCACACGCGATTTACTTCACGGCGTTTCAAGTTCGTATTCCCTGTTACCTCTGACAGCTTTTTCTCTTTTTTCTCTTTTACTGGTTTACCTGGGCCTGTTCCCTCAAACAGTGTTCCCTTCTACTGTTGTCCTGTCTCCTCAGACAGCGTACAAATCTTCTTTTGGCGAGGGTGTTGCCAACCAAACGTGCTCCTTTTACACGCTCGTTTACCAGGCAGACGGTGAGTCACGCACGTATCTAACATCTGTGCTTGCCCCGTGTGTAGCCTACCCCTTCAGAGGTCATTCTAGGCTGCGTGTGACACGCATACGTTCATTCTTGTGTTACTGGGTGCCACAGCGTAGTGCAGGTTTTTCTTTCTGCACACATGGTCTAGGAGGGGTTGCGTGCACGTCATCTCCCTTTTTTGGGGCTCCTGTGCGTAGCGTGACCCGTCATCTTTCCCCAGGGGTTACAATCAGCCTTGCAAGCGCACTAGGGTACAATTACCATCTGGTACCCAACCCCTTTGACCCCCAATTGCCCAGGACAATAGTTTACAGCCACTCCCATACGCACATTTACATCAGTGCCATAGCTGGGAGGCGAGGATTCCGTAAGGGTGGCAAAGGTGGAAGAGCCACAAGTGGTGGCCGTGGTGGATCCGGTAGGGGACGTGGTCGTTACTTGCAGGGTGAGCCTGTCCCTCCATGTGTGGAGGACCAGTCAAGGGCACCCATAATCCCCCCCCTCCCGTTGAGGCTGATGTGGCTGACACCATCCATGCTCAGCCCTTGTTGGACCAGCCCATTGTGGCACCAGATCTGGCTGACTCCATGGCTGACTTCCAGGTCAGCAGGCCTATGACACGTGCGCTGGTGCACGTTGATGTCACCATGCCACGTGCATCTGGGCCAGCAAGGTCATCTGCTGCACCAAGGAGGCAGGGCGGAGAGGCTGCAGGGGCAGCTGCGGCTCCATCCACCCCAGCCCTCACACACCCAGCCAGGACAGTGTCGGTCCTAGTCCATGCTGCTGACATTCCCCCTGACACCATCACACTAGAGCCAATGCCTGCACCAACTCCCATGCTGAGTGTGCAATCCCACACTCCTGATACAGAGTCCACCAGGGCTCCTGCCCCTAGTGTCCAGAGCGGCGCAGGACACTCAGGATCACCACCACCTTCCAAGCGGAAGAGGAAGAGTGCTCGTCCGGCACAGGCTGATGCCCCAGACACGGCTACCCAGTCCGGCCCGTCCAGGAAGCCCAGCTTCACGGATGACGAACTGAATGCACTTGTCGAGTATGTGTCCGCACATGACAATGAGATGGTCATTGTTGCAGGATCCAAGACCACACCTGCACAACGCCAGGCACACTGGCAGACCGTTGCGGACATCGTAAGTGCCCTTGGAATCGTGAGGCGCACAGCCAATGATTGCTATAAGCGCTGGAATGACCTAAAGCGCAGGGCAAAGAGTAAGCTGGCCTCAAGTCATGCCGCAACTCCAGTGACTGGAGGTGGGTCTCCAGTAGTAGACATGGAACTCACTCCACATGAGTCAGTCGCTGGGACCTACGTCACGGAGGAACAGATCCAAGGCGTGGGAGATCTGGCTGATTACGAGGCATTGTCCGGTGAGTGCACATGCATGTGTGTGTCATCCATGTGCATGGTGTGTGTGTGAGGGCTTCTGTTTGTGTGCCAGGTGAGAGTGTGTGCGCCTGAGTCGTATGGGTCAGCCATGTGCTTCATGCAATCCTTCCTGCGCAGCTGCATTTGGCCATAGCAGTATTCCTTCTGCCAATAGTAGACATCTAGCCCAACTGCACGCCAGTTGCCCTTGAAGTGTCACCTTGCCACAACATAGTTGCTTATTTTTCACTGTTCATTCAGTCAGATTGTTTGCATTCCCCCACTTTTACTAGGCATGTCGCTGTCCACTAGTCACATGTCTGACATGGCTATGGTAAAGTGGAGTGACTTTGTTACCTGGATATCATTTGTACACACATGTCCCTGTGCAATTGGACCATTTCAGACTGGCAGCTCCAGGTGAAAAATCTGACCTGTTAGAATTAGAAAAGCGATTACATGCGGGAACTGGACAGAATGAATAGGTGCTGCCCTCCTCTCCATCTTCACTCAATAGCAATGGTACATGCCATCTGTGTGATGGCATGTGTGTTTCACCTGGCAATCACAGGCCAATGTGTGATGCCACTGCCAGGCAGCATGCAGAAAATGTGTTCATCTTCCATCTTTGTGTCATCAGTGTGTGCCATTTGCCTGCACTTCATACGCAGTGAGGGTGCATGCATGGGAGGGTTTTAGTCATGTGGGACATGTGTCAATCAAGTACTGGTTCTCTTGCTTCTCAGCCCTCATTGTGTGCCATGGTGCTAATGCCTGTTTCCATTTCTTTGTTTTTATGTCTTTGCAGGGGAAGACGCACCTGATACTGCTGGGGTTGTGGAGATGGTGCAGACCCAGGAGGGGTCCGAGGGCCGACCAACCACCAGTGAGGGACGTGGTGTGGTAGTGGGGGAGAACCCACAAGTGCTGCAGGTCGTGCTCTCAAGGGGTGTCTCTGGCTGCACCTCCCCCGTGCTGTACTCAGGTGTTGATTCGGGTGAGACCTACGTGCCGTCGCAGGTGAGTGTTCCAGGGAGGGATTCTGTTCTGTATCACCCACCTGCACCAGGGTCAGAACCCTCCATGGGGATGTCAGTGTTGGCAGCTACGCCTTTGGTGGTTACGGATGCAGGGTCACACTCCGTGACATCTGATCCTGTTCCTGGGCCAGCAGATCAGAGGGGGAATGCAGTCCTGCAGCCTCAGGCAGTGCCGGCACAGCAAGGCGAAGTTCGCCTTGCCCGAGACAGGTGTGGTGCCCGCCGACCTGGTGGCCGTACGCCACCTGGCAATACCGCATGGGAGCAATCCATTTACGGTATGGCAACCCAACAGGCTGCATCATCCGAGATGATGGCTCAGGCCATGGATAGGGTGGCCACTTCCATTGTACCACCCCAGAAAGGCTGATGGAGCGACTAGAGCAGTCAACCGACTCCATCTGCCAGTCACACAGGGAGGACATGTTGGGGTCCAACAGGGACAGGCGGGCGGCACTGGCGACTCTGCAGGAGGCCATCTCCATTGAGTCCCAGGGCCACAGGGAAGCCCTGAGGCAGGAGCTCCTTCACCTCAGGACGACTCTTGTTGAGCTTGAGGCTTCAACACACCAAAGGACAGAACAGCAGCTGGAGCGTCTCACCAGTACGCTCTCAGGTGAGATGCAGGCAACGAGGGCGGAGGTCCGGGCATCCCGTGAGTTGTTGCATGGGGACCTCCGCACACTCATCCTCCAGAACCAGACCTACCACACCCGCATGCTTGCAGCCATGGAGGAGCAGACTAGGGCCTTGTGTGGGCTGCCTCCCATAGTGCAACCACCTCCGGATGCAGCTGCACAGGGTGATAATAGCGACAGCAGTGATACTCCCACAATAGGGTAGCCGTGTGGGCCATGAGCCCATGGAGGTGTTTTATTTTCCCAGGATCCACGCAGGTGGGTTCTGGTGTGCATCCTGTCCTCGGACCTCCTGGGTGGCCTCCCCAACCCCCCCGGGCCCATCAATGGCCATTTTTGATTGTTTCTTATTTTTATTTTTATTTTTATTTATTTTATTCCCTATTTTTTTGGGACGATTTGTTGGCTTCCGTGGTTCCTGTGGGCATACGCTGCATTGTGGCTGGGCACATGCAGGCTTGTAATGTATTTGGTTCAGATGCTTGGGTTTGAGTCACACACACCCCTCCTGCTTCCCGTTTCCATGGGCTTGCAAAGGGTGTGCCAAAGTGACAGTGAATTACACAGTGACGTTGGACTCCCATGAGCTGTGTGGGCAGTCTGTAGTCAATACTGTGTATACATTCCTAGTGCATATTGCTGTTGTGTTGTACACTGCATGTTGCATTGATGTGTAACTCATCTTCTGTGTCTACCTCCCAATTTGCAGGTCCCTTCCTCATGTCTACACAAGGACCTCTAGTCTGGAGATGGGGTCCATGTTGGCAGCAGTGCACCTACAACTCTACATGGCGCCAACACTGCACAGTTGATAGTGGTGGGAGTGCAGGCATTTCCAGGTGGTGAGACTACTAATATGTAACATTTGTGATGTCATGTTAATGGTAGTACGTGCTCAAGTATGTTGTTGGTCCGGCATTGCTGTGAGCATTTCAGGTGTTGCAGGTTTCTAATAGGGACACTGTACATAGTGACACTAGTGTCATGTTGTGGGGATTACTTTGTTTACCTGCAAATAGCATGACATGGCACGGTGTGTCGTGTGGCGGTGCTGGGGTTGGGTTGGCTGATATGGCACTGTCCTCTTGTTGCATTTTGCATGTGGCTATTCATTTTAGCTGCTTGAATGTGTAACTTCACAAAACTGCATTGGTGGTGTCTGTGTGGGTAGGGATGCACACATTGTGACACTTCCAGCTGAACAATCTCAGGCTGATATGGTATTCACGGTTCATTCTCCAGACATTCAGGATCAGTGTCAGGTTGAGTCATCATTGATTGTCAGATGGAATGTGCTAGGGCAGTGTGCACTCCACAGGGGTGTGATTTCTATGTGAAGTAATTAGCCACTAGCTGTGTACAAGCTGCCTCCCCCCGTGCCCTTTCCCCTCCCATGCGCAGCGGCTGTGCATGTGGTTGGGGATGTGGTGCCACCACCATGTCCACGGCCAGGCCCCGGCGTGTTGCAACGTTGTGCAGGACACATGCTGCCACTATGATCCTGCACACTACTGGGGGAGCGTATAACAGCTGGCCGCCAGAACGGTCAAGGGAGCGAAAGCGTGACTTTAGCACTCCGAATGTGCGCTCCACTATGCCCCGGGTCGTAATGTGGGCTGTGTTATATCTTACCTCGGGTGGCGTGGTGGGGTTCCGAATTGGCGTCATCATGTGGGGGCTGAGAGGGTAGGCACTGTCCCCTGTGGAGGTGGTGATTGGTATCATTGGTGGGGTTGTGACCTTGCTCAGTATCCAACATGCATGCATGTGCAGTGGCATACATACTCACCAAGCAGCCATGTATCGCCATGCCGCCCAGCTTCTAGGTCCCGGCTTAGGGTGGACATTCGGTAAATGAAGCTGTCGTGGGTAGACCCGGGATAGTTGGTATATACTGAGGTGATGATTCCCTTGGCATTACATGCTACCTGCACGTTGATGGAATGCCAGTGCTTGCGGTTCCTATAGATGTGCTCAGATGCCCTGGGGGGACGTAGAGCCACATGGGTGCAGTCGATGGCACCTAGCACTTTGGGGAATCGTGCCACACCGTAAAAATCCAGGGTGGCAGCATGTCTTTCTGCAGGTGTTCTGGGCAGGTATATGTGCCTGCGGACTGATGGGCGTGCAGTGATGATGTCCAAGACCTGGTGTAGGCAGCGTGACTGGGTGGCCTGTGACACCCCACCCACTATGGCACTTGTCCGCTGAAATGATCCAGTGGCTAAGAAGTGCAGTACATTGAGGACCTTCTCCAGGGGGCTGAGTGCTTGGGAGCACAGGGTGGGTGATGTGAGGTCATCCTCCCACTCACTCACCATGTCCAGTATTATGTGTGGTGGAAACCTGTACCTCCCATACACCTGGTCATCAGGCATCCCGAAAAGGCTGGTTCTGGGTGTGAATATTCTGGCCCTGACTATCCTCCTCCTCCTCCTTTGGTAGCCCACTGCCACTGCTGCTAGGAACGGTATGTTCATCCTGGCGTCTGAGCTTGTTATTGTTAAAGTGCGCAAATTTATGCTTTGCGCGTGTTCTAGGCGAGCGTGTGACCCGCGCACCCCTGGAATCCAGTTCCCAGTCCAATAGCGTGTGGAAATTCCCACGCACCACGGGATACAGGTGCGGTGACGTACTTGCGTGTGTAAGTGCCCGCGCACCCATGAAATACACGTACATAGGCCAATCGCGTGTACGCGCACTTTTGTCCAATTACACGCGATGACACTCTGACGTGCAGTATTTCCACGTGTGCTCCGTCATCACGTGGTGAGTGGGGAACATCCGTGCGGGTCACGTCACAGACGCGCTTTTGCGCTCAGGGACTCTGGTCCAATAGAATCGCGTATGCGTGCTGACGCGCTTACGCGCTAAGGGCCTTTCCTCGGATTTCACGCTGACATGCAGGATTTTCACGTGCCAAATCACTCCGTATCAAGCTGGCCACGCGAAAACACACGGAAGACCACGCTCCTGCCCAGAAGGCCGA
The DNA here is from genome assembly GCF_040938575.1 of Ambystoma mexicanum. Taxonomy (NCBI): domain Eukaryota; kingdom Metazoa; phylum Chordata; class Amphibia; order Caudata; family Ambystomatidae; genus Ambystoma; species Ambystoma mexicanum. The sequence goes on along the minus strand of NC_090930.1, from coordinate 583,570,232 downwards.
GTTACTGCCCCCCAGTGCCCCGAGCAGCCTCCCACGTGCCATCTGCTGATGCCTGCCTGCCTGCCTGCCTGCTGCCACCGAGCCCTGCCATTTGGTGCCTGCACATCAGCCATCTGCAGGGGTCCAGTTGCTGTGTCCACCCCTGCTGGAACTGAAGACTCCCGACTGGGATTACATCGCTCCACAGCCCAGCCCGAGGACCCAGTTGCCCACCCACACCTGCCTCTGGGGTTGCCATGTCGGGCACTTCCACATCTGGCACCAGTGGCAACCCCAGGCCAGAGGGGCAGAGGGGCACCAGCTTCACTGCCACCGAAGTTGGTGTCCTGGTGGAGCATGTCCTGGGGCAGTATGATGCCCTCTTTGGATCGTCCCGCGCCAGCAAGGAAGGACGGGAGAGGATCTGGGCCGACTGTGTGGTTGCCATCAACGCGGAGGGGGTGGCAACCCGCAACGTCCTGAAGATCAAGAAGCGCTGGGAGGACTTGAGGTCCAGGACCCTTGTGAAGGCCCGGCGCCTCGTGGAGGGGGGCCGGGGCCGCATGAGTTCCATCCAGATGAGGGTCCTGGAACGCGTACGCCCAGCGCTCCACGCCCAGATCCTTGAGAGGGAGGCCCGTCTGGAGTTGAGCGGTAAGTGTCCAAGCATTACTGTGTGAGACAAGGCATGTTGCGGTGTGCTGGTTCTATGATACTTGCCTGTATGCGTGCCATAGGCCATGTATGCATGTATGTGTGCAGGGACATCATGGTAATGCATGTGCGACCAGTGATGTGTGACCCACATGGTTGTTGCATGTGTTCAAATGCCGCATGGGGAGCCCTATGCAGATTTTGAACATGAGAGCATGCTAGTCTCTGTACCTGGACATGGGTGGGGGTGAGGGATGGGTGCTGATGCCAGGTACATATATGGTAGCCATGTCTGTGTGCCTGACCTGCGTGTCTGTGACTTGTGCATGCCATGGATGCATGACACATGTGTGTGACAATGCACAGATTCAGTGAAGCAGCCAAATTACCCTTGTATCCGCTGTGTTTGGTGTGTTTGGGGCCAGATGGATGTGACTGAGGTGAAGTGTGTGCATGTGATAGGCATGAGCCATGATGCATATGAATTACATATCATTGAATGTTTCAAGAGTCCATTGGACATGCATGGAAATGTCCATGGCATGCACCATGCCTGTTACTGTGTGTGTTTTGCCTGGACTGACCCATGTGTTGTGGAGGGACATGATGGAAGTGTACTTTGACAGTGGTGCTCATCTGCTATTGCTTCCTGTCTAGGGGACCATTGTACAGTGCCCTGATGCTTGTGTTCTTTGTCTCCCTCTACGCAGCGGCTAGTGAAGAAGAGGGCGGAGACGGCGCTGTGGAGCAAGGCGGCGGGGATGCCCCCACGGCTGCAGCGGAAGGGGTCGGTGAGCCCCCACAGGGGCCTGCTACGGTGGGAGACGGTGAGGAGCCATCCAGGTTGGTGGTTTGCACAGAGGAGGAGGAGGCCACCACTGGGGCACACATGGGGCCTGGTGGGGGCATCCCTGCTGGTGCAAGTGGTGCAGTCCAGGTCCAGGGGCAGGAGGCAGCACAGGTCAAAGTGGAGGGGCATGTGCATGTCGCTGTCCCTGACCCTGTGAGTGCACCACCATGCACCAGCAGGGATGCCCCGACCCAGGCCCGTACGCAGGTAGAGGGGATGTTCTTGTCACCTGACTCCCCTCCACCTGCGGACGTGGGAACCCCTGGCCGTGTGGAGAACGTCCTGATTGGGGTCGCGATGCGCACGGCTGTGATTCGTGATGCCGTGCGTGCTTCCCAGGAGGAGCACGCACATCATCACGAAGTGCACCGTGCCGACGTGGCCCAATTGGGATCGGCCATGTTCGGGGGTTTCCTGCATGTGTTGGCCAATCTGGCGGCCCTCTCCTCCTCTGTGCAGGCTGTACACCAGTCGTTGTCCTTGCCGTCTTCGGGCCCAGATGCCACCAGGGCCCCCTGTGGACCTGCCCCGACCAATGCAGCCAGCTCAGTGGGGATCCCATCCCTGCCACAGTTGGGAGTCGTAGGTCCAGCAGGGGTGGACAACACAGCAACTGCACCCCAGCAGATGGAAGATGTGACAGCATCATCGGGCAGGGCACGTGCACGACGGCGTCGGTGGTTTCCATCAGCCTGGATGCCGTCGTGCTGGCAGAGGCAGTGGCGTCGGAGGAAGCAGCAGGCTCGACGTGTGAGGCATCATGGCTCGGGGCCATCAAGATCAGAGGGGCAGGCATCGGCCGGAGGGCAGGGCAACCCTGGGATGGTGGTGTCTTCCGTGTGGGAGCAGTTGGTCCAGCGGATAGGTGCGGAGCGGCAGCGGGCGGAAGAGGAGCGGCTCACCATGGTCAGGGCGGAGTTCTCCATGCGTCGGGCGTTGAGGCGGGCTGAGTGCCTCGAGGAAGCTCGCAGGGAGTTTGAGCTGGACATGGGGTTATCCCTGCGAGACCTCGGGGCCAGGACAGAGTCCCGCCTCCAGGACATCGACATGGAGTTCGATGATGCCCTGGCCAGCAACATCACCGAGTGAGCCGCAGGACTTGCCGGCTACCTTTGTATATAGTTATTTAGTTAGTTAGTGTTAGGTTTCCTTTATTAATTGTTATTTTTTTGGACCGCTCGGACAATGGCCACTTTTTTGTATATATTATTTTCATTAGGTAGTAGTAGGTTTCATTTATGGTGTTGGGCTCACAGACCCTGGAATATTCGTGTATATAGTTTGCTTTCTGAAGAAACAGTTGTTTTATTAATTATTGTGTTCACCATGAGGAAATGGTTTTTCAATATTTTCCTTCCACATGATATTGCTTTGGACAACATTTGTTTTTGGATTATTTTGTTTTTTTTTATTTGTACATTTGTTCTCGGACATGGACCATTTATTTTGTTATCCCCATTGTTGTATGTTTGATTTGTTTACTTATTTTTCATCTTTAATACATGTTTTTTTAACTTTCACTTGTGGTATTTTCTCATTGGTTTCATACATGTCATGATATGGGTTTTGACATTCACTTGCACCCATTGTGTATGTGTGTGTGACGGACATGAGTTCATTTACAGACTTGCCATTGGGGTTGTATCATGTAATTGCATTCACTATGTGGGTGGATGCAATCCTTGCCTGGGTGTTTGTGCTGGGTATGCTGCCCATTACTGCCATGATTGAGTATCGTCAGAACCTGGGGGCAGGGGGACATGTGTGGGTGCCTGGTGGAGGCTGCCCCTGCACTGCTGGGGGGTGGGGGTGGTGGGAGACATGGGGGGGGCCTGCTGGCAGGTGCCCCACAGTGCTGGGGGGTGGGGGTGGTGGGTGACATGGGTGGGGGCCTGGTGGAGGATGCCCCTGCACTGCTGGGGGGTGGGGGTGGTGGGAGACATGGTTGGGGGCCTGGTGGAGGCTGCCCCTGGTGGCTAGGGGGTGGGGGTGGTGGGAGACATGGGTGGGGGCCTGGTGGAGGATGCCCCTGCACTGCTGGGGGGTGGGGGTGGTGGGTGACATGGGTGGGGGCCTGCTGGCAGGTGCCCCACAGTGCTGGGGGGTGGGGGTGGTGGGTGACATGGGTGGGGGCCTGCTGGCAGGTGCCCCACAGTGTTGGGGTGTGCGGGCGGTGGGAGACATGGTTGGGGGCCTGGTGGAGGCTGCCCCTGGTGGCTGGGGGGTGGGGGTGGTGGGTGACATGGGTGGGGGCCTGGTGGAGGATGCCCCTGCACTGCTGGGGGGTGGGGGTGGTGGGTGACATGGGTGGGGGCCTGCTGGCAGGTGCCCCACAGTGCTGGGGGGTGGGGGTGGTGGGAGACATGGGTGGGGGCCTGCTGGCAGGTGCCCCACAGTGCTGGGGGGTGGGGGTGGTGGGAGACATGGTTGGGGGCCTGGTGGAGGCTGCCCCTGGTGGCTGGGGGGTGGGGGTGGTGGGTGACATGGGTGGGGGCCTGGTGGAGGATGCCCCTGCACTGCTGGGGGGTGGGGGTGGTGGGTGACATGGGTGGGGGCCTGCTGGCAGGTGCCCCACAGTGCTGGGGGGTGGGGGTGGTGGGAGACATGGTTGGGGGCCTGGTGGAGGCTGCCCCTGGTGGCTGGGGGTGGGGGTGGTGGGTGACATGGGTGGGGGCCTGGTGGAGGCTGCCCCTGGTGGCTGGGGGGTGGGGGTGGTGGGAGACATGGGTGGGGGCCTGGTGGAGGATGCCCCTGCACTGCTGGGGGGTGGGGGTGGTGGGTGACATGGGTGGGGGCCTGGTGGAGGCTGCCCCTGGTGGCTGGGGGGTGGGGGTGGTGGGAGACATGGGTGGGGGCCTGGTGGAGGATGCCCCTGCACTTCTGGGGGGTGGGGGTGGTGGATGACATGGGTGGGGGCCTGCTGGCAGGTGCCCCACAGTGCTGGGGGGTGGGGGTGGTGGGTGACATGGGTGGGGGCCTGCTGGCAGGTGCCCCACAGTGCTGGGGGGTGGGGGTGGTGGGAGACATGGTTGGGGGCCTGGTGGAGGCTGCCCCTGGTGGCTGGGGGGTGGGGGTGGTGGGAGACATGGGTGGGGGCCTGGTGGAGGCTGCCCCTGGTGGCTGGGGGGTGGGGGTGGTGGGTGACATGGGTGGGGGCCTGGTGGAGTCTGCCCCTGGTGGCTGGGGGGTGGGGGTGGTGGGAGACATGGGTGGGGGCCTGGTGGAGGATGCCCCTGCACTGCTGGGGGGTGGGGGTGGTGGGTGACATGGGTGGGGGCCTGGTGGGGGCTGCCCCTTGTGGCTGGGGGGTGGGGGTGGTGGGAGACATGGGTGGGGGCCTGGTGGAGGATGCCCCTGCACTGCTGGGGGGTGGGGGTGGTGGGTGACATGGGTGGGGGCCTGCTGGCAGGTGCCCCACAGTGCTGGGGGGTGGGGGTGGTGGGTGACATGGGTGGGGGCCTGCTGGCAGGTGCCCCACAGTGCTGGGGGGTGGGGGTGGTGGGAGACATGGTTGGGGGCCTGGTGGAGGCTGCCCCTGGTGGCTGGGGGTGGTGGGTGACATGGGTGGGGGCCTGGTGGAGGATGCCCCTGCACTGCTGGGGGGTGGGGGTGGTGGGTGACATGGGTGGGGGCCTGCTGGCAGGTGCCCCACAGTGCTGGGGGGTGGGGGTGGTGGGAGACATGGGTAGGGGCCTGCTGGCAGGTACCCCACAGTGCTGGGGGGTGGGGGTGGTGGGAGACATGGTTGGGGGCCTGGTGGAGGCTGCCCCTGGTGGCTGGGGGTGGTGGGTGACATGGGTGGGGGCCTGGTGGAGGATGCCCCTGCACTGCTGGGGGGTGGGGGTGGTGGGTGACATGGGTGGGGGCCTGCTGGCAGGTGCCCCACAGTGCTGGGGGGTGGGGGTGGTGGGAGACATGGTTGGGGGCCTGGTGGAGGCTGCCCCTGGTGGCTGGGGGGTGGGGGTGGTGGGTGACATGGGTGGGGGCCTGGTGGAGGATGCCCCTGCAATGCTGGGGGGTGGGGGTGGTGGGTGACATGGGTGGGGGCCTGGTGGAGGATGCCCCTGCACTGCTGGGGGGTGGGGGTGGTGGGAGACATGGGTTTGGGCCTGGTGGAGGATGCCCCTGCACTGCTGGGGGGTGGGGGTGGTGGGTGACATGGGTGGGGGCCTGGTGGAGGATGCCCCTGGATGGTGGAGGGTGGGGGTGGTGGGAGACATGAGTGGGGGCCTGGTGGAGGCTGACCCTGGATGGTGGGGGGTGGGGGTGGTGGGAGACATGAGTGGGGGCCTGGTGGAGGCTGCCCCTGGATGGTGGGGGGTGGGGGTGATAGGGGACATGAGTGGGGGCCTGGTGGAGGGTGCCCCTGGATGGTGGGGGTGGGGGTGATAGGGGACATGAGTGGGGGCCTGGTGGAGGTTGCCCCTGCACTGCTGGGGGGTGGGGGTGGTGGGAGACATGAGTGGGGGCCTGGTGGAGGCTGACCCTGCACTGCTGGGGGGTGGGGGTGGTGGGAGACATGGGTGGGGGCCTGGTGGAGGCTGCCCCTGGATGGTGGGGGGTGGGGGTGGTGGGAGACATGAGTGGGGGCCTGGTGGAGGGTGCCCCTGGATGGTGGGGGGTGGGGGTGATAGGGGACATGAGTGGGGGCCTGGTGGAGGTTGCCCCTGCACTGCTGGGGGGTGGGGGTGGTGGGAGACATGAGTGGGGGCCTGGTGGAGGCTGACCCTGCACTGCTGGGGGGTGGGGGTGGTGGGAGACATGAGTGGGGGCCTGGTGGAGGCTGACCCTGGATGGTGGGGGGTGGGGGTGGTGGGAGACATGAGTGGGGGCCTGGTGGAGGCTGCCCCTGGATGGTGGGGGGTGGGGGTGATAGGGGACATGAGTGGGGGCCTGGTGGAGGGTGCCCCTGGATGGTGGGGGGTGGGGGTGATAGGGGACATGAGTGGGGGCCTGGTGGAGGTTGCCCCTGCACTGCTGGGGGGTGGGGGTGGTGGGAGACATGAGTGGGGGCCTGGTGGAGGCTGACCCTGCACTGCTGGGGGGTGGGGGTGGTGGGAGACATGGGTGGGGGCCTGGTGGAGGCTGACCCTGGATGGTGGGGGGTGGGGGTGGTGGGAGACATGAGTGGGGGCCTGGTGGAGGCTGACCCTGGATGGTGGGGGGTGGGGGTGGTGGGAGACATGAGTGGGGGCCTGGTGGAGGCTGCCCCTGGATGGTGGGGGGTGGGGGTGATAGGGGACATGAGTGGGGGCCTGGTGGAGGTTGCCCCTGCACTGCTGGGGGGTGGGGGTGGTGGGAGACATGAGTGGGGGCCTGGTGGAGGCTGACCCTGCACTGCTGGGGGGTGGGGGTGGTGGGAGACATGGGTGGGGGCCTGGTGGAGGCTGACCCTGGATGGTGGGGGGTGGGGGTGGTGGGAGACATGAGTGGGGGCCTGGTGGAGGCTGACCCTGGATGGTGGGGGGTGGGGGTGGTGGGAGACATGAGTGGGGGCCTGGTGGAGGGTGCCCCTGGATGGTGGGGGGTGGGGGTGATAGGGGACATGAGTGGGGGCCTGGTGGAGGTTGCCCCTGCACTGCTGGGGGGTGGGGGTGGTGGGAGACATGAGTGGGGGCCTGGTGGAGGCTGACCCTGCACTGCTGGGGTTGGGGGTGGTGGGAGACATGGGTGGGGGCCTGGTGGAGGCTGACCCTGGATGGTGGGGGGTGGGGGTGGTGGGAGACATGAGTGGGGGCCTGGTGGAGGCTGACCCTGGATGGTGGGGGGTGGGGGTGGTAGGAGACATGAGTGGGGGCCTGGTGGAGGCTGACCCTGGATGGTGGGGGGTGGGGTGGTGGGAGACATGGGTGGGGGCCTGGTGGAGGCTGCCCCTGCACTGCTGGGGGGTGGGGGTGCAAGGGGACATGAGCAGGTGTGCAGGGTAGTCCCCTGTTTTGTGGGCTGCCTGCAGGGGCCGTGGAGGGTGTACAGGGAACACCTGTGAGGACCCACCCAGCCTAATCGCGTGTGTAACTTCCCACGCACCCCTGTAATACACGTACCAAGCCAAATCGCGTGTGATAATTCCCGCGCACCCCTGAAATACACGCGCCCAGGCTATTCGCGTGTGGAAATTCCCGCGCACCCCTGAAATACACGTACCCTGCTGTAATCGCGTGTGGGACTTCCCGCGCACCCCTGAAATACACGCGCCCAGCCTATTTGCGTGTGGAAATTCCCGCGCACCCCTGAAATACACGTACCCTGCTGTAATCGCGTGTGGAACTTCCCGCGCACCCCTGAAATACACGCGGCCAGGCTATTCGCATGTGGAAATTCCCGCGCACCCCTGAAATACACGCGCCCAGGCTATTCGCGTGTGGAACTTCCCGCGCACCCCTGAAATACACGCGCCCAGGCTATTCGCGTGTGGAAATTCCAGCGCACCCCTGAAATACACGCGCCCAGGCTATTCGCGTGTGGTAATTCCCGCGCACCCCTGAAATACACGCGCCCAGGCTATTCGCGTGTGGAACTTCCCGCGAACCCCTGAAATACACGCGCCCAGGCTATTCGCGTGTGGAAATTCCCGCGCACCCCTGAAATACACGCGCCCAGGCTATTCGCGTGTGGAAGTTCCCGCGCACCCCTGAAATACACGTACCCTGCTGTAATCGCGTTTGGGACTTCCCGCGCACCCCTGAAATACACGTACCCTGCTGTAATCGCGTGTGGGACTTCCCGCGCACCCCTGAAATACACGTACCCTGATGGAATGGCGTGTGGAACTTGCCGCGCACCCCTGAAATACACCTACCATGATGGAATCGCGTGTGGACCTTCCCGCGCACCCCTGAAATCCACGTACCCGGCCAAATCGCGTGTGAGACTTCCCGCGCACCCCGGTATACACGCACACGTATTTTTTGTCAGCGTGTCCGTGTTTGTGGGTACCCCTTTGCACGTCATTTGTCCTGGAGGGCCACAGTATAGGACATTCATCATGGCAGTATATGGGTGCTATTTGTTGGCGCACCTTTTGGCGCACATTTCTTACAGCCGCAGAGACGCTACCGCCTGCTTTCTTGTGGCGGTCGTGTTTGTGCCTGTGCGCTGGTTTGAGCGTGCGCTTTTTTGCCCTATTCTATTCCATGAATACGTGTTGTAGGCGAGCGTGTGGGCGTTCCGCGCACTTGTGCCCTGTGCTTCCCCCGTGACGCCCACGTTTTTGCAAGTTGTTCCCCATTCCGAGTGTTACGCCCGTGTTCCGCCTACTTTTGTTGCGTGCGCCGCGCTATGTGCGAATTTCGCTGTGGCCTGTGCGATTTTCGCTGTGACCTGGCGCACCCTGTTAGATGGCCTGTGCGCCAACGTGCGCGGCGCACTTTTTATCGCACATCCGCTGGTTTTCTCGCGCACGGACTTCCATGAATCGACGTGCGCTGCTTTTCGTGCGATTTTCGCACTTGCACTGCGATTTTCGCTATTCCACTGCGATTCACACGTTTTTGCCCACTTGCGCCGCGCTAATTATTCCATGAATCGGCCTGTGTATCTTTCCACACAAAACTGTTAGAATACGCCAACAGGTATCTAACTGCCCCAAGATTTTGCAACAACCAAACAGATAAATCAATAGCACTAAATTAAAAAAAGTAATAATTACAGTTAGAATACGTCAACAGGTATCTAACTGCTTCAGAAATCTGCAACAAAAATGTGGATGGTTAATCTAAAGCAGAGATTACCAGCATATATTACACACACTTGTTTAATCTTCTTAAAAACAAAATTTAATAACTAATCTGTACTTCAACATTAAAAAAAAATCAATGGAAAAACTATAAACTGTTAGAATACGCCAACAGGTATCTAACTAGCCCAAGATTGTATAACAACCAAAGAGATAAACGAATACCAATAAACTGTAACACAAAATAGACAGTTACAATACGCCAACATGTATGTAACTGCTTCAGAAATCTGCAACAATCCAACAGATAGAACATTAACGAGAAACAAGAAGTAAACACTGAAAGGAAACAAACAAATAGACTCTAGCATAACAAAAAAGGGTTTTTTAATCCAACGAGGATTTTATTTTTCCCACAGACCCAATGATTTCAAAAACAAACACAGAAACTGAGCAAAATGCACAGTACACTGGTTTGTAAACCAAATATGAGGGTCAAAAAAAAAAGCTGAAATATCTATTATGAAATGTAATGAGTCTTCATAGAATACGTACACTAACATGCTCTTTTCTTTTATCACAGAATGAGAAAAATAATACTTCCTCCAGGTACAAAACTCATGTAAAAAATGTATCGAATGTCAACAAATCATGCATTAAGTATAATTGAAACCATCTGAAAGATAATCAAATCTATAGGTGTGATCTATGGCTGTGATATGGTGCAGTGGTTGTGGTCAGGACCTAGAGTATTGAGTATACAGCCTACAGCCTTCCACCCATGCACCCTGCCACAACCACCACAACACATCACACCCATAGTAGCTTATAACCTCAGTACTTATAACTTCGGTCTTGGGTACACTCTGGCCACAACACCAAAACATATCACACCCATACATCACACCCATGTTTGATTCTATGGGTGTGATCGATGGGTGTGATATGCTGCGGTGGTTGCCGCCAGGGCCTAGAATCTTGGGTGCATGGTCTTTGCACCCAAGATTCTAGGCCCTGGCGGCAACCACTGCAGCATATCACACCCATTGATCACACCCATAGAATCAAACATTTTTAACTATGATCACACCCATAGAATCAAACATTTTTAACTAGGCCTCATGGCATTTTTAATGTCCGCGGACACCTTGGGTGTCCTTAGAACAGTTTCTACTTACCTGCGAACAGTACAGACAGGTATAGTGTCCTCAGGACACCTCAATTTTCATTTATTTGCGGACATCCCGGACACTGCGTGTGTTCTTAGAACAGTTTCAACTTGCCTGCGAACACGGACAGGTAAAGTGTCCTCAGGACACCTCCATTTTCATTTATTTGTGGACATCCCAGACACGGCGTTTGTTCTTAGAACAGTTTCAACTTGCATGTGAACAGTATGGACAGGTATAGTGTCCTTTGGACATCCCCATATGGGACGATTGCGGACATCAAGGACAGTGCTACTGTCCGTGGACACAACAAACACAACATCGGTGCCTACCACCTAAATAGATACAATATTCAAACCATCTCTTACCCCCCTACCATCCCCAAACAGTCTTACAGACCAACACACTTGCCAATATTGTATTTCCCCACCATTTGACACCGCGCTGTCCGCGGACATCCGCGGATACAAGATGGCGGGCATTTCCAAAAATCTGATGCACTTCACGCTCTTCACCATCCAATCAGTGGACACGTCGTATGTCCGCGAACATGACGCAAGCCGTTTAACCAATCAGGACACTGTCCACGGACCGAACATAGATATCACACATTATTTGTGACCTATTTTTTGGTCATTTTTTAAAAAAAAACTACTGGACGAATTTTCACCAAATCTACAAAAGCACGCTTTCGGGACTAAGCCCCTGCCCCTGCCGCAAATTTGGTGAAAATCCGTTGAGCGGTTTGGGGTGTAGGCATGAGCAAAGATTTCCCCCATTCAGTCTATGGGAAAAAAAGATGTTTAGGGACCCCCCTATAACTTTGCTCCCCCTGAACCAAACCTCACCAAACTTTGCAAAATAATTAAATGTGGCCCATATACTATTTTTGCAATGTTTGGTGAGGATTCGTCCACAGGGAGAGGAGTTATAGGCTGCCCAAAATGTGCTCTTCCTATCGAAACAGCAACTTAACCATAACTACACGGCCACTACCGTGGACCGTGTAATGAGCCACTGTTGGATTTGTTAATACTAAAAAAACAGAATTCAATGCACCAAAAGAGGACAGTAACGCAGATGCTCCTGAAATCTAAGAGGAATGGACTTGATGTTATCGCAATTACTTTAAGAGCAAACTGATGTATTAGTATACCGAATATTGACGTTGATGCATTGACTATATAAATAAAGAATTAACAACAAAAAAACAGGGTTAACTGTGTTTATTGGGCTACACAGTGGTGAATGAGTGAAGCTCTCTAGGTCAGTGGTAGGCTCACCAGATGGGAATTTTTGCTGTGGTCGACAGTTCCTTTTGGCTGCTATCAGGGAGGCTATGCAATAGTGTGGGATAATTATGGTGTCGAATTCTGCAGTTGCTGAAGTGGTTCTCTCACAGCTGCTAGCCCTTGTGGTGGGAGTTATTTAGAAATGTATAGTGGCAAAGTTCTGAGTGACTTAAACTTGCAGGGATGAAAGTTGGGATCTGAGGGGTTGAAGCCTTCTAGTGATGGTTGTTTCGTGGTCGATACTTCTCATGTGTATCAATACTCAAGGTTCCACAGTTCTTTTTTCCATGTTCAAGATATGCACAAAACTGGGAAGAAGGCTAAATTGGCAGCCTTTCAGGGGCAAATTGATTTGTATAGCAAATTAATTATATGTCATTCAGACGAAATCAGGAATATGAGGAGGCTTATAAGGAAAGGGGGGAATTTTGTGCTCTGAGGAGTGCAAGAAAGAGTTTTTGGAGGTGAAGCTAGATATTTTATGGGCACCAGTGTTGCCTGGGTTTAAGGAGAACCACATGACATCCTTTTGATCTGTACCCCTGAGGCTCAAAGTAATGAAACTGGGAGAGCAAAATATTTATTTCAGCCCCTCTGCCCTTTCTTCATGCAAGCATACTAAATCGCCCAGCTTAGGGCTTGCGGGTCCTTCTTGCAAGTTCTCTGCCTTTGACATGCCTACCCCCATCTGGCCATTTCGCTGCTCGCAGCCCTACACACTAGTGGCTTTTCCCAGAAGCTACTTGCTCCAACCCATAGAGATTGACACACAATTGATTGGGTTCAATCCCATCAATTAGCTACCAGCAATATAAACATTGCACCTTGCCCGTGGTCCGAGCACTTTTTAATGCACCGTACACTTTTAATGTCCACTTACCCTTCGCTTCTGGAGTCTCACCCTAAACACTACGCTATCACTAGAAACCTAAAAAAGGTCACCCCTGCCGTCCTAGCCACTCATCTTCTGGTCAAACTATCTCCAGTTGATACTTTTTTTGTGCACTGACAGTTTTGCCACCCATCTCACTAATACCATTAATGACACCATAGATGTATTAGCTCCCAAAAAGTCTAAATATGTGAATAATAAAATCAACAAGAGTGAAAGGTTTGGAGATTCAATCACTGCCCTGCACAAAACAAGCGCAAAGCTGAGAGGGAATGGAGGAAAAATCCCTCTCCCCTTATTAGAGCTCTACAGAAATTCAGTCAAAATTCTGAAGTCAGCAGTCGTTGCAGCCAAATCTCATAGTTACAACAACAGGATTGCCTCAGCCAGGGCTCAAGTGAGGGTACAAGCAGGGGAACGGAGTCCACCCACATTTTTCAGAGGGTGGACTCAGTCCCCCCAGCTAAAATGAGAAACATTGAATGTCCTCTTTGAATGTATGCATTAAAGCCGATCACAGGGATCGAACCACAGTTGTCAGGTTTGTAGGCCAGACACTTACCACTGCACTATATAACATAATTAAAATCAATAAACAACTAAAGGTAAAATGTCCCGTTTCGGTACTGCAAGTCCCAGAGAAAGCATTTGTGTTTGTTTTAGAGTTTGAAATATGGTTTTGTGTGTGTTGATTTTATAAAAGGCAATGTATTCATCCTGTGCAATTTCGGTGGTTAGGCTAAAGCTGATTTGATGAAATGTGCATACTTCACCTTGATATGCTAATTTCTGGCGACCTCACATCCCATTGCATTTGTTGATGAGTACCCCCACTTTAATTTTTAGGACTTGACCGCTGGCCTCAGCCCATTCAAACTCACGTGAGTTATTTGCCATTCTAAAAGAGTTTGAGGGGAACATACTCAAGATGACAACTGCTCCTCAGGATGCGGCAGGTGCCAATCTATTAATGACAAATTCAATATTTAAATCTTAGCTCATCAGCAATCTATATTAGTCCAGCAATTGAATTCTAGCTACATGAGCATTAGTCTCTTATGCTCCTCTCAGCCTATTGCTTCCCCTACACCTATTAATCCTGAGGGGGTTTTCCAGTTTCAGCCTTGTACGGAGGCTGAGGTTTGCAAAATAGTGAATGGTATGAAAGCTACTTCATGCCTAGGAGACAGCTGTCCCTCTACCATTTGCAAAGCCTACATCAATACCCTTGCTCTGTGGGTAACGTCATTAGTTAATTAGTCCTTTGCCAAATCTACTGTTCCTTTGATCCTTAATTATTACCCCTCTCCTTAAGAAACAATAGCCTGCATCCCAAAGTATTTAAACATTATCGACCAATAACTATATGCCTTTTCTCCTGAAAATTCTCTATCGTGTTGCATATACACAACTACAAGAATTAATTGTAAATATCAACATCCTGAATCAGCAACACTCAGGTTTCAGGCAAATGCATGGGACAGAAACAGTATTGACCGACCTTAAATCTAATATTGCTAATATCATATATAAACCTACTCTTCTTCTGCTGATGGATCTTTCCACAGCTTTTGACCTGGTTGATCACACTTTGTTGAAGTGAACAGGCGCAGTGCTCTAATATGGCTGATCAGTGGATGTTTTCTTTTCTTGGCCCCAGGAGTGCCAGAGTTGCTGTGCAGAATGTTAGTTCAGTACCCACGCTTACCACCTGTGGTGTCTCGTAGGGTTCTTGTATCTCCCCTTTATTCAATGAAATTCAATTATCTCAAAAGGTGAAAACATTGGGTGTGGTATTGGATGCAGAACTTTCTATGAAACCGCATGTTGTCACCGTCCAGGCCTCTTGTTGTTACGTTTCAAAACTAGTGAAACATATTCGTCCGTATATTTCACTAAAAAAACAAATCTGCTATTGCCAGTGCTCTAGTGAATTTGTGAATTGATTATTGCAATAGCCTGTTGATGGGGACATCTAAGGCGAATCTTCATGCCATGCAGGTTGCTCAGAACGGAGCTGTTAGAGCTGTCCATGGACTATCTTGAAGGATACACGTTACAGATGCCAGACGTAGGCTGCATTGGCTACCTGTTAAACAATGTGGCAAATATATGTTACTCTCCCTGACTTATAAATGTGTTCACAATGAAGCTCCTCAATACCTCATGAACCATCTTACCACCCTTCCAGTAGGTCGTAATTTGCGGTCTCACTCAGCCAAGGTATAATCTAAAAAACAATGGCGGCTCCACCTTTGATGTTCAGGCTCCCTTATCCTAGAATAAACTTTAGTTGGAACTCAGGCACTCTAAGTGCTGCCTTGAGTTCAACAAAAGTCTTAAAACCCATTTGTTCAATGTAGATCCAGATTAGACAACTATTCTCATCAGTTGAGAGGATGGTCTCCTGCAACCTCTCCTGCATTCTGTTCTGTATGTCTCATCTTTGTTTTGTGTGCGCTTTGAGGCCCACAGGCGAGTAGCGCTGTACAGGAACTGTAAAGAAATAAAGAAATAAAGAAATGCTTGGGAAGGATTGCTTCATACTTGTGCCCTTCATGTTGTTCGAGACCATATTGGACCTCTTTCTTAGCCGGAGCTAATTTTTCTTTAGTGATGTGCACAGGCACGGGCGGATATGGCCGAAGGAGAGAAGCCCTTTGCGATTGTGGTTGAACTGTTGCACAGGCTTCATCTGATTTTTGATCTGCAGCAGGTCATTCTCAGGAATTTAAAGGGACACTGCAGGATTCTCAATCTATTTGTCATTTTTGGGGGTTGGAAGTTGATATATCTTTCAATAAAGATAACATTTCCACTATTAAAGCATTAGCTTATGTAATTGGCTGCATAATGGATAGAGACCTTTTCTTGATCAGTAGTGGTGAACACTCGAATGGGGCTTTTCATTTGGGCATCTTGGTGCTGTTGCCATAGCTAGATTGTGTAAACCCTGTGTTGTGTGGGGGCATGCCAGAGTTGCTTGAGGGTCTTTTTCGAGTCAGTCTCCCATCCCACACACACCAGACAATGATACTTAGTATCAAAGATTCTGTCTTCAATTTGAAAAAAAAAGCCCCATAAGAAATGTCTCACGGGGTCAGTTCACGGGCTGGCACCATGGCCTAAGGGACTGTTTCAGAACAGTCTGTGGGGGTCATTATGAGTTTGGAGGATGCACCATGGCTGCCTCCAAAGTCGTGTCCGGGTTCTTTGAATGGGGATTTACTAGGTTATTCCAACTTTGGAGGACCCGGTAAGTGCCCATTCAAAATACCCTTCCCCATTCCCATTCGAGCCCCCATAGGGCTCAATGGGAAGGGGGAGGGAGCTAATAACGGGCCTGTAAATAGCGGGCCCGTTATTAGCTCCCTGTTCCCTTAGCAGCTCCCGCTAAGGACGGCTGGTTCATCCTTACCGCCGCCGTTAACCCTTTACCACTGCACTCGTAATGAGGACCTGTGTCTTTTCCTAGTTCCAATTCCCCCGGGGATGCAGTGTACTTAACAATGCTGCAGCGCTAAGTATGTAACTAATTATTAATTTGATTTTCATAAGGAGAGCAGTTTCAGGTTAAAATGTGAGATATTGCTTGGTCAGCGCCTGTAGGAGTCTATGATCCAGCCCATAATCCAATCTCCAGAATACACCAAGCTCCCCAATCTCCTTGCACTTTCCCTACCATCTCTACACCCTTTGCTGTGCATGCTTCACTGCTCAGGAGAGAGCAGCACCAGCTTCGTCTGAAAGGGGGCATGGCACTATGCTGACGGCACTCCGAGCAACTCATTACTTTTTGTTACACCCTATGCAATCTCTGTATGAAGTGCAATCAAGCTGCAAGCAAGGGTTTAGTCATAGCATGACGACTCCATAAGCACCACAGTGCAGAGAGTAGAAGGAAACAAATGGGCAACGGACAAAAACAAAAAGCAAACAAGCAAGCAAGCTCCCCAAGCACAAATGACCACTTAGAACACCATACTCAAACTATACTACAGTATCACCTGCAAGGGGAGAAGGTGGAGAAGGTTCAGAAGCACAAGCTCATCTGCTGGCTGCTCCAGTCCAACTCGATCATGCAAAAATGGCAATAACACTACCACTAGCAGTAACTAAGCTATGGCTCCAGCTCTGTAAACGCAGTCTTCAGTGCTATGAATCCAGCTCAATATAGCACCCAAACAGACAAGACTAACAAAAAATGCACAGCACAATCATGCACAGTGACCGGGTGTTGGCAGAACACACCATGGAGTAGTTGCAGCATCCAAATCAAATCATACAAAAGGATCCAAACTCACATCCTCTATACATCAGAAGGTAACTAGCTACAGACACCAAATGTATGCACAACACACGTGGTAAGCACTAACCACATGTACAGATAAATAATATTTAGCAGTTATATATGTACACAAAATATTGTAAAATGCACATTGAGAAAAAATCATGTTTAAGACTTTGCAGCTATGCAGCAGTGAACAACCTGCTAAAGAATGCTTCAAAATGACATGTAAGTGAGCATACACAGATCAAATTCCCATTCGGAAAAAGTAATACTTTGCTGTCAAGGTAAATAGTTAGGACACAACAGACAAGAACTCATCCAACACAGATAACGGACTGATGCACAAGGTTGTTAACCTACCCGGCAGGCTAAACAAAGGGTCACAACATATACAACTATCCTCAACCTAGCCTGACAACCTAAAAATATATGCAATTTCTGCAATCACTCATTTGCCACTGGATCTGTCCCCTCCCACCGCAAGCACTCACTTGTGCACCTCCTAAAAAAGCCTTCTGCCAATCGTACCTGTCCGGCAAACTATCGCCCCATTTCTATCACTCCTTTCCTGGTAAAATCCTGGAAAAGCTGGCCATCTGTCTGCATACTCTCCACACTGAATCTGCTGGTTGGCTCCATTACCATCAGTCTGGCTTCAGAGAAGCCAGAGGCACAGAAACTGCTCTCCTGAACACCCATGAAGATCTGCTCTCAAATCTTGAATCCAGCTCTCCCTCTGTCCTCATCATCCTTGACCTTTCCCCTGCTTTTGACATGGTCAATGACACCACCCTGACCAATCGACGTCGCAAGAACCTGGGCTTTGTGGATCAGGCACTGGCATGGCTGACCTCCTTCCTCCTTGACCGAGCCTCCCAGGTCCAACTTGGGTCCTTTCTCTCCATCACCTTTTTCTCCTAATGTGGTGTCCCTGGGGCTCTATCCTCTCACACTGGCTCTTCAATATCTACTTGGGCCCTTTGGCCCACTTGATCAGCTCCTCCTCTAATTTTCAGTGTTATGCAGATGACACTCAGCTCTCTTTCAGGCTAACTCAGCCTCCTCTCCTCCTTTGCTCATTCCTGACTGTCTCTCCACGATTCAGAATTGGTGTGCCTCCAATGATCTCTGCCTTAATGCCAGTAAAACGGAGCTCCTGCTTTCCCTCTCTCACTCTGGTCACCCTGCCTGCGCCCTCTATCCTTGCCTTTCTGTGAGGCAAAAAACCTTGTTACCATCTTCATCTACACTCTCTCCTCACATCACTGACCTTGCAAAAAAGGCACACTTCCAGCTGCACCTCCAAGGAGGTATTCTACCCTTTCAAACTCTCCTCCAGAAACTCACTGTCTCCAGAGCCCTGGTTCTCTCCAGACTGGACTACTTCAACATCCTCTTTCTCAATCTGCCTATGTCTACTCTACGCCCTCTGCACCTGATCCAGAACTGGACAGCAAGACTTATCATTGGCTTCAAGCCAAGGGACGGTATCTCTCCAGTCCTGAAATCTCTCCACTGGCTCCCAGTGGCGGCAAGGATCAGGTTCAAGACCCTATGCATTGTCCACAAGGCTTTCTTGAGCCTGCACTACATCCAACTCTCTCTGCCACAGTGTCTTCATTCTAGAGCCATTCACACAGCAATCTCCAAATCTCTGAGGGTCAGACGGTTCTCCCGACAGAGAGTGGAGGTAGATCTCTCTCTTCTGCTGGTGCCTCCCTCTGGAATGGCCTCCCTGACCCTCTCAGACTTGAGGCGGACCAACTGCGGTTCCGGAAGCAGCTCAAGACATTCCCTTTCTTCTCTGCCTTCTCTCTCTCGGTTCCTTGCTAACTTACCTCTCTGCTGCCCGACTGGTTGCTTGGTACCCTCAGAGTCTCATTGGGTAACAAGCTCCTCCATGATCAGTCTTCCTTGCACTGGTGCTGGCCTACCGAGCTGTTAGGGGCTGTAACTGTAACCCCTAGATCCCCCCTTGCCTCCTTGCACTTCCTGAGAGCCACACTGCCCTGACTGCACTTACTCAGAGACATGCTGCCCTGATTTGAACTCCCCCTGTCGCACTTGCACGTTCTGAATGACACAAGGGCAAGTAGGATTGTTGTCTTATCTTCCTTCTGTCTTCTTTCCCTTGTAGTGTCTAGAAACACTTGTTTACAGGTGCGATTTATATGCCATATCATATCATATCACTGTATCTTAGCAGTGGGGACTCGTTTTGCACTGTAAGTGTCCGAAGGCACATTGACAATTGCAAGATGATGGTTTGCTGCCATGCAGAGATATTTAGCAACTTCATTATTCAGCAATATGGTGATTAGAACAGAGGTCCTCTGTACTGCATTTGCTTAGAGGAATGTATGGTCTGTCGACACCACATGATGGCAGCACTTAACAAGTCACTATAATCCAGCACACACCAGTCAATCGTGCATTACTGTACTGTAACAAAGGGCACACCACATTGCCATACATAGCCATGGACAGTCACCATGGTGTTCTTAACATCCCTCCAGCAGCTGCTGACAGTCATAAAAAAAGGTCCCATAGAAACACTGTAAAAGGTTTGCTGTAGTCAGACATGTAGGTCAGTAGGTCACAGAAAAAGCATAATGGGGCCAGGATCTCAGGTAATGTCACGAAATAGTTCTTGAATAGACAGGATGAGCGCTCAGGACAGCATCTCCCAGACGTTTCCCAACTGCAAAAGGGTGGACAGTCTCAACTGATGATTAGCAAATTCCTCTGTTTTGCTATCTTAGTGGTGCTCGCATCCATTATCCTCACATATCTCCTTTCTGAAGGCCAACCTGTTGCCAATGTCAAAGGTATAGAAGTGCCACTACAGGCACAGGTGTTGCAGGAACCATGCATCGTTATTGTACATAGTTATACATAGTTATACATCCCAGTTTCTTGCAACCTAGAGAGCACACATTCATCACAGCTCAGGGCTCAACTGTTATTTTTAAAACATTCATGTATTATCCTTCATTCCACATTCCCTGGGTTGTGATTTACTTACACACTCCAGCATTCTAATAGCAATCATGGAGGACCAGCAGTACAAAGACTTTAGACAACTCATGCATGTATGCATCTCTCCAATCTCAAGACCCAGAAGGTTTTTTCGTTCTCACTCTCTTTGTATGTGACTGCAATAGATCTATACTGAGGGATGTCCACCATTCATCATGCCTGCTTAATAATGTCTTTCCACGGAGTTGCTGCAGGATTTGGCAAGTGTATGTTGATGTCATTCTGGTATTTCTCATTGTGTCTGTTATCACGTTCAGACCAGTCTGGACAAGTAGAATTATGCTCGTAGCGTGTAGGATTCTGGTGGGTGCTCACTGATTGTGCATGATTCCATAGGATTGTTTCAATAATCCCTGCTCCTTTCTGCTGCCATGTTTTGGAATCTTTTGTTGCCACCCCTTGCTTCGCAAATTACACTATGTTTGTAACAAGGACAGCGGGATGTGTCCTAAAGGTAAAACATTATTTTACAAACACGCCTGTTCTTGGACGAGCTTCTGTGCCGTATGCCCGAGCTTCAACAACACCAGAACCAGGCTATAATTCAAAGGTGTTCAGGGACACATTCTCTTGTGTATCCATGACTCTTTAGGAAAGCTTGCCAAGCTCAAGGTTTTAAGCCTTTTTAAAGGCGCTTGTATATTTACGAAATGACAAGCACAATGAAAAACAGGCCATAAACACGTTTTACTCCGTGCAGTTTAGTCAAAAATGCATCCAATGTGTTAGTTTTGTACCACAAAAAACTCTCAGTCAGAAAAAATAAGCAATCAGTATAAACAATTCTTCAAGCTGCAGCAGTAACCTTTTAAAGAAATCTCTATAAATAGGACTATTATTGTCAAGGGTAATAGAAATGTAGTCCAGGAAAATATAAAAATTGGACTTTAGGTCTCTTTTTCAAGACAAGAAAACGTCAGAAAAGTATATTGAAGGGATGATGGCAGCAGTCCTGTGACTTTTTTGAAGTACTGTAAAGTTTTCCCGGAAAGTGTTCCCCCGTGGGCTAGTACATTTAGGCACACCTTTCCATTAGGGTGGCAGCACATGGGCTGAGGTTGAGTGGTGTGGGAACCAACAGTTACTGAGTTCGTTTTATGTTGCTAAATCTTTATAGGTGCGCTACTTTTTTTACAGTTCCATTCACCGTTCTGTAACACTTCTTTCTGCAGTTGCATTCATCATTTCCCTTGGCTGTTTCCATGAAGCTGATGAGCTCGCAAGCTGTAGATCAATGTGCAAGTGTTGGTTAAATGCTGATTTCTCGCACTTGTGTGGGAGTGAAGGGGCTGTTCGGCGTGCCAGCGCTCTTTACTGCAGCACGTTGTGGGAAGCATGATGCACACATGGAGAAATATAAACTCATCGCACTAACCATCTATTATGTTCTTTCTTAAACTGCTGCCAGAGCGCCAATGCACTAGACAAACAGATCACTTCTTAGATTTGGGTTTCCCTTTGGTTTTAATGTTTCCCCAGTTTACTTATTTTCTACCACTCAAATGTGTTTATATTTATGGATCACGAAAACACAACCAGTGTTAGACCTCTTGAATCATCACCAGCATCTCCAAGAGATGTCCAGAGCCTGAACAGAGGAACATTGGCCGATTTTACAGCATATGTTTAGCACATTCAATCAGGGGAGTTGCTAGGTCTGGAAAAGACCCGGGGCTAAGCTGATGTCGGAATTGTTGGGACTGGGGGCTAGCTAGTCTTTTGGCTGCAGCTCCTGAGATTCTATCCGGGGCTACAACCAAAAGATCAGGGGCTATAGCCCCCTTAGCCCCCCCCCTAGCAACGCCCCTGCATTCAATAGTCAGTACGCTTCCCACCTCCAGATCAGTTAACCAGATTGATGCTATACTGGTGTAACCCCACACAGTCATCTTTTTTCTAATAAGCGTTTAGACCCATTCCAGCAGGCAGGGACGTCATTTCACCCAAATGCCAGGGGTAGCAGACGTGACATCACATGACCCTTGACCCCTGATGACATCACAGGAAGTGATGACATTTGACCCCACCCCGAAGTGATATCACGGGAAGCGATGGAACACAACCTTTCACCCATTGACAAAACAGGAAGTGGCATCACATAGCATTGTACACTACAAAAAATATGGTTACAATATCACTATAATGTGATGTACATTTCATACAAGAATGGATCGCCATATGTATCGTTATGATCAGTGTGTATAGGCCCATATTACCATATAACTGTGAATGCAAGTAGACGTCCATGACCAAATGATAATGATGTGTTATTATGCAGCATTTACGCTTAAATGCTTTATATAGAAAAAATATTCACCCAATATCATCCAGCCTGTGTTGGTACACATTTATCAACCTTAGAAGGATGAAAGACCGAGTTGAGGTTTTTAAGAACAGACTAAATCAGTGACTCACCCCCTGAAGTGTGCCTGAAATAAACCTTAAATGAGTCTAGCAATTATTGTATAGAATTCCATGAAGACATATATGGTATTCCTTTTCTTTCTTATTTAGGCTCAGTGCAGAAAGTGTTAGACTTGTGGCACTCATGTTCTTATTTTTCTTATTTTTTTATGGGGTCTAAACAAGAACGCCAGCCACTCCAGAAGTAAAGAGCCACATGGTGCTGGCCGAGCCCAGGAGCTTGCATTACAAAAAAAAATAATAATAATTAAAAAAAAATCTTTTTTTTTAAATCTTTTTTTTAGAGGTCGCAAGGGAGATCACAGAGGTCGCAAGGGAGAGCTCATAGGTCGCATTTGCGACCTCTGGCGACCCCTAAATGACATCCCTGCCAGCAGGCCGGATCGGGTGTTATCAGTTAAAGGGCTGAGTGTAGCAATGCTGCTTTAATATTTAATATTTGGTACGCCCTGAGGACGAAAGGGCGAGGCGCTTCTGTTTGGCTGTTTGGCGAGTTGTGCGGATTCAACCAGATCGACGTGTGGAGCGGGGTTTGTGTTACAGCCCTGTTGCAGGATGATTTGGCCCTGTCTCTCCTCCCCCCTCTCTCCCGCCCTCATCTTTCCACACTCCTGGCCCGAGCCATGCCTGGTGTTCAGCACGAAGCCCGGGAGACAGTGGCTACTACATTAAGGACGAGAGTGCAACCAAGGCAAGACCAGCCTGCGGAAGAGCCGGATGCAGGGCATCGGTTGCGACATTCTCATGTAACTCAGTACTTCTCTTGCACTTCTGAGTCCTCAGAACTCGGCATTCCTGTGTTATTGAACACTACTAACTCTAAAGATTTTGTGAATGTTAATGTACGAACTGAGTTTAGGATGCCTACAACCACAACAGCACCTACTGGCTCACCCCTTATGTCTTCGGTAAGAGAGCCTATGGCTACTGTTATCATGGGGCCTCAGCCAGTGTGGCGATCTCCTATTCCAATGGCTAGGAATGTGAGTCGGGACATTGTTGTAGAAAGCGGTTTGGGCGAATGGGTGTTGGAGTCCAGTAGTGCCTGGATGGTGGATGGGAGCGAGGGGCCCCCAGGCCCCCTCCCGCCGTACACTCCTCAGTACGGGACTTGGACCACGTGCCTCCAGTAGTGGGGTTGCCCCTTGCCCTTATGTAAAGTTAACCACGGTTAACCGCTACATAGATGGGACTACTCAGCAGGACACGGGGCATCCATCTTTTGTGCCCCCTTTCGACTCCATCTTGGGTATACAGGCCTCACTGCGATATTACAGCAAGACTCAGCTCCCCCTTCCACCGCAACAGCCAAGGACAGAGACACACACAAGGCGCGCAGGCAGCTGGCTGGCCCCCACCCTTGCGCTCCCCCTGCGAAGAAAAGCTCTGCGCTCCCATTCTCACGCTGAGGCTGGAGAAAGTTGCAACAACCAATATGATACAGTTTTCTTCCTCTGAGATCACTGCTAGCATGAGAACCAGCATGTGAACCAGGATGAGCTAAGCACTTTTTGCTCGTTCGTCCCCATAAACGTGCAAGCCACCCACCCTCATTTAGAGTAATTTATTGCCATCCTGACCCTGCGCTCCCTGTAAGGTATTTCTTTCAAGTGCCAGACCCTAGCCTGTGCTGTGAAACCCACCCAACACACCCACTACTAACCTTAAGCACTTTGCCACAATATATGTTTTTACTTATACTAATAGGTCTAAAGCTTAGGAGATATGTGAAACACAGCTTGACTCTTTTTACATGCACAATAAAGGTCAAGGTCTCCAATTAAAGCTACAAATGACCCAATTGTACTGACAATAAATACTATGTGTGATTTGTGTAGAAATATGAAAAGAAGTATAAAATGTTTAGATAATTTGTTATTTAGTGTTTTATGAATGCAACATATTAGTTTAGGTAGTGATCACAGTGACCGGACCGGACCGGACCTGCGTGGAGCACAAGATATTTGACATCCATCATCTCGTCAGCCACTCAGCCAATCAGAAGGAAGAGATGCCACCCACACCTACAGCACCACACCTCCTGGCCAATTGGGACCATCTAGTATTTTTTGTTAGAGTTATTTTAATTGATATATATATATATATATATATGTGATGATGTAAATGGGGTGGGCATTTTTTGGGTTATTTCCTAGCTGGAGAAATAAACCATCCTTTGAACTCTTGCAGCCGGTTCTCAGTGCCTCCTTCCCCGACAGGGGTTGTGTTGGTTATTTTCTCTTACACGTAGTAAGCCGGGGAAAGGCACCTACAATGGCGCCATGTATGACTCCGAATGAGTCGCTTTCTGCAGTCAGCGAGGTGCCCACATCGCCAGCTGATCAAGTAGGCACCTTGGTTTGATTTCCCATCTTGCGCATTATCGCGTGGCGCTCCTATAATGCGCTTGTAAACCACGACCAGGGTGGAATGAGCGGTAGCAGGTGTGGACATCCTGTGGAAGTGATGCAGACATTTGAGAGGCTTTCGGACTTCAATAAAAATGTGGTGCTGACGTACTGTTCAAGCAATCCTCCCATTCCTCTGAATGACTTGGCTGGGCATAAGCCTTCAATAAGTACACAGGATTTTCCGCCAGAAGCTGATCTTGACTGTCAGATATATACGGTCATGTCAGATAATTTAAGTTCAGACACAACTAATAAAATCAATGACGCTGATGACAAAGTATTTGGTGTGTCAGAGTTGGATGATGGCAATGGTGTCCAGACTTCTGGAAACATCTGGCCCTCTGATGGCATGCCATGTGGTAATGCTGCATCCGACCAGTCACAAACAGATTCCTTGAGGGCTGACAGGCATAAGTCCTTAGAGGTGGTGAATAAACTTTTACACAATCTGACACAGATCAACAAGTCCCGTGCCTCGATACACCAGCTATGTATTCCTCACGAAACAAGGTCTGAGGAAAGAGGGACGTTGAAGATGTCCAATCAACAACTTCAAAATGCCACGTCAGATATTTGGGCGAGTGTGAAGTATAAACGGAGGTGGGTGGTAAGTAGCCCATCACATGTTATCAGCAGATCTCAGCGAAACTCCCGAAAAGACCCTTACATCAGCACGGGTGTGCAGGGCAGAGGAGCACAGTCCGTAAGGAAAAAGATACATCTGGGTGATAGTGGGGACTCAGACTCTTCAGAAAGCACATCCACTGAATCTTCATTTAAGGAACGTCCGTTCCTCAAAATCAGGAGAGCTAAGGAGTTGAACTTCATGAGTCCAGTCTAAGGCAAACAGCCTTACAAAGCAACGCTTAGTGGTGGGCGATCTTGTTCCACTCAATGAACTACAGTGAATATTGATTTCCTCGACATCAATCTCACTTGTGCCATTCACTAAGTTGTATGAAACTATCAACGACAATACAAAGGATCGAACGACCGTAGTCGCACTAATGAACTCAAAGCTTTTACAACTCGAGGAGTAATTTAGCTGGTCCAAAAATGAACAAAAGGAGCGTATCAAAAGGCTTGAAGAATCTCTTGAACTTTTAACAGAGCAAAAACGAAACAACACCATAGATAAGAAGCTGTTTGCTGAAGTGGCCAAAGAGGCCTTGACTTTATTCAAAAATGATGACTCAAAACGAAGAAAGAGAAATACTCTTGAACTGGTGTCATGTAGCTGCATGCAAAACAAGGGCAGAGTGCCTATGCAAGACTCTCAAGACAAAACACCATTGATAGAGCCACACCTTGAAGTACGTAGCACAAAGGTCCTAAGTCTAAATAATGCTGGGAATGACGAAAACTTGGGATCTACACAGCAAAAAGTACAGATCAGAGTATTGGAATCCACTCCTTGGATCACTACAGAATGAGAAAATGAACGCATGGAAATTCCCATGCATAACATAACCGAATCGAGCCAGTCTTGTATTTCACAAAGGATTAACATTGCTGAAGTCACATTTAATACAGCCTTTGAACAGGCTCGAAGCCTTGATAATTTGGCACAACTAGATGTTCAAGTTCCTATGTCTTCAGGCAGCCAAAACTTGGATTTGGATGCTAACATGACTGAAACAATCATTCTTGAAGAGCCTAAGTGTAATGGCCCGGGGGGGGTCTTTCCAATTTTCAACAGAGTTGTGAACGCTCCCACAAAAGATTTGAATGCTAAACCCCCCTCCTCGGATTCAATCAAAGAAACCTAAAAACCAAACTGGGAAGAAGACTTCACGGGCAAATGGCACAAGAAAATGTTTGCGCAAAATAAAACTTGCACATGTCATGGCCAGCAACCTCAATGAACAAATCCAGTCAAGACCCCTGAACGCCTTGAAAACCCAAAAGGCTATTTCAGAATCAAACACGGATTAGGCGAGCAAGCCTGTATGTATCGACGATATTCAAGCTGAGCTATTAGACATGTCAACGTACGAAGTTGAGGTGGTTGATGAATCACTGGCTACTGTCAAAGTATCTTGTGAAAATGAGACAGCAGCAGATCGAGAAGTACGCGGGTCTATAATCTGGTTAGGAGGTGCTAGAAAAGAATTGCATATTATGGCCAGTCCTAGTGTCTCTTAAGCCACTTTAGAATTATCTTTGATTGCATTCAAAACTGGTTTCAAAGTGCATACACACTGTAGATTTACTTGAGACATTCACTAACAGATGCAAGGTTTCTGTTAGGCAGAATCACATGCAGTACCCTTTGGGAACACTACATGCAATTAAGACTACAAGTGTCAGTACAATTTCACCTTTGGCACAAGCCTGTACTACACAGTTATGTGGTAGCAGTGGCTGAGCAGCCAGACTTATCTCAAGTGAGCAGTAGAACAAGTTACACAAAGGACGATCAAATACAGTGGTTCAAATGAACATTTACTCAAGGTTTCATAGTAAAATAATATACATTTATTTACACAGTCAGTTTGAAAACATTACACTAGCAAGAGCAGCTCAATATCATCTGCTAATATAATACAAATACAGAACCAATAACTTACCGAACAAGTTCAGCTCCCCTGAGGTGGGAGCAAAATAGCACTTCAGGTACTTTAATAAGGGGTAAAAAGACAAGGTTATAAGAATCAACAGCACAGATACTTTCATGGGCATGGCAAAAGGTTTCAGTAAACTACAACCAGCAATTCAGTTCATAGGACTGGGCCAAAGTCAATGGTTCAGAGTCTTTGTATAGGATAGCATAGTTCTGGTAGTAAACAGTTAAGTCTTTGCCATGGAGTTTAGAAGAATTTGGCTAGGCAAAAAGTTAGACGAATGTTTAGGGAAGGACAAGCCTTCGAAATTGGGAAAGTTCCACAAGCTTTCTCAATGGCCGTAAAGATTTCCGGACCGGGTTTGCACAGACCCTTTGAATTGAAGGAGAGCTGTAGCTGAGGCAGTTGTTCCTGGCAGTTTGTGCATGTTTCGCTGTTCCTGAGCTTTAGTCGTGGGGACAAGAAGGAGGACATCAGGAGGAACCTGCACTGCCTAGGGATGAGGCCTTTAGCTTAGCAAAATGTCGGTTTAAGGTGTGAGTGCCTTGAAGACCACAAACTGATATCCTTCCCACTGGCTATCTGGTTTTCCACAGCACTCTGCAGAAAATTCGACCAGGAGGGGACGGTTTCCAGGCGGCTTGCAAGTGGTTGTTCCCACCAAACTCAAGGGAAGAAGTTTACCTTGAAGAGCTTCCCTGTCGATGGAGTTTCAGGCAATTCAGACCTGCAGCAAGGCTTCACTGGTCATCCAGGAGTTGCAACTATCCTCTTCCTTAAGCTCGTCTTCGGTTCTTTGATTCCAGTGGTCGACTCTGCTTTCCAAGTCCCCGAGACCTGCTTTTAAACAGTTTTCCCCAATTCATTCCAGCCTGGCTGTCACTCACACAGCAGGGAGGATGGCCTTGCAGGGCAACCAGCTGGTAAATCACACCGGAGTGCATTCAGGTCTCCTATGAGACTAAGCACAGGGAGTTTCGGGCAGCTCCCTCACATCCTGTACACCCCAGACACTCAGGTGCTAGAGGAGGGCTTCAGCACTGAAACCTGCCAAAGGCCAACGAACAAAGGGAACAAAGCTGGTTTGGTGCACAGAGACAAACACAAGAAGGAACATACGTAAAGGAAATGGTGAAAAAAGTCAACCAGAGTCTGTTTTTACAGGTAGGTCTTGGGCGCCATACTGAAAAACATGGCTGACCCGATTTTTAGCTACCGTTGTTCGTGGTCGGGAAGAATCATCTTAGTTTGATCTAAACCACTGCCACTATCCATTTAAAGTAGGAAAGGGTAGCATTTGTCTGTTACATGAGTGTTTCGACCCAGGGGGAGCTGGGCCACACCTACAGCACTCTATAGGAAGATAGTGTGTGCTGGGTCTGTAAATTTAAAGAGACAAGTAAGGTCAATTTAACTTTACATGCTCTGGGAGACAATAGTCAGTCCCAGAGAAGGTATTTAAACCTTGGGAAGTCTGAAAGACAACCCCGTGCCACTGCACTGAAGTTGCTGTGTGACACACAGAAAAAGATGATGCATATGGAGTTGTTTTTAAAACTCCATAACCAAATAACACAAAAGTAAAACACACATCAAAATACATGGAAGAGTGGGAAAAAAAGGCTCACACTCTTCCCAGGTAAAAAAATAAAATCCTAGAAATCCAGAAAAGTTGCTGCGGTTCTCAAAAGTTAAGGGAAATTATCACATTTTGAGAATTCTCCATAACAGTTTTGACTTCAGAGAAGACCTGTCACACACTTTACTTCACATGAACTCATAAAAGAGATGGTGACTGATATTCAGATGCATGACACCAGACAGATGCCTTGCATGAAACAATGTTGAAAGGCTTTGAAAATATGTATGCTAAGTTAATTTACTGTGAATAGTGTGAATAGTGGTAACATGGAGAGTAAATATTTAGGCGTGCATTGTCTCTGCCCTCGGGTGTAGAACTTCTACAATTGCTCCAATTGAAAACTAAAGAATTAAATGCTTTTGCAGTGCATTGCCATGAAAAAAATATGATTGACATCATAGTTGGACAGCTTGTAGAGAAGATCAAACTCTATGAACAACTTGAAAAATAATTATGAATCATCCTGTTTGAAAATGCCCAGAATATTGTGAAAATTGATACATTTGTCATAAATTACCTGAATTCAGTCATCAACCATCTCTTAATATTTGCCTCAGCTTGTAGAATCTTTCTAAAATAATGTTAGCAAGGTAGCACTGATGGTTCAGAAATGTGAGTATAAAAACAAATTCAGTATTTCATCAGAATAAATTCAGCATCCCTCCACCCTTCCTCGTGAGGTGGGTGGAAAACCACATGCCTGAGAGACCAGGGGTGTGATTAGAGGTGAAAATATGATGGGATTCCTATTGAACAGAATGATAGAATGATGGAGAGGTCTGGATTGGGAGATGGATATTGCCAAGGGGAATAAACTAGAGATTGGAGAACAAAGGGACTGATTTACCCATTGGCCACTACAGAGAGGAGAACAGCACATAGGAGAATGGCCAGGCTGTGCTGTGGAATTGGCTTCATAATTAGCCAGCTGTATTGGAGTTTTGCTGATGGAGGGCTTCCTGCCTGTCCAAGTCCCTTTCTGGTCCTCCCAAAATCAGAAGCTGCATTAAAAATGGTAAATTAAAAGAAGCCTCTCAAATTCCTAAATTGTCCAGCATGATCCGGGTTAAATCTGGGAAGATAAAAGGACTCAAAATGCTAACATGTGCATATTGAAAACAGGGACACCAGTGCTAAAATCCCAATGTTCGGTGTTCCTTATGAACATATTGTAACGCTCACCTGATTCCCACGGAGGCGCTGGTGTAGGCAGGAAGGAGTCTGTGACTCGAAAAGTGATGTGCAGGACTCGATTGGCTTCTGGGGCTGAGCCTCTTCGCACTGTGTGTCGAACTCGAAGGGTGAGATTTCTGCAGATGAAAGAATATATGGGGTTAAAGATCTGGGTAATTGAGTGTCCCTCTCTCTCTCTCTCTCTCTCTCGTCTAAGCTTCTCCGTAGAGCCCCCAGGCCAACGTGCTCACCTTAGATAGGTGAATGCTGGGCTCTCCATCTGCGTCTGGTGCAGGGTGCCGTTACCAGTTCCTTCACTGGGTGAAACGTAGGCCTCTTAACATCAGAGGATCGCAACCGCCGTTAACAGCACGAGCGGTGAGTTTCCGGACACCTTTTAGTCCATATAGTCTTTAGGTGCGTGGACACGTAAGTATTGAACAGGGCTCGGAATAATGCTTTGTTCTATTTGTTTTGCAGGGCTCTAGCGTTAGAAGATGGAATGAAGAGAGCCAAAGCTGGAGCCAGAGCCTTGGAAAGGAGCGCTTGGAAATGCGTGAGTAAATGCAAGCGCTTTAACTGTCTCTTTCCTTCACAGCTGTGAGTTCGTGCTGAAGAGGTGATGGAAAACGCCGGAGTAGTTGCAGGCGCTCTATTGTGGAGAGCGCGATGGGCGTAAGTAAATACCTGTCTAATGTCTCTTCTTTTGTCTTTCAGATGCTGGGTTGCAGTGTTGAAAACATCCGGAATTTGCGGATTGCCGGTAAGTAATAACTCTGCTTTTGTCTCCACAGGCGGAGGTGCAGCGTGAAGAAATGATCGCTGCCGATGGACCAGGTAAGGAATGCGTTGCATGTGAAGTCGTCGTGCTAACCTGTTGTTTCTTGTCTTTTACAGGCGCTGCTGAAGACTGGATACTGGAATGGTAAGTATTGTTCTTGCAGGTACAGGATCGGAAGAAGAAAAGCTGGAACAGACTCGGTGAACGTTCTGCTGCAGATGCAGAATAACGCGAAGCACGCTTCATCAATCGGGTGTGGTTTATATAGCCTAGGAGTGATGAGGCGTCTTCCTCCACGGCCCCGCCTAGGTAAGAAAAGAGTTCCTGTTCCAGAAGAGTTCCAGTGTTGTATCCAGGGCGTGGAGCTTGCCCCACCCAGGTAAGAAAATAGTTCCGGTTTACAGAGGATTCCTATGTAGCTGGTAAGTAAGCAGCATGGTCTGCTTCAGGTAAGTCCACCCAAGCATCTTCACACATATTATGAGCCCGGCGCTTCCAGTGCTGGGACCGATGGCTTTGATGAGCCTGGTGCCACCGGCGCCAGGACAAGGTCCAAAAGGTCCCAGTAGGGACCGGCTGGTGCCTAGGCTTAGGATTAGGGGCCTGCTTCCAAGGACGTTGGGCTGGTCCTGGCTCCTTGGAAGCAGTGATCATGACAGCACCCCCCCTCAAGGCCCCTCCTAAGCGTGTCTTCTCCGGGGGTTTTGGCTTGTCGGGGTGATTCAGATGGAATTTCTTGACCAGACGAGGTGCGTGGACATATTCTGAGGGTTCCCAAGATCTTTCCTGGGGGCCGTATCCTTTCCTATCAATCAGGTAATATAATTTAGATTTGGCGATTTTGGAGTCTAGGATGTTCTTTACTTCGAATTCAAGTTCTCCTTCTACCAAAACAGGTTCTGGGAGTTTAGTCAATCGGGTTTCTGGTTGTACTGGTTTTAATAAGGAGACATGAAAGACTGGATGTATTTTCATATGCGCAGGTAATTCCAATTTGACAGCCACCGGATTAACTATGGCAGAGATGAGATAGGGTCCAAGGTATCTTGGGATGAAGGTGCGGGGTCCTTTTAAAGCCAGGTGCTTAGTGGATAACCAGACCTGGTCTCCTACTGCGTAGTGAGGGGCCTCTTTATGGTGTCGATCTGCTCCTTTTTTGAATTGAGCTTTAGCTCTTTGCAGATGGGCAGTGGCTTCCTTAAAAGCACAAGTGATCTCCGAGTGCAAGTAATCCACAGCAGGTGTTTCGAATTCTTGGGGAGGATCCAGGTTAGAGGTTCTAGGATGGTGTCCGTATAATATGAAGAAGGGAGTCTTCCCGGTTCTAGAATGAGTCGAATTGTTGTAAGCGTATTCAGCGATCCAAAGAATATCCTTCCAAGGGTTTTCAGTTTGTTGGAGCATGCAACGTAGATATTGCTCTAAAGTCTGATTTGTCCTCTCGGTTTGTCCGTCAGTTTGGGGATGGTGACTGGTTGAAAGTCTTACATCAATTTGGGCTAGACGACAGCAACTTCGCCAAAAGTGGGAGATGAATTGACTTCCCCTATCGGAGACCAAAACCGAGGGAAAACCGTGTAACCGAACGATGTTTTCTAAGAATTCTCGGGCCAATACTGAAGCTGAAGGTAGGCCCTTCAGGGTAATGAAGTGAGCCATCTTGGAGAATAGATCCACGACTACTAAAATGGTATTATACCCTGAGCATGGAGGTAAGTCCGTGATGAAATCCATGGACAGGGTATGCCATGGACAGGGAGGGATGTCTAATGGGTGTAATAGGCCGGCTGGTTTCTCCTTTTGACTTTTATTCTGGGCACACACACCGCAGGAGATTACAAAGTCTCTAATATCCTTCTTCCATGATGGCCACCAGAAATGTCTTTTGATCTTTTCCATGGTTTTGGTAATGCCAGGGTGACCCTCCATTAGAGAGTTGTGATAACAGGAGATTACTTGTTTTTGTATTTTCTCACAGGGCAAGTACAATCGTCCTCGGAAATATGGTAGGTCTTGATCCACTGAGAATTCTTTTCCCTTTAATTGCCAGTCCTGCAAATCGGCCGGATTTAGGAGTGATTTGACTGTAGTCTTGATGTCTTCAAAGGATTGAGCGCTGCCCAAACCCAAAATCCTTTGTTCTGGGATTATGGGTATTGGTTCTGGATTGGTCAAATGTTCATCTACTCCCATCCGGGAGAGAGCATCTGCTTTTCCGTTTTTACTGCCTGGTCGATAAGTAATTATAAAGTCAAACTCAGCCAGAAACAGAGCCCAGCGAAGCTGTCTGGAAGACTGAACTTTGTCTGTCTTCAGATATTGTAAATTGCGGTGATCAGTCATTACGGTGGCTGTGTGTCTGGCTCCCAAAAGATAATGCCGCCAGGCTTTAAAGGCCGATCTGATGGCTAAAAGTTCCTTGTCTGTAATTGAATAGTTAATCTCGGGAGCCGAGAATTTGCGGGACCAAAAGGCTATAGGATGTAATTGATGTATGACCGGATCTCTTTGTGATAAAACTTCCCCCATAGCAAGACTAGAAGCATCCGTTTCCACGATGTAGGGGATTCCTGGACGAGAATGTTCTAGAACAGGTGCAGAAATGAATTTAGCTTTTAAGTCCTGAAAAGCTTGTTCTGCTTCAGTAGACCACTCAAAACGTTTGTTCTTCTTTAACAGAGCGGTTATGGGCTGGACTATCCGAGAGAATTCAGGAATGAATCTGTGGTAAAAGTTAGCGAAGCCTAACATGCTTTGAACTCCTTTTACAGAGGTTGGTGATGGCCACCTAATGATTGCATCGACTTTCTTTGAATCCATATGGACTCCGTCAGGTGACAATATGAATCCCAGGAACTCAACTTCAGTTGCGTTGAAAACGCATTTTTCGAGCTTAGCAAAAAGGTTATGTTGACGTAATCTCTCGAGAACCTCTTTGACGTGTCTCTGGTGTTCCTCTTCAGATGATGAATAGACGAGGATGTCATCAATGTAGACAACAACACACACATCTATGAGTTCTCTAAGGACATCGTTCATAAAATACTGAAAAGCAGCAGGAGCGTTACAAAGTCCAAAGGGCATCACTTGATATTCGAACAGCCCATACTTGGTGCGGAATGCCGTCTTCCATTCATCGCCCTCTTTTATTCGTACCAAGTGGTAGGCTCCTCTGAGATCCAACTTTGTATAAATACATGCGTCTTTGACTTGGTCCAGGAGTTCAGGGATCAAAGGTAACGGGTATCTGTTTTTAACAGTGATTTGATTCAGGGCGCGGTAATCTTTGCAAGTCCTAAGGTCTCCTTCCTTTTTCGGAACGAAGAACAAAGCCGAGGAAGCTGGAGATTTTGAAGGACGGATAAACCCGTTAGCTAGGTATTGGTCCAGATATTGTCTGAGGTGAAGATTCTCTGGCTCGGTGAGGGCATAAATCCTACTACAAGGAGGAGTTGTTCCGGGTATCAGGTCTATTTGACAGTCGTAGGACCTATGAGGAGGCAGGGTGTTAGCTTGGTCCTTCCGAAAGACGTCTTGGAATTCCTGGTATTCGGGAGGTAATTTGGGAACCTCGGAAGAGATCGCTGCCAGTGAAACATCAGGCCGAGGATAACAAGTGATAAAACATTCTGGAAACTGAACCGTCTTTGCTCGCCTATCGATCTGAGGATTGTGCTTCTCTAACCAAGGAATTCCCAGAATGATCTGGAACTGAGGGGCCTTGATCACATCGAACACGATTTTCTCCCGGTGTCCATCTAGGCTCACTAACGTCACTTCTTGGGTGGCATGCGTTACTGGTCCGGAGGCTATCTCCGTGCCATCCACTGTAGTAATGACATCTTTTACTGCCTTAGGGACAAGAGGTAGATTCATCCTTGATACCATTTCATGGTCCACATAATTACCGATTGCTCCGCTGTCGATGTAAGCTTCAATTGCATGAAAACGATCCGGACGTTCTGGGCTAATGAGGACCATAGGCACCACGAAATGCGAGGTTACGGGACATATTTTAATGCTCGGCAAGAGGACCTCTACACTTGTCGGGCTAGGTCGTTTCCCTGCTCAGAATTTTGGGTACAGGTATCTGCGGCTCCTACAGCCTTCTTAGCTGGTTTCACTGGGCAGTCTCGAAGAAAGTGCCCCGAGTTTCCGCAATAGAGGCATAATTGCAGCTGTCTTCTTCTTTCCCGCTCCTTTTGAGTTAAAGGTCCTTTCATGCCCCCTAGTTGCATGGGTTCCACGGTGTCGGCTCCCCTAGTAGAGGTCTGTGGTTTAGGAAATACTCGGGTATCAAATTTGGAACGATCAGCTTTCCTGTTCTGTATTCGGTGGTCTAATTGGACAACTAAGTCAATATAGTCTGAGCATTCCTGTGGAGGATTCACAATTTGAGCTAACACATCCTTGAGCTCTCCACGCAGGCCTCTGTAGAAAAGCGTTATTCTTTTATCCTCCGGCCATTGAGTTTCCACTATAAGTCTGTTGAATGAGGCAATATAAGTCAAGAGGTCTTGATTACCCTGTCGTAACAAAAGGAGTTCATTGTCCAAGGCCTGCCCCTGGGCATGTCTTGCAAACAGTTTCTCCATGCTGGACTGGAAGGCCTGAAAATCGTGAAGGACCGGATCATCCTGAGTGACCAAAGGGATCGACCAATCTGCGGCACTGCCACTGAGATAAGAAAGCACGAAAGCCACCTTGGTCTGGTCTGTTGGAAAGGCAGCTGGGCGACATAAGAAGTGTAGGCGGCACTGGTTGATAAACACTGCAAATTTCGTTGGGTCACCAGAAAAGCGTTCGGGTGGAGCCAAAGGCACATTACCGGGTAGATTGATTTGCACTGGATTTGAGGATGCTGAAGGGTAACTTACTCCTGGAGCGGGCAAAGGTGTCTGTCCTGCCTGCGTTTGTAGTAATTGCCTAGCGAGGTCCTCCGTTCGCTCCTTGGATATTATCAGCTCTCTTCTCAAAGAGTTTGTTTCCTGGCGAGCTGCATGTACCTCTGCTCTTAGTTCCCCAAGCAATCGGGCCAATTGGTCTGTGTCCGAGGTTTCCATTGCGCCTGGGTAGGAGTTTTGTGGTGGGCTTCGCGTTCTGTAACGCTCACCTGATTCCCACGGAGGCGCTGGTCTAGGCAGGAAGGAGTCTGTGACTCGAAAAGTGATGTGCAGGACTCGATTGGCTTCTGGGGCTGAGCCTCTTCGCACTGTGTGTCGAACTCGAAGGGTGAGATTTCTGCAGATGAAAGAATATATGGGGTTAAAGATCTGGGTAATTGAGTGTCCTTCTCTCTCTCGCTCTCTCTCTCGTCTAAGCTTCTCCGTAGAGCCCCCAGGCCAACGTGCTCACCTTAGATAGGTGAATGCTGGGCTCTCCATCTGCGTCTGGTGCAGGGTGCCGTTGCCAGTTCCTTCACTGGGTGAAACGTAGGCCTCTTAACATCAGAGGATCGCAACCGCCGTTAACAGCACGAGCGGTGAGTTTCCGGACACCTTTTAGTCCATATAGTCTTTAGGTGCGGGAACACGTAAGTATTGAACAGGGCTCGGAATAATGCTTTGTTCTATTTGTTTTGCAGGGCTCTAGCGTTAGAAGATGGAATGAAGAGAGCCAAAGCTGGAGCCAGAGCCTTGGAAAGGAGCGCTTGGAAATGTGTGAGTAAATGCAAGCGCTTTACTGTCTCTTTCCTTCACAGCTGTGAGTTCGTGCTGAAGAGGTGATGGAAAACGCCAGAGTAGTTGCAGGCGCTCTATTGTGGAGAGCGCGATGGGCATAAGTAAATACTTGTCTAATGTCTCTTCTTTTGTCTTTCAGATGTGGGTTGCAGTGTTGAAAACATCCGGAATTCGGGGATTGCCGGTAAGTAATAACTCTGCTTTTGTCTCCACAGGCGGAGGTGCAGCGTGAAGAAATGATCGCTGCCGATGGACCAGGTAAGGAATGCGTTGCATGTGAAGTCGTCGTGCTAACCTGTTGTTTCTTGTCTTTTACAGGCGCTGCTGAAGACTGGATACTGGAATGGTAAGTATTGTTCTTGCAGGTACAGGATCGGAAGAAGAAAAGCTTCAACAGACTCGGTGAACGTTCTGCTGCAGATGCAGAATAACGCGAAGCACACTTCATCAATCGGGTGTGGTTTAAATAGCCTAGGAGTGATGAGGCGTCTTCCTCCACGGCCCCGCCTAGGTAAGAAAAGAATTCCTGTTCCAGAAGAGTTCCAGTGTTGTATCCAGGGCGTGGAGCTTGCCCCACCCAGGTAAGAAAATAGTTCCGGCTTACAGAGGATTCCTATGTAGCTGGTAAGTAAGCAGCATGGTCTGCTGCAGGTAAGTCCACCCAAGCATCTTCACACATATTATGAGCCCGGCGCTTCCAGTGCCGGGACCGATGGCTTTGATGAGCCTGGTGCCACCGGCGCCAGGACAAGGTCCAAAAGGTCCCAGTAGGGACCGGCTGGTGCCTAGGCTTAGGATTAGGGGCCTGCTTCCAAGGACGTTGGGCTGGTCCTGGCTCCTTGGAAGCAGTGATCATGACACATATATGTATATGTGAAATACAAAGTGAAATGTGGTTTCTGTAAATCCAAGACCACTTTGCAGTGAAAAAACAGAATCCAAATCTGAAAAGAATGTTGTGTGTCACTTTAAAGTATTATTGCCTTGGTAAAGTTAAATATTATTTTAAATATAAGTAGTGGTTTAAACCAGTGTAGAGTCACATTGGGCTATACTATTAATGCATAACACAATTACTTGACGTGATAGTAGGCAGTAAATGCATCCAGAAAGAGACATAGTTTTAGATGTGCGCAACAAAATGTATGCTGAAAGAATTGATTACATTTATTTTATTCATCAAGAACTGTGTGGAGTGATATTTTCTGCATTTCCTGTTGTAGATGCTGAAGCAGAGTTAGGTGTAATGTGGGAGGGAAAACAGTTTCCAAATAAGCATCTCTTACTGGAGAATAGTACATCTCAAGCCCAGAGGTCTAATGAGACTGAATGCATTAAAACCATACCCTTTTAAAACTGTGCATTGATGCATTGACATAAATACCTTCATATTTAAGGAAAACCACCAACACATTCATAATAGTAGGATAAATGTGCACTCAGAACAGAATATTTAGACTCCTGAGAACATTACCTGTGAATTCATACCCATGCGAGCCATTGCAAACAAGTCACCTTTTGCATGTACATGGCTTAACGCATATTCCAATGTTAACCAGCCATTGTATATATGTCAAGTGGCCTCTACATATCTAATAAATTCACTAAATCTCATCTGCACAGTGAGTCGGTGCATTATATATGTACTTTGAATCGTGGTTGATAAAACATACTCTGTTACCATACTTGTCTTGATGCGGGTGAAAATCAAATGTTTAACCATACTTGCATTTTGTAAAATGTTCCAGTGAGAAATAAGTAACATTTATAAAGTAGTTAACGCTGAGTAGAAATATTGAAAATGCTGAGAGTCTTGTAAAATACATCAAATTTAGAGGCAGACTTAGTTATTGAAAGTAAAAGCCTTTGCAGTTTTGTGATATATAGGCAGGTGAAATTGTCTTGAAGTATTTGTTTTCAATACATACAGATTGGAATGATCTTGAGGGCAAGACTGGATACCTATTTGTTTCACATTGAAAATGTCTTTTAAATACATTTTAATATTTGAATTCCTCACTGTCTGTTCTTTGCCATGAATTCTTGGCGGGATTGTATAAATGGGGGAATTAGATTGGCTTGTCATCTCAGTGTGACCCAATACTAAAATATATACTCAACATACTTGATGCCTTCGAACTTTGTTCGACCTCCACGTAAAACAGCTTGAAGCCTGGGTCAACACTGTGAAACACCAAAAATTGGAATCAGGTGTTTTCAATTGTCCCTGCCCCAGGCCCTAAAGACAAGTTAAGTCCCTTGTGTTCCTTTTTTCCATCAACACATATCCTTTTCAACAACATTGTTGCATGTATTGCCTGTTTTCCTCCCAGACAAATTATCCAGAGTGTTTATACATTTTTGTTCTGCACATTCTTTCTTCTTTAACAGTAGTGGGCTTTTGATAGTGCTTTTTATACTTACATGTATGATGGATTTGTTTTTTTACATTATTTATTTTTATTGTATCTTGATTGGACATTATTTTATTTTACGACTGTCATCCTATTGCTGTTTGGGTTGCTACTGGCTCACATTCACACCCCTTCTGAGAGTATAGCCTTCGATTGGCCCATGTTACCACAAAGGCCGAAGGAGTTATATCTCTAAGCAATGACTTTTTTTACCTTTATGATCAGGATCACTCTTGGTTTGTATAAGAGTGGAGGCTTTGTAGGCAGGTGAACCAAATCTCATCCTTACAGATCAGAAGTAATTTTGTCACACTACATTCAACACAGACAAGACACTATACAGGCTGATATTATTGATGTTCATGCTCTCAATTATAACCCCGAATATATACCCCCAAAAAGTACAAAGCAAACCATTGTGTCATACCTGCACTCCATGAGATGTGTCTGAGTGCACAGTGAAATTACTTGATGTCCCAGTCTCCTCTTGTGACAAAGACACAGCTGTGACTCAAGAACCAGTAATACAGCAGTACTACTGTGTCTACTTGGCCTAGACAAGCACATACACAAAACATCCCCGACAGGCCCTCATGTGTTGATTGCTATGTGTCAGTGGGTAATGGAGCAGCATTACTGCACATTTTTTTTTCCTGTGTGCAAGAAATGAAATGGTCCATGTGGCAATCAACTGTTATCATATTAGCAAATAGAATCTGTCACTACATTAGACATGGCCTAGACAATACATAGACAGAGATTAATGTCATTATTGTTATCAATAGTAAGAGCAGAGACTTTCATACTTAATACAGGAAACACCTGTGAGCGGAATACCTGAGTTTCATACACTGTTGTGTGATGCGGTGAAAGCACTGGACATTGCTTACTCTTCCTGTGGCAGAAATTATGTCAGCCAAGAGAAGAAGACAATACAATCGGACTGGGCAAAACTTTCCACTATACCCAGACCCTGCACAGAGAGATATTAGTGAAATGCACTCTCTCAATTATAGCTCACTAAAAGAACGTACTCTGATGCACAAAACAACCACGACTGGCATACATTCTATAAGTATATTGCATGCAATTGTGCTGTGAGTCTATTTTTTCAGATTTTTGTATTGCCTTTAGTGTTGTGAAAAGGTATATTTCTGAATCATAGCTTGATCGAGCTATGACAGAGCCGATTTTCATGTTGTTGGAAAAAATACATGGTAAAAGGGGAGGAATTTTGGAATTGAGCATTGGCAAAAAGGATGGGTTCTCCTGCCGTTTCCTCATTGGCAACAACAAAAGGAATTTGATGTTTTATTCTTCCTGCATTGGGCAATGCTGCGATGATTGCATAATAGTCATGCACAGACCCATTTAGTGTGGCAGAGCAACATTGTATAATTGGTATTATAGATGGCCGCCATTTTTGTGGTGCTATTGTTCCGAGGGTGGTAGGTTGTAATTACGAGCAGTCTGCTTTCAGTGTCTACTGGCTTCGAAAAGGATAAATTAACTAGGGAAGAAACCTGCAAGAAATTGAACTTTCAAACACGAGATGTCCATTCACAGAGGTTTTCTTAACAAGACAAATAAGTGGTGGCAGATAAATGAATATAAGAATCCTTGATTTGTCTAATGTAATACAGCGGGATGTTTTCTTGAGATGGATGCACTGCAGCACCCATATAATGAGTTCCTGGAAAGATGCTAAGTGGCATGCGAAAAGTAGAAGATGAGTGTTTCTTTGCAGAATGAGGCTACCATAGATGCCGATCTGTATGGGCACTATCCTTAGTGTCCACAAGTAGACAGAGTATGCTAGTAAAACATGATTAATTGCCCTCCCATAATTAATTGAACATGAAGAGAGGAACAATTTTGCTCATGCTGAGTCAAATGTGGCAAGTACTGATTGGCTCATAGCAGACAGCACTAAGATAACTCTGGTGTTCTATGTGTTTTATATATAGATGTCATCAGGATAAGCAAGCTGGGCCCAACTACTTATGAGGTACTTATGTTCTCTTGGTACTGAAGGGAGACAGTTACTACTAGAGTCCCCTAGAAGAATAACATGGAGCACCATGAATTGGAAGGTCAGCATTGTGGAGGAAATGCAGTAACTAAGGTAGAGATATGGAATTGTGGTAATGAGGAGTTAATTATTACCCCTTGGTATGTTGTTTGTAGTTACTCTGAAATCGGTTTTTGGTGCAGAAGCAGAGCTGAAGCATTCCCGAATCTAGGTATGTGAGTGCAAATTATATGCTAGTTAAAATTATGTTCATGGCATACAATGCCGATTAAAGTGTATTCAGACAGACCAGTCTAAACTTGTCAATTTAAATGTTATTCTTTTTCCCTTTTTTCACTGAAGATAGTCTGCTACACAGGAGCCTGTTGTTTGTCTAGAGCGTTAATTGACTTGTAGTGGCTGAAACACTGGGGTGTCAACTGTTTTGTGAGGATTGAAGATTTACATTGATGTTTGAGTCATTTCTGTATGTAATAATAAAAAACTGGTATAGATCCCTGAAATTAAATGGGCGGGGTCAATTGGAGATATAAATGGCTCCAAGAATCTCTAACAAGACGAATATATATGTCACTGTTCCTCTAAAAATACATCCTTTTTATGGTGTATGATGGTTTTTCATTATATGTCTGTATACTGTGTGTTTAAATATGAGTCTTTGCATCTTTGACTTCATGTGGCAATTTCTTTTACATGGTTGTGGTGTAGAGTTATATATATATATATATATATATATATATATATATATATATATATATATATATATATATATATATATATATATATCAAGGAAAGGTGCACACTCCAATTCTCTGCATAACCTTCCAGGCCACTGGTGTACTCCTCCGACCGGTTTCTGTGCCAATACACGTCATCAGGGAGGCTGAGTGGACTTGCAGCTCACCGCAGGTGCAGGTGATAAAAATCTGCTGCAAGGGCTACTGGTAGATGTAGTCATCTGGTCAGCAGAGAAAACGCTCATGCCCAATCCCACAGTGGAGAAAGGGGGGGAGTGTAGCCTCAAGTGAGGCACTCCAAAGCCGGGCATATATAACCCTGGTGCGGCACCCTGTCAGGTCTTGACACTGCTGGTAGATGTAGTCATCTGGTCAGCAGAGAAAACGCTCACGCCCAATCCCACATCTACCAGTAGCCCTTGCAGCAGATTTTTATCACCTGCACCTGCGGTGAGCTGCAAGTCCGACCAGCCTCCCTGATGACGTGTATTGGCACAGAAACCGGTCGGAGGAGTACACCAGTGGCCTGGAAGGTTATGCAGAGAATAGGAGTGCGCACCTTTCCTTGTTTTTTCATTTTTCGCAGGACCTTGAGGGGTGGAATCCTCAAGACCTGACAAGGTGCGCACCAGGGTTATATATGCCCGGCTTTGGAGTGCCTCACTTGAGGCTACACTCCCCCCCTTTCTCCACTGTGGGATTGGGCGTGAGCGTTTTCTCTGCTGACCAGATGACTACATCTACCAGTAGCCCTTGCAGCAGATTTTTATCACCTGCATCTGCGGTGAGCTGCAAGTCCACCCAGCCTCCCTGATGACGTGTATTGGCACAGAAACCGGTCGGTGGAGTACACCAGTGGCCTGGAAGGTTATGCAGAGAATTGGAGTGCGCACCTTTCCTTGTTTTTTCATGTATATATACATATATATATATATATATATATATATATATATATATATATATATATATATATATATATATATATATATAATAAGGGTCAATATATTTATTTTCTTGAAAACTGCATTTTGGATCTTTAGTTTAATGTTTAATGAATGAGAGGATCTATCTGATATAGTGGTCTTGATCATTCTTTGTGTGTATAAAATATATGTGGACCCTGGGTGATCAAGATTTGAACCAGCTACCCTATAATATATGTGCCTTTGTTAATGGCCACCCAAACCAAAAGAGTGTGGTCGGTCACCAGTTTAGTTTTCTGTCCTGTCAAATAATAATTGTCAAGCCTGTCATATATACTCATTTGTACTCATTTTTATACTGGTCATTAGCTTTCAGACCTTTGAGTACAAGGATTTGTATATTCATGTGGTAGTGCTAATGAATTATTTGCTGATGGTTTACATAGTATTATTCACATCCATATATTCCAAGTTTAAAAATACTAGCTCATGAGACCAGTATGGACCATCAACTTGCACAATTTTGTGTAATGGCATGAATGCCTGAACATTCTGATGGATTTTATTAATACATGTTAGCTTTTGTTGTTATATCTGTTATTTTTATTTTTTAACAATTTTAATCAATTCATTTAAGTTGTTATGATAACTATTTTGTACATTAAAAAATAAAGATTTTATAAGTAGTCATTGAGTGCTATAATTCCCATCTACAAGTGTGATTTTGACATTTATTAAAGTTCCTTGTTTTACTATGCAAACATGCACATGTAGTGGGTTAAACACGTGGAATGTACTGCTAACATCTGTTAAAATGTTCACACATTAAACGGAGAGTGTTCATGGTTCTTTTGATTGCAAGAAAATCTAGACCAACTAGCTGGTATTTCAGTTTTCCAGGATGTATTGTCTGGCTAAAAGAGGTGATGTTTTTTCTCCTCCCATCTTCCACGTGAGATAATAATGCTCCCAAGCTGATTGTTGAGGCTTCTGTCTGTAGGATGAGCTCTTCATTAATCAAACATGATGAGGAGAGAGCTTGTAAATGCTGCTTCTGTAAGTTGGGTGCATGTTCCCTGGGCTTGACCATCCCATTTTATGATACTGGGGTGTTCATTTGTTTGTCAGGAGGCTCACTGTTTTTGAAGACCTTGGTATGAAGCGCTGGTAGTAACTGACCAGGCCTAAAAAAACAGAATATCCTTCTTCATGACCAGTCTCTGTGTGAATCGAAACGCTTTCATCTTGGCTCTTTGTGCTAGTACATTCCTGTTCCCCACCAGGAAGCACAAATAATTTATGGTGGACTGAGCTAGATGACACTTCACTGGGTTCACTGTCAGTTGAGATTTTCTTAGCTCATTGCAGACATCAGTGAAGTGTTGTACATGTTCTTCTCAGCTTAACCTGTAGACCATGATGTTGTAAAAGTATGTCCTGGAGAATGTTTGGCACGGGGAGATGACATGGTCCATCAGGCATTGAAACATGGCAGGAGGCCAAAGGGCTGTATAGTATATTTTTAGAGGCTCTTTTGCGTGGAGAAGGTTGTCCTTGGTTTGGCCTCATCAACCAGTGGCACCTGCCAGTAGCCCTTGATGAGATCCATGATTAAGATGAACTTTGCTGGTCCTAGCATCACAACCAACTCATCAATGTGTGGCATGGAAGAGGTGTCAAATTGTAAGATCCTGTTCAAGGGTTGGAAGTCAATGCAGAACCTCCAGCTTTGGCCTGGTTTGGGTACAAGCACAGCCAATAGTTTGTTTTTCATGGTAGGCAA
This sequence comes from Ambystoma mexicanum, assembly GCF_040938575.1. NCBI lineage: Eukaryota > Metazoa > Chordata > Amphibia > Caudata > Ambystomatidae > Ambystoma > Ambystoma mexicanum. The sequence goes on along the minus strand of NC_090930.1, from coordinate 583,525,826 downwards.
CTGGGCCATCAATTGGTCCCGCTCTTGTAAAGTACTCAGTCAGGCTTCTCTGTTGTAGAATCTCTCTTTCCTGCTCTGGTCCTCCTACATATGTGATCTCACCAGCTGTCAGACCATCTCCATGTATTCTTCGTGTTTCTGATTATATGTTGACCCCTGGTTTCCCTGCTCTCAGGGCCCTTCTCTTCTCACAGGATGTCGATCAATTCAAAGGGGGATAACACGGTTGAAGCTTGTAGCATCTTCGTTACAGTGAAAAGTGCCAGGGAAGCAAGTCATCCCAGTCAAATCCATCTTCAGTAACTAATTTTCACACAATCTGCTTTAGGGTTCTTTTAAACCTCTCCTCTAGGTCATCAATCTGCCGATGAAGATATGTAGTGTGCAGTTCTTCATCAGTTCCTCCATCTCCCCATTAGTCAGGACTTGAAGGTACATCAAGATCTATTCTGGAAAACCCACTCTCATGAAAATATGATGAGTACCTTAAATATGGCCTTTGCAGTGTTACTTTGCATGGGGAAGTCCTCCAGATATTAGATTTCAGAGTTAGATATAATGAAGATGCATTTGTTTGCTGCTTCTGAGTTGTCTAGGCACCCAACTACATCCATGCCGATTCAGTGATGAGATACTTGGATGATAGGTTGCGGTTATAAAGGGGCCCTGGATATATCATCTGGCAAACTAATGGAAAGTCTTGTTGCAGAACAATTACAGCTGCGTGCAGAGGCACAAGGTTGGCTGGCTATGTCCCAGGCCTTATTTGGACGTGGCTTTAGTACAAAATTACTTGTCTTGGCTGCAATGGCGTACTTAAGATGGGCAGTTGATTGGTGGTGCCGGGTCTTGTTTTATTGGATTATTGCCAGCTTTTGACACAGTGCACCACAATATTCTTCTGTCCAGACTAAGTAGCTATGGGATGAGAGACAGCGCTCTTAAGTGGCTTCATTCTTTATACCTCACTGATCACAGGTGGTGATCTGTCATCCTTTTAATTCTAGTCAAAAGTGATTTCCTGTGGAGTCCTGCAGGGCTTCTCTTTGGCCCTTTGCTTTTTAATCTTTGCATGAGACCACTGACTCATATAATGAGGTCAGCTGGAGTTTGTTTTATATGTATGCTGATGACACTCAGTTAACTTTTCAGCTTGATGATGATGCGCTTGCCAGCAATAGACTGAAATTGTGTCTGAAGCAGGTTAGTATCTGGATGTGTGAATACAGACTTAGGGCACTGTCATTTGCCTCTGCAAAAAGCCAGGAATTTGGGTATCTGGCTTGCATCCTCATTATCTTTGGAGAGTCAGATATCCCAAGTCTCTAGTGCACGCTTCTTCTATTTGAGGTCGCTCAAACATCTTTTTGAGTTTTTTGGTTTTACACATAAAATTAAAATTGTACATTATTTTATCTCTAGCTCCTTAATTAATGCAATACCCTCCATCTTGGCCTGCCAAAAGGTGCTATTGACTGTCTCCAGAGAATACAAAATGCAGCTGCCAAGGTATTGGTAAAAGTCGGTCGAAGAGAGCTTATCTTGACAATTTTGCGAGTTCTTCACTGGCTGTTGGTAGAGAGTCAGATAAAGTTTAAGATGCTGTGCATTGTGTATTGTGCACTGTATGGTCAATCGGCCCAGTTCTTCAATTCAAAACTCCTCTGTTATGTTCCAGGGAATTGTCTGAGTTCTGATTTCATCCATTTACTTTCGGTACGCACCTCTATATGGATGAAATTGTGAGGTTGCTCTTTCTCATTTCATGCACCACAGTTGTGGAATGCCTTATCAACAAATTTGTGGGGGATTGCAGGGCATTTAGTCTTCCGCCATAAAGCAAACATTTTCTCATTCCCTATGTGAGTTGAAGGATGTGGGTGGGAGACGGTTGGTCAGCTGTTTTTTCTTCTGCTCCCATCTCTTAGGCCCACTTGTTTCAGCACCATGATGCCTCCCGTTCTAGGTTATATGTTTGTACTTAGTAAGTGCTGGACCATACCATACCATGATGTCTTCTAGCAAATGGGGCACCAGTACGTAAAACTGTTTTATTTCAGTGTTCACCTCCAGCCAATAACACCAGCTGAGCAGGGACTTTGGTTTCTTTCCTAAACCTTGGTGTCTGGTTGTTAGGTTCCCTCAGTATCTCCAGGCTTAGTCTAGTCTGAACCATGGCCTGGCCCTTGCAGGAGAATGATGCCTTCTCTCTCTATATATAGCTCAAGGTCAGTCACCTCCGCTGTGATTAATGTGAAAAGTTTAGCTGTTTTGTTATGTTATGTTATATGATCTTATAAAGCACACATACGCCCAAAGGCATCTTGACGCTAGCTGTGCCATTCCCACCACTCTAAACATCTTGGAAGGCAATTGGTGATCCTATATTGGGTATGGATGATCCCACTTCTGATATACCATGTCACAGATAGTACACGCATCACTCCACCTCTCTGAGGTGGTTCAAGGTTTTTTATTGAAACTTTGATGGGCCCTAAGACCATCCCTCTCTCTTGTGTCTCATAATAAACCTCCTCCCTAGCCCAGGCATCTGTTAATCCCAGTTAAGTGGTAATACATGTTGACAACTTCTGTCTTAAACACTGATTTATACTACAGATGATAACCCAAACCTGACTGTCTAAACTGTTTTGGAGACATCTGTATATGATTCAGGCTTCTTCTAACACACCCACCCTTGTCTCTCCCTTCTCTACTCTTTCATTTTCTTTACTCCACCTCACTTCTGTCCCTTCGATGTTCTCACTCCTCATAGGTATTTTCCACACCCTTTGATGTTATTCCTCATTCCAATACCCTACTACCCCATACTCTACACTATGGCTTCCTCCTCCATGATGCTAATCCCTTCTCCAAACCGCTACTTTGTCGTGCAGACCAATACCCCCTCCTCCTGACTACTATTCCACCTCAACCTACTACTCTTCCCTCCAATCAGTACTTCTTCCTCCAATCTACCACTCCTTCTTACAAACTACTTCTCTCTACAACCTATCATTCCTGCCACCATAAATAACTACTCAAGCATCATCCCTTCTCTCAGGCACAGATGATTCACAATCCTTTCTTACCCTACCTTGACAACACACCAAAAGCACAAACACACACAATCAACACAGATAACTGCTTCCACTCTTGAGCCAGACCCTCACACCCAAAAAAAACATATTCCCTCTCTCCTGTCCCATGAGTATATCCCCTCTCACTCTGATGGGGTTGGATATCTCTCCCTGTCCAGTCTAGCCCTGTCTTCCCCACCCAGGACGATGTGTGTGTAAATGATAAGTTATCACGTGTGCTTGCCACATGCCAAAGATGTTGGTCTAGGAAGTCCAATGTTCAAGTTTGTTTACCAGGACCAATTCCCATTGGGTCACCTTGGAAGTGCATTTGGTGGGTTGCTTCCCCTTTTCCTTCATGTCCTTAGGTTTATAGGAGACCTCTTTGCCCTTGTACAGGCTTGCCATTGCTCCTGGTCCTCTCTTCAGTGTTTCTGGTACTGCTGAAAACAGAGGTGGCTTCTCAGTCTTTGCTGAGACGAGCTTGTACTCTGCTGGGAGTGCTTCAGGCTGTCTTTTTCTTGGTCAGGTTCTCTCTCTTTGCAAGTGATTCTCATAGCAGGATACTTTACATGTGTTACATCTCATTATGAGATCACTATTTTAAAAGAACAGGGATGAGTTGAGTAATAATCTGATGATAAAGGAATGCAACAGAGCCAAATTCTCCACATCCAGAACCCGGTGTACATTCAGCGGCTGCTGTAGACACTTTACATTGTATGCTTCTCAATATCAGGTCTTTGGTAAAACACGCACATGAGGTGGCCGACTATATAGAGCTCCATAATCTCGACATTTGCTTGCTGACAGAAACTTTGAGCTCCATCTCTGCAGGACCTGCCTTAAATCTTTCTATTCCAACAAGATACCCTATGTTAAGGCAAGATAGACATACAGGCCGAGGAGGAGGTGTTGCAATGATACTTAAAGACACACTACCAGCTTGGGAAATACAAGCCCACATAATCGAGAGAACAGAATGCATGCACGTTAAAGTAGGGATGAATGCGGAAGCTACTGTCAATTTCCTACAGATCTACATCCCCCTTCCTCTACTGTAATTTTATTTTAGCTCTTTCTAATTACCTACTCCCCCTTCTCAAGCCAATATCTCGATTTATACTGCTTGGTGATTTCAACTTTTGGTTAGACCACCCCGACGATCCTGCCGTGGCCGAGCTCAAGAGTCACTTTCAGACTCCGGCCTAACTACAACTTATTCATGCCCCAACCCATATACTGGGCCACACATTGGACTGGATATCTACCATCAATATCCACTCCTACGACACTCAGATCTCCCCTTGTCTATGGTCAGATCATGCCTTTGTGCATCTTTCCTTATCTGTACTATTCCCCATAAAAAACAAGCTTAAGAGCTCTCAAGCTACCCTTGCACGGAATTTGAAGCAGTTGACTTTAGAGAAAATTGTACCTCTTTTGGAGAACACACTCAAGTTAACAGAATTAGACTCGTCAGACTCCATAACTTCCAGTCTTACTGCCACTCTGGAGCATGTTACAAATGTACTGTCCTCCCTGAAGCTTAAAAAGAAACATCTCAAGGGAAAAATAAGCATGCCATGGTTCTCTTCAGACCTGCACATTTTGAAATCTTTGTCACTCAAAGCATTTTATGTTTTTGAAAGCTAACCCAAATTCTACTTCCATGGAGGCCTACAAAAGAGCTGCCAAAAAGTATAAATCCACCATAACAATTGCAAAATATAATTGTCATAACCTTAGGATATCTCAAGCAGCCTCAGATTCGAAAGAGCTGTTTAGAATCTTGAAAGAGCAAGAGATTACCCCACAACCTTTGGCCTCTACTATCATTAAAGATGCAAACTGGTGTATGCAGATTCAAAAGGCCATGTCTCAAAAACTCACGGATATCTGAGATGTTATAACGGCTAAGAAATCCTCCCTGGCTTCGCATCTTGGTATGGGTGATCCCAAACCTTTCATTAGAGACCTGGCCATACCTATCTTCAACTTTTGTCCTATCTCTATGGAGGAACTTAAGAAAGTTGTCACTCATCTTAAGGCCACTAAATGCAAGAGTGACCCTTGTTCAGCTCTCATTATTAAGACGTGTCCTCTTTCTCTTTTGGAGGGGATCCATACATTCATTAATGCATCCCTGGATCAGGGCAGCGTTCCAGATGACTTAAAGCAAGCTTAGATAACCCGCAACTGAAATAAACAGGTCTTGCTCAAGATAACCCATTTAAATATCTTCCAATAACTAACACCCCATCCTCCTATAAATCCTAGGTAGGGTTGCCTATCTGCAGATAGCTCAGCATCTCAATCAACACCCCATCCTGAATTCCCTGCAATCGGGATTTATACAGGGTTTTGGCACAGAAACGTCATTGCTGGAGTTGAAGGCCAGGCTACTTGGCCGTATAGATAAGGGTCTCACATTGCTCTTCATCTCACTCGATCAATCTGCAGCATTCGATCTTGTGGATCATGATATTCCTTCAGATCGACTTGCAGAAGTTGCAAACTTCTCCCCCTCCGCAGTTTGCAGGGTTGATTCTTTTTTTATTCTTTTATTTGAGCTTTACTCAGTGAAAACTGAGTTTTTTCAAAATCTTCTTATTCCAATCTACTTGTATTAAAATAAAACATAAAATACCTCCCTCGAAAGGCTGGCCCGGCCTGACGTTCGAGTTCGGCGACCTTATCCCGAAGCCTAGTGGGCATTATTCCTGCGGATCAATGTTCCGTATCAAGGCCCCCTCAATCTTAAGGGTATTTATCTGGTCAAAAATCGAATCGATAATTTTGGCCAGAGCCTGAGTCCATCTTGTCTTTTCTCCTGAAATAAGTCTATTCCAGATTTCATCTTCTTGATAGATCCACATATTTTCAGCCAAAGAAGGAGGTATGCCTTTCTATTTTCAATTGTGTAAGGACACTCGATCACGAGGTGCTTTAACGTCTCGATAGTTTGGTCGTTTTTACATAGCCGGCAATGTTTTTCAGTTCCTGCTCCTCTAATAGTTATGATCTCTCTCGTGGGGAGGAGGTTGAGCCTCGCTCTCATGACCAACATTCTCATCTTCTTATTTGGAAACTTGACACAATACAATAGGGGTTTTTTCCCCTTATTGAAGGTGGGGGGGAGATGTTTCAGGAGTATATTTCCCACCGCTTTTTCTGTAGTCTCGATCCAATCCATGTCTTCCATCTTTTTTTTAATTCTTTCTGGATTTTCTTTTAGGTCTTTCTCTGCACTTCCAATTCTGAACAGATCATTTTTTCTCACTTCCACCCATTTGTTCAAGGCCACACACTTGCCTAATTCAATTTCCTCCCGTATGGTGTTATCGATGGGTAGAGTGTCCGCCATGATGATTCGTCTATAAAGGCACATGGCACTTTGATCCACCGTCGATGCTAACGATATAAGGCCCATTTCTCTTCTTATAGCCGACATGGCGGTAGATTTAGGTAGGCCTAGGACTGTTTTCCAGAGGTGGCCTTCAAGTTTAGTCCAGATATTTCGCCGAAGATATAACGCACACTCAGTTCCATAGGTCAAAGCCGGCACAGCTTTAGCGTTATAGAAAGTTATAGCCGGGATCAAGGAAAATTTGCCGTACTTGCGATCCACTGCTCTGGTTTGCGTTGTTAACCTTTTCACCTTTTCCCAGAGTTGATCGACAAGACTCTTTTCCAGACCCGAACTGTTGACTTGAATCCCCAGATATTTGAAGCTGGTAACGATTTCAATTTTGGCCTCGGCCAGGGTGATCTTTAAATCTTTCATCTTTTTACTGGGAACTTTCTCGAGGACCATGATCTTTGTCTTCGCTTTATTAATTTCCAGATTGTTCTGCAGGATATACGCCTCCAAGTTACGGATTTTTCTTTGCAGACCCACCTTCGTCTGATAAATCACAATGATGTCCTCTGCATAGAGTAGCCGTGGGATCTCCATTTTCCCGATTTTAGGGGGAAAGGATTGTACTTTTTCCTCGGACCGCTGGTAATCACCTAAGAAGGCAGTGAACAGTACCGGCGCCATCGGGCACCCCTGCTTTACTCCTCGTCTAACATTGATCTCCTCTGAAAGTAAGCCCTGGGTGTTGAGTTTCACTCTGATTTTGGTGTTCGTATGGAGAGCTTTTATAGGCTCCAATATTTGAGTAGGGCAATTCCAATCTTCTAGCTTTGCCCACAAGGACTATCTGTCAATCTTATCGAACGCCTTTGACAGATCCACGAATGCCAGGAACACTTTTGGCGCCCCCTCTTTAACTTTTGCTTTCAATATGTTCAATATGAGGAGATTGATCGATGTACACCCATTTTTCTGGAATCCAGTTTGTAGTTTGTCTTTGGCCTAGCTTTCTTTTTCCCAGACTCGAAAAAGGGTTGATTCCTTTCTTGCCATCCTTTCCAATAGGATAAGCAGAGATGTGCTAATGAAGCCATGGCCTCCCCTATGCCAAGCTTGTATGGGGTTCCGCAGGGAGGTACCACCTCTCCATGCATCTACAACATATTCATGGCCCATTCTTTGCCCATCTGAACAGGAAGGAATCACATTTTCCAGCTATGCTGACGACACCCAGTGTGTTATTCCCCTCACAGGTTCCCACAGTCAAGATGAATTCGAACTCAGTACAATTTTTACCATCATAGAGATCTGGATGATGCGCAACAATCTAGCACTTAACAGAGGGAAGACAGTGCTTATGATTGTGGGCTTGTCAGCATTGCTGGCCAAATTGGACCCATCCTAAAAGCTCTTTAGGCTAGGCGAAGTGACCACTGCTCCTCAACACGAATGTAAACATTCGCTGTGTCACTTTTGACCAACTGCTTAATATGAAATCCCATGTGGGAAACACAGTAGCAGCTACAACCTACTATTTTAGACTATTGGCATACCTCTGGTAGTCGTCTGGCAGGAGTCAGCAAAGTACAAAATGGCACAGTGAGAGTTGTCATTGGGCTTGCACATCGGGCGCACGTCACTGAGGCAAGACCATCACCCCACTGGCTCCCAGTGGAGGCCCATATTATTTTCGTACTTGCAGTCATAACGTTTAAATGTAGACTGGGTATCGTGCCAGACTATCTGCAAGAGCATATTAGGGAAAAACCTAACTGCAGAAACCTGAGGTCGAGCAATCATAATTTCCTCTTCCTGCCAAGATGTAAAACTAAGAAAGCACAGACGCGGCCTTTCTTCAGTGCTGCCCCAATGATTTGGAACTCGCTGCCCCCATCACTGCAAGCTCATTCCTCTCTTCTCCCTTTCAAGAAAGAACTTAAGACTTTTCTATTCCAATGATCAGTTCATGGAGACCTAATTGGTGCCTTCAGTTCCTAAATTCTTCTCCATTCGGTGGTGGCCATGCCCCATGTTTTTTTTGGTTCCTGTCTTGTCTGTGCCCTCACACCTCAGGGTCTATGGCTGTGTTTTGCAAATACAATAATAATAATAATAATAATAATAATAATAATAATAATAATAATAATAGACATACATCTAGCTATGATAATTGAAAATGTGGCATTAGATACCTTTACAAATAATTTTTCTGAATACAGCTGCCAGATATGCCTTCCCAGATCCCCCCTGTGGCCTGAATACAAATCACAAGGCAACATCAAGCGGTGGAGCGCTGAAGAAATTGCAGGACCAATATTTCACAGGGTCCAATTTGAATAAGTTGAACTGCTCAGCTGCACATTTTGACCATTGTAGATCTACCATGTTTAATTTAAATCCACAATAAATGAAGCATTTTGCCCCAAAAAGAATTCACATTCTGCACGACTGGAAGACTATCTTCTAAAAGTAATGATTGGACAAGAAATGTGTGAACCTATTTCACTGTATAGTGACAACATTTGATTGTCACTGTGAAAGCCTCAGGGATACCAATTAAATAATAAGAAATACATAGACATGTACAAATAGACTTTTTAAAAACAGATATATTCATATTACAGTAGGGATAGATGCGTGGGTGGATACATTGAATTCCACTGCTAGTGTAATCCCATAGAAAAGCATATATCCTTTGGGGACGGTCAAAGTGCAGTAATGTTCAATAAATAATGGTATTAACGTAATGCTGTACTCACTCGTTAGTGAGGGTACATGGGCAAAAAGTGCCCCAAAGTGTTATCCATCAGTAATCAAAGAACCAAATGGATAAGACAAATTGCCTGAATTTTCCCTTTCATTAATAATGTACTGCTATGGGAGATCATCTTTGGGTAGTATATCCCCAAATTTTGTATCCTCATGACAACAAGTATTTTCAACGTATGGGTGCATCAGTTCACAAAAATGGCATTGACACCAGGTGGACAGATCTTCCATTTGACTGGGCTGTAGATCATTACATTAGTCCTCACTTTTAGTTGCTCCATTATTTCTTGACTTTATCTTGCTTACAGTTCTTCATCCTTGTACCAGAGTTTGTACATGAATGTATGAAGACCATCCCTTTTTAAATTTGAGTTGGTCTTCGTAGTTAAAAGATACACTGGTCGATTCATGGAATTAATGTGCACCGAAAATTCCCGCCCAGAGGTGCCAAAACGTGCGATTCGCAGTAAAAGTGTGAAAATCGCAGTGCAACTGCGAAAATCGCAGGGAAACCAGCGCACATCGATTCATGGAAGTCTGTGCGCGAGAAAAACATTGGATGTGCGCTGAAAAAGTGCACAGCGCACGCCAGCGCACAAGTCATCCAACGGCGTGCGCCACGGCCACTGCAAAATCGCACATAGCGCGGCGCACATCACAAAAGTAGGCAGAACACGGGGCGTAACACTCGGAATGGGGAACAACGCGTGAAAATATGGGCGTCACGGGGGAAGTACAGGAGGCAAGTGTGCGGAATGCCCACACGCTCGCCTACAACCCGTATTCATGGAATCGAATAGGGCAAACCAGTGCACGGTGAAAGACGCGCACAGGGCCAAACAAGTACGCCACAAGAAAGCAGGTGGTAGCGTCCCTGCGCCTGAAATAAATGTGCGCCAAAATGTGCGCTAACAAAAAGCACCCATATATAGCTATGATGAATTGTCCATACAGTGGCCCTCTAGGACAAATGAGGTGCAAAGGGGTACCGACAAACACGGACACCCGCTGTGTGAAAAATAGCGTGTGCGTGTGTTTCTGGGTGTGCGGGAAGTTCCCCACGCGATTGGCCTGGGTACGTGTGTTTCGGGGTGCGTGGGAAGTTCCACATGCGATTGGCCTGGGTACGTGTGTTTCGGGATGCGCGGGAAATTCCACCCGCGATTGACCTCGGTACGTGTACTTCGGGGTGCGCGGGAAGTTCCACACGCGATTGGCCTGGGTACGTGTGTTTCGGGGTGCACAGGAAGTTCCACATGCGATTGGCCTGGGTACGTGTACTTCAGGGTGCGTGGGAAGTTCCACACGCGATTGGCCTGGGTACGTGTGTTTCGGGGTGCGCGGGTAGTTCCACACATGATTGACCTGGGTACATGTGTTTCGGGATGCGCGGGAACTTCCACACGCAATTGGCCTGGGTACGTGTACTTCGGGTTGCGCGGGAAGTTTCACACGTGATTTCAGAAGGGTATGTGTATTTCAAGGTGCGTGCAAAGTTTCACACCCGATTGGCCTGGGTACGTGTACTTCGGGGTGTGCGGGAAGTTTACACGCGTTTGGCCTAGGTACGTGTACTTCGGGGTGCGCGGGAAGTATCACATGCGATTTCAGCAGGGTACGTGTATTTCGAGGTGCGCGGAAAGTTTCACACGCGATTTCAGCAGGGTACGTTTATTCTGAGGTGTGCGGGAAGTTTCACAAGCGATTTCATCAGGGTACATGTATTTCGGTGGTGCCGGGGAGTGCTACATGTGATTTGGCCATGTGGGTCCTCCCAGGTGTTCCCTCTACACCCTCCACGGCCCCTGCAGGCAGCCCACACCACAGGGGACTACCCTGCACCCCTGCTCATGTCCCACAGGCAACCCATCCACCAAGGCCATGCCCCCCAGCCAACCCACATGTCACCCTGCACTACTGATCACCAACTCATGTCTCCCAGCACCCCCACCCCCGAGCATCCAGGGGCACCCTCCAAGAGGCCCCCACATATGTCTCCCATCACCCCCACCCCTGCATCCAGGGGCACCCTCCACCAGGCCCCCACTCATGTCCCCCTGCACCCCCACCCCCCAGCAGTGCAGGGCACCTGCCAGCAGGCCCCCACTCATGTCCCACTCATGTCCCCCTGCACACCCACCCCCAGCAGTCAGGGACACCCTCCACCAGGCCCCCACTAATGTCCAACTCATGTCTCCGAGCACCCCCACCAGTCAGGGGCACCCTCCACCAGGCCCCCACTCATGTCACCCTGCACCCCCACCCCCCAGCACTGTGGTGCACCCCCCACCAGGCCCCCACTCATGTCTCCCAGCACCCCCACCCCCCTGCATCCAGGGGCACTCTCCACCAGGCCTCCACTCATGTCCAACTCATGTCTCCCAGCACCCCCACCCCCCAGCATCCAGGGGAACCCTCCACCAGGCCCCCACTCATATACCCCTGCACCCCCACACCCCAGCAGTGCAGGGCACCTGCCAGCAGGCCCCCACTCATGTCCCACTCATGTCCCCCTGCACCCCCACCCCCCAGCAGTGCAGGGCACCTGCCAGAAGGCCCCCACACATGTCCCACCCATGCCCCCCTGCACCCCCACCACCCAGCAGTGCAGGGCACCCTCCACCAGGCCCCCACTCATGTCACCCTGCACCCCCACCCCCCAGCACTGTGGTGCACCCTCCACCAGGCCCCCACTCATGTCTCCCAGCACCCCCACCCCCCTGCATCCAGGGGCACCCTCCACCAGGCCCCCGCTCATGTCCAACTCATGTCTCCCAGCACCCCCACCCCCCAGCATCTAGGGGAACCCTCCACCAGGCCCCCACTCATGTCCCCATGCACGCCCACACCCCAGCAGTGCAGGGCACCTGCCAGGAGGCCTCCACTCATGTCCCACTCATGTCCCCTGCACCCCTACCACCCAGCAGTGCAGGGCACCCTCCACCAGGACCCCACTCATCTCCCCCTGCACCCCCACCCCCCAGCACAGTGGGGCACCTGCCAGCAGGCCCCCACTCATCTCCCCCTGCACCCCCAACCCCCAGCACAGTGGGGCACCTGCCAGCAGGCCCCCACACATGTCCCGCTCATGTCCCCCTGCACCCCCAAACCCCAGCAGTGCAGGGCACCGTCCACCAGGCCCCACTCATCTCCCCCTGCACCCCCACCACCCAGCAGTGTAGGGCACCTGCCAGCAGGCCCCCACTCATGTCCCCCTGCACCCCCAACCCCCAGCAGTGTAGGGCACCCTCCATCAGGCCCCCACTCATCTCCCCCTGCACCCCCACCCCCAGCGGTGTAGGGCACCTGCCAGCAGGCCCCCACTCATGTCCCACTCATGTCCCCCTGCACCCCCACCCCCCAGCGGTGCAGGGCACACTCCACCGGGCCCCCATTCATGTCCCACTCATGTCTCCCTGCACCCCAACCACCCAGCAGTGCAGGGCACCCTCCATCAGGCCCCCACTCATCTCCCCCTGCACCCCCACCCCCCAGCAGTGTAGGGCACCTGCCAGCAGGCCCCCACTCATGTCCCACTCATGTCCCCCTGCACCCCCACCCCCCAGCGGTGCAGGGCACCTGCCAGCAGGCCCCCACTCATGTCCCACTCATGTCCCCCTGCACCCCCACCACCCAGCAGTGCAGGGCACCCTCCACCAGGCCCCCACTCATCTCCCCCTGCACCCCCACCCCCCAGCACAGTGGGGCACCTGCCAGCAGGCCCCCACTCATGTCCCACTCATGTCCCCCTGCACGCCCACCCCCCAGCAGTGCAGGGCACCCTCCACCAGGCCCCCACTCATCTCCCCCTGCACCCCCACCCCCCCAGCAGTGCAGGGCACCCTCCACCAGGCCCCCACTCTTGTCTCCCAGCACCCCCAACCCCACCAGTCAGGGGCACCCTCCACCAGGCCCCCACTCATGTCCCACTCATGTCTCCCAGCACCCCCACCCCCCAGCAGTGCAGGGCACCCTCCTCCAGGCCCCCACTCATCTCCCCATGAACCCCCACCCCCCAGCAGTGCAGGGCACCCTCCACCAGGCCTCCACTCATGTCCCCCTGCACCGCCACCCCCCATCACTGTGGTGCACCCTCCACCAGGCCCCCACTCATGTCCAACTCATGTCTCCCAGCACCCCCACCCCCCAGCAGTGCAGGGCACCCTCCACCAGGCCCCCACTCATCTCCCCCTGCAACCCCACCCCCCAGCAGTGCAGTGCACCCTCCACCAGGCCCCCACTCATGTTTCCCAGAACCCCCACCCCCCTGCATCCAGTGGCACCCTCCACCAGGCCCCCACTCATGTCCAACTCATGTCTCCCAGCACCCCCACCCCTCAGCATCCAGGGGCACCCTCCACCAGGCCCCCACTCATGTCCCCCTGCACCCCCAAACCCCAGCAGTGCAGGGCACCGTCCACCAGGCCCCACTCATCTCCCCCTGCACCCCCACCCCCCAGCAGTGTAGGGCACCTGCCAGCAGGCCCCCACTCATGTCCCCCTGCACCCCCAACCCCCAGCAGTGTAGGGCACCCTCCATCAGGCCCCCACTCATCTCCCCCTGCACCCCCACCCCCAGCAGTGTAGGGCACCTGCCAGCAGGCCCCCACTCATGTCCCACTCATGTCCCCTGCACCCCCACCCCCCAGCGGTGCAGGGCACCCTCCACCGGGCCCCCATTCATGTCCCACTCATGTCTCCCTGCACCCCAACCACCCAGCAGTGCAGGGCACCCTCCATCAGGCCCCCACTCATCTCCCCCTGCACCCCCACCCCCCAACAGTGTAGGGCACCTGCCAGCAGGCCCCCACTCATGTCCCACTCATGTCCCCCTGCACCCCCACCACCCAGCAGTGCAGGGCACCCTCCACCAGGCCCCCACTCATCTCCCCCTGCGCCCCCACCCCCCAGCACAGTGGGGCACCTGCCAGCAGGCCCCCACTCATGTCCCACTCATGTCCCCCTGCACGCCCACCCCCCAGCAGTGCAGGGCACCCTCCACCAGGCCCCCATTCATCTCCCCCTGCACCCCCACCCCCCAGCAGTGCAGGGCACCCTCCACCAGGCCCCCACTCTTGTCTCCCAGCACCCCCAACCCCCAGCACTGAGGTGCACCCTCCACCAGGCCCCCACTCATGTCTCCCAGCACCCCCACCCCCACCAGTCAGGGGCACCCTCCACCAGGCCCCCACTCATGTCCAACTCATGTCTCCCAGCACCCCCACCCCCCAGCAGTGCAGGGCACCCTCCTCCAGGCCCCCACTCATCTCCCCCTGAACCCCCACCCCCCAGCAGTGCAGGGCACCCTCCACCAGGCCTCCACTCATGTCCCCCTGCACCGCCACCCCCATCACTGTGGTGCACCCTCCACCAGGCCCCCACTCATGTCCAACTCATGTCTCCCAGCACCCCCACCCCCCAGCATCCAGGGGCACCCTCCACCAGGCCCCCACTCATGTCTCCCAGCACCCCCACCCCCCAGCACTGTGGTACACCCTCCACCAGGCCCCCACCCATGTCTCCCAGCACCCCCACCCCCCAGCAGTCAGGGGCACCCTCCACCAGGCCCCCACTCATGTCCACCTGCGCCCCCATCCCCCACCAGTCAGGGGCACCTGCCAGCAGGCCCCCACACATGGCCCCCAGCCAACATGTCATCACAATCTAGATCCCTGGCCCCTATGGGCAGCCTCCAAATGCCAAACACCCACCCGAGAATTGCATCCATCCAAATAGAAATGTCAATTACATGACACAACCCCAATGGCAAGTTTGTAAATGAACACATGTCCCTCACATACACACAATGGGTGTCAGTGAATGTCAAAACCCATATCATGATATGCATGAAAGCATTGAGATGATACTAGACATTGAAGTTTGAAGAAAAAATATGTATTAAAAGCAACATAAATTGAATCAAAAATAAAATGGGAATTAAAAATAAAAAGCAGCATGTCCGTGAAATAATTTAAAACCAGAAATCATAATCCAAAGGAAAGGTGTCCAAAGTCACAGTTCACAAAAGAAAATCCAATGGAAAATTAAAATCGAAAACCATTGCTCCATGGGTAAATCATAAAAAAAATTAGAAAATCCAACAGTCTACTATATACAGAAACAATCTAGGGTCCATGATCCCAACTGAAGAAATTAAACCTATCTATTAACACTACCTAATAAAAAAAACTGTATACAAAAATGTGGCCCATTGTCCAAAAGGTCCAAAAAAAATGCAAAACCAAAGGAAACCTAACACTAACTACAGAACTATTTACAAGGGCAGCGGGCTAGTCCGACGGCTCACTTCGGGATGTTCCGGGCCAGGGCATCATCGAACTTCTGCTCAATGTCCCGGAGGCGGTCCTCCTCCATGGCCCCGAGGGTCCGCAGGGCCGTTGACATGTTCACCTCCAACTCCCTGCGGATTGCCTCGAGGCACTCGGCCTGCCTCAGGGCCCTCCGCATGGAGTTCTCCGTCCTGACCATCGTGAGCCATGCCTCTTCCGCCCGCTGCCGTTCCGAATCTATGGCGTGGCCCAACCGCTGCCACATGGAAGACACTTCCCGTCCTGGGTCCTCCTGCCTTCTGGCCGATGCCTGCCCCTCCGATGTTGAAGGCCCCGAGCCATCATGGCTCCCACCTCGTTGCTGCTGCTGCTGTGCCTCTGCCCGGGCCCTGGCTCCTGCTGCCTGCACATCCTCCACCGTTGATGTGGCCACCCCTGCTGGACGTCTGACTCCCGACTGTGGCAGGGATGCCTCCTCCACCAGCCTGGCCACACCATCAGAGGCAGCTCCACAGGGCACCCAGGTGACTAATGGGTGGGAAGATGGCACAGAGGACGACTGGCGCATAGGGGATCAGTTGAGGAGGGGGTCGGAGCAAGCCCCATCAAACTGAGGAATCCGGCCTGGGTGACCTGTCCCAGTAGGCCGACGCGTTCAACGAGCCATTCGAGATGACGTGCAGTCTCCTCATGAAAAGACTGCAGGTCACCTTGCATGACCCGGATAGCCACGTCCGCAGGCAGAGGAAGGCCAGTTGTCGTGAGCTCACACCCTGCCTGAAAACGGGTCTGGACGTAGGCATCCCTGCTGGTGCAAGATGATGCAGTGACAGGTTCAGGGACAGGATTGCACAGAGGCACCTCCAGGGCGGCCTGTGCTGCCTCCTGTCCCTGGTCCGGCACTGCACCACTAGCACCAGTGGAATCCCCACCTCCAGACCCTGTCTCTGTTGCTTGCACGGCCTCCTCCTCCACCAAACTCCCCACCAACCTTGATGACTCCGTGCCATCTTCCCCCGTTGGGCCCTGTGGGGCCCAGCTGCCCCTTCTGCTGCCGAGGAGTCCAACTCCGACCTCCGCCTCTTGGACCTCCCCCCGGCAGCTGCGGCCTGGGACGCAGCACCGGACTCCTCACTCCCCGACGAGATCACAACCTGGGAGGGGAGCCGGGCCTTGCGTCTCCGGCTGGCGGTGCGATCCCCGCCGCTGTGCTCCACAGCACCTTCTCCGCCCTCTTCATCAGTTGACGCTGCAGACAGGGAGAAATAAAACACAGGCATCAGGGCACTGTACAATGGACACATACACACATGACAGTTGTACATGAGTGGCATTGGCAAACCTCAGACATGGCATCACAATCGCCAACACACATGTCATTTCAACTTGCACACATGAGCCATACCACAGCCATATCGCAACTGCCAGCACCAGCCACACACATACAACAGCATGAGCAGGCAAAGGTGAGCCAGACATCACATGCAACACAGGGAGTGCACTACACATGCACACACACCACCACACTTGCATGCATGTGTACACCTCTGCCAACTGTCGCAGTGTTCAGATCGGCATCCATGTCACATCTGCCAATCAGGCTTCCACATCCCGCTGTCACATGCATCCATGTTGCATCACTGTTGCACCCTTGTCAAATGCACACACATGCACATGTACACAGTGCTGATACATGCAGCCGAAAACAACATCCATGTGTGAAATCACGAAAATGCCTACTTACATACACATTCATCCAAACATGTGTGCCCACACAACTGCATTTGGCATGCAAGCCTACACACACAAGCACCATTCATATCTCACACATTAGAGCCCTTGCTTGTGTTAGCCTCATGGCCCTGTACATCCCCACCCATACTTGGCCTCATAAAAACACATGTGCAACCTGCACACTACTGGCTCTTCACCACACACACAGCTTACAATCATGATGCATGTACACTTACCGCTCGACTCCAGACGGGTCTGCCTCCCAAGGACCGGGACGTGGAGCGCTGGAGATATGCGTTCCAGCACCCTCATCTGATCTTCCGACAAGTGGCCCCGGCGCCCCTTAGCATCCGCTGCCTTCAAGAGGCACCGGGCCTTGTTGAGGGTCCTGGACCTGAAGTCCTCCCAGCACTTCTTGACATGATGGAATAATCGGACTGCCACCCCCTCCGCGTTGATTGCAGTCACGATGTCCGTCCAGATCCGAGTCCGTCCTTCCTTGTCAGCACGCAAACTTCCGAAGAGGGCATCATACTTCCCCAGGACTTGCTCCACCAGGACACCAACTTCGTGGCAGTGAAGCTGGTGGCCCTCTGCCTCTCTGGCTGGGGGTTGTCAGTGGTGCCAGATGTTGCAGTGCCCGACATGACAACCCTAGAGGTAGGAGTGGGTGGGCAACTGGGTCCTGGGGCTGGGCTGTGGAGCGATGGAATCCCAGTCGGGAGTCTTCGATTCCAGCAGGGGTGGTCACAGCAACAGCACCCTGGGCTGATGTGCAGGCAGCAAATGGCAGAGCACGTGGCAGCAGGAAGTCAGGCAGCAGCAGATGGCAGGTGGGAGCGTGCTCGGGGCTCTGGGGGGCAGTAATTCAGCCTTCTGGGCAGGAGCATGGTCTTCCGTGTGCTTACGCGTGGCGAGCTTGATACAGAGTGATTTGGCATGTGAAAATCCTGCACGTATGCGTGTAATTCGAGGAAAGGCCCTTAGCGCGTATGCACGTCAGCACACATATGCGATTTCATTGGACCAAAGGCCCTTAGCGGGTAAGCGCGTCTGTGACGTGATGCGCGCGGGTGTTTCCCTCACAACACGTGATGACAGAGCACACGTGGTAAAACTGCACGTCCGAGTGTCATCGCATGTAATCGGAGGGAAGTGAGCGTACACGCGATTGGCCTGGGTACGTGTATTTCAGGGATGCACAGGAGGTTTCACACGCGATTGGGGGAAATCCACGTGGGATCTGCAAGCCCTGCCAGGGCAACGCCTGTGCGCCATACGTCACAAACGCGCTTATGCGCTAGGGGCCTTTGGTCCAATGAAATCACGTATGCGTGCTGACGCGCTTACGTGCTAAGTGCCTTTCCTCGAATTACACGCTGACGTGCAATTTTTTCACGTGCCAAATCACTCCGTATCAAGCTGGCCACGCAAAAACACACGGAAGACCACGCTCCTGCCCAAAAGGCCGAATTACTGCCCCCCAGAGCCCCGAGCAGCCTCCCATGAGCCATCTGCTGCTACCTGCCTGCCTGCTGCCACTGTGCCCTGCCATTTTGTGCCTGCAAATCTGCCATCTGCAGGGGTCCAGTTGCTGTGTCCACCCCTGCTGGAACAGAAGACTCCCGAATGGTATACCATCGCTCCACAGCCCAGCACCAGGACCCAGTTGCCCACCCACTCCTGCCTCTGGGGTTGCCATATCGGGCACTGCAACATCTGGCACCACTGGCAACCCCTGACCAGAGAGGCAGAGGGGCACCAGCTTCACTGCCACCGAAGTTGGTGTCCTCGTGGAGCAAGTCCTGGGGCAGTATGATGCCCTCTTGGGATCATCACGCGCCAACAAGGAAGGATGGGACAGGATCTGGGACGACTTTGTGGTTGCCATCAACGCGGAGGGGGTGGCAACCCGCAACATCAAGCAAGTCAAGAAGCGCTGGGAGGACTTGAGGTCCAGGACCCTCTTGAAGGCCCGGCACCTTGTGGAGGGGGGCTGGGGCCGCATGAGTACCATCCAGCTGAGGGTCCTGGAACGCGTACGCCCAGCGCTCCACGCCCAGATCCTTGAGAGGCAGACCCATCTGGAGTTGAGCGGTAAGTGACCAAGCATTTCTATGTGAGACAGGGCATGTTGCAGTGTGCTGGTTGTCTGATACTTGCCTGTATGTGTGACATAGGACATGTACGTGTATGTGTGCAGGGACATCATGGTCATGCATGTGAGGCCAGTAATGTGTGTACCACATGGTTGGTGCATGTGTTTAAATGCAACATGGGGAGCCCTATGCGGAATGGACACATGAGAACATGCCAGTCTGTGTTCCTGGACATGGGTGGGGGTGAGGGATAGGTGCTGATGCCATGGTGTCCATGTCTGTGTGTCTGACCTGCGTGTCTGTGACTTGTGAATGTCATGGATGCTTGACACATGTCTGTGACAATGTTCAGATTCAATGATGCAGCCTAGTTACCCTTGTATCCACTGTGTCTGGGGTGTACAAAGCCAGATGGATGAAACTACGATGAAGTGTGTGCATGTGATAGGCATGACCCATGATGCATGTGCGTTCCAAAACAACACTGTATGTTTCAAGAGTCCCTTGGACATGTATGCTAATGTCCATAGCATGCGCCATGCCTGTTACTGCATGTGTCTTGCCTGCACTGACCCATGTGTTGTGGAGGGACATGATGGAAGTGATCTTTGACAGTGCCACTCATCTGCTATTGCTTCCTGTCTAGGGGACCATTGTACAGTACCCTGATGCTTGTGTTCTATGTCTCCTTCTACACAGTGGCAAGTGAAGAAGAGGGCGGAGGCGGCGCTGTGGAGCAAAGCGGCGGGGATGCCCCCACGGCTGCAGCGGAAGGGGTGGGTGAGCCCCCACAGGGGCTTGCAACGGTGGAAGACGGTGTCGAGCCATCCAGGTTGGTGGTTTCCACAGAGGAGGAGGAGGCCGCTACTGAGCCGCACATGGGGCCTGGTGGGGGCATCCCTGATGGTGCAAGTGGTGCAGTCCAGGGGCAGGGGCAGGAGGCAGCACACGTCACCGTGGAGGGGCCTGTGCATGTCACTGTCCCTGACACTGTGACTGAACCACCATGCACCAGCAGGGATGCCCCATCCCAGGCCCGTCCGCAGGTAGGGGGGATGTCTATGTCATCTGACTCCCCTCCACCTCCGGATGAGGGGACCCCTGGCCGTATGGAGAAGGTCCTGATTGGTGTCGTGTTGCGCACGGCTGTCATTCATGATGACGTGCGTGCTTCACGGGTGGAGCACGCACATCATCACGAAGAGCACCGTGCCAACGTGGCCCAGTTGGGAGTGGCCATGGTCAGGGGTTTCGTACATGTGTCGGCCACTCTGGCGGCCCTCTCCTCCTCTGTGGAGACTATGTGCCAGTAGTTATCCATGCCGTCTTCCAGCCCAGGTGCCACCAGGGCCCCCTGTGGACCTGCCCTGACCAACGCAGCCAGCTCAGTGGGGATCGCAGCCCTGCCACAGTCGGGAGTCGGAGGTCCAGCAGGGGTGGACACACCAGCAACTGGACACCAGCAGATGGAGGATGTGACGGCATCATCGGGCAGGGCACGTGCACGACGGCATCGGTGGATTCCATCAGCCTGGATGCCGTCGTGCTGGCAGAGGCAGTTGCATCGGAGGCAGCGGCAGGCTCGACGTGGGAGGCATCATGGCTCCGGGACATCTACATCAGAGGGGCAGGCATCGGCCGGAGGGCAGGAGGACCCTGGAATGCGAGTGTCTTCCGTGTGGCAGCGTTTGGGCCAGCAGATAGGTGCGGAGCGGCGGCGGGCCGAAGAGGCACGGCTCACAATGGTCAGGGCAGAGAACTCGATGCAGAGGGCCCTGAGGCGGGCCGAGAGCCTCGAGGCAATCCGCAGGGATTTGGAGGAGAGCATGCCGTCATCCCTGCGGACCCTCAGGGCCATGGAAGTGGACCGTCTCCGGGATATCGAACAGGAATTCGATGATGCCCTGGCCCGGGACACCACGGAGTGAGCCGCTGGACTTTCCCGCCGCCATTGTATATAGTTAGTTAGTTAGTGTTAGGTTTCATTTGTTATTTTTTTCTTTTGGTTGCGATTGGACTATGCACCACATTTTAGTATATAGTTTTTTTCTTAGGTATTAGTTTTTGGTAGGTTTCATTTAGTTAGTTGGACTCATGGACCCTGGATTGTTCATTTGTACATAGTTCAACATTGGATTTATCTTTTCCTGATTATTTTTAGTTTCACCATGGAGCAATGGTTTTGTTTATGGTTTTTCCCTTGGATTACTTTTTTTGGACTTTGATTTTGGACTACATTCATTTGGATTCTGATTTCTTGTTTTTGATTTCAAAAGGGACATGCAGGTTTCATTTTTTCATTCCCACTGTTGTTTTTTTCATTTTATTCCCATTCATGTTTTTTTAAATACATTTTTTGGATTCATACTTTGATGTGTTGTATCGTCTCACTGGTTTCATGCATGTCATGATATGGGTTTTCACATTCACTTGCAACCATTGTGTGTGTGTGACAGACATGTGTTCATTTACATACTTTAGATTGGGGGTGTATCATGTAATTGCCTTTTCTATGTGGGTGGATGGGATACTTGGTTGGGCCTTTTGGCTGGGGAGGCTGGCCATAACAGCCATGATTGAGGATTGTCAGGACCTGGGTGCAGGGGGAGATGAGTGGGGGCCTGCTGGCAGGTGCCCTGCACTTCTGGGGGATGGGGGTGCAGGGGGACATGAGTGGGGGCCTGGTGGGGGGTGCCCCTGACTGGTGGGGGGTGTGGGTGCTGGGAGACATGAGTGGGGGTCTGGTGGAGGGTGCCCCTAGATGCAGGGGGGTGGGGGTGCTGGGAGACATGAGTTTGACATGAGTGGGGGCCTGGTGGAGGGTGCACCACAGTGCTGGGGGTGGGGGTGCAGGGGGACATGAGTGGGGGCCTGGTGGAGGGTGCACCACAGTGCTGGGGGTGGGGGTGCAGGGGGACATGAGTGGGGGCCTGGTGGAGGGTGCCCCACAGTGCTGGCGGGTGGGGGTGCAGGGGGACATAAGTGGGGGCCTAGTGAAGGGTGCCCTGCACTGCTTGGTGATGGGGTGCAGGGGGACATGAGTGGGGGTCTGGTGGAGAGTGCCTCTGGATGCAGGGGGTGGGGGTGCTGGGAGACATGAGTGGGGGCCTTGTGGAGGGTGTACCACAGTGCTGGGGGGTGGGGTGCAGGGGGACATGAGTGGGGGCCTGGTGGAGGGTGCCCCTGACCGGTGGGGGGTGGGGGTGCTGGGAGACATGAGTGGGGGCCTGGTGGAGGGTGCACCACAGTGCTGGGGGTTGGGGTTGCAGGGGGACATGAGTGGGGGCCTGGTGGAGGGAGCCCCACAGTGCTGGAGGGTGGGGTGCTGGGAAACATGAGTGGGGGCCTGGTGGAGGGTGCCCCTGGATGCAGGGGGGTGGGGTGCTGGGAGACATGGGTTGGACATGAGTGGGGGCCTGGTGGAGGGTGCACCACAGTGCTGGGGGGTGGGGGTGCAGGGGGACATGAGTGGGGGCCTGGTGGAGGGTGCCCCTGACTGGCGGCGGGTGGGGGTGCTGGGAGACATGAGTGGGACCTGGTGGAGGGTGCACCACAGTGCTGGGGAGTGGGGGTGCAGGGGGACATGAGTGGGGGCCTGGTGGAGGGTGCCCCATAGTGCTGGGGGGTGGGGGTGCAGGGGGACATGAGTGGGGGCCTGGTGGAGGGTGCCCCACAGTGCTGGGGGTGGGGGTGCAGGGGGACATGAGTGGGGGCCTGGTGGAGGGTGCCCCATAGTGCTGGGGGGTGGGGGTGCAGGGGGACCTGAGTGGGGGCCTGGTGGAGGGTGCCCCACAGTGCTGGGGGGTGGGGGTGCAGGGGGACATGAGTGGGGGCCTGGTGGAGGATGCCCTGCACTGCTGGGTGGTGGGGGTGCAGGGGGATATGAGTGGGGGCCTGGTGGAGGGTGCCCCTGACTGGCGGCGGGTGGGGGTGCTGGGAGACATGAGTGGGGGCCTGGTGGAGGGTGCACCACAGTGTTGGGGGGTGGGGGTGCAGGGGGACATGAGTGGGGGCCTGGTGGAGGGTGCCCCACAGTGCTGGGGGGGGTGGGGGTGCAGGGGGACATGAGTGGGGGCCTGGTGGAGGGTGCACCACAGTGCTGGGGGGTGGGGGTGCAGGGTGACATGAGTGGGGGCCTGGTGGAAGGTGCCCTGCACTGCTGGGTGGTGGGGGTGCAGGGGGACATGAGTGGGGGCCTGGTGGAGGGTGCCCCATAGTGCTGGGGGGTGGGGGTGCAGGGGGACCTGAGTGGGGGCCTGGTGGAGGGTGCCCCACAGTGCTGGGGGGTGGGGGTGCAGGGGGACATGAGTGGGGGCCTGGTGGAGGATGCCCTGCACTGCTGGGTGGTGGGGGTGCAGGGGGATATGAGTGGGGGCCTGGTGGAGGGTGCCCCTGACTGGCGGCGGGTGGGGGTGCTGGGAGACATGAGTGGGGGCCTGGTGGAGGGTACACCACAGTGTTGGGGGGTGGGGGTGCAGGGGGACATGAGTGGGGGACTGGTGGAGGGTGCCCCACAGTGCTGGGGGGGGTGGGGGTGCAGGGGGACATGAGTGGGGGCCTGGTGGAGGTTGCACCACAGTGCTGGGGGCGGGGGTGCAGGGGGACATGAGTGGGGGCCTGGTGGAGGGTGCACCACAGTGCTGGGGGGTGGGGGTGCAGGGTGACATGAGTGGGGGCCTGGTGGAAGGTGCCCTGCACTGCTGGGTGGTGGGGGTGCAGGG
Source organism: Ambystoma mexicanum (assembly GCF_040938575.1). Taxonomy (NCBI): domain Eukaryota; kingdom Metazoa; phylum Chordata; class Amphibia; order Caudata; family Ambystomatidae; genus Ambystoma; species Ambystoma mexicanum. The sequence goes on along the minus strand of NC_090930.1, from coordinate 583,501,772 downwards.
GGACATGAGTGGGGGCCTGGTGGAGGGTGCCCCTGGATGCAGGGTGGTGGGGGTGCTGGGAGACATGGGTTGAAAATGAGTGGGGGCCTGGTGGAGGGTGCACCACAGTGCTGGGGGCTGGGGGTGCAGGGGGACATGAGTGGGTGCCTGGTGGAGGGTGCCCCTGACTGGTGGGGGGTGGGGGTGCTGGGAGACATGAGTGGGGGCCTGGTGGAGGGTGCACCACAGTGCTGGGGGGTGGGGGTGCAGGGGGACATGAGTGAGGGCCTGGTGGAGGGTGCCCCTGACAGGTGGGTGGTGGGGGTGCTGGGAGACATGAGTGGGAGCCTGGCGGAGGGTGCACCACAGTGCTGGGGGGTGGGGGTGCAGGGGGACATGAGTGGGGGCCTGGTGGAGGGTGCCCCACAGTGCTGGGGGTGGGGGTGCTGGGAGACATGAGTGGGGGCCTGGTGGAGGGTGCCCCTGGATGCAGGGGGGTGGGGGTGCTGAGAGACATGAGTTGGACATGAGTGGGGGCCTGCTGGCAGGTGCCCCTGACTGCTGGGGGTGGGGGTGCAGGGGGACATGAGTGGGACATGAGTGGGGGCCTGCTGGCAGGTGCCCTGCACTGCTGGGGGGTGGGGGTGCAGGGGGAGATGAGTGGGTGCCTGGTGGAGGGTGCCCCTGACTGGTGGGGGGTGGGGGTGCTGGGAGACATGAGTGGGGGCCTGGTGGAGGGTGCCCCTGACTGGTTGGGGTGGGGGTGCTGGGAGACATGAGTTGGGGCCTGGTGGGGGGTGCCCCTGGATGCAGGGGGGTGGGGTGCTGGGAGACATGAGTTGGACATGAGTGGGGCCTGGTGGAGGGTGCACCACAGTGCTAGGGGTGGGGGTGCAGGGGGACATGAGTGGGGGCCTGGTGGGGGGTGCCCCTGACTGGTGAGGGGTGGGTGTGCTGGGAGACATGAGTGGGGGCCTGGTGGAGGGTGCCCCTGACTGGTGGGGGGTGGGGGTGCTGGTAGACATGAGTGGGGGCCTGGTGGAGGGTGCCCCTGGATGCAGGGGGGTGGGGGTGCAGGGGGACATGAGTGGGGGCCTGGTGGAGGGTGCACCAAAGTGCTGGGGGGTGGGGGTGCAAGGGGACATGCGTTGGTGGGCAGTAGTGCAAGGTGACATGTGGGTTGGCTGGGGGCATGGGCATGGTGTATGGGCTGTCTGCGGGACATGTGCAGGGTAGTCCCCTGTGGTGTGGGCCACCTGCAGGGGCCGTGGAGGGTGTAGAGGGAACACCTGGGAGGACCCACATGGGCAATTCACGTGTAGTGCTCCCCGCGCACCCCTGAAATACATGTGCCCTGATGGAATTGCGTGTGATACTTCCCGCACACCCCTGAAATACACGTACCCTGATGGAATCGCGTGTGATACTTCCCGCGCACCCCTGAAATACACGTACCCTGCTGCTTTTGCGTGTGATACTTCCCGCGCACCCTTGGAATACATGTACCCTGATGGAATCGCGTGTGATACTTCCCGCGCACCCCTGAAATACACGTACCCTGCTGCTTTTGCGTGTGATACTTCCCGCGCACCCCTGAAATACACGTACCCTGCTGCTTTTGCGTGTGATACTTCCCGCGCTCCCCTGGAATACACATACACTGATGGAACCGCGTGTGATACTTCCCGCGCACCCCTGAAATACACGTACCCTGCTGCTTTTGCGTGTGATACTTCCCGCGCACCCCTGGAATACACGTACCCTGATTGAATCGCGTGTGATACTTCCCGCGCACCCCTGAAATGCACGTACCCTGCTGTTTTTGCATGTGATACTTCCCGCACACCCCTGGAATACAGGTGCCCTGATGGAATCGTGTGTGTTACTTCCCGCGCAACCCTGATGTACACGTACCCAGGACAATTGCGTGTGAAACTTCCCGCGAACCACTGAAATACACGTTCCCCGCTTGGCGTTTGCTGTTTGGCAGCCCTGTGAACTGGTCCAGGGTTAGCGCAGCCCTCTGCGATGATTTGGGAATTTTGAAGGCTGTTCCTTGCACGAGGGCGTTCTTGGGGGCGTAACTGGCGCTGCTGCAGGGTCGCTGCGCCACTCTGCGCCACGGCTGGTTTTTGAGGCTAAAATCCATGAACACGTTGTGCGATGAAAGGATTTTATCGCACGCGGCTGGCGCAGTGTATCGCATGGGGACACTCTGCGCCAGCCGCGTGCGCCACTTTTGTGCGAAATTCTATGAATTACCCTGACAGTAGTGAGGATGACTGACATTAGAGACCTGGTCGAAAAAGTATACATGAAAATTGTATTTGCTTAAAAATGAGAATTAATATACGTATTTGAGAAACTTATACATGAAGTACCAATGACAACCACACAGTTTTTAAAACTAAAAAGTAAATCAGGATGTGTGGAGAAAATGCATCATACATAAGGATTTCACAAGTTAATTAACATTGGTCTGTCACAAATGTAGGAAAACAGATAAGCAGAGAGATATTAGGATAAATGCGGAAGCAGCAGCAGAATATCCTTTCATTGTGGAAACGTGTTGAAACAGATGTCTGTTGGTGCATACTGTATCCCTTTAAATATGACATGCTAATCAGCAACAAACGTATTTTTAAACGCTCTGGCAGATGTTAGAGCATGTTGTAGTTTCAGCAAGTTTAAAGCAATGAACAAACAAGACACACGTGTGGATGATAAAGTATACTCTGGGCTAAACTTGTCTGCCTCTCTGAGTCTTGTAACCCATGCTTTCTAAGTTCTGGCATATTTTGTTCCCATGTGACCTGTCCCCTCTCCTGGGGTTTCTCACTCTGATTGTCTCTCCTCTTATCTTGTTCATAGAATATTTTGATTTCCCATTTATAATTACTGACTTTATCTTTGGCTTTCTCCACTCTTCCCATCTTAACCTATGGGGCACATCGACCACTTACGATGCTATTCGTGCACAGTCTCTAATTATTTAAATGTCATGTGTATTCGTTATTCTCCTTATCATATGGTCACACTTCCAGTTTAACCGTTTTTTATACAGTATCTAATTTTTTTCACTGGGACGAGTTCTTTTATTTTCATAATAGTGCCCCAGAAGGTTATAATTGGAAACAGTAAATGTCAGTATCATAGTTCTAACACCAGAGTTCAGTGTTATTGTATGAACCTAATACACGTATTATATGGTACAAAAGCTAACTACCAAAAGTAACAGCCTTGATAAAGCCAATATCAGAGCAAAACATCGGCATGCATCGCTGTACAATTAATGTTGGCTCAAATAACAACAATGTGTTTCAGGCTCAAACAATAACACTGATCTCTGTTGTTAGAATGATAATACTGACATTTAATGTTTCCAATTATAACCTTGAATAAATATCTAACGTATACGTCTTGTGGACTGAATATTTCTTGGCCATGGCACAGTGCCTTACCTAACAAACAAAGTATACTTTTATGTTGATTGACTAGGGGAATGTCAATTAAAGTCAGGTAACTACAGCCGGCTAACACACATTGAAACAACCACCCGAGATAACGAAGGGAGGCGCAAGGACCTACCACTTTCCCCAAAACCCATAACTTAATTAGATGTTCATCAATGGTAAACCAGACATATTGACTATCAATTTTAGCTCTATCCTGAGATGAGCCAAATGACATAAGCTCAGTATTAGGGGCATTCAGGCACATCCCATTATTGGTCATCCAGCTCTGTATTGTATCATAGATTTTGTTAATCCACTCTGCATGTTCTAGACATCCGACCAGTCTGAAAATATCAAATTGAAGCTATGTCCTGAGAAGAGTAGCTGCCAGCCTTTGTCAGACCACATAACAGTTTGTCATGATCAACAAGGTCAAAGGCTGCTGACAGATCCAACAGCATCAGCAGCCCCACTTTGCCATTATCCATAATCTGCAGTAATTCTGTTTGCATGTTCCGTAAGGCACTTTCTGTGTCATAACATGCTCTAAAACCTGACTCGCCTGGGTGTAAAGCTCCAGATGCATCTAGGCAGTCCTGGAGTTGGGTGGTAGCTACCGTTTCCAAAACATTTCACAAGAAAGGGGCATTAGAGATGGGTCTAAAGTTAGAATAAACCTTTTAATCTAAACCTGTTTTTTTTTTTTTTAGCAAGGCGGTCACAATGCTGAAGCAAACTATTTTGGCTTAGTTTTATTGGTGAGCTTGTTCCGCCACCAGTAGCCACGGCCTGGCTCCTGTTTGCGGACAGGATGTTCTGACTCACAGGCGCAGGTCATCCCATCTCTTCCAGACATCCTTTATTGTGCGGTGGGTGTTGCCTACCGTGCTGAATCTTTGGACAACAAGTTCCCAGATTTATTTTTTCTTTAACACTGCCTCTCTCTTGAGGCTGGTTGCGAAAACAACCTCAGCATTGTCAGCCACGGTCTCAGCCAACATCGTAAGTTTGTCTTCATTAAATCGCTCTTTGCGCTGGTGGGAGGTGCCTTTTTTACTGCCTTGGGCATGTTTATTTTGTGGGAGGTTGATATCTGGAGTCAGCAATATGCTGAGTGCTGAGGTTGGCAATGGATTGTGTTTTCAAAGATGGCCGCCGTGCTCTTTCCCGTTCCCATGCGTTGACACTACTTCCGGTTCCGCTTATTTACGGTCACCACTATTAACGGCCACCACTAATAGTGGTCACTGCTGTTGCTGTTTCCATTGATGCCGGTAGTGCTGTCTGTGCTTTCAATGATGACGCTAAGGCCCATTTTTTGGGCTTTAATGGCATGGCAGTCATGTCATTACCAGCATGGTCCAAAGCTTGTGCACGCAAGCTCGTAATAGCCCTCTATTAGCGGGCTCTTTACTACACGGACATGGTATTTGCTCCATGTCGGTAAGGACTGTTACTTACCTCCAACCTTGTAATGACCCCCTCTCTCTCCACCTCTGTTTTGCCTCTCCAATGTGGGCTGCTGTCAGGGTGCTTCCCCTGCTTGTGATCCTCTACCTCTCATTTCACCTTTTTTGTCCCAGGTAAATATACATCTCTCCTTAAAGAGAAAGGTTTCTTTACTATTCCAAAATAATTTATTTCAGCATTGTCTTCATTCAAACTGCCAAATGATATGAAATGATATGATATTTTATTTGTATAGCGTTCATACACAAGTGTTTCAGAGCACGACAAGGCAAGGGAGGGGAACAAAGGAAAACAAAAACACGATTTTACTGGGCCCAGTAACATTGAGAACATGCAAGTGCAGGGGAGAGGGAAAGGAGTAAAGTGCAGGGGAGGGGAGAAGTGGAAAGTGCTGAACAAATGATAAAGACAAGTGCTAGGTTTAAGGCACAGACATGGGGTTTCTGATAAGTGCAAAAAAAGAGACTGTAAGGTTACAGATAATGAGCCAAGTGCAAGGGTTGCCAGGAGGCAGAGCAGGTGCATGGCAGGGTGGCCGGGGTGGCCATGTACCTGGGCCTGAAATCAGAGGGCAACCAGGTGCACTGTGCTGAAGCAGACAGATCAGCAGGGGAGAGGAGCAGAGAAGGCAGAAGCAAAGATGAAGGTCTTGAGGTGCTTCCGGAACTGGAGTTGGTTCTCCTCAAGTTTCAGATTGGCAGGGAGGCTGTTCCAGAGTGAAGTCCCATCTGAATACAGCCCCCAACTTGTTTCTTGGAGAAACAACTGACCCTGAGGTAGTTGAAGGTGGAGGAGCAAAGAGCTTGAGTGGGAATATATTTACGGAGGGAGAGTTGAAGGTATGTTGGAAGCAGGTCCCAGGAAGCCTTGTGGACAATGCAAAGGGTCTTGCATGTATTCTATGCAGCCAATGGGAGCCAGTGAAGAGATTTTAGGGCTGGAGATACACGATCACAGGGCTTGAGGCTAAGGACATGTCTTGCAGTCCTGTTCTGGATGAGTTGCAAAGAGCTGAGAGTAAAAGCAGGTAGATTTAGAAAGAGGTTGTTGCAGTAATCCAGCCTAGAGAGAACCAGGGCTCGAGAGACAGTAAGCTTCTGGGGGAAGGAGAGGAAAGCCAGAATACCTCTGAGGAGGTGCAGTGGGAAGTTTGACTTCTTAGAGACATCTGAGATGTGGACAGAAAAGGAAAGTGTGGAGTCGAAGATGACCCAGAGGTTCTTAGCCTCGCAGGTCGGGTTAGGAAGAGGGCCAAGGGAGGCTGGCCAGAGAATGACAGGAAAGGAGGGTGCAGGTGTGCTGATGAGGAGAATCTCAGTTTTACTGGCATTAAGGCAGAGATCATTGGCAGCACACCACTCCTGGATAGCAGACAGAAAGTCCAAGATGAGAAAAGGAGAAGCGGTGGCAGAGGGAAGCCTGAAAATGAATTGAGTGTCATCCGCATAGTACTGAAAATAGGAGCAGAGAGCGGCAATGCAGTGGGCGAGAGGTGCAAGGTATTCCTTAATATCAGGTAATCCCATTGGTGTTGCTATGTTGGATGGTCTAGGAAGTTCTCACAGGAGCAGGAGTCCTTGTCCCCTAAGGTGGAATCTCACCCAGTGAGGTCACACTTGCCCAGACCCCTAGTGAGGGTCTTGAAGTACAGGCTCATCTCTCTAGCCTCCAAGTTGCAGACTATCCCTGGTGGAGAAGGGATGAATATCCTCAATTTGCCACAAGCCCCTGGTTCAAATGATACCACTAGAAGTGCAAAGAACATTGGGCCTCATTACGAGTCTGGCGGTAACTCAGGCGGTAAAACCCCCTGGTTTTACCGCCTGAGGGGGCATCACGCTTTGAGTGATGGGGCATTCAACCTGACCTTTGTGGGCCATAGACAAGTGGATGAGTGATAATGCGATGGTGGCGTGGTCAGAACAGTCAAGTGGGATAGGGTCTTCACAAGTGATGCCTTTGTTGTGCATTGGAGAGAGCACAATTTGTTTAAGGTCCATGGAAGTGGTCAGTGCAAAAAGCATGCTTCACATGTGATTGCTAGATTGGGACTCAGGGACGTCAGTGCTTTGGAGTAAAGCACTCAATAAATGCCAAATAAATACAAAATATAAATACAAATAAAATTACAAAGAAAGACATTCTTAGAATGTGCTAATTTGGCAGAGGAGAGTAAGCTGGAGACATCCGCATAGATAGAGTCACTCCTGTGAGGTTCTCTGAAGATGAGGTGGAAGGAGATGGATTCCTTGTGCGATAGAGGGAACCAGAAAGCAAGTGTTTCAAACGAGCTTGTTCTGGGAGAGAGGATGATGGAGCATGGCCTATCACTCCTTTGGATATTTGATACTCCTCCTCCTGCCCTTCCTGGTCAGTCAGCATGTTGGGTGCAGTAGTGTTGAGGTAGGAGGACATTGAAAACATGTTGAGAAAATGGTGTAAACAATGCTTGAATGATGAACAGATCAGCAAGGTTATTGTACGAGAAGAAGTCAGCGATCTCTGCAGTGTGAGCGACTGATGAGTGAGCATTGATCAACATAGGAGGGTGTGTGGATGTGGTCTGTGGGTGTTGGGTGGGGTCAAGGGTGATATTGATAAGGTTTGCAGGGGTAGCTTGCCGGGACTGACCAGGGCACTTGGCCATTTGAACCCTTGTGATAGTGAAAATGGGATGTTGAGGGAGGAGACACATGGTGATGTCTTCTGGTGAGTAGCAGCAATAGCGATTATTTTGCAGGTGAAATGACGGGTAGTGCGTCAAGTCCTGGGCCCTATCAGGCCCCAACAGGCACAAACAGGTCTGGTCCCTGTCTTTGTCCATCCTTTGCTGTGGACGCTGGTGATGAGGATGTCTAAAGAGGACTGATTAATAGGTGGTAGGTGGAGAAACTGAGTAGCAGGTCCTGGTCATGTGAACAGCAGCCTACTCAATGCTCTCTGCCTGGGGCTGGCCTAGAGTCCTTAAGTAGAGGCTTGGAAGGCACAAATACTGGTAGTGGGAGGAGCAACTGAGTGTCAGGGCCTGTTCACTTGACCAGCAGCCTACTCTATGCTGTCTGCCTGGAGCTGGCCTAGAGTCATTAAGTAGAGCTATGAAAGGCATGAAAACTGGTAGTGGGTGGAGAAACTGAATGGCGTGGCATGTTCACATGGCAAGCAGCCTACTCAATGCTGTCTGCCTGGAGCTATGTAGAGTCCATAAGTAGAGGTGTAATTGCTGAAAAAATCAGTAGTGAGCAGAGAAACTGTGTGGCAGGTCCAGGGCACGTGACCAGTGACCTACTCAATGCTCTGTGCCTGGAGCTGGCTTAGAGTCCTTAAGTACAGCATAGGAAAGTTTGAAAACTGGTAGTGGCTGGAGCAACTGAGTGGCAGGTAATGGTCACATGACCAGCAACTTACTTAATGCTATCGGCTTGGAGCTGGCCTAGAGTCCTTAAATAGAGGGTTAGGAGGCGTGAAACCTGGTAGTGGCATGAGCAACTGAGTGCAGGGCCTGGTCGCATGACCAGCACCCTATGCAATTCTGTCTCCCTGGAGCTCACCTATAGTCTTTAAGTAGTGGCTTGGAAGGTGCTACAACTGGTAGTGGGCGGAGCAAGTGAGTGGTAGGGCCTGGACACATGACCAACAGCCTACTCGATGCTGTCTGCCTGGAGCTGACCTAGAGTCCTTAAATAGAAGCTTGAAAGGCGTGAAACATGCTAGTAGGATGAGCAGCTGAGTGGCAGGACCTTGTCACGTGACCAGCAGCCTACTCAATTAGGTTTGCCTGGAGCTGGCCTAGAATCCTTAAGTAGAGGCTTGAAAGGCAAGAAAACTGGTAGTGTGCGGAGCAACTGAGTGGCAGGGCCTGGTCACATGACCAGAAGCCTACTCAATGTTGTCTGCCTGGAGCTGGCCTAGAGTCCGTAAGTAGAGGTTTGGAAGGCAAGATAACTGGTAGTGGGTGGAGTAACTGAGTGGCAGGGCACACCATTTGATGGTTTCCTTCTACCTGGGTTTTCCACCTGCACAAAGTGCTTCTTCTGCTTCGTTCAGTCTCCCAAATTCTCTCTTTCTCTCACAGAGTTCTCGCTAGCTCCAGTGGCTCCACAACGGTGAGGGCTGGGTGGTTGGAGACTCTCTCCACATCCACACAGCTTGGTAGCTTCTGCCAACCCGGCTTCTGTTACCTTCATCTCACTGGCCTGTCTACTTGATGACCTAAGAAGGATACCCCTTCAGTGGCTCTTGTGTCCCGGTCCCCCATCCCTTCTTGGACAGCAGTTTCCTTGCTCAATTCTTCTCGACGGAGGGCATACCCTTTGCTTTAGTCCTTCTTCCCTTTTCATGCTCCAATGATTTACAGATGATCTGTATCGATTAGAATGCTGATCTTGCTTCTGTGGGGTAATCCTCATTACTATGTGCCTGTTTTTCGTCTCACTATTAATGTTCTCCACTGGGTTTTTTGTACACTTCGTCGTCACAGTCTCCACACAAGACTAACATAGTAATCACTACTCTTCCTGAGCTTAGTACTTTCTGGGGGGGGGGCAAATCATCTACCCTAAAACAAGTACATGGAAGTGTGTGGAATTAAGGGTCCCTGTATATGCTAGCAGAGTATGAGGGAGGTTAGGATATGATTTTGACATACCATGCTATTTCCACACAGTCACCCCCAATCCCATAGGGAGGATCCCTCCCCATGAGATCCACCTGCAGAATACCACCGCCAGGGGGACAATCGGATAGTGGCCCCCACCTCCATGGACTCACGGGAAGGGGCTCCCCCTAGGGGAGGAAGGACCACATCCAAGGATTTCTTCACAGTATTAATTTCATACATATATTTATAAAAAAACACAAAGAACCATGGCATAAAGGTAGCAGAGGCTCTGTACAATACGATAATCAATTGCGCCATCAAAAACGTAGAATTTAATCAACTGCCCAGATGATCAAACTTAAAATATCCTACAAATTAGTAGTTCTGAATAAGTCATTTTTAAGAATGTTTCTAAAATCTGAGACGAAGGCTGAACACGAATGGAAGGAATAAAAGAGTTCCAACTCTGCAGAAAAAGGGCCCCAAAACACATACCTCCAAAACAAGCACCTTTAAAACTAGACAGATCCAAACATACAATATCTGTGCTTTTGGCCTTCCTCAAATCTCCAAAATGCACAAATCATTTGCCAGATAAGAGGGCTTACACAATGTAGTTGAATGACCCAAAACCCAAACGAAAAATAAACTATTCCAAGTAGGCGAAATAATCAATGCACCGTTTGCAAGGAAAACAAAGGTTTATTACATACAAAACGTATCAAAGGGTCCAGTAGAACCGTACTAACACAGACTGCTTGCCCCACCAAAAGAAGTTTCAGCTTTTATAGCGAAAAACCGGAAATTAACAAAACTATGCATGATAAAGATTACAACATGATCCCGTAATCCCCATTTGCTAAGACCTATATGCAATTCTAGTTATCCCCTGTAGCTCATAACCCTTTTTGTCACACTGTCTAAAACACATCCCCCTAAACACATGACCTACTACATCATCACTGCGAACGAAATTCGGAAGTTGATTGACAGCCAGGTACATTGTTTCCATAATAGATTGCTTTAAAAAGTAAATCTTCCTGACCATCACGTGATGTGCATTATTATTGTATTTTGAATCCGAAACAATGTGTGTGGCATATATACACATGAAATCCATTTGCGAGCTTACACTCAGCTTTGTATTTTCAAACAGACGGAAATCATTTACAACCTATGCTGTTAAGTGTTCGGACAGTAAATGCTACACATTTGCCATCTCTTTGTACTTATAACTAATTCTGATGTCAATGATTCTGAATATGGCTGTCAATAACATTCTCTTCAGACTCAGGAAACGCTTATTTTGGTGGAACCAAAAGTGATTTTCTGGAAGAAATGATGTTTAGGTGGAACCAATGCATTTCGTAGTTCTGTGAAATGGTTATTTTCGAATTCAGTTCATTTTCTACAGATGTGTACAGTATGATGCTGTGCTTACTAGGGTGGTAGATGATGGCACTCTAGCTGCACTTTAGAAACTGCTCATCACAATCCAGTGTAGTCACTCCGTGTTTCAACTCCATGAAGATGAAATAAAGGATACATTTTACTGCATCATATCCTCCAGGAGTTCTTGTCATCTGGACACAAACTTTGCGGCCAGACCCCAAGTCGGTTTGTTTGGAATATGTACATAGAAGTAAACTAATAGGTACTAATGCTGTAAAACGCTACAGTTACTCTAAAGCTCGGTTAAAAATAGTGATTAATGTTGGCAAGACCCTGATAGCAAAAGCACAGCCTTTTTATGCAGATATTCCAGTGCATTATCTTGCACAATATTTGTACCACACTAATGAATTGATCTATCTACATGAGGATCAACATGGTTAATGGCATACATTACACACAGTGATTGGGGCATGATAGCGATCTGTCGTGGGTGCCATGTACCCACAGCTGCCCTACAGTGTAAAGATTACATTGAAGACCCCCATTACCTCCACCAAGATTAGATAGAGGGGAACTGCAAGGGTCTGCACTTGTCTGCTGCATGTTTTTGAATGCGCGCCTTGGCCAACAATTCCACAGCAAACAATAGGTAAATACGGTGCTATGCATGTTTTATAAAGTGGTGTTGTGCTATGACTGCTGAAAAAATGTACAATTAGCTGGTTTTATAAAATGTTCATAATTAGCCCTTCTATGTTTATTACGTCACGGTAGAAGAACCTTGCTTGTACATTATGTTTTTTTTGTTGTTGCTATGAACAGATGTTATTGTTAATACTGAATCAATACTTTTGGCCGATCGCAGAATCACCGACATGTTCACGTGTTTGGGTGTTTCAATTTCGGCTGAACTTCTAGGAATTCAGGGTACACATTCGGGCAAAACTCATGAAAATACATGCTCATACAATCTTTCTATACAAAATACATTGAAAAGATGAAACCCAATTCTTGCCAGCACAGTTTCAACGTAAACAAATTATGAAGTTATTGGAATAGGTCAGAGGTTCAAAACCTTTCTGCCAGTGATACTTAACACCTAAAAAAGCAACATGTATAAATGACTACGGGCTTGCACATGGATATTTCTTAATAAAACCAAAATCAACTATTTCCAGCTGCTAAAACAAATTGTAATCTTTCAAAAGAAATATCATGCAAAATTCCCCAAAAAAAAGGACTGTGCGGTGTACTGCAGCACAAATGATGAAGGGGAAGTTCCCTTGCATACATCAGTTTTGGGAGAATGTTCCCTGCACTTAAAACGTACTTTTAAATAAATGTTAGGTGTTATCCCAGGCACAAAGCTCATCATTTTGAATTTCGATCTAAATGGTATTCCTTTAGTCTGCAACTTTTGATTCTCCATATATCTTTTACTATGATTCCCCAGCATCGACTATGTTGGCTAGGGATGATGTGTTCTGTAGTCCAAAAACATCTGGAGAGCCAAAGGCTGCAGAACCCTGTTAATATCAGAAAATCAGGAATGCTTGACTTCTCACTAACTCTGCCTCATCAATAATGGCAATTCTGTGATCATTGACATGCGCCCAAGGACTCTTATTATTATAAACATGAATTTACTCAGTAGTCCTCAGGGAATCAAATCCAGCCAGACGAACTTCATGTACCCCCAATGTATGTCCCTTTAGGCTTTTCAGAGGTCCATGTCGTGTTGAGAATTCCATATATTGTGATCTTATCAACTTCAATAACACACATTGGGCCTCATTACAAGCACAAGCACCATGTTAAATCTAATGCCAATTCCACTATATAGAATTATGGCGTCCAGCAGAATTAACGGCAATTTATTAGTCCATGGGGGGTCATTACAACCCTGGCGTTAAGGATTTAACGGTGCCGTAAAAGGTGTCAGCGCCGTTAAACCCTTAACGCCTGATTACGAGGTCCCTTTGCGGCACCCGACCTTAACGGCTGGTTTTTCCAGCCGTTAAAGTAGGGTGCTGCAAAGGGACCTCAGTGCTAATTACGGTACCGCAATTTACGGTACCGTACTTAGCGCCTTCCCCAGACCCATTGAGCCCTATGGGGCGAAAATGGGAATGGGGAAGGGCAATGGTGAAATGGGGAAATACCGCCCCGCCAACCTTGGAATGGGGCGGTATTTCCCTATTCCACCATGGCTGACTCGTTACAACACCGGCACCAACCATGGTGCTAATAGCACCATGGTTTAGCGCCGGGGTTGTAATGAGGGGCCTTGTGTGCTCCCCACAACCATCGGCGTTAACAGTAATTCCATCCTGCAGTATTAGCACCAAAAACCAACACTGATCACTAAAACCTGTAATTTTCAGGGATAATATCACTAGTGCTGGAAAATTGGAGTAGTTACTGAATGGTAATTCTGCTGGTGGAATAAGTGTTGAGTGGGAATAGCAGCATGCTGCAAAAAGATTTGTCATAGAAACACATTCCATATAAAATCCATCCCTTCCTGTAGCCATCTAGACCCATGTCCACAGGAATTATGCCTGATTATAAGGGCAATTCCAAGATACCAGAAATGAGGGTACGCAAGCCCACATTCAGTGATGTGGAGCTGTAATTGCTAGTAGAGAAGGTGGTGTCCAATATAGACAATCTGTCTGTTGCCCTGCACCTTATGTCTTTCATACAGAGGAAGAACACCATCTGGAAAACATTAGGAACAAGACGATGACAACACTCAAAATGCGGTGTTATGAGGAAGTTTGAAGGCAGTGCTGGAAAGGCTTGAAGGCTTCTGAGCATCCTCTGCTTGCCAACTACTGCTGCTGGACAGCAGCCACAGGAGGAGGAAATGTTGAGAAATTACACAGTTCTAAAGGAGCCAGTATAATAGATATGACAGATATGACTGGCAAAGAGTGAGTTGGTTCAGCGCCGTTTGGAGTGGGAGGTCACATGGCACCAGATCCTGCCATATGTGCACCTACAGGTCACACAACAGATAATATGGTATTTGTTCCCCATCCCCAATATACCCAGTAGTTGGATATGATATGATATGATAAGGCATTCATAAGACGCCTGTACACAAGTGTGCACCTTGGTGCCTTGGTGATGTTTTTTGTTTGTGGCTGCAGTTGTCCGGTCTCGTTGGAGTTGCTCTGCTTGGGGTGAGAGCGTTCTATTTTGTGGGACCGGGTGGACTTTCTGGCTTGTCTGCTTGACCAGACTCCAACAGCAGACACACGCTTCTCCACGCATGGAACGCTTCATTAATGGGTGGCTAGATCGCGAGATACGATCCATGGTTATTGCCTGACGTCCGTGCCTCATCGTACAGAGGTCTGCTTGCTGTCTTTACAGATTACGCACACTCACAGATGAGTGCAAAGGGGATCCAGTCCATTACTCACCACAGGGTCTCTACCCTAGTGCTTTGATGAGCCATTGATTTCTGCCATTCCAGACACACGAAGCAGACCCAGTATCCTACCAGATTGATCTATGACCCCCAGTTGCCAGCGACTCAGAGGTGAACTGGACCCAGAAAAAGGGGTCTTATCTCCCCCCACTGCTGCGAGAAATCCACAATCGTGGCCATATCACATCACATCCCTGCACGTTATACAGGGGTCTCTCTTTCTTTCTGCCCTGAGGAAGGCTTTGAAAGATACCACCACCTGTGGCATGCCAAACCGTGTTCTAGTGCCCACAAGACAAACAGGGACACGGTCAAAAACTTGATTAGAACCGCACATGTAGGCAGTTTAGTTAGACATGATCATCGATTGATCGTGCCTTCACATCCAGGGTAACGAAATATGCATCCTGCATGCAGACTTTCAGGCATGAGTACTTTTGACTCATGCTGAGTAATCCAGGGCAATGTAAATACACCTCATAGTAATTCTTAAATCAAAGTGAGCAAAAACAAATGTATGTATTTGTATTTGTATTTATTTTATTTGTAGTGCGCACCATGCCCACAGGCATCAGGGCACATAAACTTGAAGAACAGTGACATAGATATCACAGTATCAAATAATACAGACAATATATACAGGTATGCATTTTTATGTTTCCTTATAATTGGATTCACAGCTAAATCTTGTATTTTACCTGTGTTTGTCATTTTTTGTCAGCATATTGTGTGATAATCTTTACCATTATTGCCTTGTTACTGTTTTGACTCCATATTTGTTTCACAATTTCAATTTTGCAACACATGCTTTTTTTGTTGGACATATATGCCACCCCAATAAATATAAAAAGAAGTTACTACTGAGAAACACATGGGATATTCTTTGTGACTTTCCAGCACATTATCATATCTATCAAATAACTAGAATAGATACAACATATTGAGTTGTTTTGCAACGTGGTCATATTTAGTGACTCCGTACTCCTATTTACGTGTTTTGCCATGCAATCATGCGAGCCGGCACACACCCTAGCCATTGCTTTCCATTTCAATGTAATCATCTTCATCCAGTGAGACATCATCATACAAAGTCTGAAGGGCATATTATTCAAAAGCATGTGCAGACCATGTAAGGCAACTCAATTTCATGATAGTTGCAGTAAGGAACAGATAGAAAATGAAGCAACAAGTCCCACTATTCATGATGGCAATGTGAAATCCAGGCAGCCTGCTTGACAAAACCGTCATAAATTATTTCATACTTCCCTGTACATTCATTTTGAATGACTGGTGCACTGGCAAGGGAGTAATTGTGTGCTGTGTCCACCAATGAATCTGACAACACACTCCCAAGAAAATACACTGTAACCCCAACAAAAGCAAGTGTCTGGCATGAAGAACTATTGAACCGAAAACCTACCTCCGAGGCACTTTGGTGATGTAAATCTCACTCCATATCTCAACCCCAAAAATAGGCCTAATATTAGGTAGCAATATGGAGCAAGTGAGATTTACATCATCAAAGTGCCTTAGAAAGAACAAAATGTTTTGTTTTTTCCCAATGGGGGAATTATGGTATTACTCAGGTGGCTTAGCACCCCTGTTCTACAAACTCAAGTAAGGATTACCAATTCCAATGAAAAGCACAGTTGAGCTATCATGTGTATTCTGTACTAGAGATGTTTATGACCAACCGATACCAGATAGATACCAAGCTGCCACTAGATTGTGCGGTTGAAATGAATAGAAAAAAATACTTAGCATGGTCCTATTTACAGCTTATTTTCCTGCAACTGGCTCCCAGAGAAGCCAGATGGATGACCCCAGCAACGGTGCAGCTTGACCTTCACAGACTGAGGGCACAACTGACATTCAGCAGACCAGTTCCAGGAAAGGTTTGTCTTCTACCCACACAGCCCATGGTCTGTCAACCCATCCCAAAAGAACCTTGCAGTCGCCATGACACATGCTCACTCAAGAACTTCAGGCATCACTCACACTACAGCGGTCAAAATTTGAATCACCACCACTGCCGGTCAGGCAAATGCCACTACTGCCAAGGAACGGACCACCACCAGTGCCACCAGTGCCAGTCAGGCTGCAGGCCCTCATGAGCCTGCCGTGGTCAATACCATCATTGAAGGCACACTGATGAGTGTATCCTTCAAGAAAATATTGCTGACATTTGCCCCCATTTCCAGCCTTGAGCTCCAGCCAGCTACATCTACTTGTCCCTAGGGGTTCACAGTGGCAATCGAATGTGAATACAGATATCATCTCAAACGATGATGACTCTTCAGCTTATGGGGATGAGAGACATAGGGCCTCATTACACGGAATGTGGTAAGGGTTTACTGGTACCGGTAAGGGCACCGGTACCGGTAAACCCTTACCGCCTTACTACGAGGTCCCTTTGCGGGACCTGTCCTCAACGGCTGTTTTTAGCAGCCGTTAAGGAACGGGCCCGCAAAGGGACCTTGGTGCTAATTACGGTACCACAATTTGCGGTACCGTAATTAGCTCCTTCCCCATTCCCATTGAGCCCTATGGGGACAAAAATGGGAATGAGGAAGTGCCTTGGTGAATGGGGAATTACCGCACCCGCTCACCTTGGAGTAGGGCAGTAATTCCGCCATCCACCAAGGCGGACACAGTAAAATCCCGGCGGCGACCATGGCGCTAATAGCGCCATAGCTACCGCATACAGTGTAATGAGGCCCATAGACTGCACTACATAGGTGACACCCCTCCCCTGTCACCCACTGGATAAGGTACCACATGATACCCTGGTATCCATTTGGGAAAGGCTCACAAGGATGGAACAGCACCGGCAAAGAATCAAGGTACTATCAGACCTCCAAATACAGCATGCACAAGAAATGAAGGAAATAGTGCACGGTGCATCTCACTGCAAGGTAAAGGAACTTGTTCTACTTTGTAGACACCTCACAGAAGCATGGCTTCAAATACTGTGGTTAGGAAGACAGTGAGAGAGCTATCTGAGGCCATATCTGCAGGTCATGAATCCATGAAACATTCTCTGTTGCTGACTCTGCAGCACATCCTTAACCTTGTTTCCATTAGCTCTGCATCTGCTACCCTAACAGAGGGATCCTTGCCAGTAGTCCATGATGGACACATGGAAAGGTAAGGCCATCAAAAGGTTAACCAACTGTCTGTGAATATGTATGTGTGTTTGCGGATTGAGAGGGCAAAGGTGTTTCCGTTTGAGGGAAGAGAAAGGGCATTGATGTGGTGGATTGAGGTTGGAAGGAGGATATGGCTGTCACAAATTAAATACATTGACGGTTTGTATAACTATTAAAGATCCTGTGGCCTTTTGAGTCATGCTATAGTTTTTACTACAGGAAGTTCTCTAATTACATTGTGCATTTTGCATAATATTGTTCAGAAAAAAAGAAATGTATAGCAGTTCCTAACAACACAAACAGCCATCCCTTCACTCAGCATGGCCATCTTGTGCTGGCCTATGAGACCATTTATTGTCATCCTTCACCTCCTCCAAGTCTGCAACTGCCATGTCCTACTTAGCGGTATCCAGCCATTTTATTGCGTACAAAACACAATGGTACATAACAGAGGGGACATTAACACCGAAAAGATTAAATACAAATATAAAGGGTAGTGGGGTAAGGGGTTAATATGGGTTGGGATGGGGTTGTGGTGGGTATAAAAGGTTTGAAAAAGGGTGGCTTGTGGAAGGGGGGGCCCCAAATAAAAAAACAAAGAACAATTTGGTGTGTTTTGATGTTTTGTCTGCTCTGTTCTGTAACACTCTGTTTTGTGGTCGATAAAATCACATAAAACCTACTTAGCAGGAAGTGGGACATTTCTTCTGATGCACATATTATGCAGCGTCACACACACACACAATGACAATCTTATCAAACCTTCTCTGGACTGTACATAAGTTCCACCCTGATGGAGGCAACAAAACCTTTATGGGTGCTACATACACACCCTGCTCCTTCCGTGTTCCTTGTCCTACGGAATCTCCTGGCATTTCCCAGGGTTCCTTCTCAGGATCATAAACAATGGTAACTGTGGGTAATCAGAATCAGCTGCAAGTTGAATGACAATGAGTCCCTTGATTATAGGTAGTGGTTATACTCACCCGTCTTTGTAATGGTGTTTCATTTTCAAAAAGTAAATTAGGTGCATTAAAGTACAATTGGAGCGTTTTTACTTTGCATTTGATGATGCCCAAACAGTTGTGCCTATTCTGTCTTACACCATATGTATGCCCCTTTATAATATGCATCCCGCATCCTCTCTGCACACCCCAAGCAGTGCCTGGCATATGGCAGACTGTGCTAGCGGTTTCTTGGTCATTTTTTTTTTATTTGATGTTAGGACCGCTCCCAGGACATGTCCAAAAAGTATACAAAGCAATCCACAGAACTAAAAAAAGGGAGTGCACAACTTGCAAGAAAAAAAACAAAATATAGGTGTACATCACGGCCAGGAAGATGAACTGAACACATCCAACTTCAGCACGTCCACTGTGGGCTGAACATTTTATAGCCACAACCAAATCATCACCATATTGCAAATGAAATGTAACAAAAACATCATCCTAAAATCATCATATGCTGGTCTTCAACAGCCAACGAACAAACCCTATCAAATACAACAAAAGTTGTCCTTGTGGAAAAATATTTTCTTTTACAGTCTTTCATTGTTAAGTGTCTGAGAACATCGAAACGACACTCTGAACTGGGTTACGAAGAAGAGTGGTTTATTTCACTCCTGACCAATTTACTTTGTACGTTATTTTACAGACGTACACATCAATTTATTCACATCTGTTTCTTTAGTTTCAAGTTTTTCTTTAAAACATGACAATATGTTCTATTGACATCGTTATGTGCACAGAAGAAGAAACAGTGTCCCCATATTCCCAGTATTTGGAATTGGGAAGAGGGGTAGTTGTACAAAAAAGTTTGGTAGGTGCAACAAGTAACAGCAACCTAAATAAGTGCTCACAGGCTAGGAGGTTTTAATCAAACAACCCATTATACCCTGATTGATGTGGTACTGTATTTATAAAGCACAGACTAAGGCACAAGGGAATCTAGGCGCCGAGGGATGATTGACCAGTGGGCCAGGAGGACACATCTAAAATAGGTGCGTTTTCAGCTCTTTGCAAACCTGAAGATGGTCATCATCAGTATTCCATGGGTGGGTGCAGGAACTGCTGCCTATCCGAGCTCTGTGATAATGTGGAGGTTTTAGTAGGTTTTGAACAGTCCAGTTTAGCCTGAAAGTAATCTGCCCCTGCATTATGAATTAAACAGTGTGCAATACACAAGATTTTGAATTCAATTTGAAATTTCACATGCAGCCAATGAAGCCATGTCAACATGGACTGAGAGGGAGTGAGTCTTGGTTCTTCTAGAGCCAAGTGGGCTGCCACATTTTGAACAGTTTGTAGAAGCTTGATCTGAAAAGCCAATTGGGCAAGGTATATTGCATAACAGTAATCTAATGATCCCATAGTGGAAGATGTAACTATGCAATCCGCAAATAGGAAAGGGAGAATTTTCCTGAGAACTTTTAATTTTTAAAAATGCCTGTGTTACACACTGAAGTAATATGTGCCTCTCTAGACACAGATGACAGATGACAAACATTTAACTGAGGTGCTGGGGACAGGGCAGGGGCAGAAGAAGTATGGGCAGTACTCTGTGCTCTAAATGGTTTTGGCATTGGGAGGGCCAAGCACCAACATCTCTGCTTTCTCCCCATTTGCTTTCAGCCAATAATTTGCCATCCAGTACCCAATCTCTCAACTTGTGCAGCGATTCTGCTGTCGGTTGGTCAAAGTGAAACACTTACTGTGTATCATCGGCATTGGTGTAAAAGCACGCCCCATTTTCAGAAATGAGGTCCACCAAAGAACACAGATAGGGATTGAAAAGGAGCAGGGACAGGAAAGAACCTTGAGGGATGTCACATGAGAGTGTAGCTGGGGTGGAACAACAGGACTGATGAGCAGCAGTTTGCATATGGTCTCAGAAGAATGAAAACCAGGCCAGCGGAGTGCCGGAAATACCAACCTGTTCCATGTGGCACAGGAGAGTGCCATGATCAACTGTATCAAAGTCTGCATAGAGGTCAAGGAGGATCAGCAACCAGCACCTGCGGTCCCGAAGCATTGCATGATTGTCCAAAAGCGAGATCATGACAGATTCAGTCCCATTAAGTGGTCTCAAACCAGACTGGAATGAGTATAAACAGTTATTGGTTTAAAAAAAAGGGAAAGTTGCAGAGTTATGATTGCCTCCATATGTTTCATGAGAACTGGCAATAATGATATAGGATAACTAACCGCTATTGGTGGCTCCCGGTGGGGCTACTTCAGAAGCAGGGTGATCAGAAAATGTTTCTGAGGGACAGGGAATCACCCCATAGGACAATGTATGGTGAAGAGCAGCAGTGAATGAAGGTATAACTTTCTGAGGGAGGGTCTGGAGAATATGCAAAGGAAGAGGGTCAATAGGCAAATCTGATATGAGTTTATTAAGAGCATTCAATACTGCTTTGTCAGTAACCTGTTCTAATTGAAACGGCTCTTCTAAAAAGTAGAATACATCACCCCCTGCCTAGCATCAGCTCGACTCAGACACTCAACAGAGATGTATTGTTGAATCTTACAGTTCTTAGTAAAATATATGCGGATGGACAGGATAATATGTCTTCTGCTGGAGGGAGAGAGAAAAGTTCCTTTGCAACTTTAAAGGGTTCGCATGAAGAGCAGGATGCAGCAGTAATATGATTTGTACAAAAAAATATGTTGCTGCTTAACTCGCACTGTGATAGTGACTCACCGCTAGTTTGTAAGCACATTTTGCTTCCTGGTCATAATTAGCATGCCAATTGCATTCTGAACAGTGAAAGGCCTGCTGCAGGGCAGACGAGTGGGTGTAAACCACAGTCCCGAAGGCTTAGATCGACAAAACCGTGTCTCAACTGAAGCAGATGTGTCAGCCACATTTTTCAGAGCATGTAATAATGGAGTACAGGGCTCCTGGCTGTCAGTTGCTTCAAAGTGATTAGTAATGCCCACCAGGCAGTCTGCTAGTGCGTGAGGTTGAATCCCCCTCCACAATCGGTGGGTTGGTGGGTTTGCAGGTGTTGAGGAGATATAGTGGGAGGGACTGGGAGCACTATAGTGAAAAGCAAGAAGAAGTGATCTGGCCACAACACAGGAAGTGTATTAAAAGTGGTTGTCAGTACTTGTTTCAGAAAAGAATGATCCAGAACATTGCCACGACAATGCGTAGGAAGGTAATTAAGCAATGGGAAATGTCAGCTAAATTATTGACATATAAATCAGGAGGGTAAACCTTAAAATCTCACATAAGAATAGGATTAGAGTGGGCTAGAGAATAAAATGTGAAAAGGTGCTGGCTAAATTAGCCAGTGTTTGAGAGGAGGGTTGACAATCAAGCAGAATATGAATGGAAATAGTAGGTGTATTCTGGAGCCAAACTAGTTGGACTTCACACGGGAAGGTTGTGAGCCAAAAGGACTGAGGAACATTTAATGTAGGCCAAGTAAGTCAGGGCTATTCCATGTCCTACAGAGGGTGGGGTCTGTCCTGGCGCAACAGTTAACAGTTTAAATGTGTCTGATAACATCTGTAAGATATCAGGTTCTTAGGCGGGGGTGTGGCAAGTTTTAGTAAGGCATAGAAAGTCCAGGGACGAATCCTCTAAAAAAACAATAACCATAAAGCCTTTAACAGCTGCAGGCAAGGTAGCCCTTGCAGTCTGAGGTTTGCTCCCTAAAGGGGCCTTCAGGGTAGTCTACATTACCTTGTCCACAGTGTTAACTTGTGTGTCAGGATTAAACTGACATTGTTTGGGCAGTTCTGGAAACGAAATAGTGTCAGGTGGAGCTAAGGTCAGTAGCCCATGCCGTGAATAACACTGTCCCAGAACCTCTGTAGTCATCATAGATTGTGGAGTGCTAAATTCATCATTTTGGCATACATATGTGGCCCACAGCACATTCTTGTCCTGGACGGGCACAGACAGGTTTGCCTTTAGCACGCCTTTGTTGCGCCGACGGCACACACAGTTTGTGCCCCTGCTCCTGCTGGCACGTAAGTGCCAGCATTAACAAGGGGGAGTGGTGCGCTGAACTAAAAAGGAAGGAATACTTCCAAATATCCCCCGAGCACCCCTCAAGCAATGAGTAAAAAGCAACATTTTCTGAGCAAGTATATACTATAAAAAAAGAGCCCAAGCAGGTCCCTACAAATCCCCAATCAATTTTCGTAAAACACAATTATGAAACTGATGACATAAAATCAATGTAGTATGGAAGAAGTGAGCATGCTGTGACAGCAACTGTAACAGTGTCCGCTGCGCGTCCGATCCCACTGGCACATAAGTGCTGGCGTTATCAAGGGGGAGTGGCTCGCTGAGCAGAAAAGGAAGAAATACTTCCAAATGTCCTTCGAGCACTCCTTGAGCAACGAGTAAATAGCAACATTTTCTGAGTAGCTATACATTATAAAATAAGAACCCCATCAGGTCCCTGCACATCCCCAATCAATTTTCTTAAAGCCTGCTCACTATCTAGCTCCCTATTTCGATACATGTTGCCAATCCTGGCACATCATCTTCTAGTAACCTCTCGGCAATGAATGACCTTTTAGAAACAAATGTGACAGGTCCATTGCTGTAAAACCCCTCCTGGACCATAATTTCTGCTAATTTCTCCATATTATTCAGCCAAGTTCACACTGTGGCTGTCTGAGAACTAATTCCACATCTCATTGTGGCCTTCACAAATATTATTTATTCTTTCCCTATCTGATGAGGCAATATTTGCTGTCAGTAACTGAGCATTTGTCCCTTGAGCACTGCCTTCCTTGCAATAATAAGCGGGCAACTATCTCATACCCTCCCCACCTGCTCTTGAGTGCTTAGCAGGACCGGACAAAATTTGATCAAGTGTTCCCAACTAACAGCTATGGCCTAATACATATATAATGGCAGCTCTTCCCTTCTGGCTGATGCCTACTGAAAAATGGCAACGCTCTTGTTCTTTGTAGCTAATACCCCTACGGGCACAATGCACAGTAATGCAGTGCTATATGTTGCACACTACATACTCTAAAATCTGCAGAGGGCACACATGTATACTTTGGTGAGCTGTTTGTGTATTTGCATCAGGTGCTGAGTGTGTAGCTGTACGCGCTATGCACCTTCTATCCAGTTGTCATGTAACTCGAACATCTAGTGCCATGACCTTTATTATGTGCATGTGTACTATGTAATGTGCTGTGTGTTTTCTGTGAAGTGTGATACATGTGGGAATGTGGTGCCACACACCATGTATTTCCTGCAATCATGTTGTGCATGCAAAGTGTAGTAGGTATGGTGCCACCATGCAAAACACGTACGGGATAATTTACCCTTTGGGCAATTTTTGCGCCTTAAACGCAATAGCAGCACTAGGTCGGATTATGAAGAAGGTGCTAATATACTGATCAACAAACTTACAGAGAGAGGGTATCCAGCCAAGATTGTTAAACAATCAGCCAAGAGAGCTTTTAATAATCACCGAGAAGCCCTTTTTGAAAAGAAAAGAAGAGACACTCCAGAGAGCCCATTGGTATTTGTCAACACCTATAGCAATATATCTTACAAAGTCAAGAACATCATCTATAGGAATTGGAAAAAGATCATGAATATTCCGCCTCCTGTAGTGGCATTTAAGAAAAGTACTAACATCCGTAACTTACTGATGAGAAATGATATACAGAAAGTACACAACACGGAGGTGAGATAGAGTACTTTGTGGGGAGCACCAAGGGTTGTAGGACACCATCCTTGTGGTAATTGCGTTATGTGCCCTCTAACACGAAAAATAATTTCAGTAGATTTGGGCTTGAAAACAGATTGGCTAATGAAAGAACATACTAATTGCCAAACAAATAATGTAATTTACATGATTAGATGTGCATGTGACCTATTGTACATAGGGAAGACCAACAGAAAATGCAAGACTCGCATGATAGAACATAGGAGTTGCCTAAAAAATCATATTGAGAAAGCCCCTCTGGTCAAACATTTTGAGGAAAAGGGCCATTCATTTATGGATTTTGAGTGGTGTATCCTGAAGAAAATAAAGGGGACAACTCAGGAAGATATCAACAGAAAATTGATTAATTTGGAACAAAAATTAATTTTCCTAACTAGTAGCCATCTAACAGGGCTAAATGAAAACATTGAATGGCAAAACATTAAATGAATTATCATCGTATATTTGATGGTTTGTTTTGAGAGCCTTGCATCCTCTGTTGACAGTCCCTAAGGATGGGGATTAAATATTAAAAGTATGTATATCTGCTAAACCAATGTAAGATGTAATGATTTAATGTGATCTTGACACTTTTTATTGATGTAGGGTAACCACCAAAATGAATGTACACCTATGATCAGTGGTGACACATTATGTTTAGTCCTCTGAGTTATACATAGATCTATTAACTTAGTGTGGTCCAATGGAGTAGTCACATTTTGTTACAGGTCTGAAATATAGGCGTTTACAACCTACCTTGTCACCATGTTAAAAAGAACTGGGTGGCAGTGTAAGTAATCCTCTTACCTGACGCCCAGTTCGTGATTAGAACGAAGGTTAGTGAATACACAGTGGATCGCCTAGGAAACGGCGCGATTCCCGGTGATGTCATCACGTTATGATGTACGCGATGATGTCATCGGCCTGCACATGATTGCAACGTACAACGCGCATTATAAGGACCTCATTACAGGCGAGTTAGTAGTACAGAACAACAGACAGCAGACTTGGCGGAGAAAGCTCTTGTTTAGAGGTAAGCTAGGGATCTTGAAAGGTTGGATAAGTTCAGCCTTCATAAGACTATTCACTATTGAAAATATTAACGGTAGTTTTGTTTTTCATTTTAGGTGATACGCCATCCCTCTCATTGAGTGATCAACAAACCAGGGATTGGAAGCGTATATTAAATACCATAGATCTTAGATGTTAACAATATCTTAAAGACTAGCGATACGAAGCTAAGAAGCTTGACTTTTGTCATTGTTGTAGATTTACCCCTCCTCCACTTTTTGAAAGTCTTTTTTTAAAGTCTTTTTAAATTCGTCCCATTGCTTTACAAACTCATAGGGTTTTTTCTGCTCTTACTAGATCCTATGCCTAACCTGCATGGTGAATGCATTGTCCTATGGCGGGCCTAAAATAATTTACAAAACCTTTTCCAAGAGAGATAAAAGCTTGTACTGGGACAGAGGTGAGATTTTTCTCTGTATGATTTTTTCACCCCGGGTCTTCATGTATTACGAGCGAGATTGATGATTATGTTATGTTTAAAAAGGCATGAATTGTTCTATAATGATATCAGAGAATTTGGTGAGCAATTTGGCTGTTCCTCATAAACCACTGTGAAAGTGAAGGACACATTTATAATTGTCAGATAAACTTGAACAACATTTACTGTTACAAGTTAAAAGCATTAGTATAGGATATATTGTATACTTGATGCATCCTAATGGTGATTAGGTTTGGCTAGGTTTAATGAATTAACCGATCATGCCCATGTAGTAATATGTTTTATGTTTGTATGTATCTTCAGCTATAGGAACCAGGACCATAGAGAAAAAGTCTACAGGAAGCACAAAACAAATTTTTCTGCCCCTGAAGAATGTCCAGTTAATAGCAACATCAAGGACAGAAACTTATATAAGTTGGGCTAATTGTTTGTATGCAGTAGGAAGCAAGAGGAATTAAGTTGCTACTGTATATGTTTTGGAGGGTTTGTATAACTTGACTTTGTATGGTGGAATGACTATTTTTAAACATTGTGTATTTTTTTATGTGGTATAAATGTACTTTTATAAATAATGTTTTGATACTTGTGCTTTTCAACAAATGAATTAAAAGATAACATTTTAAGGATACACCTCCTTGTTTTTTGATACATGTCATTGATTAGGTTTCACACAGCCCACATTTGTAGAGTGGTTGTATGGGTCAGTGTTTTCAGAGTTTTGAAGATAACAGTCTGTGTCAATAAGTATGTATACGTCCCTTCTTTTGATGAAATAGCCATGCAGTGTGCTGCATGTCATTCACAAATGTGAGGCAATGTGCTACATGAACACAAAATATGCTGTATCAGCTCTGTGAGGTGCAGTAAATGCAAGGAATACAATGTTATGTGCTGCTATGCTGGCAAAAAGCAAAGCTACAATGCAACAATTGCCTGTGTTATGTAAAAACAAAATGCACTACTATGTGCTATTTTGTGCCACATTTTAGCTACTAACCTAAAATTCTCAGCAGAGCTACTGTCCCCATGGCAAAGGGCTATTACATCACTGATGGGGTCCTGATGCCCTGCTAGCAGACCTTCCTCGGACAACACTTGCACTCATGTTGCGGGCATGCACATGCATCTGCACAAATGCATGCCCAGGTTAATGTGTTTGAATGCCATATTGTATGACTCTGGACAGAGGTGTACTACCATGAGTGGTGCTTTCCTTTCAATTTCAATGAGGAACCATCTGAGCCGATCATCATGTCTGAGTTGTAGGAGATGGGGCGTTCTAGCAATTGAATGCAATTTCAGGTATGCCATCCAATGCATTCAGCAGTGTGGAGGTGGCATGGTATGGGGTGTTAGGGAAGTTAGGTGGATCATGCCCCAGGAAGCTTTTTGCTACATGTGCATGGTGTAATGTTAGCACAACCCCTGCTCCCACACCTCAATTCAATACCACATGTTCCTTTGTCAATACAAACCTAGGATCCAGGTGTGCTGTCCTCTGTGGGTGTCTATGTATGTGGACAGGGTGCTGCTGAGAAGGACTAGGGCACTGTGATTTGAAACAGGGAAATGGGCACAGGAGTGGGTTACAGTGAGGTCTGAATCACATGTAAATTGTACATTCAAAGAAAAGTACTTTTACTTATTGCAAAACACATGCCTTGATGCCTGGGGTGCATACAATCTGGCCTTCATGGCATGCAGCTCTGCAGGGGGCGAGGCAGAGAGATGTGATGGTGCACATTCTTGAATAGTGAATCCATCACTTGTTCAGCACTTTGAAAAATGTTGGTTGTAACATGCCATTCAGCTTGCCAATGGTGTGAGGATATGTGTCTGTGGCACAAAAGTGCAGGCCTGATTCCAGCTTCAGCAGCAGTGGTATGGCTGTTGTGAGAAACCAAAGGGTGTCTCACCCGCTAATCCTCAGAGACCTGTCATCCAGGTGGACTGGACATGGCCATCACATTTGAATCCAGTTCTTGGGGGTGGACCAGTGCATCAGGATCACCTGGGTGATGGGTCTTCAGGGAGCGGGGGTGAGGCAGCCGATGGCAAGACGCTGTATTCCCCCTCTTCTGTTTATCTGACCCATCCTATTTTTTAGGATTCTTTGAAGTCCCAACTCCCTCCCGCCTTTTTACACAAACACTGGGCCAAGGAAGAGGGTGACTGAGAGTAACCAGACTAACTCTATCACATTGAACTGGACATTTCAATTTAATCGGGTCAGGAAAAGTCAGGCACTTTACTTTAAGTGCATACACCTAATACCAATTAGCTATCCTCATTCACATTAAATGCAACACCTAAAGACTCAGAGCAAGGCGGAATACGAGTACAAGCAGAACTTCCAGGACGAAGATACACTTACTGGAGCAGAGCAACGGACCAAGAGAAGTGGGCCAAAAACCCCAAGAGATCCCTACTGGAGGCCGTTGCCTCTGACAGGCCATGAAAGACACATGGAATAAGCCAGATCCCACAAGTGAAGATTGCATTGTGTTTCAAGGACACCAGCAACCCTCCCGGGTGAACAGAAGAGTTGGGGATGCAGGGCTAAGCCAGTCCACCTGTCATCCAGGTGGACTGGACATGGCCATCACATTTGAATCCAGTTCTTGGGAGTGGACCAGTGCATCAGGATCACCTGGGTGATGGGTCTTCAGGGAGCGGGGGTGAGGCAGCCGATGGCAAGACGCTGTATTCCCCCTCTTCTGTTTATCTGACCCATCCTATTTTTTAGGATTCTTTGAAGTCCCAACTCCCTCCCGCCTTTTTACACAAACACTGGGCCAAGGAAGAGGGTGACTGAGAGTAACCAGACTAACTCTATCACATTGAACTGGACATTTCAATTTAATCGGGTCAGGAAAAGTCAGGCACTTTACTTTAAGTGCATACACCTAATACCAATTAGCTATCCTCATTCACATTAAAGGCAACACCTAAAGACTCAGAGCAAGGCGGAATACGAGTACAAGCAGAACTTCCAGGACGAAGATACACTTACTGGAGCAGAGCAACGGACCAAGAGAAGTGGGCCAAAAACCCCAAGAGATCCCTACTGGAGGCCGTTGCCTCTGACAGGCCATGAAAGACACATGGAATAAGCCAGATCCCACAAGTGAAGATTGCATTGTGTTTCAAGGACGCCAGCAACCCTCCCGGGTGAACAGAAGAGTTGGGGATGCAGGGCTAAGCCCGCGCTTCTAACCTTGACTCGTGAATTGGAAGTAGCAAAACAAGAAAGAGACGCACACAGCCAGTGAGTTGGCAAGCAACCTGAGAGACCTGTGTGTGTTAAAGTGAATGAAGTAGTAACATTATATTGCAAGTGAAAGATGCACGCGTTTGGTGAGACACGAAGAATGGCAGACCTGTGAGTGAACTTTGAAGTAAGGACATCTGTGAGATCAGCGATACTAAGTAA
Organism: Ambystoma mexicanum; assembly: GCF_040938575.1. NCBI lineage: Eukaryota > Metazoa > Chordata > Amphibia > Caudata > Ambystomatidae > Ambystoma > Ambystoma mexicanum. Next base: position 583,472,654 of record NC_090930.1, on the reverse strand, counting down.
CAGAGTGGGACCTTTGTGAACTTAGTGTTGAAGCACTATTTTGAAAGTTTGGAAAAGAGACTTTAACCCCAGGTGGGCCTCAATCCACGTTGTGGAACCGTTTATCGTGTTGGAAACTGAGCCATGCTCTGTGAGGTGTAACGGGGGGAGGAGAGCTGGTTCAACCACATATATTCTTTAGAACACTGATTTTTCCTTTACATACATTTCGCCTTTTTACACTTCTGGTACAAAAGATAGGGCAGGCATTAGGCCATTTTGATTTGACGGACTCCACTAGCACTGTTTTATTTATCGTTTGATGGTCGAGACTACTCCCATCTTAGTTTTAGGGCAAAGTAGCAGTTTCTCCAGCCCCAACATTTTCAATTAAGGTTTTACAAATTGTATCCATTGTGTCAGTGTTGTACTTGTGATACCATGCCTCGCCCACACTGCTCATATATTGATGATACTGTCAATGCCAAGTAGAATGTGGGCGAGGAGATCTGCTATGGTCTGTCGCTTTAGGCGATAACGTGTAATCAACTGTGCATCTGACAGTACAGAGGGAGTTAACATGACTCAGTGAATGGGTGGCCTCCTTGCCACACGTCTCCTCTGCCTTTGCCATGATGGGTTTGCTGGCTGCTGCTGTGCTATCATCTCCAGGACATTGGCGAGGAGTCCCTGTATATTTAAGTAAGCAACTGCAAGGGACTGCATGGTGCTCGGAAGTGTGCTTGGGAAAGACGAATCACCTACATATCCTGTTAAAGGCAATTGGGTCCATCGGTAGGTTAATTTTCTTTGCCTGGATTAGAAGCCATGAACTCCACCCAAGAGTATCGTACAACATACAACAGCCATATGCAAAATATACAACGTTCTGACAATAATATATTGTTAGTTTGTTTCACAGACACTTCCCTACATAAAAACATAAACTTTACCTGGATCCACCTGTTTGGTGAAAATATCATCTTGGTTTTTGTGAGTCTACATACATGATATAAACAAATGTGGAGCACATGTTTACTGTCACAAGCGTATCTTGGTGCTGCAGTCAGATGTAAGATGTTTCTATCATTCTTAGCACGGTAAAAGGGCCCACCATTTGGGAGCATTAATCAGAGGTATTGATAGGAAATGTGAGGGTTTTCCCCTTATGCCATACACCACAATATATAGACAGAAATGTATTCTAGACATTAGAAATGTGTGTTTGTTTGTTTGTTTATTCATTTGTATGGTGCACCAAACCCAAAGGTAACTGGGCGCAACAGAGAACAGAATACATGGATACTTCAAGCTTAGTTACAGAGAAAGGCACAAAGGTACATGAGAAATATTACAGGTAATTATCTGAACAAGTCTAGTAAAGAATATGCATATGTACAACCAAACTAGGTTAGAGTCAGCGGCAAGAATCAGACACTGGATATTATGCGATTAGTCCTGGGAGTCGTTGGAGTGTAGCCATTGGAGAATATTAGATCTGAAACTGTAGTACGATTGATCTATTCAAATGTCAAGTGGAAGTGCATTTCAGTACTGGGCTGCCTTAACCGGGAAACTACTGCCGCCTGTTTTTTTTTAGCCTGAATCTAGGTATCTGTAGGCAGTAGGACTTGGTAGCTCTGGTAGGGTGGGTCCATGTTCTTCTCGCTATTCTCTCTGTGAGTTAAGGGGGTGCTGCATTGTTAAGGCACTTGAAGGTTAGTGAGGCTGTTTTAAGTGAGATCATGTCGCAAATTTTTAGCCACTGTTGTTCTCTTCTTATACTAGAGATGTGTTTTCCAGTGGGTAAGTTAAGGGCAGTTCTAAGGGCATTATTTTGCAATATTTGAATTTTGTCAATGATGTATTTGTTAGCTCTGAAATACAAGGCATTGCAATAGTCGAGTTTGGAGAGTATTAGGGCGTTGGCAAGGATGATGCAGCTGACGTGTGTAAGGAAAGCTCTGCATGCACTAATGAGCTTGCAAGTATAGGCGTTGGAGGATGCTAGGGAATGGACCTGTTTCTTCAGCATCAAGGTGGAGTCAAGGTAAAAGCCTAATGTTTTCATTACCTTGGCTACTGTAATTATATTGCCAATGATGTTGAATGCAGAGCAGTCGGGGCTAAATAATTTTAGATTGGCAGCAGAGCCAGGGAGTAGAATTTCAGTTTTGTCATTATTCAGGCATAGACCATGGATAGCCATCCATGCCTGAATGATGAGGTAAATTTCATTTACCAAGGCCGTATCAGAGAAAAAGTTGCCCGAAAGGGGAGTGAGGATCTGGGTGTCATCTGTATAATTAGTGTACGTGACACCCAGTCTGTCCAATTTGTCAAATAGTGGCTTGGTAAAAATGTTATACATAGTTGGCGAGATGCAAGAACCTTGGGGTACACCACAGGCTATTTTGGTGGGGTCCGCTAATGCCGATGTGGAGAAAACTCTCATAGTTATGTTGTCCAGAAATTATTGGACCCAGGCTATGGCGTTGCTTGAAAAGTGACAGAATGGGATAGACTGCTGCACACTACTACACTATACTTAGATAAACTTGGAGGACAATTCTGGCACTCCTGTCAAAGTATTCCTATGAACATCCCTATTGCACCATTGAGAGATGAGCAATGGCTAGTTTCCTTAAGCACGGGAGGCATCATAAAAAGAGGGACCGGTTCTGCCATTAAAAAAAATAATTTAGAAAAGGATAACGCTATGACAGTCTTAAAACCAGCCATATGTATGGAGTAAAATTAAGAATTAATCAGATTCAGGAAGATAAACAAACACATTTTCAAACACATTGGGCGGAGTGTTAACAAGGATAATATGCTATGAGAGACATTAACTACCCTAAAAAAAAGCAAATCTATGGGATTAGCAAAATAATATTGAGATATTGACATGCAAATCTATGTCTCAGCAATATGGTTGCATTTACAACACAATTCCAGAATTTACAACATGTTATCAGATATTTCCCTGACAAAAATGTTACACCGTTATTTTTTAAGATTTATAATTAACCTATTAGAAACTCTTTTACTTATTGGAACCCATAATGAAGTTGGATAGACAAAATAGGATATATAGATTGTCCAAAGATTAGAGTGACATTGAAACCTTGATATGTGTGGTGATTGTGTGTCCAAATACAAGGTATTTAATAGCACAGGTTTTCGGAAAAGGTGTTCATAATCTAGCTGTATTAGAGTCAGATAATGTTTTAAATAGGTGTTTCAAGGGCAGTCAAATTAATATGACTCTTGCACTGATACAATATTGAAGAATAATTGTCAAAATGCGTGTTTAAACTACAATGGTAAGATTGTATATTAATGAATTTATTATTTTATTGGATCTATTTTATGGCTGGGTTGCAATGTGATATGAATTATTGTATACCGATTTAGTGGTTTTATTGTAAGGAACAGTGTTGAAGGATTAAGAAAGACAGACTAATAAATACGTAGACTAATACCAAATATTTATTGTTACCAAAACAATGGTACTCTTTTAATAAACAAATGAAAGAAGTGATTGGTTTGGTCGACCTTCAAGGATTTGAACCTGTGGCCATGATATTGACCACAGAGTCCTGTAGTGGATTAATTAGTCCAATGAGCAACACACACTGTGCTAATATCCTAGTTTAGAAGTGTGAACTATGAAATGGGAGTGAACTATATTAGGTTTAATATATAGACATAATGTTTTGCTTACAATTAGAATCATTCTCAAACAAATATCATTGGCATTTTATTTGAAACATTAAAAGTAATGTTCAATCCAGAGGGTAGCCACTCCACCTGGTGGCTCCTACAAATAGAGGGTAACTAACAGATTCCAAGATGGTCAACCTGTCTCAGATCAACTAACATGCTATTGTCATGTGGAAACGGTCAGAAAGCAGAGCATGATGGGAAAAGAGGCAGATCAAAAATCCTAAAAGCAATGGAATTTAAAGAAAAAGGGATGAATGAATACTACTAATAATTGCTGAAGAGAAGGACTATTTGAAGAGGAATAATGGTGCTCAACAGGGAGTCACCCTCTGTAGCAGGAGGATTACTGAAAGGTTGATGTATTAATATTCTGGCTCTCAGTACATGTCTTTCATGTGCAGAAGTTAATATTGTAACTACCTCACGGATGGAGGCACTAAAAACAGATTTCAAGAGGGCAAGATTGATAGGAGAAAGACATCCAAGATTTGATGGCAAGGAGACAAGTGGAAAGTTTGTTGTGGATGTCAGGAGAAAAAGATGAAAAATACAGGAAAAGCTGAGTGTTTTCGCCCTTAAAGTGGCGGCATAGACCAAAAGAAGAAATAATGTCAGCCAGTGGGGAAGTATAAAGAGAGAAAAGGAAAGGACCAAGAACCGATCCTTGAGGAGGACCATACACTAACAGGAGTGTATCAGAGGACGCCATTGCCTAGGAGACCAAGAATGTCCCCTGGGAAATGTATGACCTAGACCAAAGAAAGAACAGATCCGGTAAAGCCAGAGGAGGAAAGAGAAGCCAGCAGGATGGAGTGATCGACAGTGTCAAAAGCTGCAGATAGGTGTAGTAAGATAAGGAGAGGGGAATGTTTAGAAAGCAAACAATATTTGCTAGGCCATAAATATTGCATATGGAAACTAAGGCACAATACCCATATACTACATTGACACGTCAGACGCAAGGTTCGTTTCCCAAACAAGTCTGGTTTTATTCAGAGTTTCTCAGTCAGCCGACTAGATCTCAACGCCTCACAACGTGTTTTCCCAGACAACGTGAGATGCGAGAGATCGAACAGCGTTCAAGCAGAAATATATATACATCATACATTATCTTTTGTTAAGGCAATTTGACCCGCCCTCATACATGTCATACAGGCTAGGGTTCAGTGATTGACAATTATGACAAGTCTTCATTCAGTCTAAACATAGTTATTCTTGCAAAGGCAGCAGAGACAGCTTTGTGCAATGGGGAACATGGAGCTCTGGCTCAGTAAGGATATCTTGTTCTTAGCAGAGAAACATTCCATACTATGTTTTCTGTGTGTTACGGCTCATGAGCTAAGGGAGAGATAGTTCTGAAGCAGAGAGCAGAGAATACCATTCTCTGTGAAGGAGCACCGCTAGGAGAATATAATTCATGTTTAACTGCCTTTTACAACAGTGCTTTCGAGACAAACCGGCACCTGGACTACTTATTAGATGCGGCTTCTGCTCAACTTCAAGGACTTAGCAAGAGAGAAAAACAATGTATTTCTTCACAGTTCGACATTCCTGTCTGCGCTAGCATTTCAGCGTTCAAGCCGTGGCCTCACACCATGTGAGGATCTAGAGCATAGAATATATTTGCGAAGCATTTAACAGAAAAAAAAACATAAAGCAAATGGCCGACATTTAACAAAATGGACTCCCTTGGGTTACATTGACGTTTCATGGATTGCGATGTTTGTCACATGATGCTATTCGCTTCTGGCCGACATTCTACACATATCATTCGACTGGGGATTACTTTTCTGGTATAAAAAACCCTCCTTTTGGCCTTAAGCCTATAGCATCATCCAAACATTGCGTCTTCATTGGACCACATGTCCAATTCCGAACTGCCCATGTCGCTATCACCATGAATTGCCATAAATTCTTTAATTATTTTGTTTTTGTGTTTTGTACTATCACTTATCATACGAGGAGGAGGTTTCATACTGATTGCATATACACATTCATTTGTAATTTGGGAGCAGAGGACTGGCAGGCATTGTATGCAGCAACAGCAAAATATGATGATCCCAAATATCATAACCAAGATTTCAATTAGTTTCCATACCCAGGATCGTAGCAGTTCCCAGAACCATGAACTTGTATTTAGATTCCAACCTCCTGTAGGGACATGAATTCCGAAGCTTAGGACATGTCATTTCTTAACTGCTTCAAATATTGTAGGGGAGGAGTAACTTACAAATACACAGCACCCTGATCCCACTAATTTGCATACACGTCCACGTTCAGCCAAAATAATATCAAGCACCATTCTATTCTGAAGTGCAGCTAGTCTAATTGCTTTTTGTTCCAGTGTCATATTATAGAGTATGTCAGTTGTTACATTTATCATGTTCTCTAACACCCTGGACAGTTTTCCTATATTCCATGAGTTCATTGCTTGTCCCCAAAATGGTATAAATGATTTCGCTATATCGCCAGCAATCTCCCTGCAGTATCATCTCATTGTGGCTGAGATCTAAATATTTTTGCTATTTCAGAAGTTTTGGCAAGAAATACACCAGGTAAAAGTATCCCTAAATAACAGGTCCCTTCCCAAGTTTTAGGTAACCATGGATAGGCCTGATCTTCACATATAAAATAGACAGAACCTCCTATATATAATGTTTTTTCTTCTTGTTCAAGCACAGCAGTATTCATACATCTAGTAAATGTTCCCACTGGGTGGGAACCCTTTTTCCATAAACAAAACGGGACAGAATGTGGACTACAATTAATAGTATAGGAGGGAGGCATAGCATCTTTGTTTCCAACCGGAGCCATTTTAAAAGTGATTAGGGACTGGTAAGGCCTTGAGAGTCTATCTACTGGACTTGTTGTTAGCATTTTTATTTTGCTTCTGCTTGTAAATACGGAACTACCCAATGGTTGCAATACCAATCTTTCAAATTCATTTATATTTGTTCCATCAAATTGTCCAGTGACACTATCATTCAATTTTCTGAAACATAGCGCTCCATATGATGCATAGCAGGCACTATTAAGTGGCAAAGGATGTACATACCAACCCATTCCTCTTTCCCCATGCTGGGGTAAATGGGAACAAACCCAACAATTGGACCTATTCAAGGTAGCATGGGTCAAATTCATAATCTGCAGTAATCTGTTATTATCATATCCTTTTCTATATTTCACGTCTTGTGGCGGAAGAGTATAGGAGAGCACATGTACTGGGCTGCTAATAGTAGGAGCATTGGTAGCAGACAAGAGAGAGTTTTAAGGATGCACAGTCTCCAGATACCAAAACATTGGGATCAGTGTAATCAAAATGCAAAGTGGTATCATAATCAAAAGCACATTATTCTTTCTAAACCAAGTCTTTCTTGGTGTAGGCTTAATGTCAATATTTATATCATCAACAGCATCAGTGCAGGTGGGAGCAGGAGTGAATATAGGCATTGTCTATAATGTTTATTTCAGGAAAAAAATGTCAGCGTCCGTCGGAAAAGTTCTCAACAGCAACACCAGTTAGCAACAAAAGTTCAGGCCAATCCAGGTTAGCCTGCTCACAGATAACAGCAAGCTGATATTTACTTTCATAGAGCTCCAAAAAGGCAGGAGCAAGTATCAATTTTATAGTGTCGGTACCATTTGCCCCCACTTGTTCATGCCAGGTTGCGTGTCAGAGCTCTCAACTGATACAGCTCATATGCTCCTTTTCCCTAGGCCTCCGTTCCCAGCTCCGCACGTGAGCTAGAAACAAGGGTGAAACAAAAGCTGATCAATTCCGATTTCGTGAACGTAGATTGTAACTTACAGCTCCAGGTACAGTATGATCGATGAACAATGCATTCTCATTTCCAGATGCAGGATCAGTGCCAGTTCGTGATGCAATGAGTGTTGATGATGCAGCAGTCCCACAATGGTGAGGCAACTCTGGCCTTTCGATTTTCATTGCAATTGCCCCAGGCCCTTTCTCAGGCTTATGAAGGACTTCTGACGGGGATTCAGCGATGATATCTTTGTGATCAGGTACAGTTGTCTTGCTTTCGACATCAGGATCATCAATCTCTTTCTCATGTGGCAAAGGAAATGGAATTCTTTTGGTGTGTGTTGCGTGGATCCAATGTTTCCAGCCATTCACACAGACTACAGTCTGCATGGCCAGTAGAACCTGGAAAGTTCCTGTCCAGCGCGGTGCAAGTGAAGACTTTCTTTCAAAATGTTTCACCAGAGCCTAGTCACCTGGCTGCAGACAATGTCCGGGCCTGTATATCTGACATGAAGAGCCTTCTGCACCTGCTGATGAATCAAACACAAGTTTTGAGTAAACTGTTTACATTAATCAATAAGTAATGGATACTAAACATCCCTTAAACGTTTTGGATTGGGCACATTCCAGACATTGGCTGGTCTCCCCATAACAATTTCATATGGGGAGAGGCCAGTCCTTGCCTGCACAGCTGTTCGCATGCACAGTAAAGCTAGTGGAAATGCATTGTGCCATTTCTAATTGCTCCATGCGCAAATCTCGCTCAGCTTGTTTTTTAAGATACAGTTCAGGCGTTCTACAAAACCGGCACTCATCGGGTGTCTGGCCGGATGGAATCGCTTATCAATTTGGAGACTTGCGCAAATTTGCAATATCACAGCTGCAATAAAATGCGGTCCATTATCTGACCATATGACACGGGGTAGTCCAAATCAGGGAAAGTATTCTTTTAGCATGGATTTAGCTGTGGACATAGCTGTATAATCTTTCAGTGGATAGGCCTCTACCCATTTTCTAAATGCGCAGACCACTATGAGGAAATACTAATAGTTTTGTTACCTCTCCATTTCTATGAAATCAAATTGGATCACTTCAAATGGCATAGACGGTGCGTCAAAACTTCCTACTGGTAACATGCAATTCTGAACCAATCTTTCAGCAGTTTTTCTGATGTGTGTATTCTGCCATACAGAATCCAGGTGCTGAATCATTTTTTCACCAGCTTAGCCTGATATTGAGATTCAACGTTCCCTAGTATGTCATCAAAATGCTCTGACTGCATGACAATTTTTTCCTGGCAAGCGTAGTACGTGCCATCCAAGGTACGATTTGGCATTTCTTGTCTTTTGTGCTATCCCTTCGGTTTGGGCATCCTTTTGCCTCACTATATACTTCCTTGTTCATAATAGCATTCATTCTGAATTTTTCCACATGGGTGTTTCCTACTCCACACTACCAGGGCTACTCTTTATATTCACCTCTCCATCTTTTTATTCACTTATGGGGCTACAGCCTCCCAGTGGTTGGGGGATTGAGGCCTGATGCGTTCACCATATATTGTCATGATCTCTGGTTTATCTCCCACTCTTTAGTATAACCTTTGAGCTTTAAATATCCCCTGTAATTATTATTTCAGGGGCACCTCTTTTTCTACTGTGCGAATAGAGGCTGACTGTCAAGATCCATGTACCTGATGAAGGTGGTCTCCATCTATTCATATACCACCGAAACACCAACTTGTCACAAGTGATAACTGCAGGCCCTGTTTTCCCCTGCTTTTTATCACTGTGGCCATGCACGCGCTATAGCAGTAGGCGTTTGCATATGTATAGTTTATTATGGGGTTGTACCCCTACTTTTGCTAATTTTTGTATAAATTTTACTTTCATTGACGGAATTGGTCAACCAGTGTTCTTTCTTTGTTTGTATAAACTGTGTTGTTTATGTATGTTTTCTGTTATTTTATGTACTCATTGAATTGTTATTCTCTTTGCTATAAACAATAAAATAAAAGAAAGTTTATTTTTTTATACTAGTGTACCCACTTTACTCTCATAAGGTTTCTTTGACTGGTGAGATACCAATAAATTTAATACTGACAATCTGATATATACTGCTGTTTAGGCTACCAGTTGAATAATTATTGACAGCTATATAAATGATGTTTTCAACTTAGTTCGATCAGGAACACCCTTGTGTTTTTAGATAGTCTTTTGCTCCATTTCGTTCCTGAACGTGTGGGAGTTCCTCTTTTGTATATATATCATTTTTATCATATCAGAATCATTTTTCTAGCACATATGTGTGTCGTACTGAGAGCCAGAGTAACCATTTCCATTACAAAGGCATTTGGCAACATCCATTGGTTATTTTGTTTGTTCACCCAACAACCCTCAGAATCTAATTCTGCTGGACCCTCAGACCAATTTTTTATTTCATCTAGAGTAGCTTCTGCCTGTATATCTTTAACTGTTTCAATTCCATTCTCTATCATGCAGGACACGCCTTCTGTTTTTTAGACATACATTTTTGTGTGCAAATCAGTGGCAGTTTGTTTCACAATTTTGTCTGCAAATGCGTTTCCCTTTTCTACATTACATGTTACTTTTTTAGGTGCTTCACATTTCATTATTGCTAATCGCTTGGGAAGCGCAAGTGCTGACAACAGTCTCACTATCAAAGCGCCATGTTGGATTTTGGTTCCATGTGATGTCAGGAAACCCCTTTCAGCCCATAATCGACCAAAATTGTGTACCACCCCAAAGGCATACTGACTGTCAGTATATATGTTTACATTGAGGTTTTCAGAAATTTCACATGCTCTTGTTAATGCTATTATTTCCTCAGCTTGTGCTGAGTTAAATGGGATTCGTTTGCTTTCTATTATAGTTTTCAGTGTCGTGATGGCATAAGCAGCAGTTGATGTGCCATCTGGTAATTTAAAACAAGAACCATCACAAAACAGTTCTCCATCTGGCTCTTTCTGTGGAGTGTCAGTTAGATCAATTCTTCCTTTTGTCTCTTGTTCAGTAACCATCATGCAATCATGTGAGCATTGGTTTTCACACCCTCTTTCACTGGGAGGAGTCATTAACTCAGCCAGGTTTAAAACGCAACATCTCTTAATTTCAATATGCGGTGCAAATAGGACATTTTCATACCTTGTTAGCTGATGTGAAATGTTGCGTCTGCGTTCTATTTAAAAGAACGTCTACTGAATGAGGTACCGATACGGTTAAAACGTGACCTAAAACCATTCCCTCGGTTTGTTTTACTGATGCAGTGGCTGCAGCAACAGCTCGCAAGCAACACGGCAAATCACATGCAACAGGATCCAACGTGGAAGAGAAGTAACCGCATGGTCTATTTCTCCCCCCGTGTTCCTGAGTCAAAACAGCCAAAGCACATCCATTCTTTTCATGCACAAATAACTTAAAACTCTTGTCGTAATTTGGTGTGCCCAAAACTGGCGCAGAACACAATGCAGCCTTGAGTAGGGTGAATGCTTCTTGAAATTCCATGTTCCATGGCAAAGGTAAGGTAACATCCTTCCTTGTCAATGCCACTATTAGTTTCACAATCATTGAAAAGTTAGCGATCTACTGCCTACAGTATGAAGCCATGCCAATTAAATCCCTGACTTCTTTCTGCGTGTTCGGAATAGGCATATCATAGATGCTTTCTATTCTTTCTGGTGTCAATCTTCTTCCCTCCTTTGAAAGGATGTAGCCCAAATAGGCCACTTCCTTTCGACAATACTGGATTTTTTTAGTGAAGCCTTGTGGCCATTTGCGGCTAAATGTCTCAATAATGCAACAGTGCTTTCCTTACAAATATCTTCTGTGTCTGCTGCTATTAGCAGGTCATCAATATATTGTAACAATACGCACCCTATTGGTAATTCGAGCAAGTCTAGTTGTTCTTTCAATGCTCTACTAGAAATACTTGGACTTTCAGTGTAACCTTGTGGAATACGTGTGAATGTAAATGAACATCCTCCTAGTGTAAAAGCAAACAAATATCTACTATCTGGATGTACTGGGATTCTAGAAAATGCATTTTTCAAATCAATTACACTAAATTACGATGCAGAGGCCGGAATCATAGTCAAAATTGTCATCACATCCGGGAGTAATGGAAATTGCGGATCAACCATTTTATTTACTCCAAGTAAATCAATTATAAAACGATAAGGTATATCATTACCTCCTTTCTTGTAAACCGGAAGAATCGGACTGTTGCAAATACTACCAGAAGTTTCTTCAAATACATTTCTCGTAATCAAATCTGATACAATGCACTTCAATGCTCTTTCTCCCTCAGCCGAAATTTTGTATTGCGGAATATGCGGTAATGTAATTCTTCTTTCAAAACAATTTTTACTGGTTCTACTTTCAAACAACCAACATAATTGTTGTTCACTGCCCATATACAAGCTGGTACTTTACTCAATTCAGTCGGTAGTGGCATAGATACAAATTGTGAAACAGGAATCTTTTGTGGCGAAATTGTCAAATACACTCCATCAAGAGAACAATAAATGACCGCATTCAATTTTTTCAACAAATTCAATGCCTACAAATTTTCACTGCAATTTTTCATCAAAAGAAATGGGTAAGACTATGTAAATGGTCCTAGTGTTATAGGTACTGGTTGTGAAAGTGGACTGATTACTGGCGTACCTGAGAACCCTACTGAGACATTTCTATGCCCAGACAGTGGTATTTCTGGAACCTGCTGATGGTCAATTGAACATTTTTGTGCACCTGTGTCCACTAAAGAAATGTGCTCCCTATTCCCAACCTTCATTTCTACGTAGGACCCTTTCTGGTCAACAGGAATAGGTACTGGTTTCAACCCCTGTTTCGGGCTGTCCTAGTAGAACAGTACATCGTCAGATGTGAAATCGCCAGAATAATATGCATTGGATTGATTATCAAAAACATTTCCACCATTCATGTTGTTTCGTTGTTGATTCTGATTACCCTGATTATCCTGAAAATGAGGCGCCTTTTGGTTTTGATTCTGCCCTAGTATTCCTGGACGACCTCTATTCTGTCTTCTCGGAATAGTCCCATATCTATTCTGTATATGTGGGCACTGTGCTCGCCAATGGATTTCTTGTCTACAATACGCACATTGATTAATCCCTACTGGACCCCTTTGCATATTGGACATTAATGCAAATTGGACTCTAGATGGTGCGTTCCCATCACCTCTATTATTGTTCGCTACTTGCTGTAACAACACTCTTGTTTTCAAATCTCCTGTATTCCTCAGTTCCTCATCCTTCTCTGAATTTACTCTGTTCTCATAATATTGGGCCATATGTAATACTTCACTTTGTGAGTTTGCTTGCCATGCACTTTCAGATGTCATTATTAAAGTCTGAATTTTCGGTGACAACCCTCGCACAAACCTATCAACAAACAATCTTTTTTCAGGTTCAGTACTTAGATCTTGACCACTAAAATCTGCAAATAGCTCTTCAAACCGATTAAAATAATCTGTTGCTCCTTCCAATTTGCCTTGTAAACAAGCAGTCAATTTATCCCAAACTATTCTTTTTTCAGGGACTAAGGTTTTCAATTTCTCTACTATTTGTGATGGTAAGGCCAACATTAAATGTGGTGGCTTTTCTCCAGCCTTTCTTTCCTATCAATTCTAGTCAAATTCTCCCATGTATCACCTAACATTGGCACGTCATTTATATTTCTGAGCTGTTTCCATATATCTACAGGAAGAATTACAGGAAACAGTAAATCAATATCATTTAATGTAAACACAGATGAATTTAAAACAGATTAAATTTCCTTATTGAATCCTGCCGGGTTTTTCCTAATATCAGAGACAGTCTATTTTATAGTATTTCCTTCTTGCCTAGAAAAACGGACATGTACAAACTGTGTGATATAATGAGCTTCTATCATTCACGCTAAAATTGCTCCATCGGCAGCAACCTCTACTTTCGGGACAAATGTGGGAGGCACCTCTCTTATGTGTAATTGCAAAGCAGGGGACTCTACATTTGTTTGTCTATTAAGCAACAAAGCTAGATCAAGGGAAAAAGCAGTCGTTCCAGTTTTAGGCGAAAAAGCTCTTTTATAAATTGTCATTAAATCAGTGGGACAACACCTTTTATTCTTCATACATTCATCCTGTAAATACTCCACCATAAGTTGTAACACCTTTCTCTGCATTTGTGGTGTACACTGACTAAACGTATCATGCACTTCAATTGGAGAAATGGCGGCATCCGTAATCCATCTAAGCGCATCTCACGTACAAATTTGCATCTCGTCGCTAAAAGGTTTCAATGGCGGTAAAAACCGTTTCTGAACGTACGACATATGCGGTTAATTTTTTTTCAATATTTCTTTATGCAATTGATCAAGTTCTTGCTTAAACACAAATATCCGCCCTACGTGTTCTCATACTTTCGCCGCATTATCTCGCAAGTTCAAAAGAACAACCAAATCACGCAACTCTTGCGGTACCACTGTATCGGTCAAATCACTCCATATTTTAACAAGATAATCCCCCATACATTCTAACAATACCTTTTGTTCACCAAGGCCTCTATGATCAGATATGGAACTTTGCACAGCCACTTCATTGTCATCATCAATATACGTTTCGGCCCATTCTTTCAATTGTTCTTTCCTTCTCTTTCTAATCATACTACGAGTCTGTCTAATACTTCCTTGTGCAGACACCATTTCTGTAGAACTGCCTGCTAACGCGGCTAACTCATGCTCTGAAGGCGGTGGAGGAAATTATGTCACAGGCACAGTGGGAGAGAAAATGCTTACTGCAGGAGCGGATGGAATCACGGGGGTAGGAGGTACATATGGGGGAGGTGCAACTGGGTCAGTACTTTGATGCTCACTTCTTCACTCATTTAGCATTTTGTTTATTAGTTCAACCAATGCATGCAAATCTTGTGATGGATATATTTTCTGTACATCTAATTGGAAGGCCTTATCCATGTTCCTAATGGCTTTTGTCTGCTGCTGCTGATCATGCTCTAGCGCTTTCTCTACATTTGTTTTATGTCTACGTGCGTGTTTCTTCCTACTTCTCAAATGGAGATTAGCTTCCTTCCTCCAGTCTCTTACAACGTCGAACGCTGCAGGTCTGGCCTTTTTACATACCAATACTGATTCTAAGTGTTCTATACGTGCTAATTCAAAGCTCCCATTATCAGGCCACTGAAGGTCTGATACACGTCTGGTCTGCCTATGCCAAATCGCATTTAACACTATTGCCACTATTCCATACTTTATGTACATTTCATGTGCCAGCGACCCTCCGTGTGGCGTGACCTGGCCAGTTTTCAAAAATTGTCTACCACAGTGAAAAAATGTCACTAAGCCGGAAGACAATTTCCCAGGCATGGTTCATTCTTACCCTTTTCTTACCCTGGGCACTTGAACTTGCAAGTGCAACACTCAACCAATATCTGGACAATATCAGGACATTTTAAGAATCGGGGCATGACTCACCTGATCAACCAATTTGTCACTCAGGAAGCAATTTGCCCATATACAGACGCAACCAAGAATTGTCGCGACTGTGTGTCTGGCTAAATTTGCCTCATTTCCAGGACCCTCTCTGGGTTCTACTCCTCGATCAGGGATTGGCTGTGTACAGATCTGTGGAGGAGTCTCTCATCACTTTTACAGGGGCGCCCCGAACACCTTCCGATCCTGGTCCGACTGCTTCGTCCTCGACTCGTTCTTGCCTTCCTTTAACTTCAACGCATGCGATGGAGCATTAATGGGAGGGTCCCTATTCAGGCGCCATATTTGCTAGGCCATAAAGACTGCATATGGAAACTAAGGCACAATACCCTATTACTATAATGACACGTCAGATGCGAGGTTCGTTTCCCAAAAAAGTCTGGTTTTATTCAGAGTTTCTCAGTCGGCCGACTGGGTCTCAACGCCTCACGACGTGGGTTCCCAGGCACAGTGAGATGCGAGAGAGCGAACAGCGCTCAAGCAGTGATATATATACATCATACATTATCTTTTGTTAAGGCAATTTGTCCCGCCCTCATACATGTCATACAGGCTAGGGTTCAGTGATTGACAATTATGACATGTTATGACAAGTCTTCATTCAGTCTAAACATAGTTATTCTAGCAAAGGCAGCAGAGACAGCTTTCTGTTATGGGGAACATGGAGCTCTGGCTCGGTAAGGATATCTTGTTCTTAGCAGAGAAACTTTCCATATTACGTTTTTTCTGTGTTACGGCTCATGAGCTAAGGGTCAGATAGTTCTGAAGCAGAGAGCAGAGAGCAGAGAATACCACTCTCCGTGAAGGAGCACCGCTAGGAGAATATAATTCATGTTTAACTGCCTTTTACAACAGTGCTTGCAAGACAAACCGGCACCTGGACTACTGATTAGATGCAGCTTTTGCTCGACTTCAAAGACTTAGCAAGAGAGAAAAACAATGTATTTCTGCACAGTTCAACATTCCTGTCTGCGTTAGCATTTCAGCGTTCAAGCTGTGGCCTCGCACTGTGTGCAGATCTAAAGCATAGAATATATTTGCAAAGTGTTTAACAGAAAAAAAAAAAAAGCAAATGGTCGACATTTCACAAAATGGACTCCCTTTGGTTACATTGATGTTTCTTGGATTGCAATGTTTGTCACATGATGCAATTTGCTTCTGGCCAACATGCTATATGTATCATTCGACTGGGGGATTACTTTTCTAGTCTAACAATAGCGTACATATAGTAAGGAGTCTAGTACAGAAAGAAGAGCAGTCTCACTAGCATGAAAGGGGCGGAACCCTGATTGACAGCAGGGAAGAATACAGTTAAGAGAAACAAAGGTAGAGCCTTGAGAGTAGATAATGTGCTCAAGTATTTTAGAAAAGTCGGGCAATAATGAAATATGATTGAAATTGGAAACTAGTGAAGGATCAGCAGAAGGTTTCTTCAAGATAGCAATACTTGAGGCGTGCATAAATGAGGTGGGAAAAGATGAAGTCGACAGACAGATGCTGAACAAAGAAATGAGGTACGAAACAAGAGAAGAATAGACTTTGGCTATATGTGCCGAAGATATATGATCAGCAGAGTGAAGAGAAGTCACCTAGTATGAAAAATATGAGGCAAAGTCAGATGCTGACAGAGAAGAATTTATAGAGTAATCAGGAGTAGGGGGGTGAGAAGACCCAAAAGAGCCAAAAGAGTTTGAAAGAGACTCCAAGGGTGGGTTGACTGGGTGTGAAAGAGACAGGAATGGCCCCTTTATCATCTATTCTGGGCATTATGGTTTCATTGTTCCAGTATGATTGCACCAAAGGTAGACTTGACATTTTCCTTTCATCACACTTAAACCTGATGAAGATGGAACACAAAATATGATGAGAGAATATTTGCACACTTGGCCCTAAAACCGCAACAGTTTTATATAGTATACTAATTAAGGAGCCGATTCATGGAATTAATGTGTGCTGAAATTTTCAGTGCAAGCGTGCGAAAGCGTGCGAATTGCAGTGCCAGTGTGAAAATCGCAGCAAAACCCACGCACAGCGATTCATGGAAGTCCGTGCGCGAGGAAATTCCAGGATGTGCGCCAAAATTCTGTGTGGCGCACGCTGGCGCACATTGGCGCACACGTCTCCAAACAGCGTGCGCTAAGCGCACAGTCAAATCGCACATAGAGCGGCGCACACAACAAAAGTAGGAGGAACAGGGGGAGTGACACGCGGAATGGGGAACAACTCGTGAAAATGTGGGCGTCACAGGGGAAGTACAGGAGGCAAGTGCGCAGAACGCCCACATGCACGTTCAAAACACATATTCATGGAATCAATCGGGGCTAACGCGCGCGCCAAAAAAGACGCGCTAATCCAGAAACACGTACGCCAGCAGGAAGCAGGCGTACGTGGACCCCCGCAGCATAAAAGTGCGTGCAAACAACAAATAAGCACAGACGCCAGGATGAATATACCATTCCTAGCAGCAGTGGTCGTGGGATACCGCAGGAGGAGGAGGAGGATAGTCAGGCCTAGAATTTTTACACCCAGAACCAGCCTTTTTGGGTTGCCTGATGACCAGGTGTATGGGAGGTACAGGTTTCCACCTCACATAACACTCAACCTGGTCAGTGAGTGGGAGTATGACCTCACATCACCCACCCTGTGCTCCCAAGCACTCAGTCCCCTGCAGAAGGTCCTCAATGTACTGCACTTCTTGGCCACTTGATCATTTCAACTGACAACTGCTATAGTGGGGGGGTTGTCACAGGCCACGCAGTCACGCTGCCTACACCAGGTCTTGGCCATCATGACTGCACGCCCATCAGTCCGCAGGCACATATACCTGCCCAGAACACCTGCAGAAAGGCAGGCTGTCATCCAGGATTTTTACGGGGTGGCACACTTCCCCAAAGTGCTACGTGCCATTTACTGCACCCATGTGGCTCTACGTCCCCCCAGGGCATCAGAGCACATCTACAGAAACTGCAAGCACTGGCATTCCATCAACGTCCAGGTAGTATGTGATGCCAAGGGAAGCATCACCTCAGTATATGCCAACTATCCCGTGTCCACCCACGACAGTTTCATTTACAGAATGTCAACACTAAACCGGGACCTAGAAGCTGGGCGGCATGGCGATACATGGCTGCTCGGTGAGTATAAATGCTGCAGCACATGCATGCATGTCAGATACTGAGCAATGTCACAACCCCACTAATGATACCCATCACCACCTCCCCAGGGGACAGTGCCTACCCTCTGAGCACCCACATGAAGACGCCAATTCGGAACCCCATCACGCCACCCGAGGTAAGATACAACATAGCCCATATTGCAACCCGGGGCATAGTGGAGCACACATTCAGAGTTCTCAAGTCACGCTTTCGCTCACTTGACCATTCTGGCGGGCAGCTGTTATATGCTCCTCCAGTAGTGTGCAGGATCATAGTGGCAGCATGTGTCCTGCACAAAGTTGCAACACGCTGGGGCCTGCCGGTGGACATGGTGGTGCGCCCACATCACCAACCACAAGCATGGCTGCTGCGCATGGGAGGGGAAAGGGCACGGGTGAGGCAGCCCGTACACAGCTGGTGGATAATTACTTCACCTAAAATCACACCCCTGTGGAGTACACACAGCCCTGGCACATGCCAGCTAACAATCAAAGATGATGACATAAGGGACAGTCAACTGTCACAACCATACCATCCTGAGATTGGTCACCTGAAAGTGTTACATTGTGTGCCGTACCTACACAAACACCACCAATGGTGTGTCATCAAAAGACACACTTCTATGTTGCAAAAATCATTACCCCCATGAAAATACAACATGACAACAGTGCCATGTCACCCAACCCCTCCCCAGCACCGCCACCCAACACACCATGGCATGTCATGCTATGTGAGAGCAAACAAAGCAATCCCCAAAACATCACACAAGTGTCAAAGTACAGTGTCCTCAATGGAAACTGCCCACACACAATATGCTCCCAGTAATGTAGAACTAACAACACACATGACCAAATACTTAACAACAATTCAATGCAGCTACACAACCTCAAACATAGCATAAACATGACAGTACTAAGTTAAAGTAGTGGTAGTCTTACAACCTGATCATGCCAGCACATCGGCCACTTCCAACTGTACAGTGCTGCTGCCACGCAAATGTCCAAGTGCACTGCTTACAACATGAACTCCATCTCCAAAGTAGACGGCCTTGTGAAGACATGAGGAATTAACCTGCAAATTAGGCGAAAGACATGGATGCACAAGCACATAGCAATACACCATGCAGTGTACAATTCAACAACATTATCCACTAGGAATGTATACACAGTATTGACTACAGACTGCCCACACAGCTCATGGGAGTCCTACGTCACTGTGTAAGTCAATGTCACATGGGCACACCCTTTGCAAGCCCATGGAAACGGGAAGCAGGAGGGTTTTGTGTCTCACGAACTCAAGCATCTAACCCAAACTCAGGACAAGCCTGCATGTGCCCAGCCGGAATACAGTGGATGCCCACGGGAGCCACACAAGGCAACACTCTGCAAAAAAAAAAAAAAAATCAAAAATCAAAAATCAAAAATGGCCATGTGGGGGCCAGAGGGGGGGAGGCCACCCAGGAGGTCCAAGGACAGGGTGCACACCAACACCCACTGTGTGGATGTTGGGAAAAAAAAACACCTCCATGGGCTCATGGCCTGCACGGCTATGCCAATGTGGGAGAACTTCTGCTGTCGCTATCATCACCCTCTGCTGCTGCCACAGGAGGTGGTGGTGCAATGGGAGGCAGCCCACGCAAAGCCCTGGCATGGTCCTCAATGGCAGCAAGCATGCGGGTGTGGAAGGTCTCGTTTTGTAGGATTATAGTGTGGAGATCCCCATGCAACACCTGACGTGATGCACGGATCTCCTCCCAAGTTGCCTGCATCTCAGCTGAGAGCGAACGTGTGAGCCGCTCCAGCTGCTGTTCTGTCCTCAAGTTAGTGGAAGCCTCAAGGTCAACAAGAGTCTCCCTGAGGTGATGGAGTTCTACCCTCAGGTCTTCCCTGTGGCCCTGGGACTCTATTGATATCGATTGCGGTAGAGCCTCCAGTGCCGCCCGTCTGTCCCTGTTGGACACCAACATGTCCTCCCTTTGTGATTGGCAAATGGAGTCTGTTGCCTGCTGTAGTAGCTCCATCTGCCTGTCAGGGGGGACAATGGAAGTGGCCACCCTCTCCATTGCTTGAGCCATCATCTCAACTGATGCTGCCTTTTGGGTTGCCATACCGTAAATGGATTGTTCCCATGCGGTATTGCCTGGTGGCGTACGGCCACCGTGTCGGCGGGCACCACACCTGTTTGGGGCAATGCGATCTGCGCCTTTCTGTGCCGGCACTGCCTGAGGCTGCAGAACTGCATTCCCCCTCTGATCTGCTGGCCCAGGAACAGGATCAGATGTTGTGGAGTGTGACCCTGCATCCGTAACCGCCAAAGGCGGACTTACCAACACTGACATCCCCATAGAGGGTTCTACCCCTGGTACAGCTGGGTTGGACAGAACAGAATCCCTGCCAAAAACACTTACCTGCGACACCACATAGGTCTCATCATCTGAATCAGCACCTGAATAGAGGTCTGGGGAGGTGCACCCAGAGGCACCCCTCGATAGAATGTTCTACAGCAAGATTGGGTTCTCACCCACCACCACACCACGTCCCCCACTGGTGCCCGGTCGTGCCTGAGATTCCTCCTGGGTCTGCACCATCTCCTCAACCTCAACAGCATCAAGTGCGTCATCCCCTGCAAAAACATGAAAGACAAAAAATGGAAACAGGCATTAGCACCATAGCACACAAATAGGTCTGACAAGCTACAGAACCACTACATGATGTATACGATTTACACATGTCCCACATGACTATAACCCTCCCATGCATGCACTGTCACTGAGTTTGAAGGGGACCCAAAAGGCAGACACTGATGACACCTACATGGAAGAACAACACATTTGCTGCATGCTGGGTAGCACTGCCATCACACATTGGCCTGTGAGTGGTATGTCCAATACACATACATGGCCCATGCATTCACACAGATGGCATGTACCATAGCCATGGTACATTCCACAAGTACATCCATATGTCAGTGAATGAATACTGTCAGCCATCCATGTGCAATGGACATGACGAGATGAAAAATGCTACATAGTGAGACAAAATAGGCATGTGCCACACACTGCAACACATCCAGTGTCCAAAAATACAATGATTGCAGGCTGATGTATACATCAATGGTTTGTCACTTCAACATGACAGCAAACAACTATCATGTTCCACATTCAAACAGGCCCCAAAAATTCCTGTGATCAGGCCAATACTCAATTAGCCTGAATGGTCAAATCATTCATCTAACAAGGTAACACATGTGGTCCAATGTGGGCTTCATCAATGACAGAAGCATGTCACAAATGTGACAATAGGGCTGAGGAATGCCTAGCCAAAGTGGGAGAATTGAAACAATCAGCCTGAACGAACACTGAAAAATACAAACAATGTTGTTGCAAGATGCCACTTCAAGGGCAACTGCCGTAATGTTGAGCCAAATGACTAATGTGGGCAGAAGGGATACTGTCACACCCAAATCCCAGGCCGCTGAATGTTTTGGATGAAGCACATGGGTGACCCATACCACTCAGGCACACACACCCTCATCTGGCACTCAATCAGAACCCGTCACCCAAACAACATACACATGCATTACACACACTTGCATGGGCACTCACCGGACAATGCTTCATTATCAGGTAGTCCTCCCACACCTTGGATCTGTTCCTCTGTGACGAAGGCCCCAGCAACAGACCCATGTTCAGTGAGTTCGTTGTCCTCTTGTGGAGACCCAATGCCAGTCACCAGAGTAGCGGCATGATTTGAGGCCAGCTTCTTCTTTGCTCTGCGTTTCAGGTCATTCCACCGCTTGTAGCAATCATCAGCTGAGCGCCTCACAAATCCAAGGGCACTTATGTGGTCGGCGATGGTCTGCCAGTGTGCCTTACTTTGACCAGGTGTGGTCTTACACCCTGCAGTCACCAACATTTTGTGGCTATGTGCCGACACATGGTGCACAAGTGCATCAAGTTCCGTGTCATTAAAGCAAGGTTTCCTTGACGTGCCGGAGTGTGTAGCCGTGTCTGGGGTCTCAGCCTGTTGTGCCAGAGCACCCTTCTTCCTCTTCTTTAAAGGTGGAGCAGAGCCAGAGTGGCTTACGCCGCTCTGGTCAGTAGGGCAGAATCACTGGTGGACTGGGTAGTAGGAGTGTGGGAATGCACAATGACCATAGTTCTTGATGCAGGCATTAGTTGCTGGGTAATGTTGGCAGGGGGAACTTCAGTTTGATGGACTGGGACTGACACTGTCCTGGCTGGGAGAGTCAGAGCTGGGGCGGATGGAGCTGCAGCTGCCCCTGCAGCCTCCCCACCCTGCATACTTGGGGCAGTAGGTGACATAGCTGCCCCAGATCCACGTGGATTGGTACAATAACTTGCACCGCCACACGTGGCCTAGACTTGCTGACCTGGAAGTCAGCCAGGGAGTCATCCTGTGCCAGGTCAGGTGCCACAATGGGCTGGTCCAACAGGGGCTGAGCTTAGAAGGTGTCAGCCACATTCCCATCAACCACGGGGGGGCATGGGTGTCCCTGATTGTTCCTCCACACATGGGGGCATAGGGGCACCCTGTAAATCCCGGCCACGTCCACTACCGTGCCCACCACGCCCACCTTTCGCGGGCCGGCCACCTTTGCCTCCCTTACCGCTTGGTTGCCTCCCAGCCATGGCAATGATGTTGTTGTGCGTGTGGGAGTTGCAGTAAACTATTGTCCCGGGCAATTGGGGGTGAAAGGGGTAGGATACCAGATGGAATTTGTACGCTAGTGCTCTAACAAGGCTTTCTGTGACCCCTGGGGGAAGATGACGGGTCACGCAAAGCACAGGCAGCCCAAAATCAAAAAAGAATGTGCACGCAACCCCTCGTAGACCATGTGCGTGAAAAAATGAACTTGTACTACGCTGTGGCACCCAGAAACACAAAAATAAGCATACACGTAATACACGCAGCCTACAATGACCTCTGAAGGGGAACGCGACACACGGGGCAAGCACAGTTGCTAAGTACGTGCGGAACTCACCGTCTGCCTGGAAAAAGAACGTGAAAAATACGCGCATGTGCATGTTGGCAACACCCCCGCCAAAAGAAGAATTGTATGCTGTCTGAGGAGACAGGACAAAAGGAGAAGTGAACTCTGTTTGAGGAAACAGGCCCAACAAAAAATCAGAGGTAACAGGGAGTACGAACTAGAAACGCTGTGAAGTAATCGCGTGTGAACCGACAAGAAGTACAGATTTCACCCACTCTCTCTCCACAAAAAGCACGTACAAGGAAATGGCGTCCTACACGCAGCTTTTAAACCGGCCCACACGTACATGTCAGATACACGTGTACGTGGGCGCTTTCCTCCAATTACACGCAATGACACTCGGACGTGCAGTTTTTCCACGTGTGCTCTGTCATCACGTGCTATGAGGGAAACGCCCGCGTGCGTAATGTAACTTACGCGCCTACGCGCTAAGAGCCTTTGGTCCAATGGAATAGCGTGCGTGCGCTGACGCGCTCACACGCTAAGGGCCTTTCCTCGAATTACACGCTGACGTGCAATTTTTTCATGTGCCAAATCACTCTGTATCAAGCTGGCCACGCGAAAACACACGGAAGACCACGCTCCTGCCCTGAAAGCCATTTTCCTGCCCCAAGAGCCCTGAGCACGCTCCCACCTGCCATCTGCTGCTGCCTGCCTGCCTGCTGCCCACGTGCCCTGCTATTTGCTGCCTGCACATCAGCCATCTGCAGGGGTGCAGTTGCTGTGACCACCCCTGCTGGAACTGAAGACTCCCGACTGGGATACCATCGCTCCACAGCCCAGCCCCAGGACCCAGTTGCCCACCCACGCCTGCCTCTGGGGTTGCCATGTCGGGCACACCACCATCTGAGACCACTGGCAACCCCCAGCCAGAGAGGCAGAGGGCCACCAGCTTCACTGCCACCGAAGTTGTTGTCCTGGTGGAGCAAGTCCTGGGGCAGTATGATGCCCTCTTCGGAAGTTCACGCGCCGACAAGGAATGGCGGACCAGGATCTGGACGGACACCGTGACTGCCATCAACGCAGAGGGGGTGGCAGTCCAAAAATTCCAACATGTCAAGAAGCGCTGGGAGGACTTCAGGTCCAGGACCCTCAACAAGGCCCGGCGCCTCTTGAAGGCAGCGGATGCTAAGGGGCGCCAGGGCCACCTGTCGGAACATCAAATGAGGGTCCTGGAATGCATATCCCCAGCGCTCCATGTCCAGGTCCTTGAGAGGCAGACCCGTCTGGAGTCGAGCAGTAAGTGTACATGCATACTGATTGTAAGCTGTGCGTGTGGTGGTGTGCCAGAAGTGTGCAGGTTGCACATGTGGTTTTGTAGGGCCATGTATGGATGTGTATGTACAGGGCCGTGAGGCTAACACATGCAAGTCCTCTCATGTGTGAGACACATGGATGGTGCATGTGTGTAAGCTTGCATGCCAAATGCAGATGTGTGAGCACACATGCTTGAATGACTGTGTATGTAAGTTGGCATGGTTGTGGTGTCACACATGGATGTCGGTTCCAGCTGCATGTATCTGCACCGTGTACATGTGCATGTGTGTGTATTTCACAAGGGTGCAACAGTGATGCAAAATGGATGCTTGGGACACTGATATGTAGAAGACTGATTGCCAGATGTGACATGGATGCCGATCTCGTCCCTGTGACAGTTGGTGGAGGTGTACACATGCATGTAAGTGTGGTGGTGTGTGTGCATGTCTAGTGCACTCCCTGTGTTTCATGTGATGTATGGATCACCTTTGGCTGCTCATGCTGTTCTATGTGTATGGATAGTGCTGGCTGTTGCCATATGGCTGTGGAATTGCGCATGTGTGTGAGTTGACATGCCATGTGTGTTGGGGATTGTGATGCCAGGTCTGAAGTTTGACACTGCCACTCATGTGCAACTGGCATGTGTGTATCAGTCCATTGTAGAGTGTCCTGATGCCTGTCTCCTATCTCTCCCTGTCTGCAGCGTCAACTGATGAAGAGGGCGGAGAGGGTGTTGTGGAGCACAGCGGCGGGGATCACACCTCCAGCCGGAGACGCAAGGCCCGGCTCCCCTCCCACGTTGTGATCTCGCCAGGGAGTGAGGAGTCCGGTGCCGCGTCCCAGGCCGTAGCTGCCAAGGGTAGGTCTAAGAGGCAGAGGTCGGAGTTGAACTCCTCAGCAGCAGAAGGGGCAGCTGAGACCCCACAGGGTCCGAAGAAGGAAGATGGCACGGAGTCATCCAGGTTGGTGGGGGGTTTGGTGGAGGAGGAGGCCACGCAAGGGACAGAGACGGGGTCTGGAGGTGGGGATTCCACTGGTGCCAGTGGTGCAGTGCAGGGACAGGAGGCAGCACAGGCCGCCGCGGAGGTGCCTGTGTGTAATCCTGTCCCCGATCCTGTGACTGCATCATCCCGCACCACCAGGGATGCCTACGTCCAGACCCGTTTTCAGGGAGGGGATCCGCTTACAACAACTGGCCTTCCTCTCCCTGCGGACATGGCTATCCGGGCGCGGGTTGAGCCTGTCCTGGGTGGAGTGGCGTTGTGTCAACGGGACATGCGAGGTGACCTGCAGTCTTTTCATGGGGAGACTGCACGTCATCTCGAATGGCTCGTTGACCATGCTAGCCTACTGGGACAGGTCACCCAGGCCAGATTCCTCCGTTTGCTGAACCTTGCTTCGACCCCCTCCTCACCTGGACCCCCTATGCGCCAGTCGTCCTCCGTGCCATCTTCCCACCCATGTATCACCTGGGGACCCTGTGGAGCTGCCTCTGACCATGCGGACAGGCTGGTGGAGGACACATCCCTGCCACAGTCGGGAGTCGGACGTCCAGCAGGGGTGGCCACCTCAACAACTGCACCCCAGCCGGAGGAGGATGTGCAGGCAGCAGGAGCCAGGGCACGGGCACAGGCACAGCAGCAGCAGCAACAATGTAGGAGCCATGATGGCTCTGGGCCTTCAACATCGGAGAGGCAGGCATCGGCCGTAGGGCAGGAGGACCCAGGACGGGAAGTGTCTTCCGTGTGGCAGCGGTTAGGCCATGCTATAGATGCGGAGCAGCAGCGGGCGGAAGAGGCAAGGCTCACGATGGTCAGGGCAGAGAACTCCATGCAAAGGGCTCTGAGGCGGGCCGGGTGCCTTGAGGCAATTCACAGGGACCTGGAGGTCCGGATGTCATCGACCCTGCGAACCCTCGGGGCCTTAGAAGAGGATCGCCTTCGACATCGAGTAGGAGTTTGATGATGCCCTGGCCCGGGAAATCAGGAAGTGAGACGTCGGACTAGCCCGCTGCCATTGTATATAGTTAATTAGTGTTAGGTTTCCTTTTGGTTTTCATTTCATTAGGGGCGCTTGGACAATGTCCCACCTTTTTGTATGTAGTTCTTCATTAGGTAGGGTTTTTGTAGGTTTCCTTTCAATGGTTGGGCTCATGGACCCTGGATTTGTACTTTTTATATAGTTCTACACTGGATTTCACTTCATTTAAGTTTCTTTTTTACCATGGATCAATGGATGTGTCTTATTTTTACACTTTGGATTTGGTTGGACGGACAGACTCTTTGGACCCATCTGCTTTTGGATTGATTTGGATTCTGCTTTCACACATTTTTTTTGAATATTGTGGACATGCAGCTTTTTCTTCATTATTTCCATTATTGTGTGTTTTTTTTTGTTATTCATTTGGTTAATTATTGAATACACATTTATTATATACTTTACTGATCTGGTCTTATCTCTTTTGTTTTGTGCATGTCACAATGTTGATCTTTTCACAGCCTTGTGTCACCATTGCGTGGGTCTGAGGGACATTGATTCATGGGCATGCTGGTTATGTATTTTCTATCATGACTTTGGGAATTCAATGTGGGGTGTTTGGACTGGGGCAGGATTTGGGTGGCCATGAGGGGCATGGGTCTAGAGTGTGATGACCTGTCGGGGGGGACATGTGTGGGGGCCTGCTGGCAGGTGCCCCTGACTGCTGGGGGGTGGGGGTGCTGGGGGACATGTGTGGGGTCCTGCTGGCAGGTGCCCTGCACTGCTGGGGGGTGGGGGTGCTGGGGGACATGTGTGGGGGCCTGCTTGCAGGTGCCCCTGACAGCTGGGGTGTGGGGGTGCAGGGGGACATGCGTGGAGGCCTGCTGGCAGGTGCCCCTGACTGCTGGTGAGTGGGTTGCTGGGGGAGATGTGTGGGACATGAGTGGGGGACTGCTGGCAGGTGCGCCTGACTGCTGGGGGGTGAGGGTGCTGGGGGACATGAGTGGGGGCCTGCTGGCAGGTGCCCCTGACTGCTGGGGGGTGGGGGTGCAGGGGGACATGCGTGGAGGCCTGCTGGCAGGTGCCCCTGACTGCTGGTGGGTGGGGGTGCTGGGGGACATGTGTGGGGGCCTGCTTGCAGGTGCCCCTGACTGCTGGGGTGTGGGGGTGCAGGGGGGCATGTGTGGGGGCCTGCTGGCAGGTGCCCCTGACTGCTGGGGGGTGGGGGTGCTGGGGGACATGTGTGGGGGCCTGCTGGCAGGTACCCTGCACTGATGGGGGGTGGGGGTGCTGGGGGACATGTGTGGGGGCCTGCTTGCAGGTGCCCCTGACTGCTGGGGCGTGGGGGTGCAGGGGGACATGCGTGGAGGCCTGCTGGCAGGTGCCCCTGACTGCTGGTGGGTGGGTTGCAGGGGGACATGTGTGGGACATGAGTGGTGGCCTGCTGGCAGGTGCCCCTGACTGCTGGGGTGTGGGGGTGCAGGGGGACATGCGTGGAGGCCTGCTGGCAGGTGCCCCTGACTGCTGGTGGGTGGGTTGCTGGGGGACATGTGTGGGACATGAGTGGGGGCCTGCTGGCAGGTGCCCCTGACTGCTGGGGGTTGGGGGTGCTGGGGGACATGAGTGGGGGCTGGCTGGCAGGTGCCCCTGACTGCTGGGGGGTGAGGGTGCGGGGGGATATGTGTGGGGGCCTGCTGGCAGGTGCCCCTGACTGCTGGGGGGTGGGGGTGCTGGGGGACATGTGTGGGGGCCTGCTGGCTGGTGCCCCTGACTGCTGGGGGGTGGGGGTGCTGGGGGACATGTGTGGGGGCCTAATGGCAGGTGCCCCTGACTGCTGGGGGTAGGGGTGCTGGGGGACATGTGTGGGGGCCTGCTGGCAGGTGCCCTGCACTGCTGGGGGCTGGGGGTGCTGGGAGACATGTGTGGGGGCCTGCTGGCAGGTGCCCCTGGCTGCTGGGGGGTGGGGGTGCTGGGGGACATGTGTGGGGGCCTGCTTGCAGGTGCCCCTGACTGCTGGGGTGTGGGGGTGCAGGGGGACATGCGTGGAGGCCTGCTGGCAGGTGCCCCTGACTGCTGGTGGGTGGGTTGCAGGGGGACATGTGTGGGACATGAGTGGGGGCCTGCTGGCAGGTGCCCCTGACTGCTGGGGTGTGGGCGTGCTGGGGGACATGCGTGGAGGCCTGCTGGCAGGTGCCCCTGACTGCCGGTGGGTGGGTTGCTGGGGGACATGTGTGGGACATGAGTGGGGGCCTGCTGGCAGGTGCCCCTGACTGCTGGGGGTTGGGGGTGCTGGGGGACATGAGTGGGGGCCTGCTGGCAGGTGCCCCTGACTGCTGGGGGGTGAGGGTGCAGGGGGACATGTGTGGGGGCCTGCTGGCAGGTGCCCCTGACTGCTGGGGGGTGGGGGTGCTGGGGGACATGTGTGGGGGCCTGCTGGGAGGTGCCCCTGACTGCTGGGGGGTAGGGGTGCTGGCGGACATGTGTGGGGGCCTGCTGGCAGGTGCCCTGCACTGCTGGGGGCTGGGGGTGCTGGGAGACATGTGTGGGGGCCTGCTGGCAGGTGCCCCTGGCTGCTGGGGGGTGGGGGTACTGGGGGACATGTGTGGGGGCCTGCTGGCAGGTGCCCTGCACTGCTGGGGGCTGGGGGTGCTGGGGGACATGTGTGGGGGCCTGCTGGCAGGTGCCCCTGGCTGTTGGGGGGTGGGGGTGCTGGGGGACATGAGTGGGGGCCTGCTGGCAGGTGCCCCTGACTGCTGGGGGGTGGGGGTGCTGGGGGATATGAGTGGGGGCCTGCTGACAGGTGCCCCTCACTGCTGGGGGGTGGGGGTGCTGGGAGATATGAGTTGGTGATCATATTGCAACGTGACATGTGGCTTGGCTGGGGGGCATGCCCATGGTGGATGGGCTGCCTGCGGGACATGACCAGGGGTGCAGGGTAGTCCCCTGTGATGTGGGCTGCCTGCAGGGGCCATGGAGGGGGTAGAGGGGACACCTGGGAGGACCCACACTGCCAATTCACGTGTAGGACTCCCCGCGCACCCCTGAAATATGCGTACCCCGCTCTGACAGCAAAATCGCGTGTGAAACTTCATGCGCAGCCCAGTAATACACGTACCCTACTCCAATCGCGTGTGAAACTTCCCGCGCACCCCTGAAATACACGTACCCAGCCTAATCGCGTGTGAAACTTCCTGCGCACCCCTGAAATACACTTACCCAGGCCAATCGTGTGTGACACTTCCCGCGCACCCCCGAAATACATGTAGCAAGGCCAATCGCGTGTAAAACTTCCCACGCACCCCTGAAATACACGTAGCCAGGGCAATCGTGTGTGAAACTTCCGGCGCACCCCTGAAATACACGTACCCAGGCCCTTTCGCGTGTAAAACTTCCCATGCACCCCTGAAATACACGTAGCCAGGCCAATCGTGTGTGAAACTTCCCGCGCACCCCTGAAATACACGTACCCAGGCCAATCGCATGTGAAACTTCCCGCGCACCCCTGAAATACACGTAGCCAGGCCAATCGCATGTGAAACTTCCCGCGCAACCCTGAAATACACGTACCCAGGCCAATCACGTGTGAAACTTCCCACGCACCCTCGTAATACATGCACCCCACTCGCACAGGCCCTTTCGCATGTGAAAGTTCCCGCGAACCCCGTAATACACGTACCCTGCTGAAATCGCATGTGAAACTTCCCGCGCACCCCTGAAATACACGTACCCAGGCCCTTTTGCGTGTGAAACTTCCCGCGCACCCCTGAAATACACGTAGCCAGGCCAATCGCGTGTGAAACTTCCCACGCACCCCTGAAATACACGTACCCAGACCAATCGCGTGTGAAACTTCCCGCACACCCCTGAAATACACATAGCCAGGCCAATCGCATGTCAAACTTCCCGCGTACCCCTGAAATACACGTACCCAGGCCAATCGCGTGTGAAACTTCCCGCGCACCCCCGTAATACACGTACCCCACTCGCACAGGCCCTTTCGCTTGTGAAAGTTCCCGTGAACCCCATAATACACGTACCCTGCTGAAATCACGTGTGAAACTTCCCGCAAACCCCAGTAACACACGTACCCTACTCGCACAGGCCCTTTCACGTGTGAAACTTCATGCGCACCCCAGTAATACACGTTCCCCGCTTGGCGTTTGCTGTTCGGCAGCCCTGTAAACTGGTCCAGGGTTAGCGCAGCCCTTTGCGCTGAATTGGGAATTTTGATGGTTTTTCCTTGCGCGAGGGCGTTCTTGGGGGCGTAACTGGCGCTGCTGCAGGGTCGCTGCGCCACAATGCGCCACGGCTGGTTTTGGAGGCTAAAATCCATGAATACGCTGTGCGCGGAAATCGATTTTAGCACACGCGGCTGGCGCAGACATTCGCGTGCGCCACTTTTGTGCGAAATTCTATGAATTACCCTGTAAATGTTACAACCCATTCTGGCAAAAAGGAAACAGTACACACTTTTGCCCTGATCCTGATTGCTGGAGCTTTTAATCTAAGATTATGTCACACCACACTTCTGACAGAGGAGTTTTGCAATTAAGAGTTTGAAGATTTTCAGATATTCCTCCTGCTGATTACAGGAATTGTAGACATTGTTGTAAGGGCCTAGCCTTCTTACAAATAATGTTTGATATGGGCATTTACCAGGTAAATGGCAGATGTGCTCCTGCCACACCGGAACACTTTATGTTTGATAATGGGAGGTGCAGGGGTACTAATGATTGCATTTTGGTGACTAGAGAGGTGTGTCTTCTGTGGGATACGTTGATGTTATAAACAGACAGATGACTGATTGTCACTCATTGTAGCTGTGTCTGGATGTACGTCCGTGGCTAAAGTTCCTCTTCTAAATAATTCCATATCAAACAGTATAAGTAGTACTAGAAGGATAGGTAGAAACCAGAGAGCTTTGCATGATGTTATTGTCACAAAATGCTACCATAATATCCTACTGTGCCTAGAGGGTGAAATAGACAATTCCCAATTTCAGAAGAACAAAAGAAAAATTGCTGTGTGTGAAAGGAGAACAGGCCTGGGTTCACCACATTGAGTAAACAGAACACTGTTGCCACAGCTTTTAAGAAAAGGCCTACAGACTTTGAGTGATTGAGGGAACTAAGCGCTACTGATAAGAGTCTTGTAGCATTGCACAAGAAGTAGTAACAGACAGAAATGTAGGAATCTCTTTTGCTGGTTTTCCCAAAAAATGACTCTAAAATGTACTCAAAGATAATTGCTAAATGCACCATGGAAAATGTTAAAATTGGTTATTGGCTGTCGCAAGTCTTATCTGATAACTGGCCCATATTCTTTCAAACTCTTTATAAAGACAAGAAGTTGGATGTGGGTTCCTTAGATTGCAATAAGCCACAGTAAGATGACATTGTTAAAGTAGTAGTTTTCATACCACCAATGACTGTAAAAGAGTTCCAATGTGCTTTGGTAAAGCAGCTAGCGTGCAAAAGCCCAGACCTGGACCATGTGCGTACAGAGTTCTTTAAGACCTCATCAGATCTGTGGATACCAGTCCTGACTCCGGTATTAAACAACAATTTGAGGAAAACTCATCTTGCTGGTGTACCCGTAACAACGAGGAGCGACTGCCACCGTGGTACTGTCCTTGGCTATTTCAACAAACCAGCAGCGGCAGTAAAATCAGCACAGTCAGAGAGTCGGGGAGACTGTTAGCAGACCGGTCTGTGTTAGAACCAAGGTTGAAAGCAGCAACATTGTATGAAGAAATCTGTAAAGAACAGAGTGTGAGGCGTATGTGATGAGCAACGTGAATATAATTGAATAACTAAGGCGTGACTTAACTTTTGAAATCAAGATAGATACCATTCACAGGGTGGTCCGGCACCATGTGGGTGCTTATTCAAAGGTCTCTATTAGGTATCCAACTGAGAGTGTAACATTGTGAACTGTGAAATCGAATTGGTCCTTAAATGGGTCCAGCTAAATACTGTGCACATTCGAAAGTCTTCCCTAGCTAATACAAACAGCAATTGGTCCAAGCCTGGCTTAGGGAGACAAATTGTGTAAAAGGGATCTGAGCCCTGATGATGGGGATCCGGGGGGAGCCGTGAGTCATTCGAGAAAAGATATTATATAAGCATTGGAGAAGAGGATATGAGTGTTAAGTTCAACTGGTATCCACGAGGGTGCCAAACAATGCTGGATGGGTGGTTTTGCGCTATCCTGGACCTTCTCTACTTCGTTATGTGCCAGGCGGTGGGTAGCGCCCATGACAGGAGAATGGAGTGTTTAGATGTGGGCCCATGGTGGGTGGACTCCCACCGCCCTCTGATCCCAAATCCCCTCCCTTGGGGTTATTTCTCACCTTAGGTTTTTATGCATAGAACTCTCTGTCCTGCTTCTCTGTACAGGGGCGCGTTGTGGGTGCGGGCATTCCGTTGGACCTAGTTTCTTCACTGGTCCGTGGGCCCTTGTGTCGGGCCCAGACCGGCTGTGACTCTGACTCTGCCTGCTGTCTTCAGGTGAGTTATAGTGTCCTTCAGTTTCTAATCGGTCTCTTTCTCCTCCCTTCTTTCTGTCCTTCTTTTCGATGTTGCCTTTTTCCACTATGCTATTACTCTAATAATGTCTTTTTGTTTCCGCAGGGATGGTTGTGGTTAAAGTCTTTGACTATGCTCCAGATGAAAATGAGCTTGCAGCGCCGGACGGCGAATATTACGGGTAAGTGTTGATGCACGTTTTTTTTTTTTTTATTATTGCAAGAGTTTCTAACCTGTATTCTCTTCCTCTTTCTTCGTGCAGGTTGCAGTGATATTCCGGAGTGGTGAGCGAGCAAGGCGCGGAATGATTTCAGGATCCGCTGCTTACCCAGGTAGGTGCTGTTAATGATGCTGTCCTTGTTTCTTCACCTTTGCAGGTTGCGGTGAGATCCGGCGTGGCAGGCGAGGCAAATGAAGCATAGGATGGATTTGGGATCCATTGCTTACTCAGGTAAGTGTGGTTATTGATGCTGTTCTTGTTCTTCCAGGTTGGTTATGGAATCCAGATCGATTGCTTCAGGATCGAGCCAGAGACAAGCAGGTAAGCAGGAGCTGGACACAGTGAGCGTTACGCTGCAGGAGTGCAGAATAATGCGAAGCGTGTTTTCCAGTTTTAGCGTGGCTTATATAGCCAGCCACACCGGAACGCCCGACCACACCCGAAACACTGGTCTGCATAGTTCAGTTCTAAGAACTGAGCTTTGTTACAGGCCTCCATGTTGGATTGAGATCCAAAACTGGTACTTCCCTATTCCTGATAATGAGCCTAGCGCTAGATGCGCCAGGACTGACTCCACGTGTTCCTATGATGGTGTTTAAAGGCCCTTGGGGCCACTGTTAAGGGCTGTAGTCCCACTGTTGCCAGGGGGCTGTTATACCTGAGGGGGTCAGAGGCATGGATTGTGACACTGAGCCCGGAAGAGGGGGATTCAAACTCAAAAATTATTTTGTAAAATGGTTCTGAGCCCGGCTGAGGGGGATCCTGGGTGAAGAGTGACTCACCTGACTTGAGTATTTGTAATGGAACTTTGGTTTGTTTTGGTACATCAGGCCCTCTGAAGCAAGAGACATTGATCATAAGAGACTTGGGCACGGGCGGCCCTGATGTTGGTAAAGGAACTGTATAGTCGTGCCGGAGAAGCACAAGTGTTTGCCATGCGCGAGTGAACTGCCTTGTACCATGCCGAAAATGTGGGGAAGGGAAGCCAATGGCCGGAACATCCTGGCCTATTATTTTGTGAACACTTCTTTCTTTTTCATGAACATTAACCCACACTATTTCTATTTAGCATTAAGGATTGCCAATACGTTTTTTAGTATAGGCCCTTTGATTTTGACGAGACTCCACTAGGACTGTGTTATTATTATTTGATGGTCGTAGCTTGCTCCCACCTGTAGATTTAGGATTAGATAGGCGTTTATCACACCCTTGTTAAAGTTCAATAAACACCCTTGAACTGTGGTCACTTGTGTCTGTCGTACTTTGATACCATGCCTTCCTTTTATGACCTTTCAATGTTGTTTTGGAAGGTTCTTCCTTTTAGAGTGGCACACTAGCTTAAGGCTCCTTTCATGGATCTACATTATGTTTTTAGGGAGTTGGAATAGAGCTAAAACAACAAAGCCTACACTTCTTGTTTTGAAAATAAGGGATGGGTGCTTCAAGTCAGGTCCATTAAGCTTTTATGGGCCTGACCATGGCATTTGATTTTGTTAAAAGACTCCTTCTTTGAAGTGTCTGAGTGATATGATTTCAACTAAAGTGTTATTGAGTAGTCTGAAGGAAGTCCATTATGGCACAAGATCAAAGGTCAGATGATTTGAGAAATAATAGATGATATTAGGATTAAGAAAGGGGTATGTCAGTGTAAATCTTGGCACGACTACTTTTCAATATACACACAAACTCACTAGTATTTGGTCAGCCAGCCAAAGATGTAATTTACATGGGAAGACAGTACATTCCAATCCCAAAATATATGACATTCATGCTGGTTTGAAAGCCAGAACCAAGCACTCCCTTCAACATGTATTCAACGCCTCTGTGTCCTTCATCAGACCATGGGGTCTAGTTTTAAATTGTAAAAAAATCAAATGTGATAGAAATCGTATCAAGCTGAAAGCCTTTTGGGGCACATTATGATAAAGGTGAGGAACTGAAATCATGTGTTGTTTGTGATTATATAGGCCTGCATTTCTCAAAACATAACCTCTGCAAAGCTTAACTGGCCAAGTTCTAAGAGTCTTTGTGGAATAATTCATAGCCACAGCAAGATATGGTGCAGAGATATCGGAGTATGTTTATACATCCATTTTGCAAAAGGATACAAATGCATTTTGGCGCAACTCCTCAATGTTCCAATTGCTACCACTAATATGTTCATCAAAAGACCATCCCCGTTTGTTCAAAACAGGTGTACTCATAGTATAGACATATTTTATTGATAGTACATTCTAAAAAAATATTTTCTCTTTCTATATAAAAAGCATGTATGACATATAGATTTTACAGCAGACACAGTAGAAATACCTCAATTCATACATACAAATTACCCAGTGATAGTATAAATTCACCTGTCACACAATTTCATTATGTACACCTTAGTTTAATTATTTTTTTAATGTACCATCATATTACAAATCCAACCATCATCTTGGCTTTCATGTGCCCAACATTAGATGCAAATTATTCTGGGTCTAGTTCTGTCAATGTCTGCAAATAGCAATGATCATCGTATCTCCAACATAACCCAACATGTTACATTCCTAGAGCAACCACTCTTCTGACTGAACTTCATCATGGGAAAACAACTACAGGTGAGTATACAAATGTATGTCGCTTGTATACATACTACTGCTGCCAACTAAAGAGGCATTAGTTCTAGTAAATTTACATAAATTATCTAAATGTGATCTTCTTGAAATTAACCCAGTGGAACTGCCAGATCCTGTCTTCATTTGCTGATGATTAATGATCTACATCAGGGTCTTATCCACCATTGAGCTGTCACCTGTCCGGTGAAAGACACTTAATACATGTACTCAGTACTTTACTGAATCAAGGGAACTTACTTCACTGTTAATTTAATAATTGTACTCACATGGAACCTCCTGCTCTAGACAAGTAAGATGTTCTCTTATTGTAGTACGTACACCACTTTTTTGTTTATGTAGGCTATAATTGTGTGAAATTTTGAGACAGACATGGGTAAACCAAAATAATGATTGCAAGTGTATGTCAATTTATGAAAAAGAAAATAAAGTGGTTTAATCGTCATCAAATGAAGATGGCATGTGGCAATTCTTCTGGAGTAACATCACACATACAAAATGAAGTGTCATGATCACCACCCAGGACACTCATAGCGCCCCCGTCCCCCCAGTGCATCATGCAGATAATACCAGCTGGTATGTCAGTCAGCTTCCCAACGTGGACTCTGTGTGTGGCCTTGCCAATCACACCCAACATGGCAGCAGGAAGGCCCACATCCAACTACCATAAAGTGCACAGGATGGGGCCTGCTATATAAGCCATTTCCATGCCTCTTTCTTCGATTTGCGTTACTCTGCAGCAGCAGCGTAATGCTTGACAACCTGCTTCGGCCATTACTCGTCTCCCTGGTCCGTCTAGTCACGACACACAGCCAGCATCTGTGCAGAGCAAACGAGAATTATTAGTACGTGTTTCTGCGACCACCTTAGCACGGGGGATTGGCATAGACATCCGAACATGTAACCCAAAAAATGTCCCTGACAACTCATAATAATTTAAATTTTTTGGATTCTATTCAAGCATTGAATGTGATATACATTTATAAAGTAGTGGTAATTCCATGTATTATGTTAATTTATAACATGTTTATTTTATGTATCCTTTTCTCTTTTGCTTTAATCATTAATATACTGTTGCATTTAATACAACATGCATTTTGTAACATGGAAAACGTAAAACAATATTTACATAAAACACAACACGTAAAGACTGAATTTAATTTTCTCACCACATCACGAAAGAAACAGCATCAAACTAAATGTAACAATTAATATTTACATACTACCAACATAGACACCTATACCTATCTAAAGTGCTAACATGCTAACATGCTCAAAATCAATGAGTGCAATTCTCGGATTTCCCAGGAATCCTGTCGTGCCTGTGACTACTTATTCTAAAGTTCCCATGTAACCAGGGTCTACGTCATGAAAGGCAGAATATTTATTGTAATTTCTCTATCTGCTAGCCAGCTTTTACGACGTTTCGGCAGTTTCTGCTGATTCACCGCCTTCATCAGGACCACATATGGTCCCTGTATAAAAGCAATAATAGAGATGGATATTTAATAATTCCATACTATTTGCCTGGCTACCTACTACCTTATGTGAACCATAATTTAAATCATAATGGCTTACTGTTTACATCTGTCCCTCTGGGTGGATCATCAACACCCACAACTGGTGACTCAACTGAAATGCAACAATTCTGAGGGGTCTGAAATTACATATCTATAGAGGAGCTGTCAAATATATCTGTGCCCTGTGATACGTGAGGACATATTAATTAGCCCCGAAAAAGCATCCAAACAAGCTTAATTTACTGCACCACATCCTCTGCATCCAGGAGTTCGCTCACCTCTCCATGCATCCTGGTTAACAGACCTTCTCATTGAACCTGACCTGGAAGGACACCATAAATAGAGACATTAGCAGCATGCAAAGCCTTTAGAGGAACTTCAGTAGCAAAAACAAAGAAGCTGGACGCATCGAAAGGAGCACAGCAAGAGTCTATTGCTGAGCAAATCACAGGCAAAAGCAAACCAAGAGCAAAGGACAGAGACTGAAAGCCTCAAAGACTAATAAGCACAATAAGCAAAAACATCTGGCAAGCTACAGAAGAGCTGAGCGAGCAGAATGCTAGTGAAGTAACTGGCAATGGATGTATTCAGAAAGAACTCCCACCACGTACAGCATTCCACAGGTGAGCCCTTCCTCCCCAGTGTAAGCCAGGGATTG
Organism: Ambystoma mexicanum; assembly: GCF_040938575.1. NCBI lineage: Eukaryota > Metazoa > Chordata > Amphibia > Caudata > Ambystomatidae > Ambystoma > Ambystoma mexicanum. The sequence goes on along the minus strand of NC_090930.1, from coordinate 583,434,721 downwards.
GGGGGGGGGTACAGAGGAACATTGCTGACACTCGTGCGTTGGCCCTAGGTTATAAACATGACAGCCTCAAGATATCAGTCTTGTCCTTGGGTTACATCACTCAACATTCCCACTCCTTCCACTCCAAACCTGGTGGTGGTTCCACAATACCCAGCACAGGTTTTTGGGCACTGAGTTGTGTGGAACAATAAGCAGAGAGTCCATTTGCTCCCGCAGAATACCAACCTAAGTGTTACATTAAGTTAAATGATGTAAATTTAGGAGAACAAATGTCTGCTTAGTAGGCAGCAGTAATACAAATACGAGAGATGGACATTTTAATACTCTCCATTAGTTGTTATCCCCTGATGAATTTCTGTGGGAACAGTGGTTACTATAGGAATGAAACATGTTGGGTTATGTTGGAGATAGGACCATCATTGCCATGTGTATCCATTGACAGAACCTGACTGAGGAAAATGTGTGTCTAATGTTGTGTAACTACAATATAAGATGACAGTTTGACTTGTAATAAGATGCTACACAATTTTTCTAAACTAAAGGGTTGTGTAAATAATTAAATTTTGTGATATATGAGTTTGAAGAATTGAGGTATTTTTACTGCGCTGGCTGTAAAATCGGTGGTATACATGTCTTTTCAATATAGAAGGATAAGAAACATTGTAAGAATGTACTAACAATTAAATATGCCTACACTATGACTCTACCTGTTTTGAACACATGGGGATGGACTTTCGATGTACATATTAATTGTTGAATCTAGCGGCAGCCCACCTCAACCCCAAATCCCTAGTGACTCTATAGAGTTCTGACCAATTTCTATGACTATATTTTTCTACACCTAGAACTAAATATTCTTTATCTTATGAAGGTACTACAATACAACCATTAATATTTTGGTGATACTTTAATAACAGAATGAGAGATCTACTATAGATGTCCATTTAAAAGTATGCAAAACAAACTCTGTGAAACAATGAAATATTTGAAACGTTGAGTATATTGGGTAAGAGAGATCTGTTGTCAGGTCAGAATTTAAACAGTTATTATGTCATTTAAACCAGGTCTATATTCTTTATTCTAAATTAATTTGAGGGCTGATTTTTAAATCACATTTTCAAGAAATACAATGTTAGAAACTTTAGAGGAGCTTTGTGGATTTATGTTATCATTGTTGGATAATTGTTTTTGTTATGCTATAACCTTTACTTATGTGCAGCTTTTGCTGTGCAGCTTTTATGTTATCATTGTTGGATAATTGTTTGTGTTATGATATAACCTTTACTTATGTGCAGCTTTAGCTGTGCAGATTAAGAGTTATGGACTGGACAAGTAGAAGAATAGACGTCTGTTTAACAAACATTGTGTCATGCTATGAAAAATTCATTAATCAAAGCATAAATGTTAGCACATGTTATTGCTCAATTTACTTTGATGAAATGAAATGTTATATTAATTGATTTAGTAACACATTTAAACCACTCCTGGCACCATGCACCAAGTCCCTGTGATTCCGCATTAACAGCTAACCCTCCCTTAAAAAACAAAAAAACACAGATTGCTTAATAAAAACGCTCACCTTTTCAGAACATCAACCCCTTCCTTCCTGACAATAACTTCCTATCCACAGTACAGACCCTTGTCCTTTCTCACTTGGATGATGGAACCTCCCTATTCACTAATCTATTCACCTACTCTCTGGCAATATCATCTGGACTATCAACTGTTTCAACAAAGACTTCTTCAAATGTGACCACATTATCCCCACACTCATTAAACTCCATGAATTGGCCTACACGCAAGGTATTGCCTTCAAGGCCAGTTCATCATTTGCAAAGGCAACATTCTGCATGCGTCCTCCTACCTAGCCGAAAATGCTACCATCTCTAGTGGAAATGTTTCCACAAGAAGCCAGGGACTGGTCAGATTAAAGATGCTAATGTGCAAAAAATAAAATAAAACAGGAACCAGACATTATCAATAAACATTCTAAGTTGTGGGACCTCCTACCTTTCAGCATTAGACTCCCACAAACCTTCATGCAAATATAGACTCCACAGATTACATTTCATGTTGCTTAATTGTATTTAATGCAGCCCTGTTGTAACCTGTACCCATTACCTGCATTGCTAACAATCAGATCACCACTAGTTCTCAAATCTAGTTCAATGCTCAATAAATACACACCATTAATAAATAAATATACAAATATATAAATATGTAGCACTTGACATTAGCATGTCTTTTCATATTGCTGTACCTTCCTGCTGTTAGAAATGTGTATGTAGTTGGAGTTGATCAGTGCGGATCTCTTCCGCAACTCATGCAGAATACCAAGTGGTTTTGATTTTCAGATTTTAATTTGGAGGTTATATGCAAACATGTGGTCTCCGTTGATACACATGCAGGCTCGAGATGATGATTAAGAGACTACTGATATGTTCACCTTGCATTTTACAAAGTGAACAGTGCATTATTAACTGGATTGGATCCAATTCATGTGGCGTCCTTCTGTTGGTAACACCATACCATCCTCACTGCTTTTCTGGGCCTGTTTGTGTTCCCAGGATGTGCTTGGACTCGTGAGTCCGTGCTGGTGCCTGCATATTGAATATTAATCCCAAGCCACTGTTCTGTATGGATTTGATGGTCTAACCTTTTGCATGAATTATGATTGCTGCCAGCTATGTTAGTTTGTCGTGTGCCATTCCATGCTTTGCATTTGGAGGATTATGTTGACAATGGAATGTTAATTAGTTCCTCATGTACTAAGTTTATTTTAGTTGGTGTTGCAATGCCTTATTGTGCGCAATGATTATTTTGTTCGCAATTGCAAGCCCATGTCTTTTGTCAATGTGATTTTTCTCAGATGCAACATTCATATTTTGCGTAATTTCATATTGATGGATGTTTTACAGGGGTAACGTGTCTGCCTCCATGTTCCCCTCCGTCTTCAAAAACCACACAACAGGAGAAAAAATCCATGAAGTGCTTCTCTGTGTTTTTTGTTTTATGTCTAGTTGTGAACAGGATTTCTCTTCGTTTTTTTTTTCTTTTCTCTTTTTTAAAAGTTTGTAACAAACTGAAAAAAAATAATAATAAAAAAACACAGTTTTACACTAGCATGACATTTTCATGCCTGCGTAAAACCAATGCAATGCATTGGAATCCATTTGCTTTTAGCACCAGCAAAAGGCTGGCGGATTACATGGGAATCCATTGTAAAGGTGGCCTGTCAAGTATAAATGACAGGCACGGTTTTCTCATTTCGCACAAGGGAGTGCAAAAGGAAGGCATATAGGTGTACACCACTCTTTCAGACTCTGCGATGCAAATAATCAAAATAGCCCAGAGGTGACCGGTTTGCATGTAAGTGCAATCGTAAGGTATCCCCGCCAGGCATTTCTTTGCAAAATTAGAACATTTGCTCCAAGGTGACACCCACACACGCATGGCTATGTTAATGTTAATGTTATGTTTGTAAATTCTGTGGAGTGCATCTGTCACCATTAAAATTGACTCCTGTAGCTGATTTAATAGGGATCTCCAATGCAAACTATAGTGGTATCAGAAAGACCTTTATGTATTTACAAATGAGTCCTTGATTCATTAGCCATGTCACTTAGGTCCTCGTATGGTGGTGTCCATTGTCCTGCTACCACAATGGAAATCACACAACCTCTTGAGCAACCCTTGTTTACTTTTGGGTTCACGAGCAAATAGTCCAAGCAGGTCCTTGGAGCCTGCACTAGTTGATGCAGTTTTAGTGTGTACTCAAAAAAGCTAGTGCCTAGAACTTTGATAGATCTATGTGCTATGCAATGGTGATACAAGGTGAACAGTTTTTCTAAAGGGAAACAACACAGTTGATGTACTTCGTGTGTAATATGACTGAAACAGTTCAGACACAAAAGTCCATGACTGACTGTGAAGAATGGCTCCGTTTTTATCATAGCGGCTTCTGAATGTTACCCATCTACATCTTCACCATATTCTCCCCCTTCTGAACTCATCATAGGCTTTTGGAGTACTCAGTCCCTGAGTAGGAAAACATCTTATATCACTAATCACATTGAGCCTATCCCCTTAAAATGTCTTCGATAGCATTGACAGAAACCTTGATTCCCCCTTGAAGAGGCCACACTGGATGGCATCCACACTTAAACACATTCTCTCACTTCCTTTTTCTCTCTAAAAAGAGTTGTGTGTTGGTTTCAATATCAACAGAGACAGCCCACCTAACTCCCTCATCCTTTAAGCACATCTCCATCAGCTTTGTGAGTCCACCTCCTAATTTACCCATTTACCGTCCACCTGGTACACTTAACCTCTTCTTGTATAACCCCTGTGTGTTACTCAAATCATGCCTAACTAATGTCACCACTGTCTCACTCTCTTCATCGTGACCCAGGACCATCAGCTACAACTTGAATCCAGTCTCTCTGGCAACTCAGTAGTAAACGTTTATAACCATCCCACACATTGCCAAGGTACCAACTTGGAAGTACTTTTCTTACACTGTGCTCTTGACCCCTCTGCTCTCACTATCATTACGATCTGCTACTCTGAGTACACAGTTATACACATACTCTTCTCCATTCCACCTCCATTCTCACTGTTCCCTCATCCATCTATCAGCAAATAAACCTTTCAGCCAGACTTCATAGTGCCTTTCCAGAACAAATCAAAATCTGCTTCCACGCTCTTTCTCCTTCACTTGCTCATCCTATTGACCTTCTCTTCAGTGAAGTGAACATAACACTGGCTACTAGCTTTAATTATCACTATCCTCAATTCCCCATGCCTCAATAATCTGGCATGCCCTCTAGCTGAATCACAGCAAGCTATGAATGACTTTCTCGACTAGCCCCCCCTGCCACTCAGAGCTGTTCTATTCCAGCTCTGTTATGGTGCTTTGTCCCTTTTGTCTATGATCACCAGTTCTCCCTCTTCGCCATTTGATCTATCCCAAACCCGCCCCTCCCTCCACACCCTCCCTTTTTCTACCTTGTAACTCCACCAAATCATTCACTATCTTGCTTTTTACCCAACTTCCCTACCTAAAGCTTAAAAATCCTTTGCTATGGCAAACCATTCTATTTTCCTTTTAATCCCTTAAGACCTTGCACCAGTAACCTGCTCTCTCCCTTTATGCTCCCTTCAACCTCTGTCTCTCCACTTGCATCTTTCCAACCTGCTGGAAAGAAGTCACAATCATACATGTACTAAGGAAAACAAAGCTGAACACAACAATCTCTCATTCTGCAGGCCTGTCTCTTTCCAGACCACTGTACAATCATCGAGAGAGCTATCTTTAATGTATCAATTATCTCAAGGCAAAGCCAGTTTGTGACCCCATCCAATATGATCCTATTTTTGATAGAGAGAATCTGGTAAACATTATAAGCAAGCTCAACAAATCTAGAGGACCTAGCCCAGATGGTGTCTCAAACTTAGTGATGAGTGCTAATCCTCAACTATGGGCAGCAATACTTCTAACTCGCTTTAAACAAATTTTGGGGCCCGGTCAAAATCCCAGCTTGTGGAAAGAATCACATTTTATATAGATATTTAAGCATGGAACAACTGATGATCAATCTAATTATAGGATATTATCCCATTTAGATGGTCCAAGTAAAATCTTTGCCAAATGTTTCTTGCGAAATATAGAAAAATGGATAGAAGAAAACCATATCCTTAGTCGCTTCCAAGCGGGCTTTAGGAAGGGCCTTCCACAGGTTATAACATGCTTATCCTCAATTCTTTGATTAGGCTATCATGTGCACTCTACACGTCTATATATTATTTGTGGACTTTGCTTCCGTGTTTGACACTATTGATTGCTCATTACGATGGTCCAAACTAAGGAAGTCAAAGATGCCAGAGGATCTACGTATAGCCTGCCAAATGTTACATGGACATTACATTGCATGTGCAAAATCGAATAGTAACAGGGAACTATCCGCACCAATTGACATTGCCCGCGGAGTGAAGCAGGGGTGAGGTCCCTCCTTTAACTTGTTTATCTCAGACATAGAGGAGTTTCTAACTAATACTCATACATTTCCACCTAAGCTGGGAGACTCAACAGTCCTGTATATGACATATGCTGACAATTTGCCCATATTTGATACCACTTATGTGGGTCTGAGTAGAAGTGCAGATGCAGTGATTGAATATGCTAAATCTAACCATTTGATTTTAAACTTAGGCAAATCAAAATTCATGCGTTTTTGGCAATGTCACTGGGGATAAGGAATGCATTGTAAAAACTGGTGGAATTTTGCATAATGTTTTTAATTATTGTTATTTGGGATACGAGGTCGAGCTGCAAGAGAGTCATTGGGACTAAAAAAAGTAAAACCTTATTCACATAGCTTTTTCTTATGGGTTTGTACCATTATAAAACGTTTCTGTCAATCAGGCCCTAAGGTGGTTGCAATAATGTTATCGATTAAGAACTTTGTTAACTCTTGTGCAGGCTTTGGCTTAATTGGCAAAGTAACCTTATATTGCCAAAAACTAGTACCATATATTGTGCATGCACTTGAATGTTCCTTTGTCCCACATGAGCAATGGGCCAATCGGATAGAAGGATGCATATGGCATTGGATCCTTGGTCTCTCTAAGGCAACACCAATACAGGCTATAAGGATTGAATTGGGCTTAACTTTCTTGTCCATGGTTAGTAGTGTAAATAGAGGAAAGCTATTTATAAAAATAATATGGAACGAGTCATCATAAGGATTGACCATGTTAAGAGAGGAAACGCTTAAAGGTATGAGTAGATCCCTATCTGAGTTTAGAGCTGTGAATGACGAATTGCTCCTGAAATTGGCATGGTGTCTGGGCTGGTCCGATGGGCTGGGTTCGTTGTTAGGTTTGTTTAAAAAGAAAGCCCTGGAATGGTACTGGTCATCCTGCTACGGTCATATAAGGAGTCTACCCTCTCTAAGCACGTACCCAAGACTATTTTTTCCTTACCGTAAGGCCCACAAGTATATATTTCAATTCCCTTGTCCCACCTCTAGGCAGTTATTTATGCAGATGAGGTTAAATAAAAATCTGGTTATGGAGGTTAAAGGAGTCTGGTTGCACCTTGCTGTTGAAGCACGTGGTTGTCGTCTCTGTAAAAGGGTGAGAGTTGTTCAAACACTATGTAATCACATCATGTGGCAGCATGATTAAGTATTATGTCAAATACTACCAGCATTTTGCCAATAGTCTATTGGATATCCAGCGTGACATGTCCTGGCTAAATAGTTTTTCTGGATGTAGTTTAACAAGACTTACTACTCTGGTTAAAGTATGGGAGGCCTTTGAATATGAACTACATGGGCTGAGCAATAATTGTAACCTGTAAGTATATATAATTGTTGATGTAGTTTATGTATATTTTATTCTGATGTATATTTATATTTATATGAAATGAAATGTCTGTTTTAATTTTATACATAGAACAATGTGAACAATTCATAAAGAACTATAACACAATAAAGAAAAAACTTCTGGTTCCATTTAGAGCTAAATTTGCTGGCCTCAGACAAAATAACGATTGTGCTAGACATCAATACTGCAAAGAACTGGTCCTAAAACGGAGATCAGTAAGGCGAGCCAGAAGAAAATTCGCTGTTTTTCCCTCACCTGAAAATCAGGCAACCTTGAATCAAGAAAAGAAATCTTACAAATCATGGCTCAAGTACCACCGTAGCAAATTTTACCAACAAGATGCCGAAGCCATGTTGAAGCTTGTGAGCGGCCACCACCCCCGAGAGTTCTGGGCACTCTTAAGATCCTCTTTGTCGCCCCACGAGATTCTACCATCTAACCCTACTGGGGAAATAACTTGGATAACATTCTATTCAAATCTGTTTAAAGCGCCAGCACCGTCAAGCCCCTTCGAACTTACTACAAAACTGGCACCATGGATAGATTTGAGCAGTGAATCTGAGATTCTCAAAATCCTGCATAGACTGAAACCATCGGGAGCACCCGGCCCGGACGGAATAACAAACCTTGACCTAAAGAAATATCCAAGTCAGTGGGCTGTGTTGATAAGTGAAATCTTCAAACGCTGCAAACAGGCAAGGCAAATTCCGTCTTCATGGACAACATCTATCATAGTCCCGATATTCAAAAAGGGCGGAAAAGAAGAACCAAAAAACTACCGCCCTATCGCACTTCTGGATACAGTCGGTAAGGTGTTTGGTTCTCTATTACTACAAAAATTTCAGGACTGGGCGAGGGAGGCCGAATGCGCGGACCCGTTTCAAACGGGATTCACAAAAAACAGCGGTACAACCACTAACATCATGTTTCTCAGCGCACTCAAAAGTAAGGTGTTGGGAGGAGGCCCACGAGTGTTTTTAGCGTTCATAGATCTGGCGCAAGCTTTCGATCAAGTAAACCGTGAGCGCCTGTGGAGAAAACTGAGTCTTTGGAAATGCCCGGACGAACTCCTCCAACCGATTCAAGCTTTACATCAAGAAACAAGGGTGCGAGTGAGACTAACCCAGGCTGGTTTGTTATCATCTGAAATCCCAGTTGACCGCGGAGTGAAACAGGGTTGCCCCCTTGCTCCATCACTCTTCATTGCCTATCTCGGCGATTTCAAAGCCTCGGAGAAAACGATCCGCTCCTTTCCACCAACTATGGGCAAGTCGAAAACATCGAGACTACTCTATGCTGATGACCTAATCTTAATGGATTTGACTCCTATCGGTCTTCAGCGTCAACTTGACCATCTGGCGACATATATTCAAACAAATGATCTAACTATAAATACAGCCAAAACCAAGATCCTGATAATGGAAAAATACAAACGACCTAAGGAAAAACTTGCCTGGTACCTGGATGGGGTAGCACTGGAAAAAGTCGCAAATATCACATACTTGGGAGTAGCATTGGACTGCTCGAGTATAAACGCAACCCTCCAAAGCTGCTTAATGACCAAAGTAAAAAACCTAGCGGCTCAAGGCCGGGCTTTGGACAACAAGTTCGGTGGTTTTTCCCTGTTACCCTTGATTAAATTTTATAAGATGAAGGTGGTGCCAACCCTTACCTATGCTGCAGAAGCCCTCCCTCACACACCGACAAACTTGTGGCTGAAGCTAGAGGGTCTATTTTGGCGCACTGTTCTAGGCCTCCCCAAGTCAACATCGGCCCCTTTGATCAGAAGAGAACTTGGCCTATTATCGTTGGAAGGGACCGTGGAAATTAAATCGATGATACTATATAGGAAGCTGTTGCTTTTGGACTGTCCTCATGTCCTAGCTATCGTACGCACTGAATTACTGACATCTTCCCCCTCTGTGCTAAAATCTTGGGAAATGGCTCGTAAAAAGAAGCTTGTGGAAATAAACTCTTCGGAGCAGGATCTCATCGGCAACTCGCTAAAAATAAAAAGGAAAATCAGTGAGCTCGACTGGATTGAAACCTTGAACATCGCCTCTAAAGCAAAATCAGTCAGCCATTTGCCTTCCTATCAGAGCAAACTAAACATTGTTCCGAACTACTTGAGCAAGTTCCCAAATAAAGCTGCTAGAAACTTGTTCTTGAGAGCGCGTCTGAACCTACTGCCGACAAATGAGATCTTAAAACTCAGAGGACAAAGTAACTCGAACACGTGTCGTTTTTGTAAAAACGAGACACACGTAGAAACCATACGCCATCTCCTTTTAAATTGCCCAGGAACCAGAGCCGTAGGTGAGAAATTTCTGCTACCACACCTTTCTGCATCATATACCAGGGAAGAAGAAATGTGGTGGACACGTCTGATGAGCGGAGAAAGAAATACCTGGACTATCGCTACTACACAGACTCTGAAGTTTATTCTATCCCTCTGAAAACTTAAGTTCTACTCAACATTCATTTTTTTTTTTTTTTTTTTTTCTCTTCTCAGCTTTCAGCGCTCAGCTCTACTCTTTGCTCTTCACTTCGTTTTGATTTCGATTTGTTGTAAAAATCATTAATTTGATTAAATCAACTAAATAAATAATAAAATAAAGAAAAAAAAACTAAAATGCATTGTACACAGTCGGCTCTCACCCATTTCTCCAATTGTCTAACAACTCTCATCTAGTAAGCATCCTCATACAACTTGATACCTTCACAGAATTTGAGAATTTGAGAATTTCGACCATCTCTCCAAAGCTGCAACTTTCTTACCTCAGCTTGAAAGATGCTTTACTTAACTGGGTGGTCTCCTAGCTCGCTTACATACCCTCTCCAACCCTTATACCTCAGAACTTCCCTCCCAGAACTGTCATTTGGACATTGCGCAAGGATCAGTGCAAGACCAGTCCAGCCTCCCTGAATAAACTAATATCCTCCTGCATCTTCAACTGCCACCTCTTCTATGAGGATACCCAGAGATGATTCACCTTCCACTCCTTCACTCTGGATAGCTTCAAATGATCAACCTACATCCTAACTGTCATTCACCATTGGATGACTATATGCTGACCCATGGTTATCTCCAAAAGATGGAAGCCCCCTTTGTCCCATCCCTCAATGCTAACTGCAATCTCCCTTTTGACTTCTCTGGTCCCCCAGACACTGTAACACATGGCTCCCAAGGTATCCTTTTCACACTTCCAGCAGTATTCAGTGAAATCGCTGAACTTCGGGGTCAGCAGAATAGACTACTGCACAAGATTGCAGACTACTTCGTTTTCCCCTCATCTAATTTGGTCCTTTCGACAGAGTTTTCAATATGCAAAATTCACCTTTTAACCTCCCCAGATCTCCCCATTGTCAACCCTAAAAAGTGCACGTTCTTGTTTCTGGTCTTTAAATTTATCCAGACTTGGCTTCTCTACGTTCCCAGTGCATTGCACTGCTTGTTCTCTTTGGACTCTGTGCTTCTCTTCACTCGTTTATATATCAGTTTGCTGCACCATAAACCTGCTCAAACATGTGCTTCTCTCTATCTGGCAAACTGCCCTGTGAAGCACTGCCACAGCCATTATCTCGCTACTAAGTGAAGGATGCCCACAAACTCTTCCACCTTTCTATCCAGATGAACCCCCAATTGACCACTTTTTGGCAACTTCTCACATGATTTAACAATATGTATTGTACATTCTGAATAGGGGCCGTAGTCTCTCAATGCCAGTTGATTTATGTTTTGTCCTCTACACCCTTTCACTGGAATATGGGTCAATATTACACCTTCATCACAACCAGTCTTCTAAAGCAGCGTGTAAAGGCACCTTGCCCAGAAACTGATTACACCTTCTTTAACTGTGAAATGACATATTGGATATCATAAAATAAAATACATTGGCCCTCATTACGACCCTGGCGGATTTTTTCCGCCATCGACGGACTTTTCGGCCATGGCGTAAAGTCCGTTTACGCCATGGCGGATGGTGGACTTACCGCCCCATTCCGAGGTTGGCGGGGCGGTAAGTCCCCATTGACCCATTTACCCTTCCCCATTCCCATTTCGGCCCCATAGGGCTCAATGGGAGTGGGGAAGGCGTTAATTACGCCACCGTACATTACGGTGGCGTAATTAACACCAAGGTCCCATAGCGCCATGGATTTTTACGCCCGCAAAAAGCGGGCGGAAAAGTGACCATGGCGCTTTGGGAACTCGTAGTTGGCGGTAAGGGGTCGGCGCAGCTAACGCTGGCGTAAACCCCTTACCGCCAGGGTCGTAATGAGGGCCATTGTTGTAGCATTCACCATGGTAATTGATAGTGTTTAATTTGACGGTCGCCAATTGTTATTTCTTTTCTACCTCATTATTTTATTTTGATGGACAGTGTTCCAACTTTTAACATTGCAATTGTGTATCTTTTGTGTGTGAATTATGCATAACCGCTTCATATAGCCTGGTGCAATGGGCAGTTTTAAACAGTAGCCCATTGCCTCTGTGCCACTGAAACATACTATGTTTGGCCTTGATGATAATGGTCTCCTGCAATTGGTGTGCTTTAACATATACAAAATGTGCATCCATGGACAGAAAGAACAGATGAATTGAACACTGGAACAATATTGTCATGGGGCTTTAAGTAGGTTACTTTAGGCCTCATTACAAGGGTGGTGCTCCCGTAATGAAGGGTACCGGGACGGGACCGGCACCCTTCATTACGGGAACGCCGATTACGAGGTTCCCTTTGCGGGACCTGGACCAGACGTCTGGTAAAACCAGACATCTTTAGGTCCTGCGAGGGGAAGAGGGAGGTAATAACAGGACATTTGTAATGTGCTCGTTATTACCTCCCTCCCCATTCCCATTGAGCCCTATGGGGGCTCAAATGGGAATGGGGAATGTTTCCTTCAAGGAGGAATTACTGGGTGCTCCAATGTTGGAATGATCCGGTTATTCCTCATTGAAGGAGCCCGGAAATGAAGCCCGGTTTGGAGGCAGCCATGGTGCTAGTAGCACCATGGCTGCCTCCAAACTCGTAATGAGGCGTTATGTCTTTACAAGCCTTTTGCATTACCTAGTCAACTCTATTATGACAAAAGGCGAAAACAGTGTGTGCATTACTATTGAATCTTTGTTTTAATTGTGATTGTTACAAATGCCTGAATTTTCATCATGTTGTGTTATATTACTGGGGGTTATTCCTTGCAACACTGCCATTCACATGATCTCCCGGCTCTGTGGTATGTCTGAAAGAGAGGATGTGTGTGTTAGGTTAGGTGAGAAAGGATGGGAATGCATGAAAGCTTTGCTGTTGTGCTGATGTGTGCACAATGCAAATAAGCTGAACTCTTCGTTCAGGTGTGTTCCTTTGTGTGTTCTGTGGGGGGCGTTTTGAGCCCATGGTGCTAGGATGCATTGGCTGGGACTGTGATATAGGTCTAGCGTTCTGTTGTTTCATGTCTTTTGGAGGGCTGTTCTATTATCATGTGCGAGTGGTTTAGTTATTATGTGTGTAGTGTGTTGGAGTGTAGAGTTTGAGAATGTTAATGCTGAAAGGATAGTGAAGAAACTTGTGGCATTCATCTCGTGTGCTCTTGGCAATTTTTAATAGGGGTTCCCCTTGGTGGAGTTTCTGTACTTATGCCCTTTTGGCTAGATCATTTTGAAATGTCCTGAGGATCCCCCAAATGGGGCTGGTAACTGTGGTAGTAGATAGTGTACAAAGACTTGTCCAAGTTGAGAGTCGAGGGCCATAAGCAGTAGTGGAGGACCTAGCGAGCATTCAGGAGTGGTTACCATGTATATCACAGGTCGAGATAGAGTTCAGAGTAGGACATCTAGAGGGGTCAAGGGGAACAACTTGGTATGCGAGTAGATACAATGTGCGATATCGAGGAGCCAGTTACACAATTTGCAATGAGCCTCTGGGAGCAGTATCGTGATAAGGCACCAAGGGTGCCGGGCCCTGGGATACAGAACTATAGTGGCATACAAGGGAGCAACATCCCAGGGGGTCACATTTGCAGTGGGACACGGGAAACACAACACACTAGGTCCAAGTCAAAGTCTGACACAAAGGGGCACAATTATAGTCAGTCAAAGGGGAATAGATCCCACAAGGCAGCATCAGAGTAGGGGTCCTGGGAGCAGGGTTGTGTACGCCGCAAGTGAGGTGGTGAGCGGGTTAGTTTGGGGTCCAAATAAAAGCCTCATAAAGCAGGGGATAGCATTAAAAGGCCTAACACGGCAATACATATGCCACATGTTCTTCTAGATATGGAGTATTTACATTACCCGGTGGCTAGACGTTTACTGCATTGGTTTGCCCTTGGTCAAATTATTGTCATTTGGGGAATGAATAGAAATAAAAGAACGAGTTAGACACACTCTGGCCAATCGCATTGCACTGTGAACATACATCAAAAGGGCCTTATCGCATGCACTCCCTTCACTTACAGCACGTATCATGCGCAATTCGTCATTGATAACAGGCCAATAAAAACGTCTTTCCATTCTGCCCATATCTTGTGTCCTGAAACTAAACAATAATTGTGCAGGGTGGCGGCGATCGTGCATTTCTCCACGTCCCCGGCCACCATTCACCCTTCCTTCATGTAGGAATGAATCAATTAACGAGGGATGCCATGCACTGTATCCGTAGAATAAAAAACATTAAAATAAAATGCCCAACATGTACAGTGCTGTGCACAGTTCACGGCGCGTGCATTTAATGAAAGCCATTGGATGTGCATGTCTTATTATATTTGTACGGAAAGTCAAGTTCTGATGCATTGAGAGAACAAAGGCTGACACCATCAGAAGACCAAACGATTACACATCGCTCTCTGCGCGACCGCGAGACTATAAATCACACCTCAAGTCATCGCTCAGAAGGGGGAGAATAAATGATACTGAATATAGGCTAGGTTCCGCGCCTGGCAGCGTTTTTCTTTCTGCGCTCGAATCGCGGCAATTTATTCCCTCCGACCACCTGCTGTTTTTTGATGATGAGAGACCAAGTAAAAAGGATGTTCAGGAATCAAGGATGCTGCTGCAGGCGACACCTGGTCCTTATTGCAGTGGCTGCCACCTTATTTCAACTGCTGGCAAACCTGCAATTACAGCAGCCGTGTGAAACACTTTCTTGCTTGCTGGGCACAACGATTTGTGGACAACGTGTGGACTATGGACGCAAAGGCTGAGAAAAAGAAACATAGCCGGTATGACATGTCTTCCTGCTAAATGCTTCATGGGTATTTTGCATTGCATGTTTTTCTATTGCTTTTCACACGTGCTATTATACATATTATTCCAGAGTGGCACGTGCAAAAGAAAAAGAATCATGACAAATCTGATACATATGGAAAGATTATCTGTAAAACATGTTGGACAAGGCAAGTGTGTGGCAGGTAATCACATATCCCAATGCCTGAAGTTACAAAGAATGGCATTGGCTAATCTTAATGAGTAGGGTGGCACCGGGTGCAAAGTGGAAATATGGTTTTATCCAGCAAATCTACTTGAATGTTGACAGATGGCTTGACATTATTATGAGGAAACCATATGGCACTGTGTACAGAGAAAGAACCTTGGGAAAGTGGCGGGAGAAACTCCGTTTTGTTTTGCTCCGTTAGTACAGTTCCTACGCTGTCTCTTTGGTGAGCAAGGTAGTTCTTGGAAGACTGGTGTGGCATCCCTCGGACAGATCAACACAGGTGCAACCGCTTGATACAGTGGACACAGGGGAAATTGCCATGCAGTGCTTGTGTATTGTAAGTATAGTAAGCTCATCCGGCCCATTGTGTAATGTAAATGCTGGCTTTGGCGGCAGGGCTTGGCTGGTCACAGTCTGCCGGCCAGAACCCTGCAGCAAGGGCTCCGGGTCATTAACTGCCAAGCCCGCACTCTAAGCCGGCAATTCTATGGCAAGACTGGAGGCGAGCATTATGCTTCATCTTCCTTTATTCTACTCTTCAGCAGTTCAACAAAAACACAATGGCCCTCATTAGGACCCTGGCGCTAAGGGGTTTGCGCCAGCGTTAGCTGCGCCGACCCCTTACCGCCAACTACGAGTTCCCATAGCGCCATGGTCATTTTTCCGCCCGCTTTTTGCGGGCGTAAAAATCCATGGCGCTATGGGACCTCGGTGTTAATTACGCCACCGTAGTGTACGGTGGCGTAATTAACACCTTCCCCACTCCCATTGAGCCCTATGGGGCCGAAATGGGAATGGGGAAGGGTAAATGGGTCAATGGGGACTTACCGCCCCGCCGACCTCGGAATGGGGCGGTAAGTCCGCCATCCGCCATGGCGTAAAGGGACTTTGCGCCATGGCGGAAAAGTCCGCCGATGGCGGAAAAAATCCGCCAGGGTCCTAATGAGGGCCAATATAAAAAACTGTGAAAAGTGTTAGAACAAACTTTTCTCTTCTTTTTTTTTTTTTTTTCAACTACAACCCCCATGAGTCTCTGTAGTCCATGCTCCATCTACCAGTCACAACCCACTTCCTGTGCTTGGACTCCTCCTCTTCTTTTACTGCTCTTCAAGCAGATAAGTACTATTTATTTCCTCTCCGTATGCCCGCGCAAAGCAGACTGAGTGAGAGGGGGAATTTTAGTCAAAAGTGTGATTAAGGAGCATGAGAGTGAATGCACTTCAGTGTGAGCGGGATAATGATTATTTGAAATCGGGAATATAGCCTTATTGGTATCTATTCTCAGGTGCGCGTCCGTGCAGCGATGGAGAAGTTTAGTATTCGCTAGCCGCAGAGGATTGTCGGAACTCAGAGAAAGTTTTTCTTGGGAGTATTTTAGACATATCCCCGGCCGCGAGGCCGTCGGCCCCGTGTCGAATGCCCGACACCTTTGGGGTTCGTCCAGTCAGAAACAGCGCTCGCGACCTGCGGAGAAACCCTTAGCAGGGAGGAGCCGGCGCCCGCGAGGCCCGCAGCGAGCCAAGCTCATAACATTGAGCGTGCAGCCCCCACTCTCGAGGAGGCGGAGCTAGCGCGCAAAGCATGGAGCCTTGCGCTCCCACAACATGGCCCCCACCCGCGGGTGGGCAGAGCTAAGCGTGAAGTATTGCGTGGTACCGTCTCAGAGAATGCCGGCGACGCCTCTACATAACAGGCAATCCTAGGAGCCGAGCAAGAAGCTTTGTGAGTCGAAAGACAGACGGTCATAAGATTCCAGCGATCGTTCGGTCGCGTGCGTCGTGCTTAGATAAAGCACTGTCCCTGCAGTTCAGCAGCCCGCAGACTCTAAGAGGACACAGGTCTGTAGACCGGGACTCTGCCGAGGAGCAGCATATATGACGCAGTGAGGGTGAGATCCATCACAGAAGCCGGAAGGCGAAATACAGACGACGGTGCAGCCACTACAAACATCATAAGAGAGCAGTGGGCGTGCTGGAGACACCTGATCAAGGTAACACTAGGCACACAGCACAAAAAAAGAAAAAAAAAAAAAAAAAGCGAATGTCGGAATTTGAATGGAGCGAGGAGGAGCAATCCCATGACCTCGCTGCCAGCTTTAAGCAAGTGCTGGGTAGCTCTCTTACGGATGCAGTGGCGGAAGGGGTAAGACCCCTACAAGAGAGGCTGGAGACATTGGAAGCTACGCTTTCTCAGCCGAATACAAGCACCAAAGTCGATAAGCGCACGCCCACGGAACCCTTGAAGGAGGGACATAAGGGGAGTAAGCTGGCCCTCAAGAGGAAATCCTCTGACGACCCCCGGGGCCCATTGGAAGAGGCGACTGATTTGGCCTCGGAGGTGCCTGACCCTTTCGCGAAGCTTAAAGAAGCTTACCTACAGAGGCAGGCAGTGCCGAACCTCACGACCCCCGCTCCAGGGGAGGACAACACTGGAGAAGACCCTGGCTCGGATGAAGAGCTAACTGAGGATCAGGCCTCAGGCGAGGAAGAGGAGGCCGAGGAGGAGGACTGGGCTAAGCCCGGCGGAGGCAAGAGAGCTAAGAAGGAAAAGCACCTCCTAGAAGCTCAGGATGATATGTTCGACCCAGACGCCATCCACAATCCTAGATCCACGGAGTGGCAACCATCCCCCCGAGTAACGCAGTATATGTCAGCAAGATTACGTAAACCACTAGACAAAGAAGTGCGGCAGCGCCTGCGAGCGGAGTGCCCACGCCCACAATTGCCGGGGAAGGTAGCGGAAGCCCCAGAGCTAGACCTGAAAATGCTGACTTTTGTGTCGAAGACGAGCAAAGACCCCTGCAAGGGCATAGATAGATCCTGGAAGAGTTGCCAGGAGAAGGTTTTAGATCTAGCAGGCCCTCTCGCCAAAATTATGGACCTCGCAGAAAGAGCGAAGGACACAGGAGAGGAAGTGGACCCAGAGGCCCTCGCAGGATGGGCCCAAAGAGCGGTCTGCCTGCTCGGAAACGCAAACTGTGCCATCGCGTCCGAAAGACGTAAAGGCCTATCACTCAAGATAGACTCGAAGCTTAGCGATCTATCATCATATGAAGCGGGGGAAGGAGCCCAAGGCCTACTGTTCGGCGAGACCTTTGGAAAGGAGATGGGCCGGTTTGTCGGCACTTTCGCTTCCCTAGAGAAGGCACAAGCATCAATCCGAAAGATTTTCCCTAGTAGGGTTTTTGGAGGGACCAGCCGCTACAGGGGTCGCGCAGCTGGTCGCAGTCAGGGAGAAAGAAGACCCCAAAACCCCAGGGCGCAATACTGGGAGAATAGAAGTCAAGATTCGTTCTTCCCATCCAGAGGGAGATCCCAGAGAGGTCGCCGGTCCAGAGGTTCAGGACGAGGCCAGGGATTCACACCAGGTGAGAGCGAGTTACTACGCGCCAGGTGGGGGAAGGACGCGTATATATTGTTAAGGAATTGGCGCAAGCTTTCAAGCGATTCCTGGGTCTTGCAAACCGTCAAAGGCCTACAGATAGATTCTATAGAGACCCCAGTGCAACAGCGCAAGCCGCAGGGGCAGACATTAGCGCATGCGGAGCAAGTGTGTCTGGCCAGCAAGCAGGCGATAGAAAAATGCCATACAGCCCCGAAGTTGGTGAGCAATATGTTCCTAGTGCGCAGGAAGGAGAAGGTTCGACAGGTGATAAACCTCAAGGAACTAAACAGTTGGATAACATACCGGCATTTCAAGATGGAAGGCGTCCATCAGCTCAGAGACTTCTTAAGAGAAGGAGACTGGCTTACGCGATTAGATCTGAAAGACGCCTACCTTACGGTTCCTGTTCTCGAGGAGTTCAGACCATTCCTAGCTTGTAGCTGGCGGAGTCAATTCTGGCAATTGAAGACAATGCCATTCGGGCTCGCTTCCGCTCCCTAGGCATTTACGAAGCTGATGAAGCCAGTAGCAGCAGCAATCAGGGAGAAAGGTGTCAGGTTAATTGTCTAATCTGGACGACCTCCTACTTATGGCGGAAGATCGGGAAGTGCTAGTATACCAGGACCTTCTGACCTCTCTAGGTTTCCTTGTAAATACGGAGAAATCGGATACCACACCAGCACAGAGGCTGGATTTCCTGGGGTTCGTTCTAGACACCAGGAAAGCGACACTGGAACTTCCAGCTCGGAAAATGAAAGATATCAAGAGAGAGATCAGAGTAGGCTTAGAGAAGCAACGAGTATCGCTCAGAACCTTAGCGAGGATAGTAGGGCTGCTAGCAGCATCGATCCAGGCCATATTTCCGGGTCCCTTGCACTACCAAGCACTGCAGAGATTGAAGATATACCAGCCGAAAGGGCTGGGGAGCCAGATGCGGTCAGCTGCAGACCGGAGGCAAAGGGAGCGAAGAGGAACTCCTGCTGCACATAAACTGCCTGGAGCTTCTGGCAGGATCGTTCGCGATCAAGGTTTTTACGAAAGAGAGAGTGCGTTCTTGTGTCATGCGGAAGACAACATTTCAGCAGTGCGATACATCAACCACCTAGGTGGGACGAGGTTCAAGATGTTAGCGGAGCGGGCAAAAGACCTGTGGCATTTCTGTCTACAATCAGGGACGCCAGTGACGGCAGAGTACCTGCCGGGGTCATTGAACGCAGTAGCGGAGTGGAACTCTCGCTACCTGACGGACTCCAGCGATTGGAAACTGGACCCAGCGGTGTTTCAGAAGCTGAACACGAGATGGGGACCGCTGCAGATAGACCTCTTTGCATCCCGCCTCAATGCTCAGTAGAGCCGCAGGCTAGACCCAGGAGCTCTGGGAACGGATGCACTCCTGCAAGAGTGGTCAGGAGGGCCGCACTACGCCTTCCCTCCCTTCATGATGTTGAGCAGAGTACTAGCGAAATGTCGGAGGGAGAGGGCGGAGTTGGTACTGATTGCACCGTTATAAGAAGTCTCAAGCGTGGTTTCCCGCCTTAATGGAGTTAGTGACGGACGTCCCCAGGATTCTCCCCGAAGGAGTGGGACTCCTCACGGACCCAGCTGGGTCGTGTCATCCTCTGAGAGTGAGAGGGACACTCCCGCTCGTCGCGGGCGGGATATCAGGAAGCCTTGGGCGCTGCCGGAAATTTCGGATCAGGCTGCTCAGCTCATCGCGGAATCCTGGGCTCCATCCACTAGGAGGAGCTACGACGCAGCTTGGGCAAAATGGACGAGCTGGTGTAAGAACAGAAGTGTTCATCCCGTTTCTGCACCTGTAGTGGAGATTCTAAACTTTCTAGCGAGCCTATTGCAGAATGGGAAAGCTTTTCGCACAATAGGAGTATACAGATCGGCAATTTCGGCCGGTCGCATACCGATAGACAACGTCCCCGCCGGGGAACATCCAGCGGTGGTGAGGCTCGTCAGGGGTGCAAGATTCAGAGTACCTCCAGAGCCCAGGTATAAGACGGCATAGGAGGTAGCTTCGGTGTTACACCTACTATCTAGCTGGCCGACGGATAGATTCCTGTCGAGCAAGCAGTTATCAGGAAAGTTAGCTATGTTGCTATGTCTAGTGTCTTGCAAAAGAGTATCGGACGTAAGAGCACTAGAGATTAATAGACGGTCCTTTGGGCCAGAAGGCGTTACGTTCTCTATTGTAAGGAGGACCAAGACGGGAACATCCACAGGACACTATCCTTATTTCCCGAACAATTCAAAAATGGGGCGTAGCACGATGTATTAAGGAGTACGAGAATAAAACTGCAGAGAACAGAGCAGCGCATACCACTCAGCTATTTATAGCGCGCAGAAAGCTTTTTCAAGCAGTTACGACAGCCACCATCGTCAGATGGGTTAAAGAAATCATGCAAGCAGCTGGTGTGAATGTGAGCGTGTATGGAGCTCATTCAGTAAGGGGAGCAATGGCCTCCTCGGCCGCAAGAGCGGGAGTGCCTTTGAGCGAGATAATGCTAGCCGCAGATTGGTCGAGTGAGCAAACGTTTAAAGAATTTTATTTTAAGTCAACTGAGAGTTTAGCTAATACAGTGATGGGGAAGCTTTGAACAAGCATAATGCTCGCCTCCAGTCTTGCCATAGAATAAAGATTACCCCTGCTAGCTGCGCAGGGAGTATTAATTCTATTAAAGACTAAGGAGGCGAGCATTAAATTCCCACCCATGTTTTTCGGTACTTGCATAATTGTCAGTGCATTATATGAACAAGTACGTTCGTACACACCACCCTAATATTCTCCTATTGTTATTTATTCGCATAGGAGAAGACCAGAAGAATAACTGAAAGCGGTACAGCAGCGAGAGCGACAGAAGTCCGGAAGGCACCAGCGACTGAGTTTAACAGTTTCTAGAGGACCTTAGCTACGTTGGCGAGGACAAGTTAATTCCATGAGAAGCTGTCAGAGCGAGTAAAAGCAGAGGAGGAGTCCAAGCACAGGAAGTGGGTTGTGACTGGTAGATGGAGCATGGACTACAGAGACTCATGGGGGTTGTAGTTGAAAAAAAAAAAAAAAAGAAGAGAAAAGTTTGTTCTAACACTTTTCACAGTTTTTTATATTGTGTTTTTGTTGAACTGCTGAAGAGTAGAATAAAGGAAGATGAAGCATAATGCTCGCCTCCTTAGTCTTTAATAGAATTAATACTCCCTGCGCAGCTAGCAGGGGTAATCTTTATTAGCAGTGTTAGCACCAGTGCGCTTTGGACTGCAGCAAATGGACCTTGCGTACTGTGTTTGCCTGAATTCCTTTAAAAGAAAGCAAAATGTTGTGTGGTAGAGAACGGAATAGGAAAATGAAGAACTCTTTTAGTATGTCTATGACCCAGTGCCACACCCACAATGCATCAAAGAACAAGGCAGTCTGTGAGGCTGGAACAATAGCCAGAGGGACAGTGGTGATGGTGGCAAGGGGCAGGGGTGCGTAACATTGTTTGGAGCCCCAGACAGTGCTAAATGGGGGTGGAAAGACATCAAGAAAGTAGGATTAGGACGACACGTGAAATAAAATGGCGACTGGGGGAGTGTTGGCGGAGGGTGGAAATAAATGCAGGCTTTCAACGGCAATTCAAAGCCTCGCTCCAAGTCTTCCCGCCGGCTGCATGACTCTCAGGCGTACTGATGCTGAATGTGTGCATGCAGATGTTCCTGGATACATGACAACGCTGGGAATCACTCATTTGTATGGTTTCATCTACAAACCAAATGAGCAAATCCCTATTGCTTGTGCCCATGCCTTGTTTCTATCTCTCACGTTCAATTTCAAAGCTGCAACCACACCACACCGGACCCCCTCCTCCCCCCTGGCCCTGTAATTTGGCCTGCCTGATTTTCCACTTCCACTTGGTTTTTCCTTGCATATACCTCCACACATTTCACCCCTTGCCATGCCCTCCACCCACACACCCCCTGAAATAACACACTGACTCAGATTGTGAGTGGGCAGGCAACAGTTGCTTTGTTTTAGCTGGAGGTAGCTTCCAGGTGTTCTGTTACTTGTTAATAGAGCATCAGGATTCTGCTCTGAGCTGGAAAAACCCTTACACTTACTTTCCCACTTGATGGCGGGCAGCATCCGTTGTACAGAGCTGACGCCCTACACTTTATTAACTCCCAATTTCGGCAACGGCTTCACATTGCAGCCGATTCCACTTACTACTTTTCCCAGGTGAAGGATCGTTAAACAGATTTTTGCCCCAGTTGCCTGGCATGCCCTTGCTCCCTGTTGGCCAGGTGTAAGTACTCTAAACTTTCCCTTCACCCAACCCCTTCATAAACCACCACCCATCTTCCAGGTCCCTATCTTATTCCTGGCCCCCCTTGGGCCTGCAAACCTCTCACCTCCTCACCCCTCCGCTCCATAGGTACCTAACCTCTGCCTCTTCCACGCGGTCTTCCAGCCTACTACTCACTCCCTGTTGCTTGTGTGACTTACCCTCTTGCATGCCCCCATTTGGTTTCCTGTTCTCCTGAATTCCCCATTGCACTTTCCCCCTTACCCCCATTGACTACTCCTTGTTCCCTTGGGGGTTGCTTGCTGGCTTCTCCCCCACCTGATGTTGTAGCTTCCTCCCCCTTGTTGCGGGCCAGTTGTCCTATCCTATGTTTCTACCAACTCCCCAAATTGCTGCAATGCTTTTCTGTACCTTTGGCACCTTACCCCTTTTCCCGACAAGCTTGATTCCCCTGCGCCCTGTTACCTTGTGCCTGCCAGCCCCTACCGCCAGTTGCCTAGTCCTCCGCCATTCTTGATCCTTGCACCTCTCCACCTTCCATTCCATCCCACCACCCGCACATTCCTCCCCCACTTTCCCCGTGGCCTGCTGAGTTAACTACTCCGCCGCCGAAAATCTCAGACACTGCCAGTCCCTTGTGAATTCCGACAGGCCTACCAGCCTGGATGCACCATGTACCTCCACTGCAATGGTTCTGCTGTAAAAGTGAAACACAGTTATAACAAATCAAACAATTCTTATTTATGCATTACAACTTCTGGGTGGGCAACCTTGTTGTTCTCCACTGATCAGGAAATGGGCTGTTTGCCTAAAATATGGTGCTAATGGGGGGGGCTAGCCTCTTTCCACCAAACAACACCCCTTTAGCACCTTTGGATTCCCTCCCCTACCCACTTCCTTAAGCTGTCGCTGGTTAGTCAGGGGAAGGGTACCCTCTGCCGGTCTCCTACTATAGGGTGGGGATGGGGATACTTATGCCCCCGGATGCCTGCTGGGTGATGCGGCTATGGCAGCGTCCTCCACATGCCTCCATCTGCTCAGTGCGTCCGCTGGCTTTATTGTAAGCATGTGGTGTGTAGGTGAAATTCCGCATCAGATGCCAGCGTTGCACACTTCTTAGATAACTCCTATTCAAGGGAACTTCAGAAAATTCTTCCTCCTACAAGACCATTGCCACCTATGTGGTTTTCTCCGTGAAGTAATATACATAAAGGGCCTTGGAGTTAACTCAAATGTTTCCACCTAATCATCATTATTTATTTACCATTTGTATTGTATGCCAGGTTTGCTTCCGATCGTTGGAAAGTCACAAATTACGCTTTAGGCTGATTACTGTGTTTGCGACTAACAGTAAAAGTCACAGTTTTAGTCTGCAGAGCATATGGAAGCAGATCATGCAGTGTCAAACAAAGTTTATCTAGTAGCAATGTCTTAATCATCATGCTAGCAGAACAAGATGACAGCTCTGTGGGTGCATAGGGGTCACATCAAAATCAAATTATTAGGAACAATTATGGGAAGATGGATCAGGAGTTAGTTAAGTTAAAGAATGACAACTTGAATGTAACTGTTTGGTTTGCCCGTATTAGCATTCAATTTTGACAGCAGTTTAATCCATTGCTAGTGGTTGTATCTGACTACAAGAGCAAACTCGTTCCATATATCTCGACAATAAGGTATTGCCCTTCCTTGCAAACACACTGTCGCCCCGATAGTCACACAGAGAAGTGCGAATATACCAAAGGGAAAACTCCTATGAGGGAATATTCTTTCAGAAGAAAAGAAAACAATCTTATAGGAACGGAGGACATTCCTCATCTGGATGATAAGCAATAACCTGTACAATAATAATATCCATCATGTAGAAGAAGCATCAAGCGTGTCAGGTGCCACATTGCTGTTTTTAACATATCTGGGAGAAAGTGTGACGCATGCCACTCTGCTTTTGGTTATCTCAGAGTTAAAGATGGCATGAAGACCGAAACACCCCGCAGGTTTCCTATGCAACATATGTCTTGTAGAAAAATCTGCTGCAGCATTTCAATATGCCCCGGAAACCTGCCAGCATTATGCACCATATCACATAACTCTAAATACAAGCAATACATCTACAAGAGGGGAAGACACAAGTAAGCTGTATGTGTAGTTAGGTGCATCTGCATTGGATGACTGTTCTACAGGGAAAGGTGAAATAGGGATAGACTGAGAGAATGAGCTGCCAGAAAGTAGAGGAAGTGGTGGAGTCAAACAGCGAGTGGAGAGAACGAAACAGGGACCACAAGCTCATAAACATCAGTACTGAGAGACAGCTCAGTGGGTAATTCCACATTCCGGCAGCATGTGTGGACACATAGCACTTTGGAAATGGCTGTCTGGGGTCCCAGATCCCAAGGAGAAAATGTGTATTGAGAAATAGGGAGTTGAGAACCATTACACTATGGGAATTGATGTATGCATTTCCAGATCCTTCTGAAAAAAGAGTCTGTGTGAATAATTATTGTTTGCATAATTATTGCACACTAGGAAGTGATATCTGAATTCCCAGATGCATCAGACAAATAGGCTGTGCAAACAATCTAAGAGTGCAACAATCTTGCATACTGCAACTTCTGTCTGGGTTCTCAGAAACCTATGAGAAAGAGACTTAGTTGCACAGCCTTTCACAATGTTAATTGACGTCCATATTGCCAAAGAGTTCTAGGAAAGGGCTGGTAAGGAGAACCATTAATAATTAGGTGTTTTGGCCAACCCCCTGAATAAAGTTATGAAAGATACTGAAATACCTGTGGCCAGTGACCAAACAAGTTGTGAGACCGACACCACCTGAAAAAGCAAGTGTACAATTAATTATTAACTTTACACTTACTCTAACTTCATTTACTGCACGGTCTGCGATAGCACCTGTGTTGTTATGGTTAAGGTGCTCAACCCACAGGAAGAGCACTTGTGGGGCGCTTATAACTTTGCCTTCCCTGGACGAATGCTCATAAAACTTTGTGAAAAAAGTATATTGCACCATCAGATTGATTCTGCAAAGTCTTTTGAGGTTTCATGAGGGGGCAAAGTTATAGAGGGGTCCCAAAATGTGTGGTTTTTCACATAAACACAATGGGAAAAAAGATTTGCTCATGCCTACAGCCCAAACCGCTGGACGGATTTTCTCCAAACTTGCAGCAGGAGTGGCTGCTTGTTACCAAAAGCATGCTTTTGTAAAGTTGGAGTAAATCCGTCCAGTTCTTTTTAAAACGGCAAAAAAGTAGGTAAAATAAAATTAGTGATATCTTGGTTGGGTCCGTGTACTCACTTCCCCAGGCCTCTGATTGGTCTAGAGGGTGGTATGATGTCTGTGGACATCGGACACGCCTGCTATTTGGGTGGTGAAAAGCATGAGTTGCATCATATTTTCCAAAAAGCCTGCCATGTTGTATCCGTGGACCTTTGCAACTGACCACAGACATTGCAGTGGAGAAAAGGTGTGGAAAACACATTTTGGGTTATTTGGTGGTGGCAAGAGGGTCTAGGAAGGTCGGGGCTGGGGAAAAAGATGATATGGAGCTGTTTCTATAGGTGGCAAAAAGGGTCTGCAGATGCCACAGAGTCTGAAGGAGAAACCCCCACCCCGTGGCTGAGATTCTCGGTGAGTTATTTGAAGCTGTATTGTACATACTTGTTATATGGTTAATTGTAAAACTTCTGCTAAACTCCAAGTAATACATAATAAATATCAACCAGAGCAAACAGAATATTATCATAAAAAAATATAAAAGAAGAGAAAATATGAAGATGAAAGTGAAAAACACACATATAATTAAGACTACTATCTAGCCCTGGATTAGAAATTTGCCACACGTTTTACATCCTCTTCGAAGCTCAGCAGATGATTTCTCGCAGTTTTCCATAGCTGTGTGATTGCAATATTTAGGCTGTAGCCTGAAACACATTTAAGCCAAAATATTTCACTAGTAATGCTTCAAGATTCTCCACATAAATACTCAGATAACACTCGTAGTGGGCCCTCATAAAAGGACAAGAGGTAAGGACATGCCTAGCTGACTAAATAGATTGTGTGTCATTACAGATTCTGCAGGTCAGCTTCTCCACCGGTAAGCCTAAACAAGCTCCCCTAACCCCAAGGACCTCCACTCTGTTCAGTCTTAGATTCATAAATATCCTCCCTGTTGCCGGTGAGGGTAGGAGCCTGAGATACATTTGGGGCTGTTTATAGGTAGAAAAATAACCTAGAGAATTTACTTAGAGACTTCATACTGCCCACTTGTTCATGACTCATCACCCAATCCCATTTTTTTGCACTATTTTTAAGTGCTTTTAGAATGTCACCTTCGTCATATTTCCAATGTGTTTGCCATCCAATCTTGACAAAAATCTTTTCATTTTTTATTTTATATTTCTGCAAAGTATCACAGTTATTTTCCTCTATTGCAGATTTCAGAATGGACAGCAGGGAATTAGGATTGGAAAACACAATTTGTATGTATCATTTGCCTGTGTTCATGTCAATGTCAAAAGGGCTACATAACTCATACCTTCTTTAAAGACTGTGGTGTCAATGTCAATAACTGCATGATCTAGGGTTAGACCTTGTGATTGTGAATAGTGACAGCATATGCAAGAGACAGAGGGCCTCATTCCGAGGCTGGCGCAAAGGGATTACGGGCACCGGTAAGGACACCGGTAATCCCTTTGCGCTCTATTCCGAGGTCCCTTTGTGGGTCCGCTAAGGCTGCCTGGTTTTACTAGGCAGCCTTAGCGGCAGCCGCAAAGGGTCCAGGGAGCAAATTGCGGTACCGTTATTTGCACCTTCCCCATTTCCATTGAGGGGATTGGGGAATTGTATTTTCAATGGGGATTTACCAGTCCCGCAAAGGTCAGAATAGACCAGTAAGACCCCATTGAATGAGGGCGGACTCAGTACCGTTATTGGAGGCAGCCATGGCGCTATTAGTGCCATGGCTACTTCCAATCTCAGAATGAGGCCCAGAGGAAATTGTTCTCTGCGTACATACATGTCTTTGAAAAGAAGGAAATGTGCTATTGTGCGGCCATTTTTTTACCTTCTGCAAGTTTATCAAAGTGGATGTTGACAAACTGAATGTTGTCGTCATCTGGATATCTTTGGAAGCCAAAACTGTACCAATTGCTCCATTGACTAAACCATGTTCTACGTCAAGGTTACATTTTAGAATTACACTGAAGTTTAGGTACAATTTCATTATTTTCTCTAATCCAGCTGTGTTGGAGATACATTTTCTAAGATATTTAGTCGTGCTGTAGCTTGTTGACACATAGGAAGTGTCATCTTGTTCACTTCTAGTTTCTCTGCGGAGCTGATATGCAGCATGGGTTGAATTTCTTTTTCAACATTGTCTAATTAAATAAGCGGTTATAGCCCCGTGGAGGTAAGGGGCCCTCCTCAGGGCGCCACCTTGACACGCGCACCCCGTTTTGGACTTGACCACACTCCAGTGAAACTTGCCGGAGGGATCCTGTGAAGATGCTGATCGGGGTCTGACCTTATGGGGAGAAAGGGAGAGTCGGCACAGGCAGGGGGGTTGGGTGGGACCGCTAGAGTCTTCAAACCGTAGACCGGCCGCATGGGGCCGAGCTCCAGGTACCTGGTTGAGAGGGAAGGTCGCACACTGTACTGGCGAGCCTGGCCATCACTCACCCACGGATGTGGGTGGCCAGAACCTTGATGCCCGCCGATCGAGTAAGCCCGGCTGCACCATGGCTCAGGGCTCACGCGGTGTACCGAGCCCATGTCCGCCCTGGGGAGGCATCCCTAGAGAACGGCCAGGCTTCCCTCTGCTGGGGCGCTGCACGGGGCACAGTCCCCTGGCTGGCCCGTGGAGGTGCAGTGGTTTCGCCACTGAGCCCGGGTCGGGCAGCGAGAACCCAGAGGCTGTGCAGACAGGTCCCTCTCTCCCCTGTATATAGTAATCCGGAGGAAGGTGACTAAGCTTTCTTGTAATGTGTGTACCCAGAGCCGCAAAGGGGGACCTCTCGGCAAAAGCGTCCGGGCTCCTTATAGACCCAACTGGAGACAAGTTTGAAATTGATGCCCATCGGGACTTCCAGAGCAGCCCAGGCTCGGAGAGCGGCCATCTTGTAGGGCAATGCATTCCAAAGGGCCCGGATGGGAAGGACTTTGGCCCCTGCCTGGCAAAGGACCGAGTGCCGGCAGGTGCCCAAGGGCATGGGCCAGCACCAACGGTCGTCGTCGAGCTCCGGCCAGGCCGCCTTAGAGCTTCTACCACCACATTAAAGCTGTTTGTCCCTCCCCTCTGGGGAGGGATGGGGGCCCCGCTGGGGCCCCCCAGGACCACCGCCGGGCTTTGGGTTATGATCGACCCAGACGTGAGACAGGTGCCCAAGGCCCGGGGGGGGCAGCACCCCCACCCATCCCCAATCGAGCTTTAGCAAGGCCCCTTTAGAACTGTTTCCCTCTGGGAAGGGGCAGGGACCCTTCCAGGCATGGGGAACTTTTTAGACCCCCATGAGCCCAAGGCCATGTTGCAGCAGCCCGGCCCGCCTTAGAGCTTCCCCCTCCACATTAGAGCTTTTCCCACCAGGGGAGGATGGGTACCCCGCCGGGGCGCCCCAGGCCTGCCGCTGGGCCTGGTGACGGTTGACACCCGACCTTGGGCGCCTGCCTGGAGCTCTGTCCCGGGCTGCCTAAGAACTTCCCCCTCCACATTAGAGCTTTTCCCTCCGGGGAGAGACGGGGACCCCACCGGGGCCAGGTGATGGTCGACAAGCCCCCAATGCCGGGGTTGAAGCAGCCTGGAGCTTTGGCCTGGGCTGCCTTGGAGCTTCCCCCACCACATTAGAGCTTTTCGCTATGGGGAGTGACGGGGACCCCACCGGGGCTCACCGGCACCACCGCCGGGCTTGGGGATGGTTAACCCACTCACGAGGCAGGCACTCAAGGCCAGGGGCATGCCCCTCCAGCCATCCCGGGGCTTCAGCATGGCCCGTTTAGACCTTTTGCCTACAGGGAGCGATGGAGACCCTGCCAGACAGGCCTTCGAGACAGGCGCACAAGCCTGGGGGGCAGCAGCCTGGAGCTTTGAACAGTCCCCCTTAGAGATTCTCCCTCCACATTAGAGCCTTGCCCTCCAGGACTAACCCACAAACGCCATGGAACTCAGGTCCGGCCACTACGAGCGCCCCTTGACTCACGCACCCCGTTTTGGACTTGACCACATACGGGAGGCACTGGACCGAGGACCGGGAGCCACTCACGAACACCATGGAACTCAAGGACGGACATTATAAGCGGTTATAGCCCCAAGGAGGGAAGGGGCCCAGCTCAGGGCACCACCTTGACACGCACACTCCGTTTCGGACTTGAACGCACATGGGAGGCACTGGACCGGGAGCAACACCGGGAGCAGCCCACGAATGCCATGGAACCAAGGTCGGTAACAGCGCCACGGTCACCCCGGAGGCTGCAGGGTGGCACTCCCACGTGACTATTAAGCCCTGGTGCTTCCCCATTGTCCTAGTCGCAAAACCCAATCAATGTTCATTTTTTTGTATCAACTTTAGGAGGTTAAGTGAGATTTCCACCTTTGATAATTATCCCATGCCAAGGAACGATGAATTAATCAAAATGCTGGGTGCTGGCAAATACATCTTCACACTGGACTTGACAAGAGAATATTGGCAGGTACTGCTAAATCCCGGGATAGAGAGAACACAGCCTTTTCTATACTCCAGGGCTTGTTTCAATTTAAGCCTACATGGAGCTCCTGCCACATTACAGGGGCTCATGGATAACATCTTGAGACCTTATACCACTTTCTGTGAGGCCCATATGGATGATATAGTAGTCCACAGTAACAGTTGGACGAAGCACGTACAAAAACTGTATACCATTGCCTGTGCCCTCAGGAAATCTGAGAAAATGCCATTTAGCGCAGCCAGCCGTTAACTATCTTGGTAATTTTGTTCAGAATGGCCTTATCCAAACTCAGGCTGATAAAGGGAAGTTGGTGCAAAAACACCAACCCCTAAGTCAAAAAGTGATCTGTGAGCCTTCCTGGGATTAACCTGATATTACCGATGGTTTATACCAAATTGTTCCACCCTGGCAGCTAATCTCACTGACAAACATAAAAACTCACAACCCCAAAAGTTGATCTGTAATAAGGAATATCAGGTTAGCTTTGAGGGCCTAAAGCACATTCCCTGTCAGCAACCAGTACTCAAGATGCCAGACTTTAATAAGTAATTCATCCTGCAAACTGATGCTTCCAAATTTGGCTTAGGTGCAGTATTGACTCAAGAGCATGATGGTATTGAGCATCCCCTACACCAGCAGCAAGCTCTTTCACCAGGGGCAAACCTACCGCACAGTGGAGCTCAAGGCCCTCGCGATCAAGTGGGCCATAAATCCTAGAATACAGAAAAGGTAAAGGACAAGGAGATTAGGAAATGATAATCAGATTCTCACTGTAAACCACACACCTAATGGGAAGGCTATGTGATGAATCGAGAGTATTTGTCCCATCTCTTCAAGCGGGAGCCAACCTCTTTGATGCTAGGGAGGTGGTCCTACTCTGCAAGACAATGCCTTGGGGCCTGAAGTGGGACCTCACTGGGAGTGACTCCCCTTAGGGGACAAAGACTCTCATTCTCACAGGGAATGTCCTATAACAACCACCTTAACTGCACATATGGGACTGCCTTCGCTAATGGGAAACATACCCTCCTTGGGATCAACCATGATGCCTGAGGAAAAAGGAAATAACTCTTTAAGAACAGAAATGTATGTAACTGAGACAAGTGGAACACAAGAGAGGAGAGAGAGAGAGACGTACACAGGTGAAACCCTCAGACGCAGCTATGCCTTGGAGGGGTGAAGCAGACTGAAGCCCCGGAGTCCATGACAAACAGAAAAGCAGTGAACACCAGACCGAAACACCAGAGACCCGGCAACCCGAACAGCAGAAGAGCTGCTACGATCAGGGAGAGCGTAGCCCCGTGCAATGTGGCGGCCAGACCACGGAAGAACCGTGGTGGGCCTCTGGGCACATCCAATGATGGTGACACAAGTAAGGATGGGAAACCTTAAATCTCCTATCAGCGAACCTTCGCAGAGCCTGTCAAGCCACAGAAGCAACAAGAGAGGAGCAGTTGGCAGGCTTGGATTGCAGAGAGAGACAACTTAAAGAGGAGACCAGAATAAGAGGCAAAGTTCGAAATGCCACTCATGATGAACGAAGGTACCGGGTTGGAACAAAGAAGGGAGAGGCCGTGCAGGGGCATATCTTAGATAAAAGAACATGGGAACTATATGATACGGATGTTGGGCATTTAGAACACATAAAGAGATTTATCCCAAGAATCCAAGGAAAGTGAATAACGATATTAAGCATGATACTTTGAGAAGCTCTGAAATACTATCCACTGAAGGAGAGAAGAAAAGGCTAAAGTTAAAGATGAAGAGTGGGAGAATACTGTACTGAAATATTGTGAGACGCAGTGTGAGTCAAACTTATATATTAGATCAAGGGTTCAGAAAAGGAGCCTGGTAGAGAGAACTCAAAAGTGTTGGTGTCTCTGCCATTATATGAATATACCTAAGTACAGAAGGATCCACTAGAAAGAGAGTTAGACAGTCCAAGTCAAAGTAAGGACTGTAAGAGACTATGTTAAAAAAGATATTAAGAAAACTGTTGAGAATACAGATAAGCAGTAGCCATACACCAGCAGAAACACTATGGGCCACATTACGAGGATGGAGGTAGCCATGGAGCTATTAGCTCCACGGATGCCTCCGTTCCGGGCTCCATTGCCGGGTTCCTGCAATGGGGACTTACCGGGTTACTCCAACATAGGAGGACCCGTAATTCCTCCTTGCAGGAACCCATCCCCATTCCCATTTGAGCCCCCATAGGGCTCAATGGGAATGGGGAGGGAGGTAATAACGGGCAGATAACATCTGGCCCATTATTGCCTCCCTCTTCCCCTTGCGGGACCCGGAAAGCACACCTGGTTTTACCAGGCGTGTGATCCAGGTCCCGCAATGGGAAGCTCGTAATAAGCGCTCCCAAAATGAAGGGGGCCGGTCCCATACCGGCCCCTTTCATTACGGCAGCGCCAGCCTTATAATGAGGCCCTATGACAATGGCAGGAATTAGAGGACATTTAGAACTGGAAGAGACCATCATGATGAACTTGTTTCTAGAGGATGAAATATTTTTTCAACTGTTGTATAGATGAACTAAGTGAAACCTGAAGTATAGCCTTGAAACCGACGGCCGAAGGGAAGCAGCCACGAAACAGACATTCTTTTGGAAAACCTTAGTTATTAGATCTAGTGGTAGTGTCAGGGTTATTAGGTTTTGGTTAGATTACTTTTTTTTTTAAGTTGGACTTCCCAATGACAGACAAGCATCTTGGTTAGTTTGGATAGGTAGGAAACACACCTATAGCAATAGGGCAAGATAGGTATTTTCTGTATTATTTTGAATAAACCTGCTAGAAATGTCCAGTGAGTGTCTGACTCCTTACAAACTCCCTTTGTGGCATCATGGAAAGCGCAGACAGCCCTTCCGCCTCCATCCACCTCTAAATAACGGGTCTGCCATTAGCGGCCACCGCTAATAGTGGGCACCGCTAATGCCGGAACCGGAAATAACATCATCACGCCTGAATGGGAAACGGAACGGCAGCCATCTGGAAAAACACAGGATCTGGAGCCACAATCCAACAGCAGAACATTTTCTACTACACCAGTACTATGCCAAAGGCTGTTAAGAAAGGGGCATCCCGGCAGTGCAAGGAGCGGTTCTCCGAAGATGAACTG
Organism: Ambystoma mexicanum; assembly: GCF_040938575.1. Classification (NCBI taxonomy): domain Eukaryota; kingdom Metazoa; phylum Chordata; class Amphibia; order Caudata; family Ambystomatidae; genus Ambystoma; species Ambystoma mexicanum. Next base: position 583,401,398 of record NC_090930.1, on the reverse strand, counting down.
ACCATGCTTGCTGATACTCTAGCTGAAAATGCAGAGGTGGTCTTTGGCAATGACCTAAAAAGAGCAGCACAGCTTAAAAAAAAAGGAGATTTGGGAGCTAGTAGCCCAGAAAGTGAGTGCGGTAGGCAACACCCCTCACACAGTAAAAGATGTACGAAAACGTTGGGACGACCTGCGCCTCAGAGTGTGGAACATATTATCTGCCAACCGGAGCCAGGGCCTGGCTACTGGCGGTGGGCGTAACTCACCTATAAAACTCAGCCTCTGGGAGGAAACCTGCACCAGCACTATTGGACTGGAATCTATTGAAGGTGTGGGAGATATGGAACATGGAGCCACATCATCGGCTGATGGAGGTGAGTCTCCTAAGAAAACACTGTATTGCAAAGTATGAAGATAGTCCACTAATGTGACCATGTCATGAGGCAATGCATGGCCCATTACACACACATGGACACATCCCTGCCTAGATGCCGCCCTCAGCACTGACACATCCACATGCATGCAGCATGTCAATGCCATACCTGAGACACACCCCACAAACATGGAAATGGCATGTGTCACACTGCACGCATTCCACAACAGAAAGGCATGTCACACAGCATACACTGCCTCATACATGTGTGAACCAGACGTATGCCTGTATGATCCCCCCATATAGCAAGCAACCTGAATGTCACAACTCCAATACCAAATCCCTCAAATATGGAGAACAGCAACAATACCAATGTATGCATGATGCATGTAGAACCATCACTGATGCTGTCCCTCTCTCGGTCCCCCACAGGCTCAGATCCTGACAGTGAGGCCTAGGACTCTGCGGTGCAGGCAACGACTCCCGAGAAGAAGGCCAGGGGCAGGGAAGATGGCAACATGCCTTCTATGTCAAAAGGCCCAGGCAAGTTACATCTGCCACAGAAGGTGAAGGCGCCACAGGATGCAAAGTCACTGGGGCGGCAAAGGGCCACTGCCACAGCACCAGTGCCCACAACAGCTGTGTCCTTTTGCAGGAGCCAGTGGCCGATGGGGCCCTGTCTGCTGCCAACAGCTCTGTCAGGGAGGCAGCTGGCACGGCACCCCAGAGTGACGATGAGGTACAGAGCCAAAGCCAGGTGTGTGTCTCTGTGGAGGACGTCTCATCAGACCCACCTGGCACACCCAGCCCACCTCCATCACCCCAGATCACCCCAATCAGCACCCCCAATGCCGCACACAGGAAGAGTCTGGAGGGGAGCCAGGGCCAGGGAGCTGGAGCCCCATAGATGGCCCTCATGATTTGGGAACCTTGCCACATGCATCATCCACCTCCAATGGTGTCCGGGATGGGGAGCAGCAAATGCCACTGATGGAGCAGTGCCAGGAGGAGCTGACAGGGCTAGTCAGACAGTTCATAGCTGATGGTGCCTTGACAAGGCAGGAGGGTCGGTACAACACAGCGGCCATGAAAGTGGCCATTGAGGCGAGCACAACTCGCATCTGCGAGGAGTTGTCTGCAGTGAGGCAGGTCCTTAGCCGAATTGCAGAGGCCTTGGAGGCACAGCTTCCTGCCCCGAGACTGGAGCCAGAGGGCACGGGCTCCTCTTCGAGCTCTACACAGACCATCCCCCTGCGCAGGTCTGCGCGCACCTTGTGGCGCTCAGACATGCTGCCACCAGAGGCGGGAAGTGGCCAAAAGTAGCAGGGGCAGCCTGAATAAGGAAATTGATGCAGACATTCGATTGCACACCATGTGTGGGGGAGTTGTGGGGGGAGGTTGTGGGGGGAGGGGGTGTTTGGGGGAGTTGTGGGGGAAGGGAGAGGGGGAAGATGCTGTGTGGGGGAGTTGTGGGGGAAAGGGGAGGGGGAAGAGGCTCTGTGGGGGAGTTCTGGGTGGAAGGGGAGGGGGAGTGGGTGTGTGGGGGAGTTGTGGGGTTGGGGGAGGGGCAAAAGGGAGAGGGAGGTGGTGTGTGTGAGGTGGAGGGTAGCACTTGTTTCTTCTTACTGTTAAATACACCCGTTGTGTACCTGAAAAAATACTAGCCTGGACATTCCTTATTGTGTATGTGTCATTTATTGGTTTACAGTGCATAGTGTCCATGTACTCCCACACCCAGTGCCTTCAGTCCCACATTCATGGCACCCTCAGCTCCCATGTCTCTTAGAAGTATTGGTCAATCACTGACTGGTGCACAGCACGTCCCTCCTGTGCATCGCCACTGCGATGATGTACAACCACATCTTCTTCATCTTCTTCATCATCACCTGGTGGTTAATGTTCAATGTCAGGGGGCGGAGGCACGTTCCGTTGGATGCACATGTTGTGCAGCATGACACATGCCATGATGATCTTGGCCACCTTCTCATGCCTGTAGAGGTGTGCCCCACCCGACCGGGTAAGACAGCGAAAATGTTCCTTCAACAGGGCAAATGTCTGCTCAATGACCACACGGGTATGGGTATGGGAACGATTGTAGTCCTCTTCGTGCCTGGTCTGCAGGTTCCAGACAGGGGTGAGGAGCCACGTCTTCAAGGGATACCCACTGTCACCTGCATGGGTGCACAAAAAGGTATGTGTAAGTCAATTCCTGATGGACACCTGTACTTATCAATCATGCCTGCAGATTTCTATTGTTCACATGCACATGTCTCTGGTGGTAAACACACATTTTACCTTGCCACAATTTGTGCTGTGCCATGGTCTTATGGGGTGGGTTGCGTCTTCCAGTTGATACAGGTTGTACACTCCCTTGATGTTCTGCATGCACTGTGGATGTATTCCACTGTGTTTGTTGTCATTATGTGATGTGTAGTGATTAGTATCATTTTGTTACTGGCAGCATTGCCATAAGTCTCGGCATTATTTGTCATTCAGCGCTTATCATTTCCATGCTGACATGCAGCACTACTGTGCTGGTGGCCCTGTGACAAGCAGTGTATACCCTTGGTGGAATCGATTTGTGCACTCTCCTGGATGCTTGTCCTGTGTTGTAAATTGCTGCAGACATTTACATTGTGCATATTCACAGCATGTTGCTGGATTGTGTTACGGAGGGTGAGGTCAGATGATGAATGGTTGACATGTTGTGGGATGTGGGCTGATTGTAAGTTAGGCATGCTGTAATTGGTGTGCAGTTTCCATCATTGCTATGGGGATTGGTAGTCAGTGATGCTTTGGGGCACAGTGTTTTGCGATGTGGACTTTGTGCTGTCTCCACAACAATGGCACCATGGTGGTGTGTGCTTCTCTCCCACCATTACACTGCCATGTGCCTGTCATGCGACTTACCAAGCAGCTAGGCACGTTGTCCTGCATGTCACTCCATGTAGTGTGGTAGCGTGGAGTTCCCCAGGACCATTGATTCATGAGTTGATCCAGGAAATTGGGCACAACAATGTGTGATGATCATGCTAGAGTCACATACGATCTATACATTGATGGAGTGATATAGCTTACGATTGTGGTACACCGCCTCTGTGGCATGCAGGACCACCAATTCTACATGGGTGCAGTCAAGTGCACCAATACAATTTGGCATGCCTGCCAGTCCATGGAAGCCAACTTTCGCATTAAATATCTCCTGGGCAGTCCGTGGTAGGGTTATGTAGTTCCATGAGTGCTTCAGGAGGGCATCCAGCACTTGGTTCAGCATGTGAGAAAATAAGGGTTGTGATATGCTATGCATGTGCCCCACTGTGTGCTCGTAGGTGCCTGTGTCCAGGAAGTGGAGTAGAGACACTACCTTCAGTAGAGGGGGGATGACGGTGCGTATTTCAATCAGGCTCACAATGTTGTTGTGTATCATGTCCACAATGGTGGTGATGGTGTCCCGGTCAAGACGGTACAGGGTGTGGATCTGCTCAGGGGTTAGGTTGAATGGACTGGCTCTGATGTGAGGGATTGGGGGCTGCCTGCGTGGTACCACTGGCTGCACTGGTGGGGATTGTTGGGCCTGTCTCACCTTCCTTCTCCTCCTGCGTCTCCTCTGTGGTGCCTGTTGTTGCTGGTGTAGAAATGCAAGCATGTCCTCCAGCCCCAGTCTTGCTACTACAAGTGGAATAATTTTGGTGTAGAAAGGGGTGTGGTGTGTGTGGGTGTGCTCCTTTTTTGCTGGGCCAGGCTCCATTGCCTCCACCTGTGCTGATTGTGTGCACCTGTGGCAGTTGGGTACACTGCACATTGCTGTTTGCGGGTGGTTCGCGATGCCGGTATTGCTGGCATCCCGGTATCCCTTATTACCACCTTCATGATGCCGATATTGGAATGTCCGCCTGATTTGTGATGTCCTCCTGTTATCGCCATCCCGGTATTGCTGGATCGAAGGGCCGCGTGTCTGCGTGCATGCCGGTACTGGGGAGCACGGTATCAGCGGTGGTGCTAATACCGGGTTGTTGAGTCAGAATAGCCAGAGCGGTATGCGGTGCCGGTAATCCCTTACCGGCATCGTTTTTCCATTACCTCCAACCTTGTAATGACCACCTCTGTAATTAAATGTTTAACTTTCTTGGACTGGGCACTTGGAACTTGATTCCCAGCATGCAGAGTGAACTTCATTAAGTAATTTAATTCCTGTTACATCCTTTTGGCATGTGTGGCCAGGCACATTGTTTCATTCGCCACATCCTCAATGTCTGCCCTATGTATGCTTTGTTGCTTTCTCCTTGGATCCTTCCCTCATCTGGTCTTCAAATCACTTCTATGGTGCCAGCTTCATCCATATGCACTTCTGTTGTTCCTTGTGCATTCTGATGTAACCCCACATATGCACAACTCACCACCATGCCTCCCTCCCAATGTCAGAACCTCCTGTAGAAACAATGTTCTTGGTTGACTTTTTCACCCCTTCCCTATTTTTCTATGCTGGTTCATAGGCCTGTTCACAAGCCTCCTTCTCGCTCATTAAACTCTTCTTTTAGAGTACCATTTCCTCTGCATTAGTCTCAATTTATAGTGTCTAAAGTAAATTATTTCAGTTTATAATCTAAATCCCATGTCCTTGCAGCACATTGTTTGGGGTGAAAAGTGTGTTTCAGTTTGTAGCAGTTCTGTGATGGAGGTGGTTTTATGTGTGTGAGTTGTGCGAGTTAATTTGGATTGTTATGCACTTGTCAAACTTCATGTTTTATTTGAGGAGTGGTTCAGGCTAGTAGGTGGGTGGTTGTGTTAATCAGATGATTTTAGTGGATTGTTGGTTGGGTAGAATTGATTCAGCAGTTGATGAATGTTTTTGGTGGTTTGATTGGTGGTTCTGCAATAAAAGATTGCAGTACACTTTGATGAGTGGCTGTGCAGATTTATGATGGCAAACTATGTGAAACATGTCAAGTGATGGCCATTTCAAATCGCTTGCTTGACTTGCAGAGAGTGCCAAGCCTGGCCTTATTTTGACTTCATACCCTGATCGTCCCATCAGCCAACAAAATATTTCATCTGGAATTTGAAGGAGGGTGAACAATAGTATTGTTCTAATATTGGTGGTGACTGGCCCCTTGCCCAGGGTTAGGGTGAAAGCTGTGCTTTAGTTATCCCACCTGCAAATCAGACATAGACCAGTTAGACAGTTGCCAGTCCGAGCAGAAAGACACACTTAGCCTAACCTACCCTTTAATTGCCATAAGTGTTCTATTAACTCAGACCAATTCAGGTGGAAAGGGACTCTGAGTGTCTCTTCAATGGCAAGGATAAGTGAGTATATCCCATCTGAGCACCTCATTAGAACATTCATTTCAGGATCTATATGCATAACATATGCATAACATATGGGTGGAACTACAGAAACGAATTCTAATGAAGGTACATATTAAATTGTGGCTCTGATGGGAAAAATTTGCTGGGCCTGCCTTTCTAGGAGTTATTGAGGTCTGATACGATGTCTGTGAGGATGTCTATATTTATGTGTGGTGCTGAGAACCATCAAGATTTGGGCGACCCTTTGGGAGTTAAAGAATCAGATTACATGACAGAACAGGAAATGAGGTCTGCTACTATATTGTTATAAAAACATGAACAACAATTAAAGGTTAATGTTTGAGATGCATGTTCTCACACAGTTCAGGTGGTTCTGGCAGTTAACAGGGAATACTGTTAGGTGGACAAACAGTGACAATTTGTGGGATGTAATGCAACGCTAAGACAATTCAAGGAGTTGGGGTTGTTTGCTCCTGGTAGAGTGCACAATGCAGGTGGGGAACAGCACAGGAGGATTTATAAAACCACCTGATAAGACTGCTAAGTACAGATGAGTCAGAAGCCACTTTGAAGGTAAGACCGTTACTCAGGTGTAAGGTGCAGGTTTAGGTTAACAGGTACAGGTAAGTTACATAGAGGGAGACCATCCACCAGCCACCTTACTCTGGGCCAGGCTCTCATAAACTGACATCTGCAGGGACAGTCACACCACAACATTCCACCAGGCATTCTATCAAGCAAGCATTCATGCAGGACCAAGGCAGGGAAACACCCCCTTACAGAAAATAGTGAAGGAAATAGACAGTTTAGATGTATAAAGAATATGGATGCTTGATTTAATGGGTTCCAAATGTGTATGAACGCTTCTGAATATTCTGATACACAGCTGGGGAAGGTAAGCCTTTTAGTCCACATATGCAGGTGGACATTTTAGCATTAGGGCCTTTTGATGGACTGATTGCCAATTGTATGGACATTGCATGGTGTGGTATACCATTTTCTAAAGTGCTCAATCTCCACAAAGGTGCATCGTAGCGCTGGAGAAAGGCATATCATCACCAATCCTTTAGTTACTTGGATGACTAGTAAGGAAATAACTTGTATCTTAGCCTGCAGTGGAATTGAAAGTGGTTGTTTCTAGATCTAATTCCCAGAGGGGTGGAGTTCAACAACAGTGCAGTCTTGGTGAAGACAGATGTTCCACCCTACGTAGATATCCTGAATCTAGGGATTACAAGTTATATTTATTGTGTAAATATACATATTTTTGGGAAAACTACATTACATTTTAAGCTGTTCCAAAGCACGTGCCAGCCATGTGTATGGTTTCAAGGTAATGAGATTGGACCACATCTGAATATGTTTTAGATCGCTTTATTAATTAATTGGTTCATTAGCTTGAGGTAGATATGTGACAATAGAGTGCTCTCCTATGTTTGGCACTAGTCCTTCATCGGAGTGTTTGATGGAATATTAGCTGCCCATATGCTATGGAGAAAAGTCTATCCATTTCCTGTAAAAACTAGAAGGGAATGGGCAGGGTAACATTACATAATGTTAAAGCATATACCATGTCATCATTATCTATTATAACGAACTAATAAACCATAGAATGTTGTAGCAATGTTATAGTTATAATCTGAAAAAAGTCGTACTTTATGCTATTTATTATTTGCTATAGGCATAATAATGCTATATTATGCAAGGTTAGGTATGCTATGCTAGTACAAAATAGTATAGCATACCGAACCTTGTGTATCCCATTTCACGAAAAGGCATAACATAACATACATAAGATAAGTAAACAAAGTGCATAGCAATCGATGATATTGCATAGCATATAAAATGGCATGACATCAAACAAAGGCATCACACAGTTAGCATGCCCCGATTACATTTTAGAGTGGATGCTGCGAGTAGAAGCCAGGGCACCAGTGATAAGCCAGCATGACATGGAGCTCTATAATAATCATTGAAACACCCAGGAGCAAAGAAACATATGATATGAACTTCTTGATACCTTCTGGCAAGCAAGTCTTCTGGGGAATTAAAAGGGAAAACTCTTGCTCTCTCTCTCTCTAATAACCGAGTAAACAAAGTAAGGGAATTACTGTTGTTCTTGGGCATTCCTAGGTGTTCCTGATTTCCCAAACGTTCTTTAGCTAGAAAGTCATGCATCCTGGGTATCTTGAAATCTTGGTTTGTCAAAGGGGATCTCTTGCTTCCCAAAAGTGTTCACCGATTCCTTTTCTTGTTCTTTTACAGTCCCTGGGTTGTTAAATGTTGTCTCTTTCATCCCTGGTCCCTGGCAGCTGCAGATCCACTAACTAATTAAGACAACGTATTTGTGTTTCCTTTCCTAACCTGTGGCACCGGCCTGCATCCCCCTATATAACCTCTGTTCATGTCCTTCTTAGTGTGTCATTAATAGTCTACCCTTTGAATGATTTCAATGTTGTTTTACCCTTTCAAAGTGTTACATTGTATTCTGATGGTTTGTTGCTTCAGAGATGAGTTTGTTGATTTGAGCCCTTTTTGTAAAGTTGTGCATATATACATACAAGTAGTACATAAATATATTTCAGGCAAAACACGCTTTTACACTTTCCATTCTAGACCCTGTCCAATGCCACAGCTCTCATCATCTCCCCTCCTGTACTCCCCCCAAAACAAGCATAACACCCTGCTCCAGAGTCACACCTTCAATATTCAGGAGGTAATTCATAGACTTCAGTGCAGAAGTAGCGCACGCGGCCAGCAGAGAGGGGGAGCATGCTCTAGCGTGCGCCAGCCGCGTTTGCCAAACAGCATTCTGGCACATTGCGTATTCATGGATTTCCCAAGTCATTTGCAGCCGTGGCGCAGCAAACATCCAGCAGTGCCAGTTACACCCCCAAGAATGCCCCTTGCGCAAGAAAAAGCCATATAAATCCCCAATACGGTGTTAAGGGCCGCGCTAACCCTGGGCCAGCTTACATGCCCCCACACTGTAATCGCATGAAAAACTACACGTACCACGCTTGCAGCAGCCAAAACGCGTGAAAATCTACTTGCGCACCCTCTCAAATATGCGTAGCCCACTCACGGCAGCCAAAACGCGTGAAAATCTCCCTGCGCACCCCCTTTAATATGCGTACCGCACACGCAGATGTCAAAACGCATGATAATCTACTCACTCACCCCTTTGAAAACGTGTACCCCGCTCGCACCTACAGAATTGCGTGAAAATGGCCTACCGTAACCCCGTGAATACACGTACCGTGCACAGGCAGCCAAATCGTGTACCCCGCTCGCAGCACCCAAAACGCGTGAAAATCTCCCTGTGCACTCCCTTCAATACGCGTATTCCGCTTGTGGAAGCCAAAATACGTGATAATCTACTCACTCACCCCCTTCAATACGCGTGCCCCACTCGTGCCTACAAAATCGCGTGAGAAAGGCCTACAGTAACCCCGCAAATACACGTACCATGCACAGGCAGCCAAATTGCGTGAAAATCTCCTCGCAAACCCCCTGCAATATGCGTACCCCGCCTGCACCAGGCAAATGGCATGGAAAAAGTCCCCCCTGTGGTGAGGGCTGCCTGCAGTCATGGTCAGGGGTAATGGGCTGGCTGCAGGGCATGGTCATTGGTGTAGGGGTGTCACCTGTGGTGAGGGCTGTCTGTGGGGCATAGTCAGGAGTGATGGGCTGGCTGTGGGGCATGGTCAGGGGTGTAGGGTGGTCCCCTGTGGTGTGTGATGCCTGCGGGGCATGGTCAGGGGTGTAGGGTGGTCCTCCTCTGTGGTGTGGTCTGCCTGCTGGCATGGTCAGGGGTGATGGGCTGGCTGTGGGGCATGGTCACTGGTTGTAGGGGTGTCCCCTGTGGTGAGGGCTGCCTGTGGGGCATGGTCAGGAGTGATGGGCTGGCTGTGGGGCATGGTCAGGGGTGTAGGGTGGTCCCCTGTGTTGTGCGATGCCTGTGGGGCATGGTCAGGGGTGTAGGGTTGTCCTCTGTGATGTGGTCTGCCTGCTGGCATGGTCAGGGGTGGTGGGCTGCCCGCAGGGTATGGTCAGGGGTATACAGTGGTCCCCTGTGGTGTGGGCTGCCTGCTGGGCATGGTCAGGGGTGCAGGGTTGCCCTGTGGTGTGGGCTGCCTGCGGAGGGTGCATGTGGAACCTCACCACACGGGTGCGCAAATCTAGGGGTACGTGAGTGCGCTTTCCATGCTATTTCACCAGCGTGAGCGGGGTACGTGTATTCCGGGGTACGCGAGTGTGCCTTTCATGCGATTTCGCTGGCGCAAGCGGGGTATGTGTATTCCGGGGTACGCGAGTGCACCTTTCACGAAATTTGGCTGTGGGGCCTACCCGGGTGTGCACTCCCCTCTCCCCATGCCCCGCTGGCAGCCTATCGCCCCTGACCATGCCCCACAGGCAGCCCATGCCACAGGGGACAGCCCTATACCCCTGACCATGCCCTGCAGCCAGCCCATCACCCCTGACCTTGCCCCCCAGGCAGCCCATCCACCCTGACCATGCCCAGCAGGCAGAGGACATGGCGCCATGCACTTGGGAGCCCCAACTCATGTCCCCCCACCAGTGACGGGCACCTGCCAGCAGGCCCTGACTCATGTCCCCACCACCAGTGACGGGACCTGCCAGCAGGCCCCGACTCATGGCCCCCACCCGACCTCCATGGACGGCAACCTGCGTGTAGGCACTGACTCATGTCCCCCCCACCAGTGAGGGCAACATGCCAGCAGGCCCAGACTCATGTTCCCCCACTGACCCCCATTGACGGCCTCCTTCCAGCAGGCCCCCACACATATGTCCCCACCCCCATTGATGGCAACCTGCCAGCAGACCCCGACTCATGTCCCTCCACCCCACCCCCAGTGACGGCAACCTGCCAGCAGGCCCCGACTCATGTCCCCCACCCCACCCCCATTGACGGCAACCTGTCAGCAGGCCCCCACACATGTGTCAACCCCAATGACGGCAACCTGTCAGCAGGCCCGACTCATGTCCCCCGACCCCACCTCCATTGACGGCAACCTGCCAGCAGGCCCTGACACATGTGTCCCCAACAAACATGTTGTCACAACACAGGGCCATGTCAAAAATGGCAACCAAAATATCACCCCAAGCTGCACCACCCTAGTGCAATTACGCAACCATCCTCTTACCCACTCCCCAGTAAATGCCCCATGGTATGACATTCACAATAGCACACATGCATGCACCCAAAGACATGTCCAACAGGGCCACACAACAGTGACACATGACTGAGCCAATGCTGACTGACACATGCACAAAACTAATGAGTGTACACCACACCAATAATGAACAGTTCTGAAATGTATAAAAAAAATCATAAATGACAAAATGTAAAGAAAACATGAAAATGAAAAAGTCATGACAGCCCAGTGAAAACAAATGCAAAATCCCAGAAAAATGAAAGTCCCAAAAATGTTAACTGAATAGTGGTCAAGTCCAATAATCGAAATCCAAAATGAAAACCATCAAAAACCATTCCTTCATGGGATAGAAAAAAATTAATTATGTACAGGTCCTGAACTATTTACACTGAAAGTCTGAAGGGTCCATGATCCCAAAACAAAATGAAGCCTACATAAAAACTTATAAAAAACACAACTATACACAAAAAGTGGAGCACAGTCCGTGGACTCCAAATCATAACAAAAACCAAAATAAAACCAAACCCTAAATAACTATATACAAAGGTGGCAGGCTAGTCCGACGGCTCACTTCTTGATGTTCCAGGCCAGGGTATCATCGAACTCCACATCAATGTTCCGGAGGCGGGCCTGTTCCGTGGCCTCGAGGGCTCACAGGGATCTTGCCATGGACTACTCCAACTCTCTGCGAGTTTCCATGAGGGACTCAGCCCGCCTCAATGCCCGGTGCATGGAGTTCTCCACCCTGACCATCATGATCCGTGGGCTCTCTGCCCGCCGCCGCTCTGCATCAATTTTCTGGCCCAACCACTGCCACACAGAAGACACTCCCAGTCCTGGGTCCTCCTGCCCGTCGGCCGATGCCTGCCCCTGGGATGCTGTTGGCCCGAGTGATGATGCCTCCCACGCCGAGTCTGCTGCTGCCTCAATGCCAAATTCCTCTGCCACTACGACGGCCTCCGGGATGATGGTATCCCCGGCGCTGTCGTGTACGTGCCCTGCTCGATGATGCCTGCACATCCACCATTTGCTGGGTTCCAGTTGGTGGTGTGACCACCCCTGCTGGACCTCCGACTCCCGACTGTGGCAGGGATGTGTTCTCCACCAGGCTGGCTGCGGGCTTAGGGGCAGCTCCACAGGCAGCCCAGATATACATGCACGGTAAGACGGCACGGAGGATGACTGGTGCATGGGGGGTGCAGTTGAGAAGGGGTAAGCAAGAGCGTCCAGCACACGGAGGATCCCTGTGCCGGTGACCTGTCCTAGCAAGTGGAGGTGGGCACAAAGGTATGCAAAATGACGTGCATTGTCCTGCCTAGGACCCTGCACGTCATCCCGAATACCACGTGTGCGCAACGCGACACCAGCTAGGAAAAGGCTCAACACGGTCACGGATTGCCACATCCGCAGGCAGAGGAAGGCGAGTTGTGGTAGATGCATCTCCTCCCTGCCAACGGGTCTGGACGTAGGCATCCCTGCTGGTGCAGGATGATGCAGTCACAGTATCAGGGACAGGATTACACAAAGGTACCTCCACAGCGACCTGTGCTGCCTCCTGCCCTTGGACTGAACCACATGCACCAGTGGAACCACCCCCTCCAGGCCCCATGCGTAGGGCTGATATGGCCTCCTCCTCAACCACACCCCCCACCAACCTGGATTACTTCATGCCATCTTCCTCAGTACGCCCCTGTGGGGGCTCAGCTGCCCCTTCTGGTGCCGAGTAGTCCACCTCTGACCTTGGCCCCTTGGACCTTCCCTCGGCAACTGCGGCCATGGACGTGGCACCAGACTCCTCACTCCCGGAAGATATTGTTACCTGGGGTGGGAGCTGGGACTGCCATCTCTGGCTGGCGGTGGCATCCCTGCCGCTGGCCTCCACGGGACCGTCTCTGAACCCTTCTTCAGTCGACGCTCCACACATGGAGAGACAAAACTCAGGCATCAGGGCACCGTACAATGGTCAACTAGGCACATGACAAATGAACATGAGTGGCAGTGAAAGATATCACAGACGCCATCACACGCCCCAACACTCAGATCAATTGAACACACACAAATGCACAAACATGCAGGGAACGTGCAACAGGCATCAGCATCCATACACATGTAACTGCATGAACAACCAAAGGGTAGCATGATGTCACAAGCAACATGGGGAGTGCCAATCACATGCACACACGCCACCAGACAGACATGCATCTGGACATATCCACCTCCTGTCACAGTGCAATCATCAGCAACTATGTCACATCTGCCAATCAGTTACCCATATGTCCGTGTCACATGCATCCATGGCATCTCACAGTGACACACATACCAAACAGAAACATGCACACATACACCATGCACGTGCATGAAGTTGAGACCAGCATCCATCTGTCACACACCAACCATGGCATAGTACATACTCAGACATGCAAACATGTGTGCATCTACACCTGCAGTTGGGCATCATGCATCTGAACACATATACCATTGATGTGCATCACACATGACTGGACTCACATGCAGCACGGTCATGGCCCTGCACACACACATCCATAAATGGGCCATGTCACACATATGTCCAAACTGCACTCCTCTGCCACACCTCCACATGCACTTTGTGGAATGAGAATGCACAGACACTTACCGTTCGACTCCAGATGGGTCTGCACCTCGAGGACCTGGTGGTGACGCACTGGGCGTATGCATTCCAGGACCCTTATCTGGTCAATGGTAAGTTGGACCTGGTGCCCCCCTGCATCCACTGCACGAAGGAGGCGCTGGGCCTTCTTGAGGGTCCTGGACTTGAAGTCCTCCCAGTGCATTCTGGACATGTTTTAAGTCGCGGGATGCCAACCCCTCTGCGTTGATGGCAACCGCGATGTACAACCAGATCCTCCTCCATCTATCCTTGTCGGCGCACGGTCGTCTGAAGAGGACATCATAATGCCCCAAGACTTGCTCCACCAGGATGCCAACTTCATTTGCACTGAAGCTAACAGCCCTCTGCCACTCTGCCGGGGGATCGCCACTGGTCCCAGATGGAGTTTGGCCCGACATGGCAACCCCCGAGACAGGTGTGGGTGGGCAACTGGGTCCTGGGGCTGGGCTGTGGAGCGATGGATCATGAGTCGGAAGTCTTCTGTTCCAGCAGGGGTGGTCACAGCAACTTGTCCCCTGGTGATGGCTGATGTGCAGGCACCTAATTGCAGGGCACGTTGGCAGCAGGCAGTCTGGCAGCAGCAGATGGCTCGAGCATGGTCTTCAGTGTGTTGTCGCGTGGCTAGCTTGATGCAGAGTGACTCGTCACGTGAAAAATCAGCACATGTGCATGTAATTCGAGGAAAGGCCCTTAGCGCATTAGCATGTAAGTGACGTGGCACGCCTAGGCGTCGCTATGCGCTTGGGTTAAAGGTCCGCATAGGACGCCATTTTCCTGTATGTGTTTTTTGTGGAGAGTGAGCGTGTGATTCTTGTATTTCTTGCGGGTTGACACGCGATTACTTCACAACGGTTGCAGTGCATACTCCTTGTTTACTGCGGCAGAGCTCACTTCGTATTTTTCCACTGTGGTTGCCCCCGTGTGTCGCATACCCATTCAGAGGTCATTGTAGCCTGCGTGTTCCACGCGTATGAATTTTAAATGTTTCTGGGTGTCACAGCATACTGCGGGTCCTTAATTCCATGCACGTGGGCTACCCAGGGCTCACGTGCACTTTTGCTTTTGTTTTTGGGGGTGCCTGAGCCTTGCGTGGCCTGTCATTTTCTCCCAGGGGTCACACACAGCCTTGCAGGAGCACAGGGGTAACTATTCCATCTAGTACCCTGCCCCCTTCGCCCCAATTGCCCAGGACAATTGTTTTATGCACCTCCCATTTGCACAAGTACATCAGTGCCATGGTTGGGAGGTGACCAAGTGCTAAGGGAAGCAAAGGTGGCTGACCTCCAAGAGGTGTATGCGGTAGGAAGTGGCCCGGATGAGCAGGGTGGCCAGGGTGGCCAAGGTGGCAGCGGTGGGCAATGTGGGCAGGGTGGCCCAAGGGGGCACTGTGTCCAGGACCATTCAGGGACAATTATGCCCCTCCCAGTGGGTCAAGGAGATGCAGCTGACACCATCCCAGCTCAGGCCCTGCTAGCCCGGCCCAGATTGGTCATGTAACAGGCACAGGATGACTCACACGCTGACTTCCGTGTCATGAAGTCCAAGCCACGTGTTGCGGTGAAAGTTGCTGTCACCAGGCCACGTGGATCTGGGACAGCAATGTCATATGCTGCCCCGAGTAGCCAGGGTGAGGAGGCTGCAGGGGCAGCTGCAGCTGACACCACTATGGCTCTGAGTCACCCAGCTGGGACAGTGTAGGTCCCGGCCCCTCACACCAATGCAGTTGTGCCGCTTGGTCCTTGCAACAGCACCCAGCAACCAATGCCTGCAGTGAGACCTTTGGTCATCGTGCCATTGCCTGCTTCCAGTGCCATGTCCACCTGCACTTCAGCCCTTACAGATCGGAGTGGCGTAAACCACGCAGGGTCCGCACCACCTCTCAAGAGGAAGAAGCGTGCTCTTGCGGAACAGGCTGGGACCCCAGACACGGCTCGGCCCTCGGCACGTCAAGGAAGCAGAGTTTCAATAAGGTGGAACTAGACTCACTTGTGGGCTACGTGTCGGAACATGGCTGTGTCATACTGGTGATGGCAGGGTGCAAGACTACGCATGCTCAGCATAGGACCCACTGGCAGTGCATCGCGGACCACATTAGTTCTGTGGGATTTGTGAAGCGCACAGCTGATGATTGCTTAAAGTGTTGGAATGACCACAAACGCCAAGCAAAAAACAAGCTGGCTTCTAATTACGCCTCTACTGTGTTGACTGGCAGTGGGCCACCACCAGAGGATGAGGAACTCACAGAACATGAGGCAATCACGGGATGGTTCATTGCAGAGGATCAGATCTTGGGACAATGTCCGGTGACTGTGCCCATGTGTGTATGTACAGACCATGTGTATGTTGCTTGAGTGATGTGTTGTGATCGAGTGCCAGGTCAGGCTGTGTAGTCATAACTGCCATATGTGACCCATATAGTGCCTCCAAGCCATCCCCCACCCTTGAGTTTGGGGTTCACTGTATCCCTACTGACCACTGCAAACACTTTTCACATGATGACTGCACTTGCCCTTAAACTGCCATCATGCCAGGACATTGTTATGACAGTTTTTTCTCTTTATTCTGCCTGATTCATGGAATCATTTGCATGAAAATGCAGATTTGCGTGCCTTTCTGCCCGAAAATCACCATACTTTAGACAGGATTTTCGGCCAGTAAATGATTCAATCAATCAGGCTGATTGACTGCTGCGCACCTACACATGTACTGCACCCGCTCACTTCTGAGCCCTGTTTGAACCTTCAACATGACAATTCACTTGTGTCATGTCCAAGTGACCTACCATTGAGGTATCCATGTGCCTCCCATCACTGTATTTGAACACACCGGTGTTGTTACAACATGTGACACATGTGTGTTTTGTCCCACTCGTTTGCATGTTCTGTTTGATGATATGCGTGTTACATGGATGGGGGATAGTAGTGATTAACTCCCATTTGGGTGTACTTGTCAGTTCTGCCATGGCTATGCTACGTGCCATCTGTATGCTGGCATGTGTCATGTTTGTGGATGGTCCATGCCACTCACAGGCTCATGTGTGATGTAGGTGTTATACACCATGCAGCACATATGTTGCTTTTCCATTTTGGCGTCATCAGTGTCTGCTTTCAGGGTCCCCTCCCACTTCATTGTCACTGCATGCATGGCTGAGTTTGTGTCATTTGTGATATGTCTGATTAATGTATTGGATGTGTACATTGTGATGCCTATGTGTGTCGGCTATGCTGTTCATGCGTGTTTTCATGACTTCCCCTTTCATTTTGTGCAGGTGATGAGGCACTGGATGCTGTGGAGGAGGAGGAAGAGATGACGTAGGGGCAGGAGTAGACAGAGCCCCAACCAAGCACCACTGGAGGATGTGGGGTGGTGCCACATGAGAATCCATTGCTCCTACAGACCATCCACAGGTATCTCTGGGTACACCTCCGAGGAGCTCGATGGCTCAGGAGCTGAATCAGACATTGACACAAATGCCCTGTCGCTGGTGAGTGTTTCTGGCAGGGATGCTGTTCTGTCCAACGCACCTGCACTGGGGGTAGACCCCTCAATGGCCCATTCAGTGTTGGAATGTCCGCCTGTGCCGGTTACGAATGCAGGGTCACACTCCACACTATTTTCTCCTGTTCCTGGGGGAGCAGATCAAAGGAGGAATGCAGTCCTGCAGCCTCAGGTAGCACCAGCACAGCAAGGTGCACATCACCTTGGGGCTGACAGGTGTCGGTTCGGCAACGCGTTGGCCGTGCGCCACGGAGCAATACTTTGTGGGAGAACTCCATGTATGCAATTGCACAACAACAGGGGGAATCATGTGAGATGATAGCTCAGGCCGTGGATAGGGTGGCCACTTCCATTCTCCCCCGAAAGGCAGGTGGAGCTTCAGCAGCAGGTAACACGGTCCACGTGCCGCTCACACAGGCAGGGCATGTTGGCCGCCAACAGGAACTGACGGGCTGAACTGGGGGCTCTGGGCACAGCGATATCTGCAGAGGCACGGGCCCACAGGTATGCCCTGAGGGAAGATAAAACCTCCCTCAGAGCTACTCAGGGTGCACTTGACGTGTCCCGGAGTAGACGATCAGAACAGCAGCTGGAGCAGCTAACAAGCACCATCTCAGCTGAGCTCCAGGCAACCCGTTAGGAGATCCGTGCATCACGTGAGGCCTTGCAGGCAGAACTCCATGCTACCCGTGACACGCTGCATGGGGACCGCCGGACCTTCATCCTGCAGAACCAAACCTTTCAAACCTGCATGCTTGCTGCCATGGAGAAGCATGCCAGGGTTTTGCATGGTCTGCCTCCCACACCACACACACATTCTCATGTGGCACCAGAGGGTGACGACAGCAACGGCACTTCTCCCACTATCTGGTAGCAGTGCAGGCCATGAGCCCATGGAGGGATTTTTTTTTCTCAACATCCACGGATGTGGGTGTTGGAGTGCACCCTGCAAATTCTCCCTCCCGGGTGGTTCCCCCCCCTGGTTGCCCATGTCCATTTTCTTTTTGTTTTTTGTTATTTATTTTTTCTTTTTCCTCTTTTTTTGTCTATTGTGCATTCATGTTACAGTGTGTTGCTTTGTGTGGCACCCGTATGCATCCACTGTGTGCTCCAGCTAGGCCCATACATGCTTGTCCTATGTTTGTGTTTGAGGCTTGAGGTCCAGACACATATGCCACTCCTGCTTCCCCTTTCCATGGGCTCACAAGGGTGGCACTGTGTGACAGTAATTTACACAGAGGTATTGGGCTTCCATCAGTTGTGTGGCCAGTCTGTAGTCCAAACTGTGTATACACCCCTAGTGGGGATTAATGATGGTTTCTACACTGCATGGTTGATTTGTATATTGTATTCAATATTGCTCATTATGCATATTTACATGTAGCTTCTTCATGTGTTACCTTGCCTGTCTCCATTGCAGATGCAGTTAATGCTGTATGCAGTACCCTGCCACATTTACCTACCAGCAACACACTGAAGATGGAAGGGGTCGATGTGCTTCCTTTGTCAGATTGTCACACTTGGACTATTGTGATTGGTCACTGTTAGACGTTGCCACTGTTGGGTCCTGTATTCATGATTTGTCATGCTGGTAGGTATATGTTCATGTGTGCAGTTTATTTTTCATATGTGAGAGAGAGTTGTCTGTGGTCCGTTTCCATTTGTGATGGTGCACTTTGTGACAGTTGTGTCACATGTTGTGCATTTATTTGGTTTCTTTCACATTGCATGACATGCCATGGTGTCTCGGGCGGGTGACATGGGGTTTGGGAGGGGTTGGGTGACATACCAGTATGTAGGTGTGCTGTTTTGCAAGGGAGTAGTCCTTAATGCAGCATGAATGTGTGCCTTTTACTGACACGGCATTGGCTCTCTTTAAGTAGCTAGGGATGCACACAATGTACCACTTCCAGGAAAACAATCTCAGGGTCGTAGGGTTGTGACAGTTGACTGTCCCTTTGACATCATCGATTGTCTCCTGGTATGTGCCAGGCCTGTGTGCACTCTGCAGGTGTGTTATTTTAGGTGAAAAATGTTGCCGCAAGCTGGGTACGGGCTGTCTTGCCACGTGCCCTTTCCCCTCACATGCGCAGCGGGTGTGCATGTGGTTGGAGATGTGGGGGCACCACCATGTCCACCGGCACACCCCGCCGGAATGCAACATTGTGCAGGACACATGCGGCCACAATGATCCTGCACACTACTGGGGGCGCATATAGCAGCTGGCCACCAGAGCGGTCAAGGAAGCAGAAACGTGACTTCAGCACTCCGAATGTGCGCTCCACTATGCCCCGGGTTGCAATATGGGCTGCGTTGTATCTTACCTCTGGTGGTGGGATTCCGTATTGGCGTCATCATGTAGGTGCTCAGAGCGAAGGTACTGTCCCCTGGGGAGCTGATAATGGTTGTGATTAGTTGGGTTTGCCATTTCTCTGTGTGTGACATGCATGCATGTGCACAGGCATTTGTACTCACCAATGAGCCATGTGCCGCCATGCCTCCCAGCTTCCAGGTCCGGGTTTTGGGGTGACATTCTGAATATGACACTATCATGGGTGGCCCCTGGATAGATTTCTCAGACAGAAGTGATTATTCCCTTGGCATCACATACCACCTGCACATTGATGGAATGCCAGTGCTTGTGGTTGCGATCGATGTGCCCAGTGGCCGTAGGAGGATGTAGATCGACATGGGTGCAATCAATGGCACCAAGCACTTTGGGGAAGTGTGCCACCCCATAAAAGTCCTGGACCATGGCCTTCCTTTCTGCGGGTGTTCTGAGCATGTATATGTGCCTGCAGACTGAGGGGTGTGCAGTCATGATCGCCAACACCTGATGTAGGCAGCGTGACTGCGTGGGCTGTGAGATGCCCCCAAGGATGGCACTTGTCTGCTGAAATGACCCAGTGGCCAAGAAATGCAGTACATTGAGCACCGTTTCCAAGGGGCTCAGTGCTTGGGGGCACAGGGTGGGTGATGTGAGATCATCCTCCCACTCAGCGACCAGGTCTAGGATGATGTGGGGTGGAAACCTGTACCTGCCATAGACCGGGTCATCAGGCATCCCAAGAAGGCTGGTCCTGGGTAAACAAATGCGGGGCCTGGCTATCCTCCTCCTCCTGCGGTGTCCCACGACCACTGCTGCGAGGAACGGTACATTAATCGTAGTAGTATGAATTTGTTTGTTGTTTGTGTGTATTTTTATGCTGCATGGGGGTCGCTTACGCCAGCTTTTACCTGGTGTACGTGTTTCCGGCTTAGCGTGTCTTTTGTGGCGCACATGTTTTCCCTTTTTCGATTCCATGAATACGTGTTGTTAGTGCATGTGTGGGCATTGCAAGGATTTGGCAGCGGTACTTCCCCCATAAGACCCACATTTTCATGTGTTGTTCCCCATTCTGCGTGTTCCGCCCCCTTTTTAGGTGTGTGCGCTGGGCGGTGTGCGCCTTCACTGGCCATCTCATGCACAGCCTTCAGGATGTCACAATGATGTCTGCTCCACACGCGGATTCAGCGCAGATCACAGGTAAGCCACGCACAGCGCCTTCCATGAATGGCCAAATGGGTGCTTGCGTGGCTTTGACACGCGTGTGCTGCGATTTTCATGCTTGCGCCCATGTTTTCAGCGGCATTAATTCCATGAATTCCCCTGTCAATGTTTGCACCACCGCAGGTTGCTCAATATTTTGTTTCTGTTTAATTTCGGAACACCATGTTGTCATAGGGTGGCAAAGTGTATGTCTTTTTGAAAAACTTGCTTCCTCTCTGTTTCTGTCCATCTATGTGTAGGACGGGACATATTCAGTTTTTAAACCATGTTCTATTCAAGTGGAGAGCAAGGGCTCACTACATTCTTCCTCTCTGTAATTTGATCAGTGATGAGGAATCCAGTGCAATTGCCCAAACACAAGGTCATTCAGTCACCTCTTGAACACCTTTTGGGAAATTTGTGGTTTGATCCCCATGGATCAAGTGATCATGCTTGATGACACAAAAGATAATAAAAAATGAAAAATAAATTCCAGCCATAAGAAAAAATCTATGGACAATGCAAATGTGATACTCACTTATTTCGTCAGGAGTAAAAACATCACATTTATTTTACTTATTTTCTTTTACCACAAACAAGGTAATGGGGTTAGGTATATAGAAAGAGAGGAGTTGGGGAATTGGGTGAGGGTGAAGTGTGAGGGTCTCCCCCCATATTTAACAGTAAACAAATCAGTAAAATAAGTGTTGTTTTGCCTATCAGCAAAATAATTTGGTGTTCTATCATAGAACCACAACAGTGCCTCCTCCACGCATTTGATGAAGCTTCTTAAATATTTGAAAGTCATCTGCAGTTTCTCCATTTGCCTTCTCTTAGTTTTACCCTTTGCTTTCCAATATTTATTCTTGATGACTTGTATGGTTTTGGTGTACTCTGTACTGTGTTATGTAAGTGCTGTTTTTAAAAGTTTAATTTTTGGTATTTGGTCACAGAGCCCAAGCGAGTAAATTGAAACCCTGACCAGATTAAAAGAACATTGTCTTCCCCTCCCAAACATTCATTGGCAACATGTCTTAAGAATATAAAGACATGGCGCCAGTGGCGTGGCACAACATTTGGGCCACCCCCCTGCGAGTCACGTAAGGAAAAAACTTGGTGGATCAGCATTCTCTTGCCGAGCCACAAAAATGTGAAACTCTCTTCAGCGAGAAATACAAAATAATTCTAAAAAACTCTTAAACACCTGACTGTTCAACTCAGAACCAGAAGAAAACGAATGAGCAACACCAGTGTTCGAAGTGGGCAGGAGCGGTCGGGAGCGCTGCTCCTCTACTGATTTTAATTAGGTTTTACCGTTACTATAATTTTATTTTAAAAAGAAACCGTTCCGGAACAGTTTCGTTTTAAAATAAAAGTGTAGGAAGAAGTTGAAACTTGCAATTTCAGTGCACTGCACAGGACGTTTCCTTAAAGAGCAGGCACATATTTTATTGTGCATGGGGGGGGGTGCTGCGATGGGGTCTGTGGGGAGCGGTGCAGGCCAGTAGGGAACATAGCTCCACTACTTCTTTTCATACACCTCGACCACTGAGCAACACCCACACCCCTCAGATTGAACACACATATTTCAAGACGGAGGACGAGACCGTACCACGGCAAGTGCAGGGAGGTGGAAATAATTCAGAGTGGGAGGGAGACCCAGGTGCACCCATTCCCATGGAGGGTCCTACCGGAAGCAAATGAGAGATCTGAGAGCGTCCTAGTTTGAACCACAGACAGAGGGCATAAGAGTTGAAGAGGAAAGTGTGGTGACCAAACAGATAAACCACAGGGCCCAGGTAGCTCAAGGGCACATGGAAGAGGTCCTGCCACTCAAGAGGTCCCAGGGAGGCGATGGCAGCTGCACACCAGCATATGCCTGGGGCCAAAGCAATGTAGACATCCGTTAGTCTGAACACCAAGGGGAGTAGGGAGGAGGAGTCATCACCACTAAATAGTCCTGCAGACAACCCACAACCCAGTACAGAATATAAGAGGGAGACCCCCCATCACACCACAATCTGCAACACTGGCAGGGACGTGTACCACAGGTAGCCAAAACGGAGGAGGTATGATGGAGCGCCACCACTAACCAAACCACTAAAAACTCCTCCCTCTGCTTATACTTCTCAAATACTAAACAAAACACAACCATACCTATATTGCACAACAAACCACACACACTTCACTACTCCGCAACAACGAAACAAACCACACATAGCCTCGCACAACAGCACATGACAACTACCAACGAAAAATCACACCTACGCTCAGCAAATAGTGTAAGCTGAACTGAAGCTGCCAACAACACATAACAGTTTCACTTTTTCCCCACTAAGTCCTACTAACTTATACTACCCTTGTTCTGTTCAGATCTGCCAGAGTGCCAGAGAACCACTCCGTTGGTTATAGTGCGTGGTATAAATATCCTTTAACATAAAATAACATAACACCAATCCAAAAACCCAATACATGCAAGTCAACAACAGTACATAGGAACATTAATGGTTTAATTAATGTAATGCTTTGCTATTGAAAATGCCAGACCACTATGAAAACATGTCCAACTGGCTGCAGAATGTAGAGCAGTCCTGGCACATAAAAAAACATATTACAGTAAAGCATACCAGGCCACATTTAGGCATACCTAGACTGGTTGTACCAAAATGCAACTCGAAGGAATAAGACTTATCATGGTTATTTTATCACAGACGCCCAGAAAAATATACAATGCCACAGTAAGAAATGGCTAGACTGGCAGCACACACATTCCAGGTAATAACACTTAGCAGGACTGCTTTATCAGAGATGTCGAGTTAAAAACAGACAAGCCAAACTAAGAAATGGCCCACCCACCACACATCCATTCTGCATCCCACCCCCTGCCCCCAACCAATAATCTGCTCAGAATTACCTCCATGTCCCTCTTCCTTATCCAAGTACTTACATATGTGGCACCTTGCCTTATAGGTAAATACTGGGACAAGGAAGAGTGGGACTAGGAGTAAAGAAGATTACAAGTAGCTAAGCCAGGCATTACCTCCATGAAGTGCCTCATACACAAGTACTGGATGAGGAATAAAAGCACTAGGAGCTAGGAGTTATGAAGATAAGCAATAAGTAATCAAGGCATTAAACACAAGCAGTTGTGCAACACCATTGAGCTGATTGGGCTTCACACCCACTCCGCTGACATTTTGGGCTATGTTTACTCGACTTGGCTGAACTACAGAGTCGTTGCCAGACAGAACAGGATGCAGATGTTAAATGGTGCCTGAGTTTTGCTGTCAACAAAGGGCCGGCAATTTCTAGCGTAAAGCATTTCACTGTTAGTACCTGCATTCAAAGGCTTAATCTTTCAGACAATTGAAATCCTGATGTGGGTTTAGTACTTGTATACCAGGGGAGTGACTGGAAGGGTAGAAAGGGTACAGGAGACCGCTCATTCTCACAGCAGTCCATAAGAGGGGGCTTCCAGACTTAAAGGAGAGAGTTAACTGCTTGTAACATTGAAGCTGCACTAGAATAGTCTCGTTAGAACGCGTAAAGACGTTAGATGACCCCACACAAATAGGTTTGCTCTTTCCTCACCACTTGCAAGGTTAGCACCTCTCCCAACAGTTGAAGGGTTAGCCCCCACAAATGTAGGTTTTGTTACCCCCTGAACACAAGCACACACACCACTCACTATACACACACATGCACACCCAGCCACCCATACATTTACGTGTGTACCCTTTCACCATACAGGCACACCAAGGCACCCACCCACACATTTAAGTGGGCACTCACCCTAAAGGCATACCCAGGCAGCCACCCATACATTTAAGTGTGTACCCTTTCAACACACAGACACCCACACCCACACTGCCACCCATACTTGTAAGTGTGCACCCTTTTACCACAAAGACACACCCAGGCAGCCACCCATACATTCAAGTGTGCACCCTTTCACCACACAGGCACACCCAGGCAGCCACCCATACATTTAAGTGTGTACCCTTTCAACACACAGACACCCACACCCACACAGCCACCCATACTTGTAAGTGTGCACCCTTTTACCATACAGGCACACCCAGGCAGCCACCCATACATTTAAGTATGACCCCTTTCACCGTACACTCACACACGAAGACCCAGGCAGCCACCCATACATCATGCACTCACTCATCCATGCACATTACATTATATAGATATATACACTCACAATTACACACATGCAAATACATTTCAAGAAAATACATGTTTGTACCTTTAATCCATTGGTCCAGGCACGAGGCATTTGTCTGCCTGCAGCAGCCAGGAATGCTTGCACCCATCATCTGCAGGGATGTGGAGACCTTCATATCATGGGGGAATGAGTCATATTACTTCAAAAAGAAATTGTTTCTTTTTCAAGTCACTCTGACTCATAAAGAAATTATTTACGTTAAATGACCTAACCATAAGGGAAATAAAGTCTTTATTAAGGCAGAGTGACTTCAAAAAGAAACTATTTCTTTTCGAAGTCATATGACTCCCCCCACCCCATGACATGGAAGCCTCCAGCCTCAATCATTTCTTTAGGAAGGCAGAGTCATTCCAAAAAGAAACAATGTATTTATTTATTTAAGTTAGAGGGGGAGGCTTCCCAGGACATGTGGTTGTGGGGCCTCCAGCTACACCAGTCAATGGAAAAACTCTCTATTATTCTGTCAGCATCAGACGTGCTTTTTTCACCGTGTGTGGAAAGGAATGATAGAATAGCATGTCTACCTTTGTGTGTTTGTTACTGTTCGCAATCCATGAAATGTGCCAACAGGAGCCCATTTCTGTATGCATGATAATCTCCGAGCCCAATTCTGCACATTCTTTTATAATATAATCACGTTCCTTATTTATTATGTAAACTTAAAAATTATGTTATCACACATTTATTTGCTTGTGAAATGTAAGAAAAACTTGATGATCAAATCCGTATAATTAAAAACCATGCAATGTAAAGACACCTCCCTGCAAAATAAGGCATATTGTCAAAAATTAGAACAAGCAGTGTGTTCGGGTGCAGCCAATATGTGATAATGCGCTCTGCCAAGTTAGGCAAACATTTATTTTCCCCAAAATGTCCGAATGATACTCTGTAGTTGCATTAAAATAGAATACAATAGAACACATTATGGAGTTTGCAGCTGGAATACAAAATGGTGCTGGTAAATTAACTAGAGCCTTTTTGATGTGCAAAATGTACTATAATTGTGTTAATTTCACATGTCTTCTGGCATACTCGGCAATAAACAACTCTCACAAAATGCTGAGCCACGGGAGCGGTTTATTGCTTCATAAAACACAGGAGAAAGGAGAATGATCACTCAAATAAGTTAAACACGTAAATCTAATTTACTAGCCGCAGAGCAAGCAGTGCGTGCTGGCCAGGGAAGCGTACCGTTACCTGTAGCACTTGAGTGCCTGGCAGCATGTTTGTGACAAATGACATTAGCACTCTCCTTTTTTGGGTGGTTGTGAAAATGCTTTCAGTCCCCATCGCAGGCATAGCTTGCTCCTTTTATCACTCGCCTGTCTGGCACCCTTTTATTCGCGCTAATCTGCACATTACTTGGGTACTTTAAAATAAAATGGGGAACGGTTAGTTTGTTCGTGCTGATATCAAAAAATACATTTCTACATATGGTTTCCAAACTTTCGATTTGGTGGACTTTTGTCACAACCATATAACCATTTCTACTGTAAGAATGGTGCTGAGGGAAGTTTCCCAATGTTGAGTATATCCCAATATTCAGAGGACATTTTAAAAACGATGTAAATTAACGTATGTGTTTAAAAAATGCATAACCCTCGCTCAGAAGACTGTTAATGGCAAGGATATAACGTGTGGTTCCATCACACTCGCCTCTCAGGTTTATATTCATTTTTAGTTGGAGCTACAAGCTGAAACTATTGCATTAGAGTACAAATAGGGTGACATGGCATATGAAGAGGAACACACTGCTTGTAGGTGTTGTTTTGATAGTTGCCCGCCCATTGACTGCCCATGGCCATGCTAATCCCAAAGGCCATTCCCACCCAGTTCCTGCCTCTCCTGGACCAACACACCTCCTCATGGGAACTCTTTGAGCTAAGCCTTACCATCAAACTTTGAACTCAAAATGGAGGACAGCGGATATTCAAAGCTGTCTTTTGAGAGTCAATGTGCCTGATTTACTAAATTGTTTTAACATGGGTAAAGTGCCATTGAACAAGGAAAAAAGCAACCACGGCTGGATAGCCGTCTGTGAGGGCTGCACACCGTAAAGACCACCTAGTGGTTGAATTTTCGTTTTCTCCTCTGCTGTGTGTGATTGGGTATATATAATAATCAATTTGAATAATGTTTTGTGATCATTTTTATTGTGTCTGATTAATTAACGGATGACATTTGGCCAATGCATTTCAGACTCAGGTCTTTCATCAGTGCAAAAATCTATAGTATTTATCCAACCAGTACAAACATAGGCCACATCAATCAATCACATGTTGCCAAGGGTTCACATAATTTACAGTTATATTCATCAAGGTGACCACCATGTAGAGTGGGGACCAGCGTAGGGAGTAGAGAAGAACATTGTGATAATAATAAAGTCAACGTAAAAATATAAGAGCATGCATTGTCACAGAACACCACAAATTAAGTATTGTGCTCTACTTGCATTCCTCATCTCCTCGTTCTCCTCCAACTTCCAGTGTTGCGCAGATGACACACAGCTCTTCCTCAGACTCCCTGCTGACCCTCTTGCACACTACATCATCCCTGACTGCCTATCTGCCATCCAGTCCTGGTGCGCCTCCAATGATCTTTGCCTCAATGCCTGTAAAACTGAGATCCTTCCCATTGGGACCCCTGCTCCTTCGTTCTTCCCTTCACTCTGGGCTTTCTCCTTGAGGACTCCTCCTGTGCCCTCAACTGAAGCCAGGAACCTTGGAGTCACCTTCGACTCCTCTCTTTCTTTCCTTCCTCCCTCACACTCAGGACATTGCCAAGATGTTCAACTATCAGCTCTTCCTTCTGAAAGGAATTCTACCTTTTTTCTCACTTTCCCTCAGAGGCTCAATGTGACTAAAGGACTGGTTCTCTCTAGACTTGATTACTGTAACAGCCTCCTCCTGAATCTTCCATCTTCCACTTTGCAACCCCTCCAGCTAATCCAGAATAGGGCAGCAAGATTTGTCCTTGGCCTTAAGCCCAGGGACCACATCTCTCCTGCACTAAAAAGTCTTCACTGACTCCCGGTTGCTGCACATATTAAGTTCAAATCCCTCTACGTCATCCACAAGGCTGTCTGCGCCCAGGGACCAGACTATCTTCAGCACTCTCTTACTAAATACTCTCCTTGTAGACCACTTAGCTCCTCAGGCACCAACTCATTGTGTGTAAAGTGTTTTGTTAAACAGAGGGCAGGGGGTCGCTCACTTTCCTCTGCGGGCTCCCTCCTTTGGAATAGCCTCCCCCACCCCCTCCACTTTGAGCAGGATATTTTCAAATTCTGGAAGTTCTTTAAGACGTTCCTCTTTTCCTCCTGCTTCCCTCCTTCTCTGCTCTTCTAATCCCACAGCTGCTGAATCTGTGTCCTTGGCCCTTATGCATCTTCAGGGCCTTGACCTCCCACACCAATTCTTCACAGATCCTGTCTTTCCACAGCACTTTACATGTGCACTATCTACGCTCTGGAGACTCGCACCTACACCTCCCGCGGCATAGGCCGTGCATTACTCAACAAGCCTAGCACTTCGTCCATGTCTCACACAAATGTTCGGACTCCCCAGCACCTCCCCCTCTTATCTCTTCCTTTCTGCACTTGCGCGTTTTGAATACCAACAAGGCAAAGTAGGTTCGTCCCCACCCTCTTTTCTCTGCTGCTCTTAAATATTATGTTGTAATGTTGTAATGTATTTCCCACTCTGCCTTCCTCCCTGCCCTGTGGGCGCTTTGAAACAGTATAACCTTGTTGTATAAGCGCCTAAAAAAGGATAAATAAATAAATACATGTGCAAACCAAAAAACAATAACGTTAGAGAATGCATAATGTAAAAAAATCAATAAAATGAACAAATGTAATAATGAATTATGATGAATGACAAAACGTAAAAACATCAAAAACCCCTATTAAGGCCACAGACAACAAACAGAGAACATGTAAAGAGAAATATGCAACAAAAAAAACACTTCATATGCTGCATCAGATATTTCCTTCATTGGAGTTCAAACACTTTTGACTCTAGCATCTAGACGGAACGGTGTGTCTGCTGCAATTAATCGTTAAGGTAACTGTGTTGCTCTTAAGTGTACATTCAAATCGGTCTACTATACAGTGTGAAGAGGGAAAATGGGACGATCCCTTCCCGCTATTCTCATCCAGACCATGGCCTAGGACGTCATGACCCAAGCACCCACCAGGAGAGGAATTCGACCCACTCACAGCCACCCCAGACATCAAGATACACTGTGGCCACGCCCCACACAACCAAGGGGGCTGCCCATCAATCAAACCGTGTGCTGGAGCCTCAGGTGAAGCTGATATC
The DNA here is from genome assembly GCF_040938575.1 of Ambystoma mexicanum. Classification (NCBI taxonomy): domain Eukaryota; kingdom Metazoa; phylum Chordata; class Amphibia; order Caudata; family Ambystomatidae; genus Ambystoma; species Ambystoma mexicanum. The sequence continues at coordinate 583,372,320 of NC_090930.1, read as the reverse complement.
GACCGCATGAACCAACTCGATTAGACAGCAACCACTACTACCGCCATCGTTAGAGATGCCATGACAACATAGCCAGCGGACAAGAGCACACATGCCACCAAGCACATTGGTCATACACACAGCAATCCACACGAAGAACATACTCACTGCTATGATGTAGAGGACCGCTTACACACACACACATGCATCGTTGGTATTTTTCACATAGGCCAGCTACAGCACCGCAGAAATGCAAGACGCCAGAAGAGCTTGTGTACATGCTTGCAGACGCTTCCTCACCACTAAAACCCTGAAGACGTAAGCCCTGCATATGGACTAATGCATGTGAATTTCCGTCGCCTCTCGGAACCCCTATATTATGGACGATGTACCACCCCTAAGCCAGGCCGTGGTAGGCCACAAAACCAGAGTCCCCAGGACGGAGCAGCTCAGACAAAGCTGAAAGGTGTTGACTGCGCAGAAAAAGGCCCCGACAAGAGCCCCAGCCAAGACTGCAAAGTTTGCAATCTACATGCCGCACTCCCCACGCCAAGGTTACACCTGCCACTGCTAGGTGCTCCTCAGAGCCAAAATACAAATCAAATGCTCATAATTCTGCTCCAGCCACGGTCCCGCAACATGTGACCAAGCCAACCTGATACGATGCCAAGCCCAGGGACCAGAGAAGCACTGGGGTCTCACATCTGGGACACAGACTGCAACACGGAAGTGACAAATTGGGCACTGACAGTGATGGGAAAGACATGCACACCAGCCAATAGTCCGACCTGTCCATTGTCTGCCACTGACACATAGTCATACTTTATTGCCAGCACCAGGTACACCGCGAGCTGGGAACAACGATGGTCCCAGGCTTGGGGGCTCGCGAGTGAACCAATCAGAATACGAGGGGCACAACAGTGACGCCATTATAGCTTAGCCAATCACTAATCATCCCCATGTAACATTTCACTTGTAGCAATTATTATGGACGACCCAAGTGTACCACCTGACCCTTTCTCAACCACTGACTACCTTTCCTATATGTGCCTATACTAACCCCACCACTCGGAGAACAAATCCAAGGTTGATTTAGGTTTGGGGGCTAGCCATCCCAAGTGACATACGTAACCCTGTCATACAGCTAGAAAAAGGGCCTGCGAGCCCACCAAGAGTGAGTGGTTTCTCGGATGCACATGACCTGTGAGCCCATCCCTGCCTGTTTTGTGTAATAAACAACAGTAACTCTTTGCTCTTGTGTGTGCCTCATACTCTGTTGGGACGCGGGAGGAGTTGGTGCCTCTCCAACCCCAGAGGTCCGCGGACGGCCCTGCCGGCCCCCGGGAAAACTACCCCGACAAGTGTATCACGTGTAAGGCTGCCAATCATACTTTATAAAGCGGCTCGAAAGAATGCATTTGAAATAACTATGGCAGTAGTTTGGTGAGTATGGTTGATGTGAAACGGGCTGTGCCTATCTACCTGCTCCAAGTTATTGAAAAGCAGGTGCACAAAAGTATTGTGTTAAAGGAGGCTCAATCCTGCATTAATCAAACGTGTGACTTCTATGATTACTGATTCCTGCCTGCCGTCATTGTGAAAGCTGAAATCAACATTAACATAAGGTCAGCTCATGGTATAAACAATCAGTTTTAGTGAAAATACATATTAAGCGATCTACTTGTTCAGCGAAATCAAGAAGCTAACTGCAGTATTGATATGATATGATATGATTGTTTATTTATATAGCGCCCATACAAAATGTGTTTCAAAGCGCTTTACGGCAAGGGAGGGAACAAGGGAAAAATACAATGACCTTCTTACAGGCCATGAACAACAAGAATGTGAAATTAACTATCATACTCGGTGCGGTGACATTTCAGATAGAGCAAGTGCAAAGACACATGTAGGAAGGAATGGCAAACAGACAGGCGACTACCGTATTAGGCCTGATGACATTTCTGGTAGAGCCGGAATTTTGCAAGAGGAGAAGGAGAAGGGATGAGAAGGAGGGAGAAGAACAAAACAAGCCAGTATTGTACTAGGCCTGACGACATTTCATATAGTGCTGGAAAGGTGGGGGGGGAAAAGTATGGGAGGTTGGTGGGAGACAAACGTTGTTGCTATCATACTAGGTCAATGGACAATTCTGATAGAATAAGTGCATAGAAAAGAAATGGAGGGTGGAAGAAGGGAGAGGAGGAGAGAACAGAGATTAAACTGTGAAACGAGCAGATAAGCACAGAGTTAGAGTGAATACAGTTGCAGAGGTCAGTAAAACACATAGGGCCTCATTACAAGTTTGGAGGTAGCCATGGTGCTATTAGCACCATGGCTGCCCCCTTACCGCATTCCGGGTCCGGGTTCCCGAAATAGGGACTTACCGGGTCATTCCTACCTTGGATGACCAGGTAAGTCCCCATTCCGGGAACCATTCCCCATTCCCATTCGAGCCCCCATAGGGCTCAATGGGAATGGGGATGGAGCTAATAACGGTACCGCAATTTGCGGTACCGTTATTAGCTCTGAAGTCCCTTAACGGGTCCCGTCCTTAACACCTGGTAAAACCAGGCGTTAAGTAAGGGACCCGCTAAGGGACCTCGGAATAGCGTGGTAAGGGATTACCGGCACCAGTGTCCTTACCGGTGCCGTAATCCCTTACCACCTACCTCGTAATGATGCCCCATGTGTCCATAAGGTCAAATCCAAGTGTTGGCAACAGGTCTGTGATGGTGAGACAATAGTGAATCGAGACAAATCCTCTAATGAAAGATGTAAAGGGGGTGGGGGGAAATTGTAAAATTGCTGCTAAACGCAAAGCAATGTTGAAAGATTGAATCGGGAGCCTGTCAATAAAGTGGGGCATAGTGGTTAAGAATGCAAGTTGATTGGGCCATTATAGTTCATAATGTGGAGCATATCCGGTTTTACCTAGCATGGACAATGTTGTCTCACTGGTGGCAATCCCCGACTGAAAGTGGACTGAAAATGCTGACTCATATGAGTTAAAAGGCAGTCACATGATCAGAGTGCCGATCATGTGATTAAAGCCATGTCTAGAGGTGACGTGTGCAACATTTAAGCAATGGAAATGACACACGTTTAAGGTCATAAATGGAACTCAAAAAAGGTACTAAGCAATGTGCGTGTGACACGTACATATGCTGAGTGCTTACGTGTGTAGTCTAATGACAAACAATAAAGAAAAATAATTGGTTTGTGATCAGTAGTGATGTATGTGAACTCGCAGTATTCTAAATGTGAAAACAAAGTTAATGGTCATTCATGCTGCAATCATGCAGGTAGGGTACTTGTATGGCATGAGAGACACCAGGACATTAGAGATTTGAAATGTTTTGTAGCATTTAAAGTATACATCTCTTAATTCACCATCCTTGCAAAGCTGATCATCACTTACAACTGTTCTCTGCTGCTGACATAATGGGAGTGGTCAATTTTAAATACTCCTTTTTAGAACTAGTTACTTATGCTCTTTAGGTATACATCAAACAATCATAGATCTCATTGGCTGATGAGGCACCGATATTGACAGTGTTAACACAAAAGGAAACAGTCAGGCTTCAATGCACCCTATTTGATGAAAACACTCAGGGTCGGCCTTCAGGAGGTACATGATAAGAAAAAACAATTTCCCAAGAACAAGCTACCTATTGGTGTCACACATATGGGCTTGAGGTCTAGACAAAGATTTGGCACATTTTGACAATAATCTTGTGTTTGAAGCAAATATCACAAGATATAACACATAGGCTAGTATTTTATCACAAATATATTAACTTTTATTAATCTTCATAAAATATTGAGCCCGGTGGGTTCAATTATTAAAAGAACACAAAGAACAATAGAGATAAATCACAATCCTGTTAAATAGCATGAAACAATCATATGGAGATAACACAGTGTGAGTCAACTTGTTTCATCCTGATCCTATATCAAAACACTATTGTTTCTCAAGGTGATGTTAGTCATTCTAAGGGTGACTTGTCAACATGAATATTTTTATAGTGAAGCTATTACAAAGAGTCCCCAGTTGGTACAGTCTGTGGGCATAAGCCCATCTATACAAAGTGTCGACAGGATAGCTCTGTTTCCAGCCTTATAGGTACAAAAAACAAAAACGTTTTTTTCATTTATAGCTGACTGTTGTCCATTCAGCCAGTGTAGGACCAAAATAAGGCTTTCATCAGGACACGTTAGAGAGGTGTTTTTGACCCAAAACTCAGCGTCTTCACAGTGGGTTTCGAATATTAACTGGAATATCTCTAGAGACAAACAAACCAAAAGATTAAAAACTAGCTGTGTTTGAGATATCATTCATAAACATGCCTCACCACCATTTCTATGACCTGCCCTGTCTTCTCTTGATCATTGTGCACCCAAGAAGAAATCTCTACGTGATTTTTCATATATGACTATGACAAAATTAAATTAAGTGAGTTATTTTGTGTTGTCTTTGTTGTCACTTTTAGAACACCTTAATGTGCACATACATTTCCTATTTTTGCATAATTCTACTTTTGTTGATCATTTCATTGTAACAAGGTGTTTGTTATTTTTAATACCTTATAGTGTAGCTGAAGTTTGTTGATTTTTTTCAAAAGGTTATTTCGAGGTCTTAAAGTACCTCCTCCATTTCTGTCATAGCGGAATGTGTCAACAAATGACCTTCCATGGCTAAAAAGGAAAAAAAGGAGAAGAGTGCATAAATGCACATGAGATGTGGTGGCACTATCTCCAAAAGATTTTTTATTTATTATTCCTAATAACCTATTAGGATGAGGGCCTGTGTCACTCTTCCTACCTTCCGTGAGCGCTGAAGGGGATGTCATCAGCGGAAAGTTAGTGGAATAGCCGGCGTGATGCAGAAATAGTAGCATTTGTTTCGAACGCCGTTGGCCAATTTATATATGGATCATTTTGAGAACATCCATATATACAATGACACGAATCCCTTCGGGAAAAATATCCATGCATGGTACCGCTATATTGATGACATCTTTATGATTTGGCGCGGCACGATGCAAGAACTTACCAGTTTCAATATTTGGCTGAATCAATGCGAACTATCGCTTCAGTTTACGTGGGAAGCTAACAAGAAAGAAATTCCTTTCTTAGACCTTCTCATATATCGTACATCTGATAACAATATTGGAACTAGTCTGTATAAAAAACCAACCCAAAAAAATACACTCTTGCATTTCGAAAGTTTTCATCCTCACTCACTTAAAGAAAATCTTCCATTTGGACAGTTTCTGAGGATTAGGCGAAACTGTTCAGATAAACAAGATTTCCTAGTCCACAGCGAAAAACTAAAAAATAACCTAAAAGTAAGGGGCTATCCGCCCCATACCATCAGAAGATCCTATAAAAGGGCAAAAAACACCCCTAGAGCTGCCTGCCTTGTAAAACAGGACCGTGTGCAGTTAGAAAAAATCACCTGTGTAACAACCTACACTCCGATCAGTAATGCCTTGAGGAGAACTATTCTCAAACATTGGAAAATGATTAATACTGAAGCTTTTTCTATCCCTCCCCCCCGTTTTGCGTTTAAACGGCTACAAAATATCGGGGATAGATTGGTTCACACGTACCCGAGACTACCCACCACGTCTTTGACTCAACCCACATTATGGAGTCTTCCGCCAGTTGTAGGCCATTTTAAATGTGGAAAATGCCTAATGTGCAATTTCACTAAAAATGTCAAAAGTGTTGAAGTAAAAACAGGAACATGGACTTTGAAAACTTTTTCCAACTGTGCAACGAAATGGGTAATCTATTGCATCATTTGTCCATGTAATCTTATGTACATTGGAAAATCCAAACGTACCATCAGAACGAGAATAGGAGAACATCGTTCATGTATTAAAAATAACATCAAAGACAAACCACTAGTAGATCATTATAGTAAAATGAAACACTCTTTCAATGACCTTACCTGGTTTGTCCTACAAACTCTCGATCAACATCCCCGAGGGGGAGACAGGGACCTCAATTTACGTAAATTAGAACAAAAATGGATCCACAAACAAGATTCTGTTAACAGTGGACTAAATTTGTACATTGAATGGAACCTTTTTTTACACAAATAATCACGTGGTAATTCTGTTTCCCCTTGTTTCTTCGTTTTCTTCTTTTTGAACATCCTTATATCTAGGGTCTATTCCGGTCCAAATAATTCCAATCCTGCACCTATGAGAGGTGGCAACAATCTTATTTTATCAAAATGAGTATGAACATATGATCTTCAACAACATCTCTCACAATGACACTAACATTCCGCCTTTCTTTGATATATACAACATTCTGACACGCGTTTAGCCTGATCGTATAATGGTGGTATAGCCAGGCGGTTAGCCTGACTTGGTAATGGCGGTTTAGCCATGCGGTCTTCCTGACTTTGCAATGGCGGTATATTTTACACAAAAAGTCTTTGTAAGACGTCCGGGGTGTAGTTCTATTCCATCCGGCCAGACGTCATCACGTCAGCGGCACGTCCCTAAACCTTTAAAAAGATGTAAAAAAGATCACATGACTGTCGAGACATTCCATTACAGACAACGCGATCGTCTGAGGTTGAGAAGCAACAGTCCCGTTCTCTTCGCAATAGTAAGTCTTTCTGCATAGGAAGTTGCCTTACACCGCAGCACACATTGGAAAAGTTTTATTTTACAACTTTCCATGTGCCTTTGTTATCTTTTAGCACGGGCTTTTTTCCGGAACGGCGTTCGAAACAAATGCTACTATTTCTGCATCACGCCGGCTATTCCACTAACTTTCCGCTGATGACATCCCCTTCAGCGCTCACGGAAGGTAGGAAGAGTGACACAGGCCCTCATCCTAATAGGTTATTAGGAATAATAAATAAAAAATCTTTTGGAGATAGTGCCACCACATCTCATGTGCATTTATGCACTCTTCTCCTTTTTTTCCTTTTTAGCCATGGAAGGTCATTTGTTGACACATTCCGCTATGACAGAAATGGAGGAGGTACTTTAAGACCTCGAAATAACCTTTTGAAAAAAATCAACAAACTTCAGCTACACTATAAGGTATTAAAAATAACAAACACCTTGTTACAATGAAATGATCAACAAAAGTAGAATTATGCAAAAATAGGAAATGTATGTGCACATTAAGGTGTTCTAAAAGTGACAACAAAGACAACACAAAATAACTCACTTAATTTAATTTTGTCATAGTCATATATGAAAAATCACGTAGAGATTTCTTCTTGGGTGCACAATGATCAAGAGAAGACAGGGCAGGTCATAGAAATGGTGGTGAGGCATGTTTATGAATGATATCTCAAACACAGCTAGTTTTTAATCTTTTGGTTTGTTTGTCTCTAGAGATATTCCAGTTAATATTCGAAACCCACTGTGAAGACGCTGAGTTTTGGGTCAAAAACACCTCTCTAACGTGTCCTGATGAAAGCCTTATTTTGGTCCTACACTGGCTGAATGGACAACAGTCAGCTATAAATGAAAAAAACGTTTTTGTTTTTTGTACCTATAAGGCTGGAAACAGAGCTATCCTGTCGACACTTTGTATAGATGGGCTTATGCCCACAGACTGTACCAACTGGGGACTCTTTGTAATAGCTTCACTATAAAAATATTCATGTTGACAAGTCACCCTTAGAATGACTAACATCACCTTGAGAAACAATAGTGTTTTGATATAGGATCAGGATGAAACAAGTTGACTCACACTGTGTTATCTCCATATGATTGTTTCATGCTATTTAACAGGATTGTGATTTATCTCTATTGTTCTTTGTGTTCTTTTAATAATTGAACCCACCGGGCTCAATATTTTATGAAGATTAATAAAAGTTAATATATTTGTGATAAAATACTAGCCTATGTGTTATATCTTGTGATATTTGCTTCAAACACAAGATTATTGTCAAAATGTGCCAAATCTTTGTCTAGACCTCAAGCCCATATGTGTGACACCAATAGGTAGCTTGTTCTTGGGAAATTGTTTTTTCTTATCATGTTTTGACCACATCCCACAAGCCCCTAAATAAAAAAGTGGTCCCTTGCTCATTAAACTTCCCCTTCAGGAGGTACAGCCATTTTGCTCAACAATAAATTACGGTTCACTGTGAACCACATTTCTAGCACTCCACTCTTCATTCTGATCGACCTTAATAGATTTATCTGCAGCTTAAAAAATGTTATTTTTATTTTGTTATATTGGAATCCTGCTACTTTGTCCAATGATTCTGCAATTAACATACTAGATAACACATTAATTGAACTAACTTTAAGCAATCCCCAAGCAGAAATTCTTTTGGGAGGAGACTTTAGTGCTTTTCTCTATGCCACGACTATCTCAGATCTATCTTCTTTCATGTCTAGTTATTCCAAACAATCTTTTGTCAATGGCAGATGATGGTCTCGATTCTTCTCTGACTGGGACTTGTTTGTAATCTTCCCGACTTCATTGGAAGGTTATTTTACGTGGATGAGAGGAGTCTCCAAATCTACTATTGACTTCATTGTTACTTCAAAAAATTTGTCGGGCTTACTTTCCCCTATTGTTTCACTTACTGTGACTTTTGGCGATCATGCTATGATATTTACCACTTCAACGTTTACAGTTAAAAATGTTCCGATATTAGCAACTTTAGCTCTAGCTCAAACTGACAGAGCTTTACTATCAATCCATTGGAATGCTTCAACTTTTTTGGACAGAATGTGATCAATACAGTTATCCATCTGAAAACATTCTCACATGGAACCTTAAAATGGTGCAAGCACTTCTTAAATCCTTGATTCCACACCCTAAAACTAGTTTGCCAATAAGTGTGGCACACTCTTCTTTTTCTGTCTTGCTAGCTAATTTAAAGACACAACATTTTTTAGAAGTAAGACGTTTAAAAAAGGGGGCTTTTCCCCCGGTAGTTCTGAATATTGCGCTGCAAAAAAGTCTCTATTACGGAAGTATAAAAATGAAACTAAAAGAATTTGTTTTCAAACTTCTCTCGAGCTAAACCAAAAAATGGTTTGTTACATCTGTAATTACAATATTAGAGACATCTGTTGAATTCTACGATCTGCTAATGGCATAGTCTATGATTCATTAGACTCGTCTATCGACGGTACAACATGGTACACATTCTATGAATCTAAATATTCGCTCCCTTCTAGGTTCTCTAATTTTGATATCGTAAACATATTGTCTACTATCCCTTCTTTATGCCCTTGGTCTACTGCTGATATTGTCTTTGCTATCACCAAACTTAAGCCATCTAAATGTGCGGGTCCTTATGGTCTTCCACCATGTGTGATAAAAGACGATCCTCAATTCTGGGCAATCATTTTTTTAAGGATCTATCAAATTATCTTTAAAGCCAAATCAATACCTGATTCCTGGGTCACTACTATTATTATACCACTTCATAAAAAGGGCCCTTTGAATGATCCTTTGAATTTCCGCCCTATCGCTCTCATCGACGTTGCAGCTAAATTGTTTGGGCTGTTGATACTTGGCGAGGTGGAAACTTTTATAACCAAAAACTCTATCCTCAATAAAGCCCAAATAGGGTTTCATAAATCTATGGGTACACAACTGAACGCAACGATTCTGGCTCATTTATCCGCTGCAGCTCACTCTTCTACTCATGGGCCCATCTATATTGCCTCATTAGACCTTTCTTCTGGCTTTGATTGTGTGATCAGAGGCAGACTTTGGCAAAAGATGTTGGAATATAATTGTCCTCCCTATCTAGTTGCACTCATTTTCTTACTCCATCATAATACAAACTTTAAAGTGAGAATTTCTAAAGAAGGATACCTGACAGAAGCAATTCCGACCTTTATTGGAGTTAAACAGGGGTGCAACCTGGCGGCGATACTTTTTAATCTCTACTTATCAGACATCAAGCGTATTTGGAATCCCAAAAAATCATTTGCAGTACGTATAGGTAACTTACAACTATCATGGCTAGCATACGCCGATGATGTGCTTCTCTTAGACTGTATGCACGCAGGGCTTCAGAATAAATTGGAATGCTTTTCTCAATATTGCAAGATAAACAATTTATCTATAAACTCATTGAAATCTAATATCATAATTCTATCATCAAACAAAAATAAATGCAGAAATTTTGTTGGACGATTGACTCAACTGAAATCCAACTTGTTAATCGTCTAACATATTTAGGCTATAACCTCGCAAACAATTTGTCATCAATATTTTGGCAAAAAGCGCTTGCTGTAACTTCCTTGATTAGGCAAATGAAAATAATTTTTCATAAATTTCGTACATTTTCATTGATTTTGAATACTATCTGAAAAAGGTGGAAGCTGTTATACTTTATGGGTTGGAACTTTGTCTCATAGATCTGGCTTCCTTTTAAAATAAGTTTCAAGCGAGGATCTGGAAGTCAACGCTGGGTCTGCCAAATTATTTACCGAACGCCATACTAAGAAATGAATTGCGACTAAATTCTTTAGCATCACGTTACAATTGGAGACTCTTAAATACTTATATAAAAATGCATTTTCCTCCTTTGAATTCCATCTATGAGGATTTCTCTATGATGCTAACTAAATCTCAACCAACTTCTATTGAATTCTTCCAGAAACATATTCTTAGATTGCTGTCTCAGATTAATATCTCCCCAGAAGGATTACAATGGAAATGGCGCCTGGCTAGAAAAATAATTTTCCTAAATGATTGGACCGCGACGTCAGACTTAATTTTAACCTATTCTTCATTTTCTGAATATGCCCGTTTCAGGCATAAGCAATATCCTCGCTTGCAATACTTATCCCTTTGTCCTTGTGTAGCGTCACATGAACTTTATATGCGATTTCGCTTTGATCTACTTCATACTAAATACAGAACAAAGCACTGGTCGATACAATCAAATTTACATGACACCCTTGCTTGTCGATTCTGCAATAATCAACAGGCAGAAGAAACATTAAAACATCTTTTTCTGTTTGTCCACACTTTGAATCGGAGCGATTAAATACAATGAAGGTCTTTCATCATGCTCATACAATTACAGGAAGGAATCTTGTGTGGGCTAGCTGCATGTGGGGAACTTGTAACTCCATAATTTTTGCAACTGTACATTTTCTTCAAACTATTGACTCAGCTCTTACTGTATAAAGTCCTAAAAAAAATTGACATAATCTAAGTATATTTGTTACTAGTCCAAAATGGACATAAGATTATATATTGGACACTTTGGATGTTTTTATCAGAAATTATATATATTTTTTTTTCTCTAGGAAATAGTATGCTGTTTAAGCTACTTTTATCTATGTTGTATGTTTATACATTTTATGTACAGGTAAGCGATTAAGTCTTTTCTTTTCGTTTTGCCTTTTTAAGTCTATTTTGAATAATCTTTTTTCTCTTGAGTGTATTCCGATGTCAACATAATGTAACTAATTTGTAAGAAGCTGTTCTTATTTGTAAAGGTGCATAAGCACTAAAAACAAAATAAAAAAAAAATAATAATCTTGTCTCCCGAGAAGTCTAGGCCTTCTCCTTCCCCAACACTCCCACCTATAAATACATACCTAACTTTGTGATTTTAATTCATTTCTTGGGAGGAACTAATATTGGTCTCTAGTGGGCACACAAATAGGAAGGACTTTACCAACAAGTTGGAATAGAAAAAAAAGCTTTTCTTTAGATTTAAAGTCACAGTAAGGGAAAAAAGTTCAATATGTCAAATGAGACTTAGTGGGACAAAACATATTGAATCATATAGCACGCATTTAAGTATTGCATCTAGCAGTTTAGAAGAGGCAGCTTCCGATAGTTTGCTAGCAAGGAAGAACATTTGACAATACCATTGGATTAACACTTGTGAAAAAGCTAACAATTATAAGTGTTGTAAAGATCTAAATAGATCTAAATAGGGCAAATCTTAAATTGAGCTACTGTGATTCATATCTGTTATTGTACCCTTCCTTGGTCTTTGCTAAAATAATGTTGTGGTTTGGCTAAATCTACTGCTGACTAAGGAAAACAATTAAGACGTGGAAGATTCAATTTGTAGATATGGTCATATTAACGTGGAATCACTAAAACATTTAGTGAGTGAAAGCCCAGGATTGGCTACATCTAAGAGTGATATTTTTGGTCAGTTTATTGAGGGAATCCGATGGTTTCCTTGGGATTGTTTATGAGATTATTTTTACTTGGATCATCGTTCTAGTTCATTATTAATTATACTTTATTTTTATCTGTGTACATTGGGTTTTGAAACAATTTGTGTTTTATTTTAGTATATTGATTGAATTAAGAAAATGTAATTTAAATGTTGTGAATGTTGATATTAGTGAGCTGTGTTAAGGTCTAGTCATTTAGGCGAGGGACATATATGAATAAAACACATAAAAAAACAAAAAAAGGTTGGGAAGTGGTTCATGACTTCTGGGTAAAATAACTTTCTGTAACAAGCATTGTTTTGATCACTCCAAAAGGAGGACAGAGGAAGGATAACATGCTTTCATAAGTGCAGTTTCTGATCCTGCTTAAATCACATGCTGTGCTTCGACTGACATCTAGTGGAAGCTGTAGAGTATTACAGTTGTTGTTTTCGAAACTCGAAAAGGGACGTCAACAGGGCGTGCCAGTAATACTATCCCTAGTGTGGCGTCCACTATACCCATGATCCCTCACACGTCGAGGTCCCTCAGATTGTTTTTTTTCCCGCCATTCTAGACGGACGCATATAGCAGAGTTCCTCTTTTGGCATAAAGCCATTGACTTTTTCAATTACCGATAGTTCATTCTTTCTATCCATTACTTCACCGACCATCGAAACATCATACCGGTGAAGACAAAGAGACTGCCCATTGAAAGACTACCTCAATGAACCCTTCTGCCTCAGAAGGCCACCCCGGGTCTTGGCTCAGACAGTAGGGAGAGAGGGGGGAGGTCATTTTAGGATGTATATACCCCTCTTCTTACGCTACTTTCACCCAGCTGCCATAGTTTGTAGTTACAGACAAGACCCCCATTTAAATTCAGCCCCAAGTGCAATCAGAAATTCACGTGGGTCGATAAGCATTTCTTCTGTAACTTGTGTCTCCCAAAAGACCACGTTGAGACGTCTCATCGATCGTGTAGCTCTTCAAGTCCAATACTTTAAAGGACCGCTCCACAAAATGCTGGGCCCTCTACACCTGTCAACTCGAGGCCATGGAAGTAGAAGGCGCTTTCAGTGATGGCAGCAATGCCGCCGTTTCGGATGGCAAGGGCGACGGGTAACTCTGGCTACCCAAGCGCAGGCCCCCAACCCCAGAGGACAGGCTGGCGGCCATGCTGTGGGGACTATATCCGGCGTCGTAAGCGCATCAAGACCACCCACCACTAAACACATAACCCCAAGTCGAGACTTGACACATGGGTCGAGCGTTCGACAACGCACGGCACCCAGGGAAAGGTCAGTTGAGTCCCTGTCCTCTGGGCATTCTCGTTCGAGATCGCTGCATGACAGGACCCAACCGTCGAAAGACAGTGAGGGTGTCGCGCATAAAACTCCCTCTGCAGACAAGGCTTTTGCCCTTCCCACACCTGAAAGTCGATGCACTGCGTCAGATCAGGTAGTAGGCCCCAAACAGTCCCACCTGTCAGATAAACATGGCGCTGGGTGCCATGGGGGTGGTAAACAGAACATAAAAAGAAGTCTTCAAAGACCCATCATAGGGAAAAAACTTCTCATAAAGAGAAGTGCAAGGAAACTAGGCCCATCCATCATAAGGATAAACCTGTAGAGACTAGGCCTAAACAATCTGGGGTTATTCCTCCCACAAATGCAGATTTAGGACTTCCTTCCCAACCCTTGCTAATACCAAGTTCAGCACAATGTTCTTCACAAGACATAGATAGGGTCATGAGGAGAATGTCCTTATGGCCAATTTCTGCAAAAAGGATCCTGCATACTTCCAGATTTTCCAATCTACTCCCCCCACCACAGCTCCCTCTGGGTCTCAAGTCTCTGCTCAACCTTCTCAACCCCCTTCTAAAAGGTCTTGTACAGAAATTCCAGTGCGTAGCACAGTCGTAGAGCTCTATGACCTGGACTCCAAACAAGAAGACCTCTCAATTGTAGAGGCAGCTGACCTTCAGTACGACGAGGAGGCATCAGACCCTTATTATGGGGACGATGAGGACCAAGAGGCTGACCCAGAGGCCAATATCTATCA